>NC_060075.1:606250-1212500 GCF_922984935.1 Meles meles
GCCCGATGAGGCCGCCAGGGAGCTTCTTGTTCGTGGTTTCCCCTGGCCTCACACACCGTCCTTCTCCACGCACCTGAGCTGGTCTCTCTTTCCTTCCGGGCCCCCTCCCGTGGCCTGCCCAGGACCAAGCCCTGAATTCACAGTCCATCACCCGCGCCGGATATGAGCTCTGCCTGGCCGGAGCGTTTGCTTTCTCCCATTTACTATGATTTCCACATGGCTGGTGCTCAGACTGCGTGTGGGGAACGGTCTCCACCACTGGGCAGCTTGCAAATGAGATCTGCTCCCTCCCTCCTCACGTGCCCGTTCTCGGGCTTGCCCACTAACCGCCACCTGTCCATAACCCACGCTCTGGCCACTGTCACACCTTCCCGAATTAGCACCTCCACAGTCCTCCACATTCAGCATCGTTTCTGACCCGAAGTAATTCAAGTACTACACGCACACTTTCGTACCACAACACGGTAACATCGCAGGACCTGAAACCGTGGGATGACCCGTGCCCACCAAGGGCCCCCACTGCCCGTCACGACCAGTACACAGAACTTGCCACTATCATCTTCTCGCTTTGTAGAGCGTAATTCCAGCGACAGTGATCCATGCCCACACATTACACTGCGTGGTTCTGTCTCCGAGTTTCTAAAACTTACACTAAACCACACGTAGTTTCCAAGACTTGAATGAGGTTAAAGCAAAAACGAAACCTAGCCATAGTGGCAAAAACTGATTTTACTATTCTGAAGGCCCAAAATATAAGGACAACAAAAATGATATGAAAATTTATTCTTATTAATCATGATTTATAAGTTTATTAAGCAAAGTTTGCTAAGCACCCACTAAAGTCATGTACCGAGCTAGATGGAATGATGGCTTTTAAACACAGGTTTCCTAAAAAACACTTAATTTTTACGTTTACTCCTAAATCATACTTGAGTTTAATACGATAAACCCTTTACTTGAGACTATACACCTTGACTTTCATAAATTTCTAATTTTATAAATTTTTACATTACAAGCTTGGACTGCGACATCCGGGAGCCCCAGGTTCAAAGCTCAGCCGCACTGTTCAGATGTGACCCTGAGCCTCACTCTCCTCATCTGTAACATGGAGCTGCAGGGACCGAGCGACATGGTTACTTGGTGACAAAGAGGGGAGCTCGCATTACCAAGCCTTAGTTCTCTCGACCCTGACAAACTCCTCAGCCTCCCCGTCTGAGACGGGGACCCGGAACGCTGAGGCCGCCGGTGTGCGGGCACTAGGGGGTGCCAGCTGCACCCCGAGGGGGAGCCCGGCGCCCAGACACGGGAGGGCCCGGCTCAGGCAGGTCAGGGAGCGCATGGCTGTGATCCCCTCAGCCAAGACAGGCCGTGACTCCCAGGGTGACTCCAGGATCTAGATGCTGGACACCAGGCGGAGGGGGGCGGAGGGGGGAGCAGGCCGCACACGGACACTATTAACACAACAGCAGAACACGGAGAAGCGCGGCACAAATTTAAAAATGTACCTAACGTCCGCAGTGAGGATGAAAAGAAAACTCCATTTTTTAAAGCACGTTGAAGTATATTAAAATCCCTTCACAAACTCCCAACACACCTACTTTTGCTTAAGGGCCTGAGTCCGACTCTTCTCACGGCGTGAGGCTGTGGCAAAATCAATGAAAATTCCACAAACAGGGGTTCTGGCAGGGGAAGTGTTTGCACCTGCACGAAGAAAGAACGCTGCGCTGTGAGACTGAAGCATCGCTCACGCAGGACCACTCCCTGGCTCCCGAGACGCTGGTTTCGCTAACGCTTAGAGAACCTTCGACGTGTCAGCACTCGCCAGCTCAGCTCTGCCTCCTCTGCGGCCCGCACAGAACGCAAGGGGACTAGGGGCGCTTGGCCGGCTCGGTCAGAACGGGAGACTCTGGATCCCGGGGTCATGAGTTTGAGCCCACGTGGACTGCAGAAATTACTTCAATACGTAAAACTTTTTTTTTTTTTTTAAGATTTTATTTATTTATTTGACAGACAGAGATCACAAGCAGGCAGAGAGGCAGGCAGAGAGAGGAGGAAGCAGGCTCCCTGCGGAGCAGAGAGCCCGATGCGGGGCTCGATCCCAGGACCCCGAGATCATGACCTGACCCGAAGGCAGCGGCCTAACCCACTGAGCCAACCAGGCGCCCAATACGTAAAACTTTTAAAAAATGAGGATAATAATCATTCTGCCTGCATTCATTTGGATTGTTATATCATATTAATTATTAATCATAATTAATTGTATTAATTGCTAATTGTTTTACTAGATAATTTAAAGTAGTATATCACCCAGCAACATTTTTAACATTGTCCTATTTGATCTTTGGTGCTATGTTCAATGCTAGTTTTTTATCAGAACATCATAGCTTTCTCTTTAAGCGACTTGAAAATATTTACTTCTCTTACAAGTGACTTTATCACAGCACGGAGCCACTTCTAACTTCATAGAGGAAACCCCCTGGAAAGAAGGGCTCCCTCAGGAGTGCTCGTGAGACATGTCCAGTGGCCCACGTTCCTGACTCTATCTCCTCAAACCAGGCCTCAGCCCCGCGGACACCACCCACACAGGCTCTCATCGGCTCTGAGCCTCCCTCCGACCTGGTCACTTTCCCGTGTGAAACTCAAAGGCGGTGGCATCTGAAAACAGGACGCGCTGCAGACGGGCCGACTGACACCACGGGAAAGGTGAGCAGGGCCGCACCCAGGACCGGTGGCTCCTGCGTGAGCGCCCCCAGAACGACCTGTGCTCACAGCCGCCCGCAGGCTGCAGGTCACCCCGGGAGGCCACGTGCAGCTCTCCCCCTCAGACTGTCCTGGCGCACAGGACCAGTACCTTCTGAGCACCCCCCACGGCTCCCCCCGCCCCGTCTGCCACCTAATCAGAATGATTCTGCCCCCAAGGACCGTGCGGGCGTGGGTGCCCTCTGTCCTGAGAGACGGACGCGCGTACCTGTCTTTGAGTCCCTCTCATCCTCCAGCGGACCCTGCTTCTGAGCCAGTCTGCAGGACAATTCGCTGACCCTTTCGTTTTCTGCGTTAATGGCTTTCTGAATTTCTTGTATCTCCTTTTTTCTGGCCGGAGGAAGCTCTTCAATTCTCTCTCTTGCTTCCAGCTCGTCGGAGCTGTCATCGTCTCCGTCACAAACCTCGAAGTCATCTTCGTAGTCCTGCAACAATAATCCCAGCTTTGGAACGCTGAAGACAGCCTGACTTTAAAGAACACGCATGGAACAAACACACCGTCTAGAATTAAAGTAGACAAGACGCTCATGACGGCGACGAAAGATTTTTACATCTAACGGATGTCGGTGTCAGTGAGTCATAAATCTGTATGAACTGCTGCCTTCTTCTCTGGAAATGAACCACACTGTACAGATCTACACGCACTGATGCCTGTTGGTACCACTGACGTGCTAACGTGCCTGTGCTGAGAACGGGACAGCGTGTGGTGTGGGTGTGTCCTCCGCACACACACGTTTGTTCCAATGCGCACACTCACGTCTGGGTGCCGTGCACTTGATACGTGCGATTGTAAAACCATTTAATTACATCGGATTGGTAAGCACTGACAGAAGTGTAGCACTTTTTTTTTTTTTAGATTTTATTTACTTGACAGAGACACAGCGAGAGAGGGAATACAAGCAGGGGGAGTGAGAGAGGGAGAAGTAGGCTTCCCGCCACACAGGGAGCCTGACATGGGGTTCAATCCCATGACGCCGGGATCATGACCTGAACCAAAGGCAGATGCTTAACGATAGAGCCACCCAGATACCCCCAGAAGTATAGCACTTTTTATTGGTAACAAGCCTTAATCACACAGATATAGAGTATTAAGGGTAACGAAAAGAGAGAAATAAGGCTGTTAAGTTAATAAAGCAGATTTTAGGGCACCTGGGTGGCTCAGTTGGTTAAGGGACTGCCTTTGGCTTGGGTCATGATCCCAGAGTACTGGGATCGAGTCCCGCATCGGGCTCCCAGCTCCCTCTGACCTTCTCCCCTCTCATGCTCTCTCTCACTGTCTCTCTCTCAAATCAATAAATAAAATCTTTTTTTTAAAAAAAAAAAAAGCAGATTTTAGAACACATTATTTTTAAGCTGCAAAAAGTTTTAACTTTATACAAACTTCAAAATCATCCTCGAAACAAGCCGTGTATTCATCTGCTCCAGCACTTTCTGAATCAAAGTCTTCCTTTCCCACTTCCTAGAGGTAAAAACAAACACACAAAAAACTCAATCACAAATTTGAACGTTGCAAATACGTTGGGAAAATGTTTTCTAAGATATGATGTTGCTAATTTTAAAATATATTTACAAAACATGACCCAACAACAAATTCTCTAAGAAACACCTTGCTAATAGTAAATATGACCATAAAGAGAAAAAAGTTAAAGAACTTACCCTTTATGAGAAACCGCTAAACTCTGATGAGACCAGTAGCACGAGGTGCTTAGTGTGGCCCTCTCCTCGCTGGGTAGCAGATAAGCTGCCCAAACCCTCGCCCCTCTGAATCAGAGCACACCTGACCCCTGGCGCCCTCACTCCGGGCTCCGAATCGGAGAGCACCTGGCCGGTCGCTTCCTCACTCTGGGCCAGAGAATAAACAGGGGAATCGCTAAGTCCCGCAGTGGGAGGGGTGCTCTGTCGGGCTCTGGCTGTGTAGGGAGATGGCACACAGCACCCTAAAGCCATCTTGGTCCAGGTACCCGGAAAACCAAGTAGAAACACATCCTAGGTTTCTAAGATAAGACGGCAGCAGAAATGAAACAGATGTTTGGAAAACTCGTATCGTCCCTCCCAAAGCTGTTTCTCTTCTTACCCACATCTGCTCTTCCAAGTCACAGGAGTCCCTTGACCCCGACCCTCCCCCGCCATCATCCTCAGCCCGGCACCCCCATCCCTGCCAGGTCCCCCTCCTTCTCAGGAAAGACACGTGATGGCGCCACACCCGCTTTCACACTGGGTGCTCCTCAGCCCAGCGGGATGGGCGCACGCACCAGACGTTCACCAGAAGGGCTCTGGTTCCCGTCCTGCGGGGAAACAAGCACACCAGTAAAGGGGCACTTCTGGCACATGGCAGCACGGGCTCGGGGGGCAAAGGTTAGGGTGACAGGGCCTGGCTTCAGGGGTAAGAAGGAAATGACCTCCAATTTTCACCCAGAACAGACACAGAGGAGGGAGAGGGAGCCTACGGGGAGGACGGGAAGCGTGGCCAGACCGTGGTGCATGTGGACAGAAGACAGGGACGTGCAGGGGCAGACGGAGCTCAGGGAGCACCCAGGGACACGGTCTGCCAGCCGGGAGTGCATCCGTCATCGCTGGAGCCCGGGCCAGCGCTGTGCAGTCAAGTACGGCCCGAACCGATGCTCGATGCCACATAGACATCCAGCTGCTCTGCGTCTGACTTTCCAAAGACGCACATTCTCGTACGCCCACAGGACTGAGAGGGTTAATAAGGGCACCTCATCGCCTGGGGGTGGGGAGAGTTATTTTACGCAGAGACTTCATAGGAAAAACTGTCCCCTAAAAGCAGACCTTTGGGCACACCGTCACACAGGGTCACTGGACATCGGCGTGAACGACGCACACCCCCTGTTCTGCAGCAGTGACATGGCTCCTGCTAATCGATAATTGATGAGAGAAACACACACGCTGTGCAGGAGCTTTAAGCAAAACTTGCAGCCTCACGCTGCTGAACGCTGTTCCCGGGCACAGGAGCCCTGACACACACCCACAGGGCCTCCGCACCACTTCCAAGGCGATCCCGCCACTCGGCAAACACGGCGTGCCAGGCGCTCTGCCAGGGGACCGCAGGGCCGTCACACCACCTCTCTGCAGAGCCCGAACCCAGTTGACAACCAGCTTCCACCAGCAGCTGCTCAAGCACCCTTCGCTGGGGACACTGAGAAGAGGGCCCTGGCGCCGTACGGACCAGTCTTGGAAAGAACTTCTCAGTTATCCCTGACCTCCCCTTATAAAAAGATGGTGCCAGGACACCTGCGTGCTGTAGTCCGTTAACAGCTGCCTCCAGCTCAGGGCATGACCCCAGGCTTCTGGGATCCGGTCCCACACTGGCCTCCTTGCTCAGCGGGGAGCCTGCTTCTCCCTCTGCCTGCCGTTCCCCCTGCTTGCGCGCTCTCTCTCTCCCTTCCTCTCCCCCTCTCTCTGATCAATAAATACATAAAATCTTTATTAAAAAAAATAAAAAAATTAAGAAGATAGTGCCATTTCCTTGATCTCCCTAGTTTGGCATTTATTTCTGAAAATTATTTGTTACCCTGACTCTGTCTCACTGATAATGAATCACATCTTCTGAGAGGTCTCTAGTTGCTTTCTTCAATTCTCCTCGACCCTTTTGCATTTAAATACAGAGCAGTGATGACAAGGCTGGCCCTTTACTTAGCTAGAACCTCTGCCCCGCTGCTCTTTTCAAAACCTCCCCCGCCCCGCAGAGGAAGGCTGTGGCGTCCACGCACGCGCAGTGAGCCATACCTCTCCCAACCCTGGCACCGGGACGCCTTCGACGCAACCCGGACTCTCCAACAAGAGCAACAGAAAAGCCGGCAGAAGTCTGTTCCTCCAGCTATAGTGGAAGAATGGAACCCGGCCATTCTCTTACACCGCACACAAAGATAAACTCGAAATGGATGAAAGACCTCAACGTGAGACAGGAATCCATCAGAATACTAGAGGAGAACATAGGCAGTAACCTCTTCGGTATCAGCCACAGCAACTTCTTTCAAGATATGTCTCCAAAGGCAAAGGAAACAAAAGCGAAAATGAACTTTTGGGACTTCATCAAGATCAAAGCTTCTGCACAGCAAAGGAAACAGTCAACAAAACAAAGAGGCAACCCACAGAATGGGATAAGATATTTGCAAATGACAGTACAGACAAAAGGTTGATATCCAGGATCTACAAAGAACTCAAAACTCAACACACACAAAACATAATCATATCAAAAAATGGGCAGAAGATATGAACAGACACTTCTCCAACGAAGACATACAAATGGCTATCAGACACATGAAAAAATGTTCATCATCACTAGCCATCAGGGAGATTCAAATTAAAACCACATTGAGATACCACCTGACACCAGTTAGAATGGCCAAAATTAGCAAGACAGGAAACAACGTGTGTTGGAGAGGATGTGGAGAAAGGGGAACCCTCTTACACTGTTGGTGGGAATGCAAGTTAGTGCAGCCACTTTGGAGAACAGTGTGGAGACTCCTGAAGAAATTAAGAATAGAGCTTCCCTATGACCCTGCAATTGCACTGCTGGGTATTTACCCCAAAGATACACATGTAGAGAAAAGAACGGTCATCTGTACCCCAATGTTCATAGCAGTAATGGCCACGGTCGCCAAACTGTGGAAAGAACCAAGATGCCCTTCAACAGATGAAATGATAAAGAAGATGTGGTCCATATACACGATGGGGTATTATGCCTCCATCAGAAAGGATGAATACCCAACTTTTGTAGCAACATGGACGGGACTGGAAGAGATTATGCTGAGTGAAATAAGTCAAGCAGAGAGAGTCAAGTATCATATGGTCTCACTTATTTGTGGAGCATAACAAAGAACATGGAGGACATGGGGAGATGGAGAAGGGAGTTGAGGGAAACTGGAGGGGGAGATGAACCATGAGAGACTATGGACTCTGAAAAACAATCTGAGGGTTTTGAAGGGGCGGGGGTGGGAGGTTGGGGAACCAGGTGGTGGGTAATAGGGAGGGCACGTACTGCATGGAGCACTGGGTGTGGTGCAAAAACAATGAACACTGTTATGCTGAAAAGAAATTAAAAAAAAAAAAAAAGGTCTGTTCCTCATTCCTCTCCTTCACACCCACGTTCTGCTGTCTAAAAGGAGTAATAATTACCTTAATAAAAAGGGGCTATGAAAGCAAAGACCCACCATTTGCAACGACACGGGTGGAACTAGAGGGTCTTATGCTGAGTGAAATACTCCATCAGAGAAAGATGATTATATACGATCTGACGGATATGAGGAATTCGAAGACAGGATCATAGAGGAAGGGAGGGAAAAATGAAACAAGAGGAAACCACTGAGGGAGACAAACCATAAGAAACTCTTAATCTCAGGGAACAAGCTGAGAGTTGCTGGAGGGGAGGGTGAGACTGGGTGATGGACACTGGGGAGGGTACGTGCTACGGCGAGAGCTGTGAATTGTGTAAGACTGATGAACCACAGTACCCCTGAAAGAAATAATATGTTATATGTTAATTAAAGAAAAAAAGCAAACAATCATGAGTAAAAGCACATCTTTGGATGGGAGGACCAAATACGGAAGGACGGGCTCTCCTTACGGCCGTTTCTTCTCTTCCATGCTTCTGGGCCATGCTTCCACACCGAGGCACCCTTTTCGCGGCTGTGCTGGAAGACAGTGCCGAGGTCACCCAGCATGGAGAGGGTCTCCAGGACAGCCCCAGAGCCCACCCGGGCCCCCCATGGAGGCTGCCCTCAGTGGTTGAGGACTGGGGTTCTGGACCCAAGGTAAAAATACGAGATCACCGAGGGCAAGTAGGCTCTGTGCCTCGGGTGTCTCCTCTGAGAAGTGGGGATAAGAACAGGACAGTGGGGGGCACCTGGGTGGCTCAGCGGGTTAAAGCCTCTGCATTCGGCTCAGGTCATGATCCCAGGGTCCTGGGATCGAGCCCCGCATCAGGCTCTCTGCTTGGCTGGGAGCCTGCTTCCTCCTCTCTCTCTCTCTGCCTGCCTCTCTGCCTACTTGTAATCTCTATCTGTCAAAAAAATAAATCTTAAAAAAAAAAAAAAAAAAAAAAAAAAGAACAGGACAGTGGCCTGTGGCCAGTGGTCGTGTGCCAAGACCCCCAGCAATGCCTAAAATGTGGATGGGACCAAATCCTATACATACCATGTTTTCTCCTGTACGTACATACCTACGACAGAGTTTAATTTAAGAGATGAACGGCGATAACTAAGACTAAAGTAGAACAATTATAACAACACACCATAATAAAAGTCCTGTGACTCTGGTCTCCCTCTCAGTGTATCTTACTGTCCTGCACCCGCCCTTCTCGTGAGGACGTGAGATGACGAAATGCCCCGTGAAGAGATGAAGGGAGGGCAGTGACAGAGGATGACGCAGCGTCGGGAGCCTGACACGTCAGGGGAGGGCCATCTGCCCCCAGACCCCTGTTGACCGCCGGTGTCTGAAACCACGGACAAGGGGGCAGCAGCAGACCTACCTCCTAGTGACTGGGACAGATCAAGGGACCCTGGGCCTGCGAGGGAAACACCGATTGCCACCCCTGCTGTGGTCACTGGCACGAGGAAGGCACAAGTCCTAGACATCAGTACCCACAACTATTCGGTGCGTAAGACTGCGGACAGGAAGACGTGTTGCCGCGAAGAGAGTATGGGGCTTCCATGGATCCAGAGAATTATTCTGGCACATTGTAGGCTTTTCACGAGGCTGAAGAATTAAACCAAGATAAACTCGGTGTTGATGCTGTGAAACATATGACCTAATCATGGGCCAAAAGGAGCTGTCAAATCCCTTCAAGAATCCTTCAGGAGGAAAAGAGATCACAGATTTTGCTCTTCTAGCAAAAAAAAAAAAAGATTGTAAAATGTCTTATTGATAATTTTCACATTGATTACATGTTGAATAATAATATTCCAGAAATGCTGGATTATAAGCATGTTTTTAAATTAATTTTGTTTCTTTTTGTGTTTTAGTGTAACTACCAGAGAATTTATTATTATAAATGTGGCTCACATTATACTCTGGTGAACAGTGCTGATCTACAGCTCCTTAGAAGAATTGGAAGATATAAGGAAAACACTATAAAATCTGCACATTTTCATCCAACAACTCCAGTTCCAGAATTTATCCACACAAAGTGAGGCAGAGCCAGGTCACTAGAACAATGACTTGGGGAAACAGGGCGCTGCATGGGGTGGGCGTGCGTGTGCAAGACAGAAGAAGGCGTCCCTCACTCCCAAATACACACGTTCATGCGCGAGGGTCAAAGCCTACACAGCAAAAAGGATACCTGGGAAGAAGTCGTTGAAAGGCTTTAGCTAGATGGTGAGTGATCCTAGCACCCCAAAACTGAATGAATAAAACACCCCATCAAAATAACAAAAATTCCCTGTGTTTCTGCGTATGCGTATGGATAAAGAGATACATAAAAATATGGCACAGACACTAGAGATGATTATCTCAGGTCATCTCAGGTTTCAGACAGCTACCAAGCAAAGTGACAGGAAAATTTTCTTCAGATACCACACCCCACATCTGCTCACCACATTACCTACAACACGAAACAACCAACTAGGAAAACGCTGGGTGATCATTAGAACCCCAGCGCCCACCACCTCACAGTCACTACAGTTTCACCATGAAGACGATTCTGATGGTAATTACGATGGGAAGAAAGCAAAGACCCGGCATCGCCCTCCACACGCGGGGGACAGTCACGGGAGGGCAGGACCACGGTGGTGTGCCCGCAAGGTCGTCGGAGCCTGGGCCTCCCTGTGGGAAGACTACAACACTGAGGCGGTTTGCTCACTTACCAGACGTCCACCCTCTGTGGGGACAGCGTGGGGATTCCTGTCTCCAGGAGCTTGTCCCTTCCCCTAAGGGGCCTAACGTGCGGCCAGCGGGGAAACACTGTGGCTCTGTGCCCTAGTGAAAGGAGGCGCCTGAGGTCCCGCTATCCTGGAACCCTCCACTTCCCCTTCTAATTCTCTATTTTGAGGCTCTTTTATCAAGGGTGTGTTCGTTTACGACGGCAACATCTTCCTGCGAGCTCCTGACTCTGTCACTACAAAAGGTCGCCCCCAGGGCACCAGGCTCGTCTCAGAGTCAGCCCCGCTGCCACCGGCCCAGCCGCTCTAGCTGCGACACAGGGGCCACGTGGAGCTCCCTCTACTCCGTTTTCCTTCGAGCTATTCGCTTCTTTTCATCTAAACGTGTCCGCTATGTCCTCCTGGAATCACCACTCGAATCACCCATCTGCCGGCAAGGCCTGCCGCAGGCTCTGCTCTCCGAGCCAATCACAAAGACTCAGGGCTACTCTTGCCGCATAATAAAGTCAACATTAATGTCTTACCTTCCTTCTCAAGTCTTTATCTTTTCCATTATTTCTTACTAAATTCTCTGCATACCTAGGAAATAAGATCAAATTCAAGATTAACTTTCAACAAAGACTTGAAACATAAAGCATTTTACATCTCCGCGAAGGCTCTTCTATCTGACCTGACTAAGCTGCTAAGACGGGCAACCCTCCAGAGCCCGTCTCGCTACGGCTGTGGGCACTAGGGTCTCCCTACATTGCTTGTGCTTCAGCAGCAAATCAAGAAAGAGCCTCAGCAGAGAGAAGAAACCACGTGTTTTAACAAAGTTGCGCATCCATCCTTACGAGAGTTCTAGAACACTCTGAAATTTATCAGTCACTCCCAGAAAAAGCATGAGATCCTCCATCTCTAAGAACACGGATGGAGCAAGAGAATATTCTTCTAAGTGAAGTCAGTCAGAGAAAGACAAACACACATGATCTCACTCATATGTGGAATTTAAGAGTTGAGATAAATAAGCAAAGGGGGGAAAAGGAAAGGCAAACCAAGAAACAGACTCTTCCCTCTGGAGAACACGCGGCGGGTCCCCAGGGGGTAAGGTGGTGGGGACCGGGGGACCAGGGAACGGGGTGGCACCGGGCAGTGTGCCGACAGGCTGAATCACTACACTGTGCACCTGACTCTAACATGATACTGCACGGTAACTGCGCTGGAATTTAAATAAAAACTTTTGGGAAATCTAAAGCTTACGTACAAAATGAGATTTTACACACCAACTCTAACCTGTGACCTTCACCAAACCCGCACAAAAGAGGTGCTGTTGTCAGACTGACCCACGAACAAACAGCTCTGGAGGGTCACCCAACAGGCCCCACAGACGCAGACGTGCCGTCCCAGCAGGCTCTGCCTGAGCCCTGGCTGTGGCGAGACAGTCTCCGCGCTCTGACGAACGAACACTGGTCGGGGGCCCTGGTGGCGCAGAGGGGGGCCAGGAGCCCGCAGGCACTCCACCCTCCCCGGGCTCCGCGGGCTGCAGGCCAGGAGACCGCCTGCACACCCTCACCCCCAAAAGTGCTCCTCTCCAAGTTCACGGGAGCAAATATGGAAAAGGACAGAATAAAGGGGCGCCTGGGTGGCTCCGTCATTAAGCGTCTGCCTTCAGCTCAGGTCATGATCCCTGAATCCCGGGATCGAGCCCCGCACCAGACACCCTGAGTGGCAAGGAGCTGTGTCTCCCTCTGCTCCTCCCCGGCTGATGCTCTTCATGACAAATAAATAAATAAAACCTGGAAAAAAAAAGGCAAAATGGGACTAGTAATTTATAACAAGCTCCAGCTCCTCTCGTGCACCCAGACTGTACTGTGGAGGGGCTGCTTCGGGGTAAGTGAAGTGTATCTATCGTTCACTCTCATGTACGGACTCTAATCAGGCCCCGTAAGAAACACGTTCTGCGGAAGCACAGTGTGCTTTCTGACATTCATATTTAGTGTTGTAAGTGATGGTCACCAGAGAGCGCACGGTCCTTCCTGGCTGCCGGAGGGATCTCGGCGTGAACTTGCGCCCCGATGTCGGTGCTCACTGCTCTAGGAAACAAAAATTCCATGACACTCATTAGCACGGCGTAGTGAAGTCACTGTAACTCTAAGTTCTGTACGAGCGTGAACTCCAGATTTCACAAAAGCATCTCCACCACAGAGATAGCTCTCAGGTATCTCCTGAGAGAACTGTTTTTACCCGCTCTCTTCAATCACATAAGTAACGTAAGGAAGAGGAGTAAAGGTATACTGAAAGACAATCACACGTTACCTCGGTGAGTAAAAGACGTTTTTACTTATCAATTTCACATCACTTTCAGATAAATCTGACTAGCTCCTTACACTGTGTAAAATGATAAACTTCCAAACGTAATGTACCTATTCCATGGATCCATCCACCTATCAAAAAGAAAATGTAAACAACTGATCTATAAATTCTACCTCTGTATTTCTCTTGAATTAAGTGAAATTAAACCATTAGATGGCAAGCCAACAAATCCAGAAAGGTGCTTTAAAGAGAGAGGCACACACTGAAATGGCCTGGAGGGAGGGGTATGAGGCAGGAATGGGACAGGTGAAGACCCAGGGGACCAGGGCCAGGGCGCCCCTGGGGCAGAGAAAGCTCACAGCCCTGGGGACTGGCCCATGAAGAGTCAGAGCAGGAGGAGGCGGGAATAAACCACCCAGCAAGAGAGGCAGTCTGGAGCACAGCACACAATGTCTACCAAAAGCCTTGAAAACAGTTAAAGATATTCAAACACTTTCTTGCATCTATAAATACTTGCAGGAAATTATTCCTAGAAAACAATTCCTAGAATACAAACATGTATGAAGGTTTTCAATCTGTTCATCACTGAACAATTTATGAAATAAAAAATAATTAGTAGCCTGAATGTCCCACATTAGGTTGCCTGTTAAACAAGTAAGGTTATGGCCACATGAAAGTACCAGATGCCACTAATACCCATCGTAAAAGAGTATTTCCCAGAATAAAGTCGAAAAACAGCATGATTCCAATTTTGCCTTCACTTACATATAGGAAAAAGAATTTTAAGTATATACATACTTACTACAAAATGGATTATCTCGAGTCTGGAATCATAGATAAATTTGGGGGTTTTTAATTCTTTCTGTAAAATTTTTTCCAAAATTAACTAGAGAAAAGTATAATTACATGTTTAACAGGAAGAGCAGTCTGGCCTCAGTCTACTAAATAGACTGGAATGGGAAAAAAAATGAAATCAGTCATGCCAGGTAGAAAAAAATATGACTTCATGGCTGTCTAGGTATAAAGAAGAAGAAGAAAAAGTAGCTACGAGCAGCTCAGTGCCTTGTTCCCAAGCCGTGTGGGCTGGCCAGCGGGATGCTGGGCTGGAAACAGACGCCCACGGGGCCTGGGCAGTCACTGCCCCCGAAGCAGAAAGGAGCAGGGTCCATGTTCAGCAGCAGTAAGAGAGGCATAATCACGCCGGATTCTTCTCATGAACAACTGCTCCATCACCTTCAGAAGACACCTCGTTACAGTTATTATGCTTAATCGTGACCTCTCCATCCCTGTCTGGACCCGGAGGAGGGGACACCTGGCTGGCTCAGGCAGTAGAGCCCTCGACTCCTAATCTCAGGGTTGTGAGCTTAAGCCCCACGTGGGTATGAAGCCAACTTAAAAAAAAAACAAAACAGAAAGAAAAGAAAAGAGAAGAGAAGAGAAAAGGAAAGAAATGAAATGAAACGAAACTGGAGGAGGTACACAATTAAAATAACAAAAAATCATATAGAGGGGCGCCTGGGGGGCACAGTGGTTTAAGCCACTGCCTTCGGCTCAGGTCATGATCTCAGGGTCCTGGGATCGAGTCCCGCATCGGGCTCTCTGCTCGGCAAGTGGCCTGCTTCCCTCTCACTCTCTCTGCTTGCCTCTCTGCCTACTTGTGATCTCTCTCTGTCAAATAAATAAATAAAATCTTTAAAAAAAAAAATGTTCATAATGAAATATTGGGGAAAACTTCCTAAAAAGATTTTGATCTAGGGAAAGATTTAAAACACAAGAGGAATGAACACGGGTCTGTGACGGCCGCTCTCAATCCCTGCCTCCCTGAGCTCGTTCACACGCCAGCAGGTAAACACTTGGTGGGCCTGATCCCAGGGAGGCCCAGGGGCTTGAGATGCACGTCTGTCCGCGGTCAACAAAACTGCTCCGGTCAGATAACCGTATGCTCTGATCACGGGCAGAGGTGGCTGGGGCCGGGACGGGGTGCGGTCCCGCCGTCAGGGAAGGCACAGACGTAATTTATCACACTCAGCCAAGAGCCAGCCAGGAGGGGCACGAGGCCAGGCAGCAACTGCAAAGATTTTTCAGGACATTCTTAACAAACACTCCTCAAAAACACACACGCATACTTTCTTGGACAGCACCAGTCAACCAGGGGTCCCCGTCTCTGCCCCAAAGGCCTGACCCTCCTGAGCCTCACCACACCTGACCCTCACTTTGCGTCCACCTGAAAGAGAGCACCACCAAGAAACAGGAGAATGAAATCGCTTCGCTTCAGAGTCTGGAAGAACAGCGCAGCAGAAAGTATACACATGAAAACAAAAGATACAATTAGGACAGGAAAATATTAAGCAATTGCAGTTACTATCAATACACACGGGAGGAAAATTAGACCCTTCGCAACAACAGTTTTATTTTTGCGTCTCTTTGTAAACTTACTAATTTTGACTCAAACCTTCTGCTGTATTATCCATTTACTTTGCACTTAATACCATCTTCAAAATTTCAATTTCATGACAGATTTCTGAGTATATGTTAAAGTACATTCACCATATAATCAGAAAATCTGATTTCATATTTCCTAGTAGACCAGCAATTTCTCCATATTGATCACGTCCCACACACGTGCATCACATTTTTACCAAGGTGACAAGTTTATCCTCTGGCTACAGGGAGACAAAACTCTTCTCCGTTAGTGCCCGTCTCAGGATGACCACAGAGGCTAGGAAGCATCAGAAATGGTACCTTGGGGGCACCTGGGTGGCTTGGGTCAAGCTTCTGCCTTTGGCTCAGGTCATGATCTCAGGGTCCTGGGATCGAGCCCCGCATCGGGCTCTCTGCTCAGCGGGGAGCCTGCTTCCTCCTCTCTCTGCCTGCCGCTCCCCCTGCCTGTGATCTCTCTCTCTGTCAAATAAATAAATAAAATCTTAAAAAAAAAAAAAGAAAGAAAAGAAAGAAATGGTACCTTGGACTCCCTTTTCTTAAGATCTTCTCTCGACAACCTGTCTTTTCTATCCGTGTTACTTTGGCGCCGCTCTTCATCAAAGTGAAAGCCTTCCTTGTGTCGCTTTTCCTTGTGTCTTCCTTCCCCTTCCTTGTCAGAGAAGGAGTTCCTCTTTTCTTTGGGGTACTTTTCTCTTCTTTCCCTTGTGCTGCTTTTGTCCCCATGTCTCCTCTCTCGATCTGGCTCGTTCTGCTTCCTGTGCCTCTTCTCACCTTCTTCTTTATACAGCCAGTACTTCAGAGGGTTGTCCTGACTGTCGCCGTACTGCAGCTGTGAATGGGACAGAGGGAAACGCGTGAGCACACGGAACACGGCTGCCTCACACGTGGGACGATAAAGGTGGCGAAGCCGCATCGCCCTCTCTCTTTCTTCCGGACTCTAGAAATGAGCTTCTGGAAAGAAAGACCCACTGCTGCTGACACAGGACAGTGGCGACGCCGTACTCCAGCCTTCACCCTGATGTGGACAACCACGCCCAACCCCCCCGCATGGCAAGTATGCCCCTCCTCCTCAGCCCCTCCCTGTCATCCGTGCCACCTTCTCTCCGACCGAGAATGCACCCGGCACTCCATCAACCCTGTGCAACGTGTCACTTCTGGGAGCAGGGCGCCACACGCCCTGCCGACCTCTGTCCTTGGCAGTTCACACGTCTGCTCCCCAGTAAGGGAGATTCTTAAAACTGGACACTCCTGTTGAGTCATCACAGGTTCCCCAAAAACACCGTGGGCGCTCAGTAGTGACTGCTGACTTCGGTCACACGGCGACACACAGCTCGTGCAGAACACGCGGCCGACACGTCAGACTGCCGGCCCAGACTCCCCGTTTCGGAAGCATCGTCAGTATGTCTCAGCTGAACCCCAAGTGGAACTGCCCTTTCCTCCCACCCAGGGCCTCCTCTCCTCACAGCCAACTTGCGTCACTGCTCACTCTCCAGCCACAGGGCCCTTACCTCCTTCTCGGCTCAGTCCCCGTGGTCCCCGCTCCCGCCGCCCCTTCTACGGCCGCCCAGCAGCCTCCTGACTTCTCTCCTTCGTCTGATGCCCACCAGCTCTACTCGTCTCTGCCAGCACAACCTTCCTAAAGAAACGCATGCTGGCAAGCTCCATGAGCAAGCTCCTCGGTCGGAAAGTTAGATTGCTGCCACACATTTGTCACCAAAGTCCATCTATGGGGATTAAAAGATTTAAGTGCTAAAAAAAATCATAAGGATCCAGAACAAAATACAGGCAACTACTTACGTAACCCTCTGTGGGGGGAAGGCTGTGAGCATCACAGCAACAGCCAACAATGAAAGGCCCGACTACTTCCTGACTGTAAACTAACTCATAAAAACAAAGACCCCACAAACAAAATTCGAAACAGAAACAGAAACAGAAATACCTTTAAAGTACTCTTAGAATAAAATGCCCCTTTAGGAAATAAGTAAACATACACAGGGAATGACTAACAGCAGGGCGTCGAGCCCTGGCATAAAAGGCTCAGAAGTGCTTCTCTGTTCTGAATCAAATTAGCAAAGATTAAAAATTACGATCATGCCCAGTTGCTGCTTTGGACACGGGGAATTATACTCTGACGATATAAACAATTACAGCTTTTCTGTAGAGCAGTCAGTCAGTTTACATTTACTTTCATCTAGCAAGTTCATTTCCAGAAATTAATCAGAGGAAAATAATTATGAATAAATGCGAAAACTTTACCTCATGGATACCTTTAAAATTAAAAAAAAATTCAGAAGCAACCTAAGTGTCCAAAAAAACCCCAGATCTATCAGTACAACTATGAATACCAATAGTGTTAATATTATAGAGAAACAGGACTCCAAAAAGTGTTCCAAGTGTATCCAGTTTAAGGTTCATAAAAGAGTAAAAATCCAATTTAGGAAACAAACAGATACATATGTACATACACACAAAGGCATATGTAAACCTACTCTGTTAGGGTATATACTTAAATATTATCAATAATCATCTTGGGGTAGAATTTGTTTTTATTTTCTTCTGTTTATTTGAATTTTCTAAATTTTTCAAGAGCACCACGTATTTCTTCTGGAAAGAGAACAACACATAGGAAGGAAAGGTGAGAACGTCCTCAGACCTTGACTCCGTGTGACAACACTTTCCAAAAATGCTTCTACTAACCACACGCGAACAGACTCGAGGGAGCCCTTCCCAGGGCGTCCGCGTACCTTTCTTTCTCTGTAGCGTCTTTCTCTCTCTTCGTCCCCCCTCGCGGGGTCTTCCTCTCTCCTCCTCTCCTCTTCCGTCCTCACTCTGCTTACTACAGAAATAGAGCACATTTTTAACACCCACAAACGTCAGCACGTAGGAATGACATCTGACACCTTGCCGCCCTCTCTACCATACGTAACACGTTACGGTGTAGCAGACGAGAACACATACGGAAACATGTTCATCGATTAAAACACATCCTTCAATACCAAGCATGAAAAGTTCTAGACTCTAAACTTAAAATGGGTGAAAGAGGGAGATCACAATGGCAGCTGCTGCAGAAGCAACCTGGAAAAGATCAGACTGAGCCCCGGGAACCTCAAGAGGGGCACCAGCCCACACACATACCAGCAGAGCACCTGGTCACTGACAGAGGTGCTCGGGGGGACAGAGCCCCGTCCACTACGAAAAACTGGCCCAGTCACCAAGTGTTCGGAGGCCAAGAAAGAAATGCCTGCCTCGGAGACAACGGGGGAACTGCACCAGCCCCACAGCCTCCAAGTGCCCACTGCTGAGGGCACCGTGCAGGGAGAAGGCCCTTGTGAGAAGGAGGCAGTCTGTAGCCCACCTGCCGGCAGGCACCTCTACCCACAATTTGAGATCTCTCCCTGATAGTGGAATTAGAGATTCACTTTTGAACATGCACAGACCAAAAAAAAAAAAAAAAAAAAAGTCATTAGGCTTAAAATTAAGAGAATCAACAAATTAAAAGATGAGGACAAAATTAAATAGAAATCACTGAAACAAAGTTCATTCATTCAAAAAGAGCTTGTGGAGGGGCGCCTGGGTGGCTCAGTGGGTTAAGCCTCTGCCTTCGGCTCAGGTCATGATCTCAGGGTCCTGGGATTGAGCCCCGTATCGGGCTCTCTGCTTGGCAGGGAGCCTGCTTCCTCCCCTCTCTGGCTGCTGCTCTGCCTACTTGTAATCTCTCTCTCTCTCTCTCTCTCTGTAAAAAAGAAAAAAAAAAAAAAAAAAAAAAGAGCTTGTGGAGCAGCAGTCAGTGGGAGCCTGGGATATGAGAGAGACCAAACAGCGGGGGAGACAGGAGCCACAGGGATCGAAGGGCCAGGTCCCAGGAGACGGCAGGAGAAAGACGGGGTCCAAGGGACTCCCAGGTTCTCTGACCTAAGGAAGGGAAGGTTGCAGCTGCCATTAACTGAAGTGGATAAGGCTTTGGCGAAGCAGGATTTGCGGGGATTTCAGAAGTCTAGTTCCAGACCCGCGAAGTTTGCAACATCTATCAGACATCAAAGGACAAGAGGATCTGCAAGCCCAGAATTCAGAGATGAAACCCGGCCGGGAACCAAAACTTAGGAATCAAGGACAGATGACCAGTGTTTCTAATCATGAGAAAGGACGCAGTCACTGACAGAGAGAAAACAGCTACAGAAGTCCAAAGACCACGGCCACACTTCACAGAAGGGGAGGCTCAGACGACATAGGGAAGAGCCACATAAATGGCCAAAGAAGGGGGAAGGAATGTCACAATTATTCATATCAATAATGCATTGAAAAGACAAGATCAAAATCAACCAAAAAAGATCTGAGAACAAAAATGATGTTATTAGAAATGCATACCAAGAACATCAAAAAAATCACCCTAAAAAGAGGCAACAGGAGTAAGATAGTTGCTGTTAAACATGCTGAGTGGTGACCCCATTAACTCATAATCCCTCTGCCAAGGACACCTCACCCAACACAAATGCACACCCACGCGCCGGAGTGCACGGCTGCTGGGCTCTGTGCAGACCTGGGCAGCGGCCCTGGGAGCAGAAAGCAACAGTACGTAATAGGGAACATGAACGAGGGGCCTTGGTCCCCGTCCTGTTCATAACTAGGACCTCAAGCCTTTCTGACGAGTCTGAGAATTACTGTGTAATCTCTAAATATATTCCTTTTCAGCTACGTTAGCCAGCTAGAAGTTTTTAGAAGAGCACACACTATTTGCATAGTACAAAAATGACAATACTTACATGGGGAGGGCAGTACGCACATTTACCTTAGAACTCCTGGGAATGAGATAAAAGCATTTAAATCTTGTTCAGAATAAAACTGACACTTTTGAGGAATTCTTATTAAAGAGCACTATTTCTGCTTATTTACAATGTGGGCTGAACTTCAGTCAGGTAACCTAAAATGTGTTTCCATAGTAAACCTCTAGCAAGTAATGAGAAAATTGTTACTCTTTTCACTCACTTAAATGAGTTTTTAAAATGCCAAAAAGAAAACTGAAAAGTACACACACACACACACACACACACCTGGAGGCCTGTACCTTCAAGGTCAAGCTAAGCCACTTACGCAAACCATGAAAGAAAACACAACGATGAGCAGCACGCGCAAGAGGGCACGGCCCCCAGCACTAAGCTCTTTCAGGGAGACAGACAGACAGACGGGCTGCAGCCAGCGGCTAAGCAGTGCCGCAGGAGGGACTCCAGAGCTACACAGAGCTGCACAGCGCTGCGGCTCCGCACCGGGCCGCACCGGGGACTCGTACCTGCTCGCATCCTGCGCTCCGCTCTGTCCAGGAGCTGCCGGCCCAGCAGGTTATGGTGGGCAGCCGTCTGCCTGGGCTCCTCCCTTCTGGCTTTGCGGTCTCTGTCCTTGTCCCCCCTGTCTTTTCCTTTACTGTGAGACTTCTCTGTGTCCTGTTCTCGGGATTTCTCTTTATGCCTTTCCTTGTCCCGGTCTCTGGAGTCCTTTTTCCTTTCCCTTTGCTTTTCTCTGTCTCTGTCCCCATGAGGGTGGTCCCTGGCGGGGTGGCCGTCTCTCTCGCCAGGCCTCTCTCCGTACTTGGTGTCTCGGTCTGGGTCCCTGTGCTTGGGCTCTTTGTTTTCAGGACGGTCCATTTCTGATTCCTTATGCAGCCTCTTTTCTCTGTGTTTTTTATCTTCCTTGGGAATACCTGATTGTGCGGCCTAAACCAGGAGAGAAAAAGCAGAATTTGGAATCTGGGTCACACTCAGTGAGGGGTCTTAACACTGGCTTCCACTGCTCTCCAGCCTAGCAAGTGGGGCCTGGAAGAAGTCTCTGAATCAGTCAGGGGATCAGACTGAGCTCGCCTACGACTGGCGACGGGCGCCTGTTTATTAGAGACATTCACGTTTGCTGGCAAGTCACAGCTGAAATACTACAGGGAACAGGGAGAAAAAGAACAGGATGTTGAAGCTTTGTCTTAAAGCCTCTGAGACACCACAGCTTGGGTCCAACTCAAAGAACAAGGACTGACCGCCCCCAACTTATAAAATTCTCAGGTCTTGATCTCAACCCATTAACCTTATAAATAAAACTGCCAGTTACTTGGCCAGCAGAAATGGGTTTCTTCGGGAAGGGCAGAGAATCGCATCCTGGGACAATTCAGCTGCAGCAGAACCGTAGGGGATTCTGCAGAGCAAAGGAGAGGAGGCCCCTTCACGGAGGAGGGGGCGTTGGGAGCTACACGTCTGCCCGGGGGAACTGGGAGCTGGGAAGTGGAGTGGCTGCTCGTCGGCTGAGCTGTTGCCAGGCCGGGAGGACACCGTCCCTCCTCCTGCCGGGAGAGTGAAACAGCGTCCGCCCGGAGATGCATCTCTTCCCGCCGGGTCTGCAGTGGACGGCGGAGGGGTGGAGCCCGAGCGCTGCCCGTGCCAGCCTCCCGACTCCGCTCCAGAGGGGGCTTGTGCTCGTTTTCACAGCCCAAAGCTCCCTCCACATAACCCTCACACACACATGAACACAGGCACCAACACGCACGCAAACATACCACGCAGAGAGGCCTCGTGTGTGTGCACATACCACACACACGTTACTCGATGTGCACCAGACACACGCACGCACATGTACTGCAGAGAAACCACAAACGTGTGCACATATCATATACATGCGTGCACACACATGTGTACTCAGCGCACACCGAACACACACACACACACACACACACAAACAGCCCAAGCCCTGACCCATAACAGAAACCTGATGCAGCTGCTGGGATGCTGGGATGGGGCAACCCTGTCCCACCAGAGTTCCAGACCTCTCAACCACACGGCTTTCTCTCTCGGTCAAAAACACTTCTGAAATGAGCCACACAGAAGCCAAGTTGAGAAGCAGGTGAAACCGTCCAAGCTCCAAAAGGACCCCAACTCAAATCTCTCAGAGACAGTACCAAAAGATGCTTTCTGAGGTCATCTGCTTTCCAAGTATCATCTTTTGTTCTTCTCTAAAAAGAAAAGTATAAAGTTAGAATTTTTAAAGTTTTAAAAAACTAGTTTTGCAATGAACACTGTTATGCTGTAAATAAACAAATAAAAATAAATATAAAAAAAAAAAAACAAAAACTAGTTTTGTACACTCTAGTGAGCTGCTTTTTCATTAGGCCATTTAAGTCAATGGCAATGAGTCCTTCACATGCGATAAATTACTACCTACTGGAAGAAAAGGTAATAGTAATACACATTTTTAAACTTATTCCCTAGTCTAAAATCACCTATAAACAATTACAGAATGTGCCGCTCCGGCTACTTCGTAAGTGCGGGTGAGACCCAACCCCCACCTTCCCGTGTCGCCCAATGCCTGTCGATGCCCGGTCCCACTGCCCACCAGTATCTCTGTCTGCCAACAGAGCAGACACCCCTGGAGTGTCCCTGCCCAGCAGGCCGCACCCCCCACCCCCCAGGGACTGAGCATGCACAACATGACCTCTCCATAAGCACACACACAGTTCACCTGCCACGTGGAAGACACACTCAGATAATGGAGTATTCACTACGTAAATTAATCAAGGATGTTTCCTAAGACAAAAAGGCAGATTTACCCAGATTATTTCATTTTCCCTTTGAGAAACACTGCTTTGAGGGTACAAAGAAAGGTAAGATTTTGGAAAGTTTCAGATTTAAAGCGAATGTAGTACGAATGAAAAACAAGAGCTTACTCATGGATAAGACACCAAAAGTCTTCCCGGTAACATGAAAATTAGGGAAACGGGAAAACAGTTCACAGTAGTTTGTAAACACACTACCTAGAAATAACTAAAAAGCAATCAATTATAAGAATCTAGCCAACATATACTAAAACCACAAAATTTACTGTGATCTACTATAAGGAGAAAATGTATTTTTTTACAGATTGGTTGATTTAACAAAAGGCGTCCTTGGTAAGATACGGTGTAAGATGGTCAGCAACAATTAGCATAGCTGTGACTTGGAGTTTCTGAACCTTAAAACTCTTTCTGTCTCAAGTTCACTGCTCTGTGTAGAGCGTTAACATGGGCCCTTCTCCAAACAAATGGTCCAAACTCAACAGAGAGCTCGTGTGCCCCTGGGAGAGGACAAGGGCTAGAGACCCCGAGAGTAGAAGGGCACCAGCCAGGGCCCGTGGACCGGACCCCCTCCTGGCAATGATTCCATGACTTCCGCTGCTCGGCAAAACCCCTGAGGGCAACAGGTCTCCGCCAGACCCCAAGATCTTCCTTCTGCCTCTTTTACGAGCCCAAGCTTGGGCACTGGAGAATCAGGCAAATGGCCTTGCTCACCCCTAAAGATTTTTCTTCCTTGTTTTCTCTTTTAAATGTCTTATGTTATGAAAAAAAAATTAAAGGTTTATTTTATAAAATAACACACAGCTCCCTCATGCACTATCCCAGCCCCCACGGGTCACACGTATTTTTAGGAACTCTGCGTAGATACGTGAGGACAGAGTGCTTCAGACCAGGAGTCTTTTGTCTTTTTTCCCTCTCGTCAGCCAAGGTCTCTTAAAGACCAAATCCACCAGCATCTCAGTCCCTGCCCTGTGGAACGGAGACACCAGTTCAACTCTGGTCTCTCCAAGTACAGAATAGAAAGGGCAGCACTTTCCCCTACAAGGGGAATAAGCTCCACCCTGAAAACAAAATGAAAAGAAGGGAGCTGCCTACGGAGCAAACCCTTCAAGCTCCAGGATCGCTCAGTCCACACACAGGCAAACCTGAGACTCCAACTCCATGATGTCAACGTCCTTGCCGGGTGGCCCTGGGCTGTGGGTCCGCTGCATGTAAAATGAGCAGTGACTACAGAAAGAGCCCCCTGTACCGACCAGCATCTCACCCGAACCCCCCAGCGAACTGGCTGACTGATGCCCACGAGGCTCTCCGGAGCACTGTGCGGGGAGCGCCTCGGACAGCTCTCATGGTGCGGTGCGTCTGCCCCGTGTACAGCAGGACTTCTGCGGACTTCTCTTCCACCTCCCGCCGACACCCAGGAAACCCCGCAGGAGGGAGTGGGAGCACGGGAACCTCACCTGCCATCCTTTCGGAATGCAGGGGCTGCAGAATGTCTCCTCCCGGGTCACCTTCCTTTTCCGGCAGCCTCAAGCCAGACTCAGAGGCAGGAAAGCCAGAGTCTCCCTCTTGGGGTCGCACCCCAGGCCCATTACCTCCAGTCATCCCTCTACCCCACTGCCCTATTCCCAAAAAGCAGTTTCCCCAAAGCATACAGATGCCAGGACATTACGCCCCAACTAAAGAGGTCAGCCACCTGGACCTGCCTCCAAACCCCTCAGGGCATATAATTTCCACCAGCCACGCCACCCAACCGGGGGGCTTCCGGGGTGTCCTGGACAGGCAACACTGCGCAGCCACCCGATGTCTTCGCAACCCAGCACCTTCTCAGCTGAGCACTCACTCACTTGCTTGCCAAACGTTAAAGCTAAATGTCAGTTGAACTGGTTAGCTGCATGTTAGTAAAGGCTTCAAAGTCTTAGGTTGTCTTGTTTTCCACAAATTGTTTGAAATAAGCTCCCACAGCTCCTGACACCTGGAGGCTAAGCACCCTTGCCCTCAGCATACTGGTTGTTGGTCACCGTGGCTGGGTTGCATGCCAAGACTGGCCTCGTGGACAGGGCACCGACATTCCGTTCTCAGATGAGATGCAACCCATCATCGAGTCCTACTACTTTTCCTTGTAACATGTTTCCTAAAATGAAAGAAATCCACTCTTCCTATCCAGTTCAACTGCCCCAAACCCAGCCCAGCCTTTCATACCGTGGCAGCCACGTGGTCTGTACCTACAGCACCACTGGTCCAACCCAGGGCTAGTTCATGGCACCAGGGACACCGGAGGCCACAGAAGGGTGGCCGACCAAGCCCACAGAGCAACAGACTAACTAGTGCATTTACCTAAAGACGCAAAGAGGAAGGCTGGCTCGTACACAGCTTTCAGACTCAGACATAATTTACCTTTAGCTGTCTTTTTAAAAATTACCCCTGAGGGGCGGCCTGGTGGCTCAATGGGTTAAAGCCTCTGCCTTCAGCTCAGATCATGATCCCAGGGTCCTGGGATCGAGCCCCTCATTGGGCTCTCTGCTCAGCGGGGAGCCTGCTTCCTCCTCTCTCTCTGCCTGCCTCTCTGCCTGCTTGTGATCTCTGTCAATAAATCTTTTAAAAAAAAATTACCCCTTAATGCTAGAAAATATTTTATATTATTGAATTCGATTACTTAGAAACAAATTATTGGCTGCTCAAGTAATCAAGTGAACTGGATTACTGACTGCTCCTCTCCTCTGCCCTATAGTCCCTGCTTATCAGCACACCAACAGGCACACTGGCTGCCTGAGACCCGTGCAGGTCATTTCCCCCCTTCCAGATGTCAGACTCCAGGTGGTGGGAGCACGTTTCTGCAAACTGGAGTCCTAAGGCGCAGACACCGCACCAGGCACAGCGCACCTAAGCTCAGAGGCACGGAGTCTGACTTGCAAGGGGGAGGCTGACCGTAGCCGGAGTCCGCTCCGGAGCTGAGCGCGATCAGCAGTGTGGGGAGTCTGTCAAAGACAAACTGCCGACCGCAGGGGTAGCTGAGCTCCATTCCCATCTGTGCAAGGGTGGCTGGGTGCTTCACACAGAGCAGGCCGGGAAGAGAGACAATCGCGCAGGGCTGGTCGGCGTCAGTACTGTGTCTGTGGGCCGTGTCTGTGGGCTGGCTGCTACAGGCGTCAGGAGCCTGCCTTCCCATAAGACCTGGAGGCAGAGGCCTCTTCCTTCCCGAGGGTTCCATTTCCAAGATGGCTTTCAGGTCCTAGAGAGAAACACTCCTGGCTGTAGAGACACAGAGACATCTCAGAGGGACAGAGGAAGGATGCAAAACTGTAAATGCACTAGAAAGGGGGGACGGGCCTGTCCAGGTGCGAGCCAAACACACCGCTATTATGACAGCCCTGGGCGTTGCCAGACAGGAACTCCAAGGCGGCTGGGAAATCACAGGGACATAGCCTTAGGCTGCCTGAAGCCTCTAAATGTTAGTCAGGTCTCTTCATATGGGTCTCTTCAACCATGTAAGTGGGTTAGTGAGGACCAACTCTCTGAGAGCCCAGGGTATTTGCCCTAGAACAGGCAGCCTTTCCAGAAACAGAAGTAACACCACACTGACCTAAACTGTTAAGAGCAGTTACAGTGATTGGCTGAACACAGCGATTCCAATTTCATATCAACATTGAAAAAGAAAGACAAGAAATTCATTTTCTTCTAAGGAAAATCTAAATACATATAGGTATATATATCTACATATATGTGTTTATACCTTTCAAGCTATGATTAATAAGTTTCATGATAATAAACTCACACATTACCAACTGTCTGGTATGTAACAGAAAAATTTAGAAGCTTCTAAAATTTTCATTGAGCATAGAAATTAATAAAAGTCAAACACTGGAAGCAAGGTAAACTGAAGCGTTTTTAAAGAACTAACACTGAGGGGACGCCTGGGTGGCTCAGTGGGTTAAAGCCTCTGCCTTTGGCTCAGGTCATGATCTCAGGGTCCTGGGATCGGGCCCTGCATCGGGCTCTCTGCTCAGCGGGGAGCCTGCTTCCCCCCCACCCCCATCTGCCTGCCTCTCTACCTGCTTGTGGTCTCTGTCAAATAAATAAATAAAATCTTAAAAAAAAAAGAACACCAAAAACTGCACTACCTTTATCCAGCAGGTGTAAAGCCAGCAAACACACCATTAAGTTTAAGTTTTCTAAAAATAGATACAAAATACAGAGCCTTGTCATGATCTTAGTAGAAATAAAGGACCC
Organism: Meles meles; assembly: GCF_922984935.1. Lineage (NCBI taxonomy): Eukaryota > Metazoa > Chordata > Mammalia > Carnivora > Mustelidae > Meles > Meles meles. The sequence continues at coordinate 633,389 of NC_060075.1, forward strand.
CAAACTGGTTATATTAGTGTCAGCAAATAAATATACTGACACAAACCTAAGGAAAAGTTTGGTACATGATAAGAGGACAGTAAACACCACCAAGTCCAGGACAATTTTATTCCAGTCACTGCAGAGAGGTTTTACCCTCCCCTTGACTTTATGGAACAAAATACACTAATTCTGTAGCACTATAATAATTGCATAACAAGGTTCTCATGACCAGTAGATTAACTTCCTAAAAAGTTAATGACCAACTTACAAATGAGAAGCTAATATGGGGACTCATTAGCTTCCAGGAAAGAGCTGCTTTTGCTACTGTGAAATGTTCATTTTAAAAATATGTATTAGAAAACAACCTCCCAAGTAATTCAAAGTAATGCGAAATGTAATCAACTAGGTGAACTATGCCAGCCAGAATCACAAAAACACACAGGAGAGAATGCAGCTGGGTGGGATCTAATAGAGAAATACACGTCTGATAATTAAATGGTTTGGGGAGTGCAGAGCCTCAGTAATACCCGTGCTCTGTGCCTGCTCTGGAACCCTACCTCAGTGGTCAAAAACAAGGGCTTTGCAAACAATTCAGGGAGAAGACTGAGAAAGAACCAGCAGAGCAAACCCCTACTATTCAAATAACTTACTTTAATAAACCAGGTGTTTCATTCGTAAGTATGAAAAGTCAATCAGACAGTTGAGAAAACACCAACATAAGAAAGAGAAGAAGAATCAAGAAAAACAAATGGAGAAAATGACCCAAGGAAATAAGGAAAAATCTTTATTTAAAAAAAGAATAGTAATTCAAAGGGACACAGGCATCCCAATGTTTGTAGCAGCATTATCTATTCTAGTCAAATTATGGAAACAGCCCAAGTGTCCACTGATTGATGAATGGATAAAAAACATGTATATATACACAACGAGATATTACTCAGCCATAAATAAAAATAAAATCTCGCCATATCCAAGGACATGCATGGAACTAGAAAGTACTATGCCAAGTGAAATAAGTCAGTCAGAGGAAAACAAATACCATATGATTTCACTCATGGGTGGAAGTTAAGAAACAAAAGAAAAGAGCGCAAGGGAAAAGAGAGAAAAGTCAAGAAACACTCTTAATTATGGAGAACAAACTGGGGGTTACCACAGGGGAGGGGAGAGGGATGGGTTAAACTTGCGATGGGGATTAAGGAGTGCATGTGTCTTGATGAGCGCTGATGAGCGCTGCATGACGTATGAAATTGTTGGGTCACTATACCACACACCTAAAATAGATATAACACCATATGTTAACTATACTGGAATGAACTTTTTAAATTTTAATTTAAAAAAAAAAAAAAAGCTTCTTGCTCTAACCCCAAGGAGAGACAGTGCCTTAAGAACTATCTCCCTCTTTGGGGTGCCTGGGTGGTGCAGTAGGTTAAGTGTCTGACTCATGGTTTCAGCTCAGGTTGTGCTCTTAGGGTCACAGGATCAAGCCCCGAGTGGGACTCCATGCTCAGCAAGGAGTCTGCTTGAGATTCTTTCTCCCTCTCCCCTAAATAAATAAATAAATCTTTTTTAAAATGCGGCATCTGGGTGCTTCGTTCAGCTAAGCTTCTGCCTTCAGCTCAGGTCATGAGTCCATGGTCCTGGGATTGAGTCCCTCATCAGGCTTCCTGCTCAGTGGGGAACCTGCTTCTTCCTCTCCCTTTGCCTGCTGCTCCTCCTGCTTTTGCTCTAGTAAATAAATAAAAACTTAAAAAAAAAAAAAAAGAGCTACCTGCCTCTTTATTTGCAAAAAGTAATAAAAGTTCTCTGCTTTCAAAATTAATTAAATTCGAATTAACAATGAAACAGATGAAGCTAAGAATAAAGCTGGAGAAATCAGAATATAGAAAAAGAAAGTCAAAGAGATGGAAAATACGAGTCATGAATTCAACATCTAACAGGAGACTGAAACAGAGTTCCAAAAAGAATGGGGAAAACAGAAAGAAGGAAATACAGAAGAGGAAAAAAAAAGTCCTAAAAGTAAAGGTAGACTTGAGTTTTCATTTTGAAATGGATAATCAAATGTCAAAAATAATGAATTTTTTTAAAAGACCCACAATAAACGAACTGTCATATATGTCCTGAACACCAGAGACAAGGATGTTAAACCTTTTGGAAAGAAAGAAAATGTTATTTACAAAAATATCTCACCAACCAAACTGGCTGCTAGAAGATGAAAGCAGAATACCTCCAAAGTCCTGGAGAAATTACGGGGCACCTGGGTGGCTCAGTCAGTTAAGTGTCTGACTTCATCTCAGGTCACGATCTCAGAATCCTAAGACCGAGCCCCACATCAGGCTCCACACTCAGTGGGGAGTCTGTTTCTTGCTCTCCCTCTCCTTCTGTCACCACCCGACTCTGAGTGCGTGCTCTCTCTCTCTCAGATAAATGAATAAATCTTCAAAGTCCTGGAGAAATTAATTCTGGTCCTAGAATTCTGTGCTAAGCCGAATCTCAAACAAGTGTATCAATATAATAACGACTTTCTTGGAGTGTAGCTTCCTTCCTATATAGCCTTATTTTAAAGGATACTTGAGGATTTACTCCAGAGAAAAAAGCACCAGCATTTCAAGAATGCTGATGAGGGGCGCCTGGGTGGCTCAGCGGGTTGAGCCTCTGCCTTCGGCTCAGGTCATGGTCTGGGGTCCTGGGATCGAGCCCCGCATCGGGCTCTCTGCTCAGCGGGGAGCCTGCTTCCTCCTCTCTCTCTGCCTGCCTCTCTGCCTACTTGTGATCTCTCTCTGTCAGATAAATAAATAAATAAAATCTTTAAAAAAAGAAAAGAAAAAGAGAAGCAGCGTAAGGGAAGGGCACGGAAGCTGGGAGACCTGCAGCAGTGGAGACTCTCCCCGGCCCGCGGGACGGCACAGGACGGCCCGGAGCTCCCACAACACGACCCCGGAACAAGAACGTTACTGACGTGTTACAAGGCAACGAGGGCAGAACCGAGCAGGGAAGGTCGGAAACGCACGCGGCCCGCGGCCCGTCCTCCCGCGCAGTCACCCGCGAAGCGCCCGGGGCGGCCGGTGCCGGGGACGCCGTTCTCACGCTCTTCGCGCCCGCCCGCATCGCGGTCCCGGCCCCGCCGCGAGGCCCGAGGCGCGGACCTGCTACGGCCCGACGGCAGCAGCTAGGACACCGCGGGCCCGCGTCCCGACGCCCCGCGGCCAACGCAGAGGCCGGGAGTCCGCGGCCGGACCGCGCTCCCGCCGCCGGGTCCGGGGGGGCAGGCGCGTCGGGCCGCCCGCCCCCACCGTGCTCACGCCGCCCAGACCCGTCCCCGCCGCGGCCCCCGCCCGGCCACACCGCCCCTCGGCTGAGACCCGTCCCCGCCGCGGCCCGGCTGACCGCGACGCGCGCATCCCGCCGCCCGCCTCCGGGGACCCACTCCGACACCGCCCGGCGCGCGACCCGACCACGGCGGGAGGGAGGTCGGGACGCCGACAGCCGTGCGCTCCGGGCCCACGGACGCCCCCCACACCAGCCCCGCGCGCCGCCCGCTCGCACCCACCTTCCCGGGCTCCATCGCAGCGCGCAGGCCCGGACCGCCGGCCGGCGTCCCGGCTCCTAGCAACTGGCAGGCGTGAGCAGCGCAGCGCCGAGCGACCGCCGTCCCGGCATGCCGCGCGGCTGCCCCGAGCGCGCTCTTGGCCCTCCCAGCTCCGAGCAACTGGCAGGCATGAGCAGAAGAGCGCCGAGCCACAGCTGTCCCAAAGTGCCCCGCGGCCGTCCCCAGCGCGCCTGCGCATCCGTGGCCCCTAGCAACCAACAGGCAGAAGCAACGGAGGGCCGAGCGATTGCTGGGCCGGCTAACCAATCCCCCAACACACTCAACACACTACGGCCACCCACGCTTAGTGCAGTGGAAAGGGAGGGGGCGCGGTCCCGGTCTCCTGCCCGCTCAGCGCTCGGTTGCGTTGGGGGGCGCAGGCCTCGGTGCGGTCATTTAGCTGGCCTGATTGGGAGGACCGGGGCTGAGCAGCGTCGCTGGGGACCCGGAGCTGCAAGGAGGAAACTGAGGCTCCTGAGCCGACTTCTACTTAAAGCAGCTACAACTCCGGTTCCGGGTGCCCCATCCTCAGAGCCCACCGATCAGGGAGTGGAGGGCGCTATACTGGGTCCTGAAGCAGCGTCAGGAAGCAGTCTCATGTCCCACCGCTTAAAAGCAAGAAAATCAAGCACCCCAAAACTCGACTTCGCAAAAAAAGAAAAAGAAAAAAGAAAACTCGACTTAGCAAATATACAGTAGATTAGGAGAAGAGCTTTCCATCTGTGTATGGCTTTGCACCTCAGAAATTGTTTCCCCATGTATGTACTGGGTAATGCCCTGGAAGAGACTGGGAGTAGGGGCGCCTGGGTGGCCTCTGCCTTCCGCTTGGGTCATGATCCCAGCAGCCCCGCATCGGGTTCTCTGCTCCTCGGGGAGCCTGCTTCCCCGCCTCCCCCTCTGCCTGCCTCTCTGCCTACTTGTGATCTCTGTCAAATAAATAAATAAAATCTTTTAAAAAGAGAGAGACTGGGATAACGGGTTTGAAAATGTAATTGTTGAGGGGCGCTTTGGTGGCTCAGTGGGATAAAACCTGTGGCTTCGGACCAGGGCGTGACCCCCAGGTTCTGGGATCCAGCCGCGCATCCCGCTGTGCTTGCTGGGGAGCCTGCTTCTCTCTCTCTCTCTGCCTACTTGTGATCTCTGTCTGTCAAATAAATCTTTTTTAAAAAATGTAATTGTTGGAAGAATGATTTTTTTATATAAGACAAAAGACAAGAGAACTGAAACACTACGATATTCTGCATCTCAGATTTATCAGAATTACTTTATTTGAAGCTTAATATAGAAGTCCATTTAAGCATGCAAGACCGAACAGGGCTGACCCTATCCCAGTGATGCACGTTATAATCATAACTAAATGTTTAGCTGTTTCCACAAATTCTTTTGCATATTTAGTATGCAAATGTTACTAAGGAAAGATTCCCCTTAATATTTCATGCACACACAAAAGAGTGGACTCTCAAATCATGTGTTAGGGGGTACATCCGTGAGCACGTTATTAGAAGTCTGTGGTTTTGATAACGTTTCCCTGGAAATACAAATTTTATTTTGCAGATGTTGTGTTTTTGAATCATACACTATTATGAACCAGTTTACCGTTTTACAGGATCTACTTTGTTTCAAAGGCCATTTACCTGGCTTCTTGCCTTAGAGAAATTAATAGCAGATCAAAAAGCCTTTTATATTTCATTGTACTCTGGTCCTGGACATATCACTACTTTCTTTTCTCACTCATTAACCCTTTAGGAAGAACTCATTAACCTCACTCATTAACCCTTTAGGAAGACCATAACAGAAAAGGAAGGTAGGAAAGGTAATTTCAGTGAGAGCTGTGGTATTTGAAAAACTGCTCCAAGTGAGGCACCAAACTCAAACTTTCCATTGGGCCATTTGCTTCATTCTCGTGGCATCCCTGTGAGGTAGACATGCTGTTTTCCAGATGAGGAGACTGAAGGCCAGAAAGGTTAATTCACTTGCCTAAACTCACAGAGTCAAGCTGGTGGATGGGCTGATGCCAAGAGTCCATGCTTTTAAGCACTCGGTCTGTTTTCTCGGATTGTCGACCGAGGAAACAGCTGATTCTGGAAAAGCTTCGGACTCTGTTGAATATGAGGATAAAGTCGTGCACACCGAGTGACAGACATGGGTCTCAAGTGCAACCAGACGCCTTTCAAGATAATCACGTCTTGACTCTGTCCCTTATTTCCACTGCAGCCCACTCCCTGCTTCCATCCTTCATCAGCAAATGGCATGACTTCAAGTTCCTCGGATGCACCCTATTCGCGGGCTTGGTGAATGCGGCCTCCTCTTGCTCACTATCCCCAGCGCAGCTGCTGATAAATGCCTATGGAGAGAGCTAAAACAGCATTTCTCTCCTCAGACTTCTTAAAACAACTATTTCCTAACAACTCATTTGATCAGCAGCTCCGTTTTATCTTGTACTATTTCTTTTATTGTGTTCATTTACTCAATAGATGCCTTCCAAAGTTCATCTGATGACCTGGGAAACGACAGAGGGCTAGAGATAGAAAGCTACATAAACACTCTCTGGACCTCTAGTAGCTCGTGACTGCTAGGACAGAGAAACAGGCAAACGCTGCTAAATAATGTGAACATGTGAGAGCAGTGAGTGAGGAGGTGACAGACAGCTGTCCAGAAAAAAGAACTGAGTTTGGAAAGGACACCTAATTTCCCAGAGAGGCTGGGAAAGAACATCCTGAGGGGAAAACAAATACGGGTCCGCACAGAGAGAGGAAGGCTTTGGAGGGTTCCAGAAAATATGATTGTTTCTTTAAGTGTGCTGTAGAAGAAAGCATATAGAAATATAATCCAAGCCACACAGACCATTAATTATCTAGTAGCCACACCTTAAAAAGTAAAAAGCAGATGAAATCAAATCTAATAATGTAGCCCCATATGTTATTTTATCATATTACATTTAATATGTTATTTCACATTTTTCTTACACAATCTTCAAAATCCAGTGTGTATTTCATACTTACAGCACGCCTCAGTTCAGACCAGCCACGTTTCACGTGCTCAAAGCCCCATGTGGCAAGTGACCTCTGGAGCAGTGCCAGTGTCGGCACAGACCACGTGAGCGGAGGTCGTGGAGGCACGGAGTGGCATGAGATGGTCAGAGAGAAGGCTGGGAAGAGGACACGGCCAGTTGGTGAAGGGTCTCAAAATGGCATGATGTGAAGCTTTCAGGCGTTGTTGGGCCATTATAAGTCATTAAAACCAGGAGAGAATGCTGTGTTTGCGGGCTGCGGGACAGGGGTTGGAGACGAGAGGGAGCCAGCAGTGAGGGCTTCCGGGGCTTCGCAGCCGTTGTGCAGCCTGCGTCTCGGCCCCTTCCCCCGCACCAGAGACTTCGTTGCAGCACCTCTGCACAGACCCTCCTCTGCTCACATCTGGTCCCACTGCTTTGTTAAAGTTCCCCTACATCCTCTTTTCCAGAATTTAAACACGTCTGTCCATCTCTGGACTCACTGGCCTGTCCTCACCGACTGTCAACCAGCTTATAATTCCAGGTTATGATAAAAACAGAAAGGTTTTTCACAGTAACAAGCAAATTTGTCACGAAGATCAAGAATCTTCCTTTCCCAGCCTCTTTGGTTTTCAAGGGCTGGTAATTTTGGTGTCACTCTAATGTCTGTGTACATGGATATGACAGAAAACCTGCCTGTGGGTTAAACTAACGAACTAACGTGCGAGTGAGGCGTTTGATCAGCCTCTCGCTGGCTGTGTGAACCTAGGCACTTTGTTTTACTACCTTGTGCCTCAGTCAGCTCTTCAGTAAAATGGAAATTACAAGATACCTATTCTGTAGAGCAGCTGTGAGGATTACATGAGTAATTATGTAAAGTCCCCAGAACAGTGCCTATCGGAAACTAAGCACACAGTGAGTTAACAAGTTTATTATTGTTATTATAGATTAGCACCTGTTATAAACATCCTCGGCAGATGAAAATAGGTGGAAAAACAAAATTAGAGCCTTCCTTTATCAATTTATGAATTATCTGCTACTGTATGAAACCACAATTGGAGCACTTCCATCAGTGAAGAGATTGTGGTCGGCAGAACTCTGGCCCAAAGAGTCCTGCCCCTGGCATCCACTCTCGTTTCACACTCTCTCCTTGAGTGTGAGCAAAACCTGTAAATGTGATGGGATCTACTCCCGTGGTCAGGTTGCTGAGCAGTGGACTAAATTGGTCAAAAGGAGATAATCCTGAGTGGGCCTGACTTTCGAAGGTGATCCATCTGAGAGGCACTCCTGTCCTGGAAGACGATGAAGCAAACAGCCATGCCAGGAAGGGCCAAAGGAGGGGGTGCATGAAAGGACCAGAGTGTGACCCCTGAATGTCATCCAGCAGAAATTAGGGACTTAAGCCCTACAGCTGCAGTGAACTGAATTCTGCCAACACCTTGACTGAACTTGGGAAGGGATCTCAGATGAAGGTCTCCAGAAGAGACCACAGCTCAGGCAACAATGCAACACTTGGTTTCACCTAATAAGCCCTGAGCAGAGGACTTAATGAACCCATGCAAATATCGTATTCAATAACGATAAAAACTGGAATGGGGGCTTATAACTTGACAGATGGCTTCAGTTGGGTGCTCTAACATGTACCATCTAATTCAGACTTTCCCCCAAGAATATTAGGGCTCCCCCTCACATGCGCAGAGTTGCCTTGGGGCTCCTGAGGGCTGAGCTATATTCAGCAGATAAATGCAGTCATGGAGATAAGCATAAAGTATAGACAACATTAACTCAAGGAAGGAAATCTCACAAAAGGATTCGCAGAAGCAGAGAAATACAAATTGTTTTGGAAAGAGGAACAGGAGTTTTGCATAAGGATCAGGGAGAAGGGTAGTCCAGACACAGAGAACAGCAGGTGCAAAGGCACAGGCAGGTAGCAGCAGGGTTTGGGAGGGATGAGCAGCAGTGCAGACCCTAGGTCTGGAAGTGAGGTGAGAAGTAGGATCAAATGTGGACAAGCTGTGCGTGTCATGCAGAGGAGCTAGAACTTCACATTAGAAGCAAACGATATATAAGCAGGGAAGAAATTTCGATCAGATCTGCATTTTGAATTGGCCATTTGATAGAAATATGGACTTCTAAAAATGACTTTTGGATTAACTTCAAATTTGGAAAACATGCAAGTACAAAGCATTGCCTGTCTCCATTGCCAAGATTCCCACCATGAACTTCCCAGCACATTTGCTCCACTCGTCTGTCATCCAGCTTTCATCTGTCTACACGTATGCTTACCCATTATCATTAGACTTGTTCTGAGTCATTCGACAAAGAACTTCAGATAGGATTACTCATCACTCCAAAATACTCCAGTGTGTGTTTTCCCACAAGGACAGTCTCTGCCCCACAGCCTGCCAGTCAGTAAGTCAACACGGTTACAGGTCTGCTGTCCAAACCACAGGCCCCCCTTTTCCCACCAATTGTCCCCAAAACACTTCTTTTCCTTCACAGCCCAGATCCCACAGAGGAACACACGTTGGATACAGTTGTCTCTTCAGTCTTGTGACCTGGAATGTTTAATTCCTCAGTAAGAACAGAGGGAGACCCTACATTGCATCGCCTCAGGGCCATACTTGAGTCGAGCTTTCTCAAGCTGTCTGGCAGAATGCCCCAGGAATGCTCTGTGCTCCTCCTTCCCTGTGTAATTGGTAAGTGTCTTGTAGAAAGTATTCCAGTGTTAGTCCTCATCAAACTTCCACCTACTGCCCTTAGCCTTCCTTGATAACTCACTCCTGCACTACAGGGACTGCTAAATGGTGAATTTTCCATCTCCGTGATTCCAACAGTCTATTTTCTGTGCATTCCTCACTCGCTCATTCAGCTACATCAGAATGGATTTATGGGTTCCTGTTCTACTCCCTGGCTTATAATCTACCAATGTCATCCTTGATTTTGGAGCTCAGATTGTCCCAGATTTAATCAGCAAGAGCCCTTCAAGTCATGTCAAGGACATGCCCCCCATGTCCTTTGGTAGCACATGATTCTCTGAGCATTTTCTTACCTTCTGGCTCCACAAAATATTCCAGGCTCATCTTATACTTTCACTGCTCCTGAAGTCAACTGTTTCTCCAGAGATCTCTGGTTCCTTTTATTGGAAAATGGTATCTAGACACCAAAATCTGGGAGTTACTTGTGCTTATTGGCATGGGGGTACCACTGCTTCTGGAAACTCAGCAGACAGAAATAGAGAATACATAAAATGACAGAGACACACGAACACCGACAGTAACTATTTTGGGTCTCTGTACACGTATGTCAAAACACTTGAGTTCATACCTCCTCCAAGCCCAGTCCAACACGAGGGTTTTTTCTGGATTCTCCCTTTCCATGCTTGTAATATAGTCTGCAACAGCAAGAAACCTGGCTTTCATTATCCTCAGTGTGCATTTATTTGCTAATAGAACCAGGCTGACAAGTCTGCCTTCCATGTCAGGTAGGCCTCCCACTGCCTCCTCTATGGCAGGGAGGGAGGGTCTCTGTGCAACTTAGAAAGAGCAGGATTAAAGGGTTACCAGTCAAGTCAGAGATTTCTGTAATGATCTGAGCAAGCAAGAAAGGAACAAGCCTTCCTGATTCTCTTGGTTGCACAGCACACAAACCTATTCAGGTGGCTCAGAAACGTGGTTGGGTCACCAAAGGAGTATCTCAGAAAAGACAGGAGTCTTGGTGAGTTTGGGCAAAAAGAGTCCTGGCCAGCAGTATGCAAGGAAGAGAGGCAAATTGTGCTCCCATGGTCGAGGTGACAGGAAAGAAGCTAGAACAGGAGGTAGAAGAGGTGGACAAGGTCAAGGCCTAGACTTGGGTGAGACGGGTGTGAAACAAAGCAGAAAGGGTTCACCGTCAACAGAAGGCAGCTCTTTCCTCTGAAACTTGAAGTGTTGAGGGCAGAGTCAGAAACCCGAGCGCTTCTTACTAGACCACTCACAATGTTCTTCCTTCCTCTGAAAGCAGTGGCTTCCATTAAGTGTTGGCACACAAGGAAGGAGGGACACGAGACCTTCCAGGAGACTGGGGAGTTTGCAAAGACCAGCCCAAACCCGGGCTGGGCCCGTTACTCGACTGTTCAGAGGGAGATGTGCTCTGCCCTGCTGCTGTAACCAAGCACAGGGAGGTGGCCCCAAGTCGGAGGCAGCTGAGACCGGGAGGTGGCCTGCTGTCCAACACGGACACTTCTCGTCAGTGTGTTACATGGCGAGGCCGCTCAGGCCCGACACCACCGCAGACCTGCGAGACTTTAGGTCGTTCGAGCTCATTCATCACCCTCGCAGGATCTGATTCCAGGGCTCACTGGGGGAAGGGCTCGGGCCATTCCTGCGCTAACGGGGCGATGCGCTGTCTCGCACGGGTGACTCCGTCTTGGCGCGACTTGGCACTAGCACGGTCTGAGACTGGCCGTTTCACGTGTTTACAGCTAAGTGCGGTGCGGGAAAGAGCAAGAGAAGGAGCACGTCGTCCCTCGCTGGAGGTTGTGTCCTTGCCCGAAACTGAGCGCTCTGGGCGCGAGAGCAGCGCTTCCACCGGCGTTCAGACTCTCCAGGGCGCGCACACGGACGCGCCCAACAGCCGAACCGCCCTGAAGCGGGGACGGCGGGCCTTGGCTCTGCGGCACCGGGCCAGCCTGGAGGCGACGGCAGACACCGCCAGTGCGGCCACTGCCCCAGGGGACGGAGCCGGGCCGGGCGACTGGGAGTGGGCAGCGCCATCAGCGCGCGCAGATCGTCCCCGCGGGGAGCCTGGAGCTCTGAGGCCGCGACCGGACCGCAGGCCGCGCTGGGACTGCACTTCCGCTCCGACCCGCGTCTTCCTCGCCCTGCTGGGCCGCACCCCGCGCGGCCAAGGAGTCTGTGGACTGTCGGGCTTCGTCCCCGCCGTCCCGGTTACCAAGTGCTGCCTCCAGGACCCCGCCGTGGGGTGGGGGCGGCTCGGGGCCGTCAAGGCGCGCTCCAGGTCGCGGGGAACGGAGACCGGGAGGCAGGACGGAGACTCGCTCCGCCGCGGCCCTCGGGACGCAGCGTGGGTCCCGCAGCGCTTCACCGGGGCCGCCCTGGCTGAGCGTCCGGACCGCGAGGTACTCAGCGGCGGGGCGCCCCGAACCGCAGCCGCCTCACGGCGCCGCAGCAGCTCGGACCCGACCGGAACGTCGCGAACGCGGCACGCGGGCACCCGCGCGGGAGCCCGCAGCCGAGCCCGCAGCCGGACCCGCCCCGCGCGCTGACGTCAGGCGCGGGCGACTTCGCGCGTCGGCCCCGCCCGCCCCCGTCTCAGACGGCGGCCCGCCCGCGCCTGCGGAAGCGTGGGGACGTCCGGTACGTGCTCTAGGCCCAGGGCCGCTTCCGGCCGCCGCAGAGACGCGCCCGCCCCGCCGGCCCCACGTGACGACGCGCGCGACCGCCGGAGCGGCCCCACCCACTCCCGCCTCCGAGACGAGGTGGCAGTGCGGCCCCGCCCACCCATCGTGAACTCGGGGCTCGGGTCCAGGGCCGCGCCCGGCCGCCTGAGTGGCGCCCCACCCCGCGCGCTGACGTTCACGTCGACCCCGCGCTCTCGCCCGCCTCAGGTGGTGTGCGCGGCCGCGTCCGCCATCCGTCCCCGCCCACCCCTCCGGGGCACCGCGGCCCAGGGCCGCGCCCGGCCGCCGCCCCGCCCACCCTGCGTGCTGACGTCGCACGCCGCCGGCGGGCGGAAGCGCGGGCGGGCCGTAGCGCCGGCGCGGTCCCCTCGGAGGGGCGCTGGTGCGCGGGCAGAGCCTCCGCGTCCGGCTGGGGACGCGAACGCTGCGCGATGAGCGGCGCGGGGGAGCGCGGCGCCGAGGCCGGCGCTGCCCAGGCCGAGTCCGCGGGCGCGGCGCTGAGCGTGGACGTGGCGGGGCTGCTGGCGCAGCTGGCGCGCAGCTTCGCGCTGCTGCTGCCGGTGTACGCGCTCGGCTACCTGGGCCTGAGCTTCAGCTGGGTGCTGCTGGCGCTCGGGCTGCTCGTGTGGTGCCGGCGCAGCCGCGGCCTCAAGGCCACCCGCCTGTGCCGCGCCCTGGCGCTGCTGGAGGACGAGGAGCGCGCCGTGCGCCTGGGGGTGCGCGCCTGCGACCTGCCGGCCTGGGTGAGTGCGGCTCCGCGCGGGCCCGGGGTCCGCTCCGCCGTCCGCGGCCCCGCGCGTCTCTTGGCCGGGGTCCCCGCGGCGGCGGCCGGTCCGCACGCTGCGCCCCAGCCGCCCCGCCCCGGGCCCGCGCGGAGCCGCACAGGTGAGGACGCGGGGCGGCGGCGGCGGCGGCGCTGACTCGCGCCTCTGGAATGCTGGGCGGCGGCGGCTGGGCTCGCGGCGCCCCGGTCCGCCCGGTGCCGCCGCGCTGGCTGCGGGTCCCGGAGACCGGAGGCGCCCGCCCGGCTCGCGGGGACGGCGGGGGGCGGGGAGCGCCGTCCGGGCGGCTGTGGCGCCGCTGCGCGGGGTCGGGGCGCGGGGGCAGGCCTGGGCTGCAGGGCGAGTTGCGGGGGGCCGGGCGGGGGGTGCGCTGACAGCGGGGTCCGCACCCCTAGTCGCCCGCGGGGTCGCGTCGCAGTGAGGCAGGGAGCGCGGTCGGTGCCGCCGCCCCGCGCGCGTCTCCCCCCCTCGTGCATCCGACGCGGAGTCGCCGTCGCGCTGCGGCAGGGCCCTGCGACGACCGGTGCTCCGCGGGGCGTGCTGCGAGCTCGTGGGGAGCCGGCCGCAGGGAGGCTCCCGGGGTCCCTCTCGGGAGCACAGGGCCCGGAGAGCGGTCGCAGCTTCCCGTGACAAGACGCGTGCGGTGGACACAGGAGGCGGGCAGAGGGCGGGACGTGGGGCCCGGGTGGGCCGGGGCCTCACGCTCCTGCCCTGTGCCGGCGGGTCCGTGTGTCGCCGTCTGCAGGCCGCGCGACGCCGGGGGCAGCGCGGTGCGGCGAGGGCGGTCCTCCCCGCGGCCGCGGTGCGGGACTTTGGCGTACGCGCTGCTTCGGGGGTTGCGACCTCGGGGTGGGCCGTGCGGGAGCCGGAGGTGCGTGTGCGCCGTCCGCGGGGGCGCTCAGCGCGGTGGGAGCGCGGCCGCACGCGCACCCTGCCCGGACCGGGCCTGCCAGGACGCGGCCCCGTGAAGCCCCCGTGAAGCCCCGGGCCCCGCTCGGGGCGGAGGGGGAGACGCGCGCAGGCTTAGCTCAGGCCGGCGGGTGGGGCAAGGCGCGCCCGGCGCGTCCTGCGGGCCTCGGCCCTGCGGCTTCGCCGTACCCCGCACTGGCCGCCGTCGCTCGCTCTCGTGCAGCGGGAAGAGGAGCGGCCTGTGTCGTCCTGCAGGGAGGCCGCGGGAGGAGGGACGCGCCTGACGAGGGTCGCGGAGGGGAGCGAGGACGGCGTCCGCGGTCTGTGCCGGCGGGACGCGCGGGTCCTGCCCGTGTGGCGGCCGGGACACGTGGATTCTGCGCTGCGAGCCGGTGGACCCCAGACTCGCGCTCTGGCCGGGTGCCGCGCCGCGCTCGGTGGGCGGTGGTCGGGATGGGGGCCGCCGCTTCCGCCGGGCTGTGCGCGCTCGGCCCTGGGAGCGTGTTCGCGCGCCGTCGCCGGAGGCCGGAACCGAAGCCGCTGGGCAGAGAACCCGGCGCGACAGGACTGCCCTGGGGCCTCGAGCGACGTCTGTCCGGACTCCGGGGCTCGCGCCCGGCCTGTGCTTCCAGGACGGGGTTCGCGCAGCCGAGCCGGACCGAGCCGGCCCGGCCCGTTGATTCCGCCTGCACGTGGGGCCTGGACGGCCGGTGGCGCGGGAAGGTGCGAAGGGACCCGTCGGGCCGCTGCAGGCCCTGAGTCCCGCGGTCGGAACCGCCGGCAGGTTGCTAGACGCGGGTTAGCGATGGCCGCGGCTCTCCGCGCCGGTGGGTTATGCTCGTGCACTGCGGGCTCGGCTCGCGGAACGCCGCTGCTTCAGCTTCGCGTCCGCTCGACTCGCTCTGCGGACCGGAGGCTGCGGGAGTAACCGCAGTGTGTGCGCGGGTTAGTCGGTGTCCCGTGGTGCGGAGTGTAGCTCTCCGTCCTGCCGAGAACCGGTGCGGGGAAGCCGCCGCGTGACGCCCTGTTTTTGTTGGACGTGGTGGATCTGCAGCTTTTCGCAGCCCCTGCTAACAGTTGCCAACGATTAACCTAGCATAACGTCACACACACTGTGAATATGCTAAAACCGCTGTACGTTGTGAATGAGCGAACCGGGCCGTGCGTCCTCTCATGGTGCTATTCAAAAGTATTATATATATTGAATTTCTTTTAAAAAGAAATGAAAAGATGAGTTGTAATATATAGAAAACCATATGTCCTTGTTTATGGAATTCCAGCTAAAACTCTTACAACTCTTTTTTTTTAAATTTTATTAAGCTTTTTATTTTAATTCCAGTATAGTTAATATGTAGTGTTCTATTAGTATCAAGTGTACAAGATAGTGTAAAACTTCTACAACTTTTAAAAATTACTGTTTCAACTTAAATTTTAAGGCATTTACATTGCAAAGAATATTTAATGAAAAGTGTGGGCTGATGAATGAAAACTGGCAAGGTAAATGTTTTTACCTTGATCCTAATGTTACTATAAACATTGACACCATAATGGGTAAACAAGCAAAGTCTAATAAATGAGATAGAAATTATGCCTCAAAGATACAAATAGCTTACATGTGTGTTTTTCTGTGAGTTATTAGAAATTCTTTCGATTTAAAGTATTAATACATAATTATGTTTGGTAAGAAATTTAGGGTATAGATTGGTTTTATATTAGACTATCATAGCATGGTTTTTGAATGTATTGTTGTGGTCTTTATGGTGTTTTTAATCTTTAAATTCAACTAACATATAGTATATCATTTTTTTCAGATTGTTAATGGTCTTTGCATTTTATTAGGTTTTCTTAAGTCATCTGTTTTGGTTTCCATGACACAGTGCTGTCTCAGATGAATTTTCTTTCTCCATTTAAAGATCTGCGGCTCTACTCAGTACAGAAGTAGAAAAGGTCATCGTGTTCGTGTGCGCTGTCTTTCAGTTAGATACAAGGCCGGGTGTGATGGCCCCAGGGCCTTGGTGGTCCAAACAGAGGATGGGAGGTGGTTAGTGGCGAGGGGATGCATATAGACACATTTATGGACATTGAAGACTAGAAGGACACGGCATCATACTTTATGTGGACAGTACGATAAACATGCGGGAGCATGTTTAAATCAGGCATAGTCCTTGGTGGGAACATCGGAGCCCACCTGGACTGTCCCAGCAGGAGGGAGTTGTGTGCAACGGGATGAACTCAGGAGTGAGGAGTAGATGTGCGCCATGCAGTTTGGGCCCCGGTTCTCAGGGCAGCTCCCCCAGTTCACAGGGACCCTGTGCTGAGCATAAATATAAGTACTACTCTTAAGACTCACAGTATTAGGACACCTGGGTGGCTCAGCGGGTTAAGCCTCTGCCTTCGACTCAGGTCATGATCTCAAGGTTCTGGGATGGAGCCCCGCATTGGGCTCTCTCTGCTCAGGGGGAGCCTGCTTCCTCCTCTCTCTGCCTGCCTCTCTGCTTACTTGTGATCTCTGTCTGTCAAATAAATAAGTAAAATATTAAAAAAAAAAAAAAAGACTCAGTGTTTTGGCAAGGGAGGAAGGGGAGATAGTGATGTATTCGGAATTAAGCTTCTGAAATCAGAAAGTGGAAGCGCCGGTGCAGTGGAGTAGAGTTCTCTTCTTCCTTGAGCTGTGGGAAGACAAGCCAAGAGTGTCCCGGGGGGTTGTTACTCTTTGTACCCGGGAGGTAGCTGGAAGCACCCGCCCACCTTCCCTCACGTAGACCTGCTCCTTCCCTCTCAGTAGCCTGGTTGTGTTATTGTGGTTAAGCACTGAGTCACCTCGTGTTCTTTCGGAGTTGGGTGGGGCACAGTTCTTGCGTAAACAGTATCAGCGGTTTCTTTTGTGCAGTCATTTTTCCATTAAACATCTTTTGAGTTTTCTTGTGATCTTTTTCCTTATCACTGGCTTTTCTTCATTTATTTTTCTTAACTGTTATGAAAGTCCTATTTTTTTAAGGAAATCATTTATTTTTTAAATTTTTCCTCAAGTAGATCACATTTTAAGGAAGTAGCTCAACTTACATATGGGAATTAGAAATGAGCCTTTATGGATTCATCTTTTTACTCCCACACTTATCATCATTGCTCTGTCTCAGGTCTCCTGCGAGGTACTAGAGGCGACTGTGGGTAAGATAAGGCCTTAAAACTCGAGAATTTACCCGCTGGTAAGAGCTCAGAGATCTGTGTGTAAGTCCTAGTCTAATCATAGTATGCATTTGCAGTAGTTCTTTTTTTTTTTAAATAAAATAAGACTCACTTATTTAATCCAGGAAAAAAATGCGTTAAAAACATCATAGAGATGCCTGGGTGGCTCAGTCGGTTAAGCTGCTGCCTTCGGCTTGGGTCCTGATCCCAGGATTCTGGGATTGAGTCCCACATCGGGCTCCTTGCTCAGAAAGAAGCCTGCTTCTCTCTGCCTCTGCCTGCCACTCTGCCTGCTTGTGGTCTCTCTCTCTCTCTGACAAATAAATAAATAAAATCTCGGTGGGGGGGGGGGAGGACATCATTCATAATTGCAAACCACCCATAATAGTAGTTGGTGGAAAATTACAACCTTGAATGGAATTGTAATTGTGAGTTTTTCTATTTGTGATGAACCATACTAAAAATCATTTGTTCAGGAAAATGTGGTTTAAAATTTAGTTTTCTTGATGCTTAACTATGTGTGGAGAAAGGAAAGGCAGATCTTTCTTAGGTCTTTCTGTTGGTGAAGTGGTAATATGTTCATTTTCTTAAAAATTATGCCATTTAGAACATGTCGTACATTTGTACCTTGTCAGTTCATCCAGATCCCCTTACATAAATAACCTTGAGAAGGAAAGCATTCCCCCCACGAGGAGTCGCAAGTTCTAAGTACTAAGGTAACATCTAGAGTCTTTAAATTGATCTATTTGAAAACAAATAGTATTGACGGGGATTGAAACTTTAGGGTTTATTGATCTGGCTGTGCATCGAAGTCCGGTTCTGTGCTCTTCTGTCCTTGCCTGCTTTGTGAAAGGCAGTTTCGGGGTTACTCGTGGTGAACATCTCTGGGACGCCGGGTTCAGCACCTGTCAGACTGCAGCAGGGTTTGCGGACGAAAGTGCCGGCGCAGAAGAACGTCGTGAGTGCACGCCCGTGTCCGGAGCGGGGCTCTCCGGATGAGTTCGTGCGGAACTGGTGACAGCCAGGCCAGTGACCTGACCGTCACACCATGCTTCCCTTCTTACTGTTTACAAAATTGTCATCGAAGTTGAGTTTGAAGTTCTTTTGTTTACTCACTTAGTGAAGTTCCTCTTAACCTATTTTTAAGGGACCTGCAGTTGTTTTTCTTTATTTCCCAAAACTGATAATTGTTCTAGTGTGAGAAGAATGCAGCCTCGTTGTAGGTCATTTCAAGCTTTGGAGAAGAGTAATGAGGAAAAAGTCACCTGCACCCTGCTAACTAGTCATGACCATGATTTTTTGACGACTTTCTGAATCTCTAATGCATATGGATATGTGTGTGTGTGTTGTATCCTCCTTCAGTAAGCATTATATTGTGGACATACGTCATTATTCAGAAATACAACTTTGGTTATTGTGATATTACCTATTTTATGGGGCTGCTTTGTTTTATTTAAATGATGTCTGATTTCAAAAATAAGATTGTTAGGTATTATGTGGTGAGAAAGATAAAAACTAGAGTTTGAGATTTATTTAATATTCTGCTCTTCTCAAGTTACGAAGTTGATTTGTTTGAGCTGTATATCTGATCTGTTCCAGGATACATGAACTATTTTTGAACTCACGAGAGTAGCATGATAATTTTACAGGCAAAAGTCTCACTTTGGGGGGCAGTGTTTCTTTTTGTATGGTGTTAATGTTCAAATGCACAGTTCATCCAGATCCCCTCTTACTTAAATAACCTTGAGAAGGAAAGCATTCCCCCCATGAGGAGTCACAACTTTTAAGTAGCTTTCCTTCCTCTGCTGTGTTGGGATATTAAAGTTTGTTAACAGGAGGAATGTTCCAGTCTGAAGTGGTGGCTTCATGTAGGCAGTGTCGTGGTGGTTACTTAGAGATTGCTGAGAAGACTGACTGGATCGTCACTGACTTCGTGTTCCTAGCCGTGTGACCAGTCGCTGTCATCTGGCACCCTCAGTCACAGCACGGTGTGTGGCAGGAGCAGGTGAACGGCCTACCCTCCTGCCAGCGGTCTCCCGCGCGATGACGTTGTGCTGCGGTGCACACTCGAGAAGCAGGCTCTGGACCTGGGAGTCCCTGTTGAGTCCAGTCCCTTCCTGACTCTGTGCACTTGGGCAGGTCAGTCATAGCCTTTAGACCCTCCGTTTCCTCATCCTTAGGTAAGCATTAAGATGAGCCGTGAAATGAACATGGCGTGGTTATGTGGCTGGAATGAGGAAAGGCCGAGGACGTGCTGGGCCTGGGAGGGGCAGCCAGTGTGCCCCTGCGTTAGTGATCAGGGCGGTTCATGCTCCCTTTCAGTTTCCTTGGGGTTGCTGCCTGTTTCCTGCTGCCTGAGTCATTTCTGTTACCCCTTACCTCTCTTCCCCCACTTCAGCTAAAAGAGGGCAGATGAGACCTGGGGTTTCTCTTTGTTTCTGTTTCACTGTGGTTTATTTTGTAGCTAAGAGTTTATCTACCTTAATTCTTTGTTATTGTTCACACTCAAAAGTACTACTTACAATTTCTCTCTCTCTTATCTCTGTATATCCCTAAACTGAGAGCCAAGGAACCTACATTATAAACCTTCATCCTTGCTGCTGCTGCTCCCTTAAATGCTACCCAGGGGACGTGGTTAGTTTTCCCTGTCCTGTTTGAAGCAGCTGGCCCCATGCAGTAGATAACCATAGTTAGTTAGTTGTCTTAGTTAACATAGATAGTTAGTTTCATTCCAACAATATCATGTTGTAAAACTTTTTCATTCCTTTTCATTTGAAAATGTGCTCCTATTTCTGGGTCCGTTGTAACCTGTATTATCTGTGGAGGCATTTCCTTCTGTTTGCCTCGAGGGGTGATACGTTTTAGGTTCCCCCACAATAAGGAAGAACTGTAGGTAAATCCAGTGATGTGGGAAGAGAACTTTGTCCGACTTGCTTCATGCCGCAGATACCTCGCTGGAGTGCATGTTACGTACTGGTTTCCAGTTACGGTGCTCACACTTTGAGATCCAGCTTCAAGTTGGTACAGTTACTGATCTGAGCAATACTTTTATTTTCTGTTTTCTTACTGAACTCTGCTTACATATTTGTTGAAGCATTTAGTCAAATCTGCTTTGTCCTGTACTTGTGTGTAGGACTAGGAGTTTGAAACAAGAACTTTTTTTTTAAAACATTCTTAGTTTACTAATCCTCTCGTGAAAAATCTGCGCCGTCCCCACAGATAGAACCACGGCAGCATCTTCACTGCTTCTCTGGTCCAGGCTCCAGCTCACTTCTGTTTGCCGGCACCAGCATTGGCTTTGCAGTCCCCCTGACTTTCTTCATTCTGTTTTCTTGAGGTCTTTTCTTCTCATACAGACCATGTCTTGGAAGTCTATGTTTGGGTTCATTTTTCTTTGCATAATCCAAGGAATCATAAATCATGCCAAAGCCAGTTGTCTTGCCACGACCAAAATGGGTCTGAATCCAAATACAAATACGACATCTGGTGTGGTCTTGTACCTTTTGGCTAGTTTTTCCCGAATTTCTGTCTTAGGTACTGTTGCCTTTATGGGATGAAGGACATCAATAACCATTTGTTTGTGCTGAAGTAGTCGGTTGGTCATGAACTTCCTGGTCCGGAGAGTTACTGTGTCGTTCATGATGGCGGCCGAGCTTCAAGCAGCCGGAGACGAAAAGAGACCCACTATCCGCCGGCCAATCATATCAATGAAGTAAGGACTTTAAATATCCATTTTATTGGCTAGCTGAATGCATTTAAATAGTTTACTCGGTTGACCTAGTGAATTTTTGGAACAGTGAACTATGTGCCAGTTGCTTGTTTTATTAGGACTTCCTACACCCAGTTTGTAAATTGTTATGTAATGCCCATGTTGCCATTCCTGTACATATTTGAGGTGAACTGTCTCTTGGGTTCACTAATTTATTTCACTCATGCTATAAATATTTAAATGCCTAGCAAGTGAATACATGCGATCTGTTAATACTCTCTAAGTTAATGTCTGAGTATTAGGTTACTGAAAGCAAAAGTCCAAAGGTAATTCAAACCGTAAGTGAAATATAATTTCTAGTCACTCATTCACGTGCATAAAGATCCTAATACAAAGTGTCGATTTTATACAATAGCTGGTGTCAACTTGTTTCACACTGGTGGAAATAAAGGCGGGAACGTTGCTCGTGAAGTAGTTTAAAAGGAATGAGCGAGAGGGGAAAGGTTCCAGCTGATCTTTGCTTGCTGCCTGCCTGGGATCACTGTAACAAAATACTGGGGACTTGGTGGTTTAAAACAACACGGATTTACTTTTCATAAGTCTGGAGGCCAGAAGTCTAAAATCAGTTCCTCTGGGCTGAAACCAAGGGGGTCATCAGGTCTGTGCTCCCTCCGGAGGCCTTTCCCAGCTTCTAGAGTTCCATTCTGGAGTTCTGGTCCCCTCTCCGTCTTCAAACCCAGTAGCTATTTCCATCATCATGTTCCTTTCTCTTTTGTATTTCTCGTCTCTATAGCTCCCTCCCATAGAGATGCTGTGATTGCATTATGGCCCACCTAGTTTATCCAGGATCATCTCCCTAACTCAAGATTCCTAATTTGTCATATCTGAAAGTCCTTTTTTTGCAATGTAAGGTAACATTCACCAGATCTAGGGATTAGGACATAAATATCTTTTGGGGAGCCATTACTGAGCTGCCCTGTGTCTTGGAATACTTGGGAGCCAGGATGGCTGAACAGTGGTAATTATGGTTCCGCGGTATTTCATCAGTTCTGAAAGACACTCCCACCCCCCCACCCCGCCCCTTTGTATCTGTGGACTCAAGATTCATCTCCCAACCACGTGTCATTGTCAAGTTAGCGTGCTCTTCTTGGTGGCATAGAAAGTAACGGTCTGGGGCGCCTGGGTGGCTCAGTGGGTTAAGCCGCTGCCTTCGGCTCAGGTCATGATCTCGGGGTCCTGGGATCGAGTCCCGCATCGGGCTCTCTGCTCAGCAGGGAGCCTGCTTCCCCCTCTCTCTCTCTCTGCCTGCCTCTCTATCTACTTGTGATCTCTCTCTGTCAAATAAATAAATAAAATCTTTAAAAAAAAAAAAGTAACGGTCTGTTTTAAAATCGATCTCATCTTGTGGCTGATCCCCTTTCCCTCTTTGACCCCAATGTGTGGTGTTGAGGAGACGAAATAAACAGAAACAAATGGGAGAAAGAGGAGCCAACCCTTTGGAAGAAGGGCGGCTGACAGGTGGCAGCGTTTTTGCGTTGTAGGTGAGGAGATACACACATGAAGCAGGGCCCTGCCCTGTTTAACTGTAGGCGTTTAGGCTTGATCTAATAGACATTAAGGAAGCATCGAAATATTTAAAAAAGAGTGATATGTCTCACGTTTAAAAAGGGCACATAGTGGGTGATGTATGAAAGTGTTCAGTTAATGTATTGTACTCCTGAAATTAATTATAACACTGCATCTTAGCTAATTAGAGTTAAAATTCTAGAATTAATTAGAATTAAAACCTTTCAAAAATAGTAAAAAACAAATAAAAATTAAAAGGGCGTGTATAACAAGATAAATTTTGGAGTGATATCCAGACAGACCAAGGGGACAAAGACTGTGGCCAGTCTGAGCAGAAGGAAGGAAGGAGTGCCTCAGTCTCCTAGAATAACACTGGGAAGGAAGGAAGAAAGGAGAGGAGATGGAAAAGTAGAAAATGACTCCAGGTAACTTGCCTGGACTCCTGGGTACAGAAATGATGATGCCATATACCACGTAGGGTATTTAGGAGCCACAGTTTGGGGGCGTAGGGGTAAGGATGGGAGTTGAAGAAGCCTAGGGAAGCTCCGAGAAGCATTATCCAAATAGCAGCCAGTAACACACATCAGTATGTGTTCAGTTCACAGGCGATGGGTGGCTGAAATCATGCTTGAAATGGGAAACGGAGGAAGGGTATGCAGATAGCGTAACAAGAGCTGGTGGCCCACGGCAGACCCTTTGTGTTTCTGGAGGAAATTGGGACGGGAAAGTAAGGAAAATGGCTAATGCATTTAGTGCTTACTGTGTGCCTGCTTACTCTCTGCAGAGAACTCATTTAAACCCCACAGACATGTGACCCTCTTTTACAGATGAACCTGACACCATGCTAACTCTTGAAATGTTCTGTGATTTGCTTTTAGTCCCAGAATCGGAAGTGCCGGGCAGAATTTGCACTGGGAAGTTGTCTAGCTGTCGTGCCATTGTTTCTCTGCTCTCCACCTTCTCTGAATGGTCGGGAGGAAGGAACGGGGCATTAGACATTGTTTTATCTAGTCATTTTGGTAATTTCCAGTTTTCAGAGGAGGCAGGTAAGGCCCTAGGGCTCCAGCAGTTACCCACAGTCACATGAGTACCGGAGGCGATGCTGGGTTGAGGTCCTGTGTCCCTGCCTGCCACGTTCT
Source organism: Meles meles (assembly GCF_922984935.1). Lineage (NCBI taxonomy): Eukaryota > Metazoa > Chordata > Mammalia > Carnivora > Mustelidae > Meles > Meles meles. The sequence goes on from NC_060075.1 coordinate 656,638, forward strand.
TTCCACTGCTTCTCAGTGCCCGGAGATCTGGGTCAGCCACGGCACCTGCAGGCATGGAGGGGGGGTACACACCGACACAAACTCGTGGCCCATCCCCTCAGCCAGATAGCTCTTCAGTTCCTGTAGTCCTAGGAGTCTTAGCATGTTAGGGGTAACAACTGGGCAGTGGCGTAGATTTCAAATGTGTTTGATCTATGTGAGTATTTGGGACAAGTAATAGAAGTGTTCTTTCTTGGTCGTTTACTACTTGTATTTCCAAGGTTTTGTATGGGATCATTTGCCTACTGCCTGAAGAACTCACTTTAATATTTCTTTTATTGCAAGTCAGCCAGCAATGAACAGAAAAAATGAACAAATAATACAGAATTCTTATATTCCAACCTACATATGACTTCTTATTTTAACATACTGCCTTGGCGTGGCATAGTGGCTACAATTATTGAAACAGTGTTGATTCATTTAGCTAAAGTCCCCAGTTTACATTAGGAGTCTCTCATTCCTTTTTTTTTTTAATTTGTTATTTATTTATTTTTTTATTTTGAGAGAGAGTGTGTGTGTGAGTGGGAAGGAGGAGAGAGAGGGACAGACAGACACCTGCTGAGTGCGGAGCCGGATGCCAGGCTCAGTCCCAGGACTCAGATCACAAGCCCAGCCGAAGCCAAGAGTTGCTCGCTCAACCTACTGAGCCGCCCAGGCGCCCCAAGAGTCTCTCCTTATTTTGTGGGGTAGTATCACTGCCCTAAACATCCTCTTATTCTCTCCCAAACCCCTGGGTTGTTACCGAACTTTTTATTGTCCATAGTTTTGCCTTCTTCAGAATGTCAAGTACTTAGAATTATGTAGTATGTGACCTTTTCATGTTAGCTTCTTTAACTGTAGCAGTATGTATCTAAGGTTCTTTATTTTTCCTGACTTGATAGTTCATGTCTTTCTTTGATTTTTATTGCGGTAAAATTCAAATAACGAAATTAACTTTTTAAAAGTCATTTAGTTCCTTCCCAGTGCAGCCATAACCTCCATCTGATTCCTAAACATTTTCATGACCCCAGAAGAAACCCTGTGCTTCTGAGCAGTCCCTCCTCACTTCACTGTCCCCCTGCTGGCGCTAATGCGCTTTCTGTGATTTTTCCTGAATATTTCCTGTAAATGGAATCGTATAATATGTGACCTTTTGTGTCTGGCTTGTTTCACTATGCATGATATTTTCAAGATTTTACTCTGCGATAGACATTTCTTTTTATGGTGAATAACATTCTATTACGTGGATATACCACAGTCTGTCTATCCATTCATTTATCTTTCCATCCATTGATGAACATGTTGGTTGTTTAGTCCCGTGAACATGTGTGTACAAATTTTTATTGGAATGCCCGTTTTCAGCCTGGGGTTTATACACCTAGAAGTGGGGCTGCCGGGTTTAAGGTTTTGAGGAACTGCCTTATTCTCCACAGTAACGGGGCGGTGTTGCGTCCTCAGCAGCAATGTGAAAAGTTCCAAATCCTGTACATGCCTGCCAGCACTTTTTCATCTTTATTCAACTTTCAACCATCACCAGTGGGCACTAGCAAAGCTTTTTTTTTTTTTTCTAAAGTAATCTCTGTGCCCAATATGGGGCTCCATATCAAGATCCCAAGATCAAGAGTTGCTAGCTCTGCTGACTAAGCCAGCCAGACCCCCCGAACACTTGCTATTTGTTGTCTTTTTGGTTATAGCCAAACTGGAGGATGTGAAGTGGCATCTCTTGGTGGGTTTATTTGCATTGACTTAGTAACTCATATCACCTGCATATGATGACGTGTATTTCTTCCCAACTCCATTTTCAGTTGAGTTGGGGGCGGGGGGGAGTAGCTTTAATTCGGCTGTGGTGGGAATATTTGTGTCTCAGAGTCGGCAGTCTCAAAACTCACTGCTCTGAACGATGAACCCTCCTGCACAGAGGTTCACCCTGTCCTCCACGGCAGAATGAGAACAGATCCCCTTCATCTAGTGAGGTTCTAAGTTAGCACTAGAGCAAGTTGCAGGGAGAAACTTCTAGTCTGGTCTCACCCACTTTCAGGCACAGCCCTCCAAATGTAGCTGAAGACAGGCGGTCATGACTAAATCCCCCTTCAGTCAAACTCAGGGTCTTGGTTATGCTTTCCCGGTGCACGGAGCCTGCCAGAAGCTCTTTTTCTTGTTAGAGGCTAGTTCCTCGTTCTGAGTAGCTTAAGAATTTGGCAGATCCCTGAAGGGTAACATGTCAGAGTAGGTTCACTTCTTTCCCCCAGGGACCTCGGACCTGGGAGTCCTGTTGCTCGGCTGACCCCAACTCCCAGTGCTTTTCTCCCTGGCCTTGTGAGATTCCCATTAATTCTGTGACTTCTTTGCTTCTTAGCTACTCTCCCAACCGTTTCTGCACACCCCTGGGAAGACGGCCTCAGAATGTCACCTCACCACCGTAGTGTCTTCTCCCTGGTGTTTGAGCCTCTGGCCTTCGTTCCTTGGCAGGTTTCCAGTGTCTTCAGGTGTCTTTCTGCTCAGGTGAGAGTGTGAGCGCGTGTGAATGAGCACACTTCATCCGGCTTCTCTCGTTCTGCAGAATCGGTCTGTTGCAAGGGTCTCCTGTGCTTACAGCTTGAAGCCAGTGTTATTTTTAGGGAAAAAATAGACTTGTAAACTCCTAGTATAGTGCCCTATGAAAGTTAAAAGGAAAAGGTTTTTGTTGACTGTTTGATTTGGTAGGGGGATGGGAAGATAGATTCAGGAGAAAGGGATTAGGTATCAAGTTTTATTTGTATAATTTTATTTCAAAATGTTTCCCTGAGTAAATATTTTACATTTAAACATTTGCATTTACATTACGTACTTCCTCCCCCCAAGGTTTTATTTACATCCCAGTTGGGGACATACAGTGTAATATGAGCGTCAGGGGCTGGTCACCACCAGTACCCCTTGAATCCCCATCACCTGTCTAACCCACGCCCCACCCACCTCCCCTCTGGTATCCTCAGTTTGTTCTCTGTAGTTAAGAGTCTGTTTCTTGGTTTTCCTCTCTTCATCTCCGCCATGTTCATTTGTTTTGTTTCTTAAATTCCACATGAGTGAGGTCAGACAGCATTTGTCTTTCTCTGATTTATTTCACTTAGCATAATACTCTCTAGCCCCATCCACATCATTGCAGATGGCAAGGTTTTGTCCCTTTTATGGCTGAGTAATATTCCATAGTTTATGTACACCTTTCTCCATTCATCAGCCGATGGACACTTGGACTCTCTCCATAACTGGGCTGTTGTCGATAATGCCGCTATAAACATCGGGGTGCGTGTATCCCTTTGAATTACTATTTTTGTGTACTTTGGGTAAATACCCAGTAGTGCAATTGCTGGGTAGCTCTATTTTTAACTTTGGGGGACCTCCATACTGTTCTCCAGAGTGTCTGCACCAGCTTGCATTCACACCAACAGTGCAGGAGGGTTCCCCTTTCTCCACATCCTCGCCAGCATCTGTTTTCCCGTGTTGTTGATTTTAGTTATTCTGACAGGTGCGAGGTGATAGCTTGTTGTTGTTTTGATTTATGTTTCCGTGATCATGTGATGTTGAGCATCTTTTCATGTGTCTGTTGGCCATCTGAATGTCTTCTCTGGAAAAATATCTATTCCTGTCTTCTGCCCATGTTTTAATTGGATTATATGGTTTTGGGGTGTTGTATCAGATTTTTTATTCTCTCCACATTTCTCATGCTAGCCCTAGGCAACCACTGATCCTTTTCCTGTCTCTGTAGACTTACCTGTCCTGGACAGCCCATGTAAATGGAGCCAGACAGTGTGTGCTTTTTGTGACTTCCCCTACCTGTGTGATGTAGAGGTAGATAGACAGATGATAGAAAATGAGAGAGCTGAAAAGTCCTTGATAACGGGTGGATAGCATAGCCACGTCCTCGGTTTGAGGGTGCGTTGTAGTTATAAGAGAGACCCATCGCGGAAACTGGGTACATAGGGCCTTTCAGTGCTTTTTACAATGCATGTAATTATTTCAGAAGAAAAGATTAGAAATTCTTGAAGATGATCTTGGGATCTAGTTATTGTTTCTGTATTTAGTTACACATATATAGTGAATAAACTAGTGATCGAATTGTCATCTCTGTATGTAGTGATGCACTTAGAGTAGATAAGCGAGTGGGTTTTCTGGGAAGAATTGGGAGGCTCGAGGATTGGATCAAGAGATGTACAAAAAAACTTAAGATTTTATTTATTTATTGGAGAGGGAGTGCAAGCAGGAAGGAGAGGGAGAAGCAGGCTCTCTGCTGAGCAAGGAGCCCAATTCGGGGCTTGACTCCAGGACCCTGGGGTCATGGGCCCAGCACGCTTCCGCTGCGCAACTCTGCTCAGGACCCTGGGGTCATGACCAGAGCCAAAGGCAGACTCCTAACAAACTGAGCCATCCAGACACCCCAAGAGATATACCAAAGTTTTTGTGACTTTTTCCCCCTGAGATTCCCTATCCTTAAGTCTCTTTTGGAAAAGAAAGAATGATAGAATGAGCCATATCACTGTAACACCAGAACTGAGGGTTTGGGTTTTTTGGTTTTTGATTTTAGGTATTTCTAGATTCAATGATCACAGTTGATGACAAACAGGCAAAGTGGGGGATTTATCAGAATCTTGGTTTCAAACATCCAGTAAGAGTATTATATTTAGGAAGAAGTCCTAATGTTTTCGAGTGCCTGATTATCTGTTGTTCTTCATTGCCTACCAGTAAAGGAATAAAAAGAGGAAACAGGTAGAGTGAGTGTGGCTTTGTAAATGTCTTTGACTTCATTCTCGAAACGCTTCAGATATATACTGCCTGTGAAAGAGAATAAATTCAAGGTCTTAGAAATATGTAAACCTATTTCTTGACAACGAAAAGCTCACAGCACAATTTCAAACGTGAAGTGACTTCTGAGTCCACGCAGATGTTTGCAGTTCCGGTCAGTTCTGTACGGTGGGGCGTTTTGACCCTGGCTTTGCGGTCTCCTCCGATAGTTGCTGCTGCTGCCCTCAACAGTAGAACAAAGCTGGATGGATTCCACGTGGTGTATAGAACACGTGTGAATAATTCAGCGCTGCAATTACGTATCTGTCTTCTGGTCCATTTCAGTCAAAACATAAGCATATAAGTTAGAATAGTAGCATTTGATTTGGATTTAAGACCAGAAACAACCAGAATGTCTTAAATGTTTTAGCGAAAAAGATGAGAAGGCATGTTTGCTGTTCTTGGGCTCATTGTAATTTGCAAGATTGATGTAATTTAAGCCAGAATCTCAACTCTAAATCAAGATTTGTCACATAACATGTATGACTTCCCTTTAGCGGTTGCAGAAGGAATGTCTAAATGACTTTAGAACTCTGTTAAAATATGCTTTAAGTCTTTGAAAAATATCCATGGATTTGCTTTTATATGTAAGACATTACATGAATCTCTTAACATCAGGGTTTTGATGAAGGGCTGTCTAATTGTTCTCCGACGTAGAAGTTAGAAAGTAACCCTGCCTGGACTCTGGCATTGAGATCAGCCCGGCTTAAATTCTTCCGTCATTCCACGCAGGCGCTGGGACTTCAGCCTCCCTCCCCCTCCCAGAATAACCGGATCAACAAATGGCAGGTCGCGGGGCAGATACAGTGTGGGAAGGTCTCATGGTAAAACGATTCAGACAGCTTGGTTCGTTACAAAAGATGTGCTGGGATAATCCTAGCTTTTCGTTTTTATTTACTGTTTCCTGATGTACAGAAATAGGCAGTGGTCATTCATATAACAGGAGTAGTGAATTATTGAAGACGGACGCGCTTTAAACATCTGCGGGCGGCGTCTGTGAATCCTCCCCCCGCTGTCGCTGCTTGAGCCACAGGAGTCTCAAGACCATGGAGCGGAGGTCTGCCGGGCATGTGGCTTTCCCCTGGGCTTCCAGCCAGCCTTCTGGGGTCAGCAGCCGGTTCTTAGGTCGTACTGTTAGAGTTTGAGACCACCGAAGAAAGCAAATTCACCCTGTTAGGTCTGTGGTGAGCGCATAGAGAAGTGATCGTGGGCACTACCTTTGGTCTCAGGTAAGCACTGCAGGAATGTTAGTGCTTCCCAAATTCCCCGGTGAAACTTCTTGTTAATGTGAAAAGCACCTAGGAGAGAATTTTGAAAATGTTTCCCAGTCGGAAAAGACGGTTAAACAGATGGGCTGTCCAGCATTGTCTTTGTATTTGAATGTCTTTGTGCCGCAGTGTGCTCTCTGGGCTGTGAATCACGCCCGTACAAGTAGTCGAAGTCCACATGAAGCGGACACGAGCTCCTTAGAAGGGTACCACTGTGGATTTTGAAGAAAGTTAATTGCTTTATTTACTGCATGAATTAGTTGATTGCCTACTTTTATGTAGCCTAAAAATAGGTTAAACCCAGTTATTTTGTGCAGTTTCTTTTCACCGTCCAAGTGACTGACTTGACCATACTGTTAACATGTTATGAGAGGATTGACGGGTTCGGAGAGAAACATTCTTCTCTCATGTTTTTAACCTTGAATACTTTCTTTGTCAAAGTAGCTTTTAGGAGAAAGCATTCCAGTATCTTGGAAGAAATTACTGTATTAAGATTTCTCGACTCCCATTTTTTCCAGTTTGCGTACGCACTGAGACTCTGGGGAGGGAGGGAGTAGGACAGACTGAAACTGGGCATTGTGAAGAAAGAGGTGGTTTACAGTAACCCTTCTGGGCAAAAAGGAAAGAAGTTTAAATATAAAAAGATTGGAGGGCAGAAATTTACGTTGGTACCAATTTTCGTCTACATCATTTTCTCGCTGTTACGTTCAACAGCCAGTCTGTGAGAATGCCCAGAGCTCCTCACTGATACCGATACTGATGACTTACAGGTCATTTTTTTTAGTACCTGTAATTTTTTTTAAAGCCTTTTTTTAAAAAAAATTTTTAAAGCCTTTCGTTTGGAAGTTTGTCCCGTGTCAGTATTTAATACTTTCCCTAATGCCTTTTTGCCATCATAATTATGTAATATGAAGAAATGTGATTTTTTTTTTCCTCCGGGTCCCACGCAGAAGTCCCCAGATCCCCTCCACATTATCGCAGCAGGCCGCACATATGTGGTTATCTTTGTCAGGATTGGAAAGCACGGGCATGGAGAATTTTAGGTGTCCACTTGATCAAGGTCGAGAGAGAGAACAGTTTCTGATACTCTCGCCCTGGCGTCCCACACTCCACCTTCAGTAGAGGTTCCAAATCCTGGGTTCTCCACAGTCCTGTACACTGGAACCTGGGACTCCGTTTGGTTGATTTGTGAATTAACCAAAACTTTTCTGGGCAATTTTAAAAACTTGCAAGTCTTTTACCATTTGCATTGATTTTAAAATTAATCAGTATGCAGGCAAGACAATATTAAACATTTGAAGATTTTTTTTTAATTTTATTTATTTGACAGAGATTACAAGTAGGCAGAGAGAGGAGGGACGCAGGCTCCCCGCTGAGCAGAGAGCCCTATGCGGGGCTCGATCCCAGGACCCTGAGATCATGACCTGAGCTGAAGGCAGAGGCTTTAACCCACTGAGCCACCCAGGCGCCCCAAACATTTGAAGATTTTTAGTTAGTATCTCCCCAGCTTGTGAACTGTTTGAATGCAGGTCAGATCTGTTTACGTAAACCTGCTGTATACTTCAGGCAGAAGTATGTGTTGATTGTTTAAAGGGTTCCTGAAAACAGTTTCTCTTGTGATATAATGAATAAAGTGTAGGTATAATGAATAATCTCATGTTGTCTTAGAACCTACGTCCTATTCTTGCTTTGTTTGCTCTTATTTTTGAGAGGTGTTAATTATAGATAAGGAAATACAACTCCTGTTTAGGTCTTTTCTTGGTAGACTATGGTAGAACTCATTGCATGGTGTAGGACGGTTGATGTTTCGGGCTTGCCAGAGTGTGGGAGACTCAGTGGTACCGGTTGGCTGCTGAGGTAGGGCCTGCTTGGACTCGTGCTGGTTGGGACCTCTCCCATGTTCCAAAGGCACACAACAGCGGTACCAGAGGGATTGAATTCCTTCTTCTTTCCCCCAAAGTAGTGAAAGAATTCTTTCACCGGAGCCCGTCATTGCTCCAAGTAAAAATTTCGTGAGTTTTTTGGTGATGGGTGTGTTTTTGCTGTTGGTTTTTGTTTGTTTGTGTTGAGGTAGTACCTAAAAGGTGATGCAGAGGCGAACAAAGCTCAGGTCTCCCTGGGGTTGAGAAAGAGTGTGATTAAGTGAACCTGATGAACTTAATTGGCCAGTTTCCTGTTTGAAGTTCAGTGACATTTGGTTTCCAAAATGATCATTTTATTCATTTACCTTTTTAATTTTACTTAAAAATATGACATCAGTCAGGCTTCAGTTACCATCGGCGATGTTTCTTCATATTTTCCCAGGCAGTGATTACCGTGTTCTAGATTTTTTAAAAAGATACCGTGTCATCTTCCTTATTTATTTATTTGACAGAGTGTGAGTGAGGGGGCACGTGGGGGGCGCGGGCAGAGGAGAGAGGAGCAGCAGACTCCCCACTGAGCACGCCCCTGGGGTCATCATGACCTGAGCTGAATGAGCCACCCAGGCACCCCTCATTTTTAGTTATTTTTTGTTGGTTTGTTTGTTTTTCAGTAAAGGAAGGACTGCCCAGCCCAGTGCTGCTGGTGCCGGTGGACTGTAAACGGGCTCCCCGCACTCGGTGCGCTTCTGCGGGTGGCGGGTGCTCACTGGTGCCCACACGAGTGCTGAGGGCTCACGCTGCCTTCAAGGGGGCGCTGCTGGAAGAAGCAGCAACTCTTTTACTTAACGTCAGTTTTCAGCGTTAGCCCATCTTATTTTTAATGTTAGAAATGGGGAAGATGATTAGAAAAGTTGGGCTGTGCTCCAACTTGCCGAACCCCTTGTATTTATTTCAGCAGGTGTGACAGGGAGGGCGTTGGAACCCTCAAGTCTGGGTCCCCTCCCTCTAGCTTGCTTCCCTTGTCCTTGAACAGCTAGTCTTGCTCTGTGAGTCCGCTTCATGACCTGTTAGATGGGGCCACTCGTTGTTCAAAGTGTTGTGAGGATTAAACAAGAGACTGTGTGTTCCTGGCACACAATAATGTTCTGTCTTCGTGTATTTGGTTTAATTTTTTTAAACAAAATAACTTTAATAATAATATCAATATCATATTAGAATCAAAAATATGCCTTTGTTCTTTTATAAAGATAAGATTAAAAAGAGATTTCGTGTGGAGTGTCGACTTTTAAATATAATGAAAATGTAAGTAATCATACAATGGTTCTTTTTAGTTGGTAGAGAAAATATAAATAATAAATAAGAAAACTTGTTTTTTAATTGGACTTGTAAAGAAAATTTAAGTGGTTTTGTGCTTTTTTTTTTTTTTTTTAAGTTCAAAGATAAGATTTGGGGGCGCCTGGGTGGCTCAGTGGATTAAGCCGCTGCCTTCGGCTCAGGTCATGATCTCAGGGTCCTGGGATCGAGCCCCACATCGGGCTCTCTGCTCCGCAGGGAGCCTGCTTCCTCCTCTCTCTCTGCCTGCCTCTCTGCCTACTTGTGATCTCTCTCTCTCACTGTCAAATAAATAAAATAAAATCTTTAAAAAAAAAAGCAAAGATAAGATTTGAAACCAAATGGTATGTGATCGTGGTCTATTCTGTGATTTAGGAATGTGTTTTCTGTTCCCTCTGTATATCCCAGTTTTTATGTTCGATGTTTTTGCTACTTTAAATTCTGTTTGGTGGAACGTAAGCAAATGTTTATGAATATGTATTAGTGAGAAGCAGATTTTGGTAACAGATTTCCTTCTTCAGTTTTGATGTATTTTTCTTTGGCACCTTGAAATAACCCCTTCCGCATCCGAACCCTTGGAACTGCTGAGTGCTGTGGCATTCCTCCACGAGGCTGAGGCTTGACCTTCCGTGCCAGCCGGTTCGCTGCTGTTGCTGGTTTATCGTGCAGGTGGTTTTTCCGCCTTCCTCTTTCTGGTTATTTCGGAATGGATCGGGGGTACTGCAGAAGGTTTTCCTGGAGTGCTCATCTCCCATCGTTTTTTTACCGAACACCCTGGCATCGTGACCCGTTGCCTGTAGAATAAGGTCAGCACTCCTTTGCATGGCGCAGAAGACATTTCAGGCTGGTCTTGACTGATTTTCAGTTTCAGCACTTACTGTTCGCCCGTCTCCAAATCCGGCCGGCATAAATTGCATGTGCTGTTAGTTTTGCTCGGAATAGTCTCTTCCTTGCGTAGCAAACCCCAGCAGTTTTCCCAGACCCATCTCACACGCTGTGTGCTTCCCCAGTTTCTTACGGACTCTTCCAGGCAGCGTCAGGTCCTCCCCAGGGCCCCAGGGCTTCCTTCTTAGACCCGCGGTCACACCTTCCACTCCAGTCCACTCCACCGGCTCTGGGCTTCCCAAGACAGGCGCGTGTCTGCGTCTGTGTCTGGGGACAGAGCCAGAAGTGACACAAAACGGCGCTTCAGTCTGATCTTCCGCAGGAACAGTCTCCACACGCGCGGCAGAGCGAGGAGTAGCGCGGTGACAGAAATACAGTCACAGAACCAGAACGCACACCAGCCAAACTGCGTTTCTGTTCTGCTGCGTGACGATGAGTAGAGAAGCCTTAGTATTACATAAGTGTAAATTCTGTGGGCGATTTGTGGGACTGGTCTGTGTTCTGGAGGACAGAAGCCACAGCTCTCTAGGGTTACTGTCGTTTTGACAGGATGAGTTGGAATTTGTTAGCGTGCTCGCAGACCTAATTTGGAAAATACCAGGGAACTTAGAGAAACCAGGTACGTTCGAGAAGGCACGTGTTTTCATTTTGGAACATTTTTTGCAGAATTCACTTTAATTAGTTAGACATGGGATTCCTGGGTCACAGGGTGAATATATGTGGAATTTTATCTTTACTACTTAAGTATCGTAGCCCTTTTCCTGCCTATGTTAAGTAAAACCAGTCTTCAAATTGCATTTTCTCCGTCTTGGGTGAAATACTGGGTTTGGTAGTTGTGCTTTATTGTGAATCGCGGTCGCGCTTGCTGGACTTTGCTGGGAGCTGTTTCAGGACTTTTGTTTGATTCGACCTCTAGAGGCTAGATAAATAGATCACTGTTAAGTGCAAAATTTTCCACTTCTGACTTAGTGCTTCGCATAATCGGAGGCATATAACCTGAGTTCTGAGCTTTACTCTCTCATGGGAGTCTGTCCTGCTGAGAACTTGACGGGTTCTGTGGATTGACTGTCCCCACAGCACTTTTTTCATCCCTCAGTAGCAGAGTAGCCAGTAGCAGGGACAGACAAACCTGATTTTTCCTCCCCACTCTGTCACTTAGTAGCTATTTTGTAAATTCGGGGCATTAATGGTTCCTGTTTGTAGATTTGTTGTGGAGAATGAGCTCAGATAGAGATTTAGAAGGAAGAGCTGATCGGGGTTGGGGAGTGAAGGAGAGGCCGTGGTACCGGTGACTCTGAGATTTCGGGTTTGCTCAACTGGGTGGATAGTTTTGAAATAGTCAGGTGCGGTGCGGGAGAGAAAATGAACGCACGCAAGGTCCATATGTGTGACTTGGGAGATGGAAAGTTTCATGGTCTCACTGAGATAATTCCTTTTTGCTTTGAAGACAAAGACGAGGAGGAGGAAGAAATGTGATTGACAAAGTTGTGTCAACACCGTGTGCCTCTGCACCAAATGCCTGGGTACAGAGGGCGTGGGTCGCTGTCCTGGGGTGTGCACACTGTTGTCTACCTGATTAAAAGTCAAGGTCTTTTATCCACACAAAGGAAGAAAATGAGCTCAGATAAGGTATGTTGATAGCTTACCACAGAACCTGCCACACACAAAGTATGTGATCCGCCCGGCAGGAACCACTTACTTTTTTATGTCGACCAAGGCTCACGTGGGTTTGGAGACTCACTAATCTCTCAGGAACCCAGCTGCGGGGAGATTTTGTTACCTGTTCCTCAGCCATCCGAGCATGGCGTCTTCAGCATCTGCCTTCCCGCACCTTCTGCTCCTCCGAATCTTTTGTAGGAAAGACTTTGAAAGGAGCTCAGCCTTATCGATCCCCTCATTATGTGATCTTAACCTTCTTGGTTTTGTGGACTTTGTGAAAATCCGATGATTTGTCTCTAAATTAGTGTATACATACAACTTTGTGTGTATGGACTCCCGGAGAGTATCCTAATCTTTGAGAATGCCTTAAATTTGAAGTGGGTGGAAAATCTAGATTAGTCAAAGCTTTTTCTCTGTAAGGCATCATACTTAGGATGCCTGGTTATGGCTTTTAAAACTTAGCAAAAATTCAGTTCTTCAAAGGAACTGAAGAATCTGGAAAAAAAAGAAAACTGCATTTTACCCCTCAGCAGTAGAAGGAAAACCTTTTGCACATAAACTACAGAGAAGCACTTTCTCTGAAGTATGCAGGGTTAATCGATGACTCTCTACCAGTTAGTGGAAGAGAACAGACCGCCTACCCCCCGCTCCCTGGAGAAATACGCAGACCATCGGGCCCAGGTGTGTTTGGCAAGACCTGTCTGTCCTGTCTTCTGTGGGTCCCTGGGGAACGTGAGATAGCCGTCTGTAGAGGTGCCCGTGCCTGCCAGACCCCCCAGGGCCCACCGTGTTCTCAGGAGGGCGGGTGTTCTGATGGCCGTGTGCCTCGCGTGAGGATTTGTGGTATCACAGACCAACATCCCAGCCGGTAAAGTCCTTGTTTCCTCAGAGGGCACGGCAGTTGTTTACTGGGGATGAGGCTCAAATGAACATACGCTGTCACTTCGTAATATGTGGGAGCAAAGAAAAGATCTGAGAACAGGTTAAACTCTTCTTGCTGTAATTGTATTATGGGACACTTGTCATTGGGAATATTTCTTTTTGAAGCAGACAGCTGTTTAAGATTGCTAGAACGGAAGCCATGGGCCCCCGGTGGGGGCCCCTCTCGCTGACATCCTGGCATCGTGCGTGGAACCCCACGTGATCCTAAGGATTATCTTGATGTGGATAGTTGCTATTTTTACTCAGTGTGGAATGATACAGAATTTTCATCCAAGTCCAGTACCGAATTACGGTCTCACGCTCACGCGCCATCTTACATTGGGGTAGATCCCGAAGAATTTACGGGAATTGCGGTAACAGTCTAAGTAGTCACAAATCCAGGCGTCTCTGAAAAGCAGAGCGCGCGAAGCCTCGGGTGTCCCGTTACGACGCAGTGTGTTGAGCGTTCTGGCCGCTCCGAGTCGCGCGTCTTTAGAGCATGTCTCTAGGACGGTTCATTCCGTCGCACGAGCCCGTAGTGCGCTGGGGAGCCTCCGCGGGTGGTCTGTCGGATGCAGGTTTTTGGAGAGAACCTGACTGGGACAGCCGTGTGGCTGAGGGACTGTGACGGCGCGAGGTTTGGGTGGTGGTCTGTGGTGGAGGGAGACCTGGCAGAGAGGGGAGGTTAAGGAAAGGTAACCAGAAAATCAAGGCTGCACTTCTGTGCAAAGAAACCATTATTGTTTGGTTGACCTGCACAGGACCGTGGTAAGGACAAGACTTGGGGGGTGGTGAGTCGGAGAAGATCCGGTTTGAGGCCTTCGATCCCCCGTCGGCGACCCGCATAGGAGTGTGTGGCCCTGAGTGAGGTAACCAAGTGTGGGTCCTGTGTCCTCGCGTTCCAGAGCTAGGTGCCCTGTGGCGGGAAGTTCTCGTCCCCAAGTCTTTGCCTCCTTGAGTATCACCTTCCCGGCTTTACGCCTTTTCCTTAATTCGGGAAGTTGCCGTCCCTGCGCTCCTGTCCAGGAGCGCGTCCGAGCCGGCTGACTTGCAGAACATTTCAGTTCCCTCCGGCCCACGCTCGTGGTTCAGGCATATCGCACGTGGGCAGGCCCGGTCACAGGCGGCAGGACGAACCCGACGGGGGCCTCCGGCCGGGAGCTTGAGAGGTGGCCTCGGTTCTCAGTGAACCATCTTCCCGGGAGCTCCCCTGCGCGCGCCACCGAGACACCCCCCGAGCAGCTCCTCGGCCGCAGTGTGGGGCTTGTCTGTCACTGGCTGCTGTTCGTGTCGTTGGGGAAAGCGAGGGTCGCAGTTGAGACATCAGAACAGTTCGCTGACCACAGCTCAGTCGCCCTTAGGAGACTGCCTGGGACCCGGGGTGCAGCTAACCCAAGAACGTGCGTTTCAGGACAGTGGCCGGCCATCGGCGCGCGCTTTGAGCGAGTACCTGGCATGGCTCAGAGGAGCTCTCCCCGCCCCAAGCGGCTGTAGCCTTCCTCTCTCAAGGGAAGAGCTCGCAGTGGAGTCCTCGTCCCCGTATCCCCGACCGGACCTGAGAGACGCAAAGAAGGGACTGTCTTGTTGGTTGTCACTAGGCTTTTCTGCCGCAAAGTGTCGTCAGAGGGCACACATTCCAGTTTGTCCTCAGAAGCCCTCGTGCAAAGCTTCAGAGCCAGCGCGGGCGGGAAGCGTTTCGGTAACCGTGTGCGTACGGTAGGAGTGTTAGCCTGTGCGACGTCTGCGCACGGTTGCTGCGAGCCCGTCAGTCACGTGTGTTTCTCTCTCAGGTTCATTTTCCGGACACGGAAAGAGCAGAGTGGCTAAATAAGGTAAGAGTAGAAGACCCTGAACACCACATTGCCAGCGGGGTAGAGAATTGGGAATTTGGGAATGTGCATGTTGACGGTATGTGAACTCGTTCGGACTTAGTGGACTGGCCCCTGCTGTCCAAAAACGGAGTCGTAACCGATACGTTACTTTTTAGACACAGTTTTAACACGAAAAAATTGATGATATTTTCGTAGTTGTGTATTTGGCCTTGTGTCTCCTTCACTCATTGGCTAGTGCTCAAGTCTATTTTATAATTATAAGCAGAATTGTTAAAAATATTATGAAAAGGGAGATAATTCCCAAGAAACCTAGTAATAGATTAATAATCCTTTTTAAAGTTATTTATTTTTTTAAGACCATATACTTTGAAGTAGATGTTCCCCCCATATTTTATGTATCCTTATACATTCATGATTGCCTTACAGCACCAGAAGTTAGTCCGTCATTAAAGAAAGCTCATTAATGTTTATTAAGATCTAGACAATTTTAGGTTTTTGGAAACAAGCTGAAACCACAGGGTTTTCTGATTTTTTTCCCTAAGCAACTTTAAATGTGCTGACAGGCTTAAATGGAATGCTTAACCAGAATAATTTCTGCAACATATTAGCTAATCTGCAGTTTATTGTTGTAGCACATTTTTGAAATTCAGATCGTGTTCATTTTGCATAACAAATAAGACACATACCCCCCTTTAATTTTAAAAAATTCTGGTAAACTATAGAGGTGTAATTTTTCATGATGACATAAGTACATTATTACATGTTGGTACATAATACATTACTGTGTATTAGAGCATTTTGTTTGACATGAGTTCTTTCTTCTTTACAGACTGTAAAACATATGTGGCCTTTCATTTGCCAGTTTATAGAGAAGTTGTTTCGAGAAACTATAGAGCCAGCTGTGCGGGGAGCAAACACCCACCTTAGCACTTTCAGTTTCACTAAAGTTGACGTGGGTCAGCAGGTCAGTTTCTTCTTAAGTATCATTGCTGCACATGGTAAAATTGGTGTGAAAACTTTAAAAAACATATGAAACAAAGTTACTTTCTAGAGAAAGAATTGCTGCTGGGGAAGGTCTAGCAGGCTGTCTCTGCAGCTGGGGATCGCCCTCCCCTGGTCTGTCCCCTTGTGCCTTACACTCATCCTTCCCCTGTGGTCTTCTTGCTGGTTTCTTTCCATTCCCAGCCTGTCTTTCTACCCCTGCTTCCTTCTGTCCGAATTTCCTTTGTACCGTTTCTCACGGTCTGTCGAGTTGGGGTTTGATATGTGAATTCATACTGAAGTTTAGTGACTGACAACAAACTTTAAGGGGTTTACCCCCCTAGATGAGTAAATACGATAATTCAGGACCCCAGCGCCAGGCTTAGAGAATTCTGTTAATTATGTAAATGAAGGGAAAGACAGATTTTGTTATCAGAATCATACACAAATAAATACATCTAATTCTTAATATTCCTTCTAGTGAAAGCCTCAAGACCGCATCTAAATTAGTTGATCAGGGCTAGCTTCTAAGTCCCTGTTTACAGTGATTAGCAACAGTTCGGGGAACGTTGTTTTTAATTGAGGTATAATTGGCGTATAACACTGTGTTACTTTCCAGGGTGACGTCGTTTTGTCTGCCTAATGAAAATTCAGAATTCAGGAGTAATTTAAATACACCTGCGCGGTCGACACTCTGTGCGCGCACACAGTAGGGCGATGCAGCGCTCCGTCACCGGCTGCTGCCCCACATGTCCTTGCTTCCGACCAGCAGGGTTTTCATAGTGTGGCCAAGGGGTGTGCGACTCGGGCGCTGCTGTGTCTGCACCCCAGGCTCATTCCCATCCTGTGCTCCCCAGATGCTCTGTCTTACCTGCCGTTACTCAAAACCCGGGTCTCCACTCAGTCATTTTCCCTCTGGGCTGTGAGGTTTCCCGATACGTTAGAAGCCTGGGGTCTGATCATCCTGTTGTTCAAACACATAAGGGCCTGCCCAGGATGCCTGTGTCCACTTACTTTCAGGTGTGCTTGACCTTCTCTGACCTAAAATGATAACAACAAATAGGAAAACACAGTCACGCTGTGTGAGCATGAGCATGACTTTTTCTGCAAAAAGTCAGGTACTACGTATTTCAGTCCTTGAGAGCCCATAGTCTTTGAGGCTTATTCTTCTCTGCCCCACCCCAGTTTCTTTTATAGTTGTTTAAAAATGTAAAAGCCTGGGGCGCCTGGGTGGCTCAGTGGTTAAGCCTCTGTCTTCGGCTCAGGTCATGATCTCAGGGTGCTGGGATCAAGTCCCACCTCGGGTTCTCTGCTTGGCAGGGAGCCTGCTTCCCTCTCACTCTCTCTGCCTACTTGCGATTTCTCTCTGTCAAATAAATAAATAAAATCTTAAAGAAAAAAAAATGTAAAAGCCTTTCTTAGCCAAAGGCTAAGTTGAACCTGCAGGCCATGGTTTGCCGTCCCTTAATGTAAGATGATACGCTTGTGTTTGTGGAGATTAGATTTCTAACCCCAGCTGGATTTGTTTTAGGGAGAATTATGTTCACTTGGTATTGCATGCTCTTTTAAGTTTGATACTAAGATTATCCTTGGAGAACAGGAAGAAGAGTAGTGCTGACTTGGTAAAGGCGGCTTGACACCATCAACTACATTGCTGTCTTACAAGAACAAGCGATCTCAGGCTATCTGAGGAAGGAACAGGCTAGAAGGACGTGCAGAGCCCCAAGCACAGTTCTTTGTACACACCCTGTGTGCTGGCTGAGTCTCTCAGTCAGCTGAGTTCTCTTGCCTTTAAGTGTTTGTCCTGTGTTGGATAAGGCTCAGTCACCTGGAGTGGGCTTGGCCTTGCTGCATCTCCTAACATCAGATGTCATGTTCAGTGAAGGAAGGGAATATTGTCTAATGCAAACATTTAAACTAAAGGTCCTAAGCCACATATATCCCATTTTCACTCATCAACATAGTGATTTGAACTGTATTCTCTGTGATTCATAGTCTGTGCATGTCTGAGCCAGTATCATCAGGGAAAACGCGAGGAACCTAGGATAGTAGGAGATGGAGATGCTCAAAGACTTAGAGTTTTGTTTTGTTCTTAAGATTTTATTTATTTGTAAGAGAGAGCACAAGCAGGCTCCCTGCTGAGCAAGGAGCCCAAGGTAGGGTTGGATCCCAGGACCCCGGGATCATGACCTGACCTAAAGGCAGACACTCAACCAACTGAGCCACCCAGGCACACCCCCCACCACCACAAAGACTTAGAGTTTAATCCTACAGCCAGTTGAGGGGTAAGATACTGGGGCACCTAAACCGTCAGAGTAAGCTGTACTACTCCAAAGGTAAGGAATCCTTCCGCTTGAGTGTTCGATGCCCAGAGGTGAGGTTGAGAACTTTCCTAGAAGCAGTCTCAGAGTGATAAAATGGGAGGTTTTGAAATGGTGTTACAGCTGGGTCCTTGAAACATGACAGCTATTATAATCTGCCTTTTCTTTTTACAATCATGTCTCTATCATGCATCAGGTTAAATTAAGATTAGATTAGAATTGTACCTACAGCCAGCATTTTTCATTCACTGAAAAGCCCCATTTTTGTGAAAATTTTAAGAAATGAAAAATTACAAGTCATAAAGGAAAAAAAGAAAGGAAGTTGTGTTTCAGACCATGTAACAATAAGTCAGAGGGAAAGGATCAAAGTAAATTGGAAGAAACAGGGCCACAGGGTTGGACCTTTAAGCACTCACTGCTCCTGTCCTCTGATTTCATAGTAACCTCGTTAGATGGATGCTACTTAGTATCCACACTTCACAGATAGGACACTGGAGAATGGAGGCCTACGGACTTGCCCAAAGCGAAACAGCGACTACACTGAAAGCAGCAGTTTGGTTCCTATGGCCTAGCGCTAGGCTTGTTCTCAGCCGTGCTGCATTGCAAGGGTGGGTTTTATTTTCTAAATAAGCATTTTAAAATAAGCTGCCTCTTCTTTCAGCCCCTCAGGATCAATGGTGTTAAGGTATACACTGAAAATGTGGACAAAAGGCAAATAATTTTAGACCTTCAGATTAGGTAAGTTTTTGTGTGTGTGTGTTATATTTATGTCATAGTTAATGGCCTATAATGTCATGTAGCTGTACCCATAAAGTGGAAGATAAAAGGAGGATACTTCTTACCTGATGTGTGGTAGAATTTGACTAAATTGTTGAAGACCCAAATTTATTTTCTGTGTCTTAATTCCTGATCGCCTAGATAATTGCCAGTCATAAGCATGTTAAAAGTATCGAAGATCCTACAAGAAAACTGCAGACCCATACGCATTATGAAAACTGATGCCAAAATCCATATCAAAATCGTAGCAAACTGAATTCAGCAACATACTAAAAGAACTGTACACCATGACCAAGTGCGATTTACTCCTAGGATGCAAGGATCCTTCAGCATAGACAAATGAATCCTCACCACGTTAACAGAACAAAAGGGGGAAAAAACACATGATCATTTCAGTTGATGTAGAAAATGCATTTGACAGAATTAATTATTTTTCCGTGATACAAACACTCAACAAACTGGGAACAGAAGAAAACGACTTCAGCATAACAAAAGGCGTATGTGAGGGGTGCCGGGCTGGCTCAGTCAGAGGAGTGTGCGACTCTCGATCTCGGGGTCATGAGCTGAAGCCCCACGGTGGGTGCAGTGATGACTTAAATAAATTAGAAAGATAAGGTGTACGCAGAAGCCCCAGTAGGGTCACACCCAGTGGCGCGAGACTAAGCTTTTCCAAGATTGGAACAGGCATGTCCACGTTGACCACCGCCATGTACCATGGCACTGGGAGTCCTAGCCTGAGCCGCTAGGTAGGAATAAGAAGACGAGGCATCCAGGTTGAAAGGAGGTGGAATTGTCTCTGTTCACATGTGGTGTGATCTTACATGCACAAAACCTTAAGGAGTCCACAGGAAAACCTCGTAGAACTAATAAATTCAGCCAGGCAGCAGAGTATAAAGTTAGCACACACAAGATCAGTTGTGCTCTGTGTGCTAACCGTGCACATTCCAAAAATGAAATCGAGAAAATCTCATTTACAATCGAATCAGAGTAACACTCTTAGAATGAGCCAAGAAGGTGAAAGCGTGTACAAAGAAACCATAAAACGCTGCTGAGAGAAATACAGGAGGTGGAAGGCAGCCCTGTTCTTCGTTTGGAAGACTTAATCTTACTGCATGTCGGCACTGAAAGCAGTCCGTAGAAGCGGCACAGTCCGCGTCATCACATGTCCGGTGAGCGCTTAATATCTGAAAGTGTGAGAAAGCCCTAAAACTCAACAAGAACACACAGCCCGGTTCAGAAATCGACCAAGGGTCTTGAGTAGACATTTTTCTGAAGATGTGCACATGTACAGCCGGCACATGAGAGGATGCTGCCCTCGTTGATAATCAGGGAGACGCAAATGACAACAGGGAGCTACCACCTGACCCCAGGAGGACGGCTGCTGTCCGACAGCAGAAGGCAGCAGGTGTTGGCGTGGGCGTGGAGAAACCGGAGCCCTCGTGCGCTCTTGATGAGAGTGTGCAATGGTGCGGTTGCTGCTGTTCCTCCAAAGTTGAACAACTAGCATAAGACCAGCAATTCCACTTTTGGGTCCATAACCAAAAGAACTGAAAATAAGGTTTCAAAGAGTTACCTGTACACCTACATTCATAGCAGTTCACGGTAGCTGAGATGCGGAAGCAGCCCGGATGTTCCTCAGCAAAGAATGGGTAAGGAAAATGTGGGCAGGACGTGCGGTGGAATTTTAGTCACCTTTAAAAAAAACAAGGGAATTCTGGCCGCAACGTGGATGAACCACAAGGATGTTGTGCTGAGGGAGGTGAGCCTGTCTCAGCACGCCAGACACCGCACGACCCCACTGACACGAGGTCCTGCGAGTGCGCAGACGCCCGGAGAAAGAATTGGAATGCTGGGCTCCAGAGCCCGGGGGAGGGGAAATGGTAAGTGGTTCCCTGGGGGCAGAGTTTCCGTTTCGTAAGATGGACGCGTCCTGAAGATGATGGCGGCGAATGTGCTGGTGAGCAACACGCTTACAGATAAGCCGGACGGTCCACTTGGCGTTCTCCGTGTTTCACCACAAGAAAAATAATGGGGAAGAAGATGAATTGACACTCTGCCCGGTACCACACCCGGCAGATGAAGGTGGTTTTGTTTAGTTCTGGTCCTCATTCTTTGTGAGCTTGCTCATGGCTTCCTGCATCCCTGTGAGGCCTCGTCACACAGCTGTGGAAGGGCAGCCGCTCACGCGTGTCCCCTGATGACCCAGTGCATAGTTTTGTTTCTTACCTTGACGAAGGATCATCATGTTCTATGGTGTCGTCTTTGAGTTTCTGAAGGGCATGAATGTAGTCCTTGTACGGGGTTGGTACTGATTACCTTTACTTCATTTTCTTTTTAAAGATTTTATTTATTTATTTGACAGAGAGAGGTCACAAGTAGGCAGAGAGGCAGGCAGAGAGAGAGAGCAGGAAGCAGGCTCCCCACTGAGCAGAGAGCCCGATGCGGGGCTCGACCCAGGACCCTGGGTTCATGACCTGAGCCGAAGGCAGAGGCTTCAACCCACTGAGCCACCCAGGCGCCCCTGATTACCTTTACTTTAAAAAGGAGCGTTGACTGCCTCTGAGGATCTGATGGGAAAATCTGCGTCTTTAAAATACCAGGCACGACCGTGAGCACTGTTGTCGTCAGTGGGGTAAAAGGAAGCCCGACCGTGTCTTCAGCTCGGCGGTACCCTGGGACTGTCCACTCGTCTGATAACGAGCTTCCTGAGAATAGAAACTGGATTCTCTTATTCTGGCTCCGAGGGAGGATTTCATACACATTTATTAAATAAACATTCGAGTGAGTCAGTTACTGGATGCCATGGTGAAGGCGCAGTCCGGCTTTCAGGGTTTAGCAGTCAGAACAGCATACACAGATGATGCTGCTCGGATATTTATGTCTCTAAAGAAAATCTGCATTCTCCTTTCCGTGTGTTCCAGACTGGGACTTTAGGTTATTGGTAGAGACGGGGAAGGCAGATATTAGGAAATACAGTGATCAGGTCTTCGGGTGAAGAAGAGGAACGTTTTGAGATGGTTTTTAATAGGTGGTTTTCCCAGCTCGATCCAGCATTGTGCGCAGTGAGAAGAACCTGCAGGTGCCGGCTCTAACCCCAGGACACAAAGACTGACGAATTCATCCCAGATGCCCTTCATCAGTGTTGTCCTTGTGTGATTCCAGCGTCCGTCCGCCTGGCCCAGATGTGCTCAGGCTGGAGCATGACGTGCCGCTTCCGAGGGTGGGAGCCGGATCCCAGAGATCCCGCGCAGCACATACATGACGCTTCGAGCGCACGTTAGGAAGAGATGCAGGCCTGACGCTCAGCATCGTACTCATTTCGTTTGCTCGTTCTGTACTAATGATTGAAATGACTTAATCACTGAGTAGAATTGGTGCCCCGAAGAGACGCATCACTTCTAACCTTTGATGTCACAGAGCCCTGGGGCACTGCTGTTAGTTTTCTCATGACCAGGGAGCATGGGTGCAAAATTTACTTTTGCTGAGACATAATCTAAGCTTTTTTTTTTTTTATGTTTTAAACAAACACAGTTGTTTGAGAAACAGATGAAAACTGCTCCAGCGGGAGACTGATCCAGAAGTCACAGGTTGGGAAGTGACCGGTGTAACTGGTGTGGCCGTGTCAGCTCTGCTAGCAGGGACCTCTGTGATCTGGCAGTACACACCCAGACATGGGCCTCACGCAACTGTGCAGGCTGGTTTGGGTGCTTTTGCTGTCATTTTACTCAGATTGTAGGCCTTGCAGGTCTGTGGTGATTAAGAGACGGTAATCCAGAACTTTCTCTGCTAGTTTTGTAGGAAACTGTGAGATTGACTTGGAGATCAAGCGGTATTTTTGTAGAGCTGGTGTGCAAAGTATACAGGTAAGAGTTTAAAAGTTTCAGTCTTCTAAAATTCTCTGTGCTCCATTCAAAAGAAAAAAGTCAAGATTTTATTAACTCAGAATTTCTTTGAAGTTAAGTTTTCTGTTTGTAGGTTATACTTGAGAAACATGAAGTCAGATGCTGAGAAGTCACTAAGATGATCATGTACCCTCCTTTCTGCGTCAGTAAATGGCCTGTGGAATTGTCTTCTGTGACATGTTTTGGTTTCCCATTTGAATTTAGATTCATGGTACAATGCGGGTGATCCTGGAACCGTTGATTGGAGACATGCCCCTAGTGGGAGCCTTGTCTATCTTCTTCCTTAGGAAACCAGTAAGTCAACATTAATTTCGTGTTCTCATTGACTGACACAGATATGTAGAGAAGCGTCCTCCTCTCACAGTTCTCTTTTCTGCTACGTGAATCCTTTGAGTGTTTTTATACTTCTTTATGCTCTCAACGGAGGGCTTCATCTCTGATTTGTCCAAGTCACAAACCAGTCAGTCTAGGAGCCCAAGCTGACAAAGTCGCTGTCATAAATCTCCTTGCAACGCCCCCAGCGAAGGTTGCCGTCATTGACAAGCAGAGCCTTTCTGTTGTGGTATGTTTAACGAACTGCACAGCACATGATTTTTAAGGCATTAAGGTTTTTGGTTTGGTTGTTTTGGTTTGGATTGAACTATGGGGGTTTTTGTTTGTTTGTTTTTTCTTCAAGTTCACTGCACGGAATGTGGAGCCCAGTGTGGGGCTTGAACTCATGACTGACTGCCCCACCCAGACGCGCCTACTAACATTGGATAAACTTCTAACACTTGGATAAACATAGTAATCATCCCTTCACGTTGTTGGCGTGTACACACACACACACACAGGTGGAAGAGATACATGTATATCCCACATTTTATTACAAGTAGCCAGTACTTACTAGTCACTGTTAGCTCAAAATAAGACAGCAGAAATGTCATTCCTGCCCAGGTGCCCCCTCACCTCAGCCCCTCCCCTCCCATTGACTCTTCCTAAGGCTCCTCCGCCTCACCTGGCTCCTTCCCTACAGGGATCCTCCTCCTGTGGACTCCTGCAGCCTCTGACCCGCGTCCTGCCTTGGCTCTGTCCTCAGTACACTCGACCACTAGGGTCCGCTTCCCCAGGTGTGAACTGATGCACTCGGGAGCATCTCTCCCTGGCAGACTTGACCGGTTTCTCGGTTATCTTTCCATGATACACCATTTTTATAACCTCTGAGTCCTTTTCGGAGGTGTTGTTAACATTATGTATAGTTTAAACAGGAATATTAATTTTTATAGTTTGATTTAAAGAACTTAATGCAAACTATTATTGTTGGGTTTTTTAAAAATATGTGTTTATTTTAGACCAAACTACAAATGGCATTTTTTCTGTGTAAAAATGCAAGAATTTAAGTGTCTTCACTTCCTTACCACTAAAAGTTCTACTCTGATTTGCTTCTTATTGCTTAAATAACAGGCTTATTTTGAATGTGTTTTGACTACATAAAACACTAAAATTAAAAGAATTGAGGAATCTCTGTGTTAAAATTTAATTTATTAAAATTTTGAGAAATGAAGAGTTCCATAAAAGAGAAAATTCATGGTTTTTTTCCACATACCAGTTGTTTAAAAGCCATTATATAGTTAAGAAACTTCCTTCATTAATGACTATAAAAAACTAGTCTTTAGTAGATGGCTAAGTATTTTTGATTTACAGGGAATTTTTAACAACTAAAGACCTTTTTTCAGTTCAGAAAATAATGAAATCCAAATCTTTAAATCTCCCTCAGTACTTAGTAGTACTCTTCCTTAGGTGTATTTACTTTAAAAATAATGGGCGCCTGGGTGACTCAGTTGTTATGCATCTCCCTGCGGCTCAGGTCATGATCTCAGGGTCCTGGGATCAAGCCCCGCATCACACTCCCTGCTCCACGGGAAGCCTGCTTCTCCCTCTCCCCTGTGCCCTCCCCCCTCCTCTCTGGTGTCTCTGTCAAATAAAATCTTTTTAAAAAATTATAATGTAACTTCCAAACAAAATCTTAGTGTCAGAAATGGATGAGGCTGTGAAAAGTCCAGGATCATTCATTGCCTTATATGGTGAGTAAAGTTGCCAAACATACGCTTTGGAGAGAAGGGAATTTTTTTCCCCAGTTATTTTTGACTGGAAAATATGAGAACAGAACGCACTTCTGGTTGCCAAGTAATTCTTCCTCACCCTAAGGAAAAACACAGTTAGAAAGATTTGGGGGTTTTGGCTGTCTGGACGACTTAGGAGAAACACAGTTAGAAAGATTTGGGGGTTTTGGCTGTCCGGACGACTTAGGAGAACACTGCCAGAGACTCTTAAAAGCTTTGCGCATTTTTATTCTTACTCATTTGCTCCAGTTAGTTTTGATAATGTGCTGCTCGTTTAAGACAAGGACAACTAAGAATTTCTGAAGTGACAGACTTGCAGAGTGTAGTGAAAGCGTCTGTGTAATGGCTCAGTGACAGACGTGGGTTTTCCAGCCTGGTCTTCCACACCTGGTTTTTCTCTTCGGACCGTATGCCTTGAACAGCATGTTTAATCCTCCTAAGCCCAAGTCTCCCCATCTGTAACACAGGGACTCCTGCCGCACAGCACTAAATGTCAATAGGTATAAAACAGTAGATGCCTAGTTCATGGTAAGTCCTCAGATTTTTAAGAAATTAAGTATTTTCCTGCACATAGGTTGAGCATTCTGGTGGGTCTTAATACCAGGAGTCAAGTTTTGGTAAACACACAAACTTGGGTGAAGGTTCTGGAAGGAGCCAGAAAAGCCAGTGTCTCCCTTTGGCCGTGTCACAGGGAACTGGCCGTTCACTTAGGCTAGCCTGACTGTTACTGAAACTGCCTCTGGCACGCACTCAGAAGTGTTTCAGAATCCCCAGTTCCTTGTTGGGTTATTCCAAGAGCACAGATTAGCCTCAAGTAAATCCAGCTTCCAGAACTTATTCCGGAGATGATCTCGGGGGTGCCCACAGTCTGTTTGTCCTAAGAGGGTCCTCCCAGCTAACAGTCTTTGAACCACAGATTGCATTTTTACAGATGGAGAAAGGCAAGTATCTTCTTTTACAGTGACTGTGAGAAGAACTTGAGTCCTGTTAGCTGCAAGTCCAGCAACTGAGACGCCTTAATCAAAGGAAGGGAAAAGGAAAGGCTTCAGCTAAATGAAAGCAGCATGTATTGCTCTCTCAGGAAGCCACCGGAATGCAGAACTTGAGGCCATGCCCGATTGCTCTGTTTTCTCTTCCCTGTGAGACCAGCTTCCTCCTGGTCTTCTGGTCCACATGCCAGACACAGGGCTGCCAGTGCACTCGAGAGGCAGTGCGTCTTCCGGCTTTCCCTTCCTTGTTCCTGCGGGTCGGATCCAGGTGCCTGGACTGGCAGGAAGGAGGAAGGTTGCAGTGTTTGGATCAGGCTCCTGGAAGCCAGTTCCTACAACCGTGTGTCGATGGCAGGAGCGAGGTGGAGAGGCTGGGCTGGGCAGACAGGTCCATCAGAGTCTGCCAGACCGGAGAGGGGGCCCAGACTCACCACACTTCAGGTCAGCCTGGGAGCCTTGAGAGTATTTATCCTTCCGGTGCTCTCAGAGTGTCCTGGATCTGTGGTTTGGTGTCTACCATTATTCTGGATAGTCTTGCCCTTCCCCCAGTAGTTGAAACAGGGGAGCTCCCTACTGCTCTGGCCTGTACTGGGTTTCAGAGCCAGTGCCTTTTTTTTTTTTTTGAAGATGTTACTTAGTTACTTGACAGAGAGAGACACAGCGAGAGAGGGGACACAGCAGGGGGAGTGGGAGAAGCGGGCTTCCTGCTGAGCAGAGAGCCGGATGCGGGGCTCGATCCTAGGACCATGGGATCATAACCTGAGCCGAAGGCAGACGCTTAACAACTGAGCCACCCAGGGTCCCCATGGCTAGCACCCTTTCTAGTGACCTTGCCTTCTCCTTGTGCTCGTGTCTTTGGTAGGTCTTGATGCAGGAGTTACTCGGCACACCTCCCTCCTGTAACGTGATCTCCCAACAGTCAGGGCTGGGATGGTGTCCTACTCTCCCCAGACGCAGACGGTATTTCTTCTCCTCTCCCCATCCGCAGTGAGCCTTACCTGTATGTCCCGTTTCCTAGTGGCTTCTCATCCTCACTGTGGAAGGTGGAGTTTGGGTCTTTCTAGCAGCAGCTGCTCCATCCCTGACCTCACCCCTGCAGAAGGGTTTTCCCTCGTCTCTATGGCACACCCACACTCTTGAGCCACCTAGCGGGTTGCAGACGGCCTGTGTCTGGATTTCAGAGGGCTTTCTCTGTCTCACCGGCACCTGGCCTTCAGCAGTTAGGATTTCGCTGGAACTTCTCAGTCGCCCTGAGAGCTGCTCTGAGTAAGGGTTTCAGGCCGTGTCACCTCAGTTCTCCTCTGCATTTGTGATGCTCTTTCCAGTTTTCTGCATCCCAGGTGGAAGCTGGAAATCCTAAGAGTTTCTTGACGGCTACCACCAGGGAAAACTGACTAAATGAAAAACTCTGGAGAAGGGCAGGACCAAACTAACTTTAGGTTAGTTTGTTGTTCTTTTGTTTTGTTTTAGTTTTATTTATTTATTTGATAGAGAAAGAGCAGAAGCAGGCGGAGTAGCGAGCAGAGGGAGAGCGAGAAGCAGGTTCCCTGCTGAGCAAGGAGCCCAACATGGGGCTTGATCCCAGGCCCCTAACCCCGGCAGTCACCTAACCAGCTGAGCCACCCAGGCACCCCTCCACTGGTCTGTATTTTTAGCAGACTTCCCAGGTGACTCATGGTCTGGACTGTACAGTTCAGCGCACCCAGGACACCTGGCACGGAGTGAGCGCTGAGACAAACAGCGGCACATACATTTCACTGCACCCATCAGACCGTGTGTTCATGGACGGGCAGAGAGGAGCAAGGCATGTGCGTGGTTTTCAGGAAATACACAGATGTGTGGTGTTCCAGTGGAAATGGAACCGCACCGCTGATTCCATTTGTCCTAGGAGAGCCGCAGCAGCCCAGAGAGGGGGTTGGGAAGTGTCTGCCTCTTCCGTTTTTCCCAGAGATCTCAGTGGTCCCAGTGCAGTAGTTGGGCTGGTGACGGGACACTAATTTTAGTTGCTTTTCTCAAACACTGCCTTGCTCCCAGCCCTCTTGTGGCTTCCCCCTCTGCGTGCTCCTTTCTGACCCTCTCACATGCGCTCATTCTCACGTGGGCTTTCACACTCAGTTCTCATGTATACGCGTTCTCACGTGTGCTGACACTCCATGCTCATTTCCCACGTTCATTCTCACACATCCTCCTCTTACACACGCGTTCTCTGGTTCACTCATTCTCACACGTGCCCACTTTCTCACACTCGCCCTCACACACACTCTCACACATACTGGTTCACACATAGGTCTCTGTCCCTGGTCTCACCCCTCCATGGCTCTGGACTCTTTCTGTCCCTGCCTCCCCTTGCTCAGGGACAGGCCAGCTCCTTCCGGGCTTCCAACAAGTCCCTTCCCTGGGAGCTGCTTTTTTGCCTTCACATCTGTTCTCAAACCCAGCTGAACCCTGTTCCCGCCTCTTTGGTGTTTGGTTTCTCTGAACGTGGGTAACCTTCCACTGTGTCTCCTCATTTTGACCAGGGTCATGAGAATAAGCGGATCATCCCTAGTGCAAGTCCTTTCCAGGGGACCCACCTTGATAGGACCTCTCATTCATCTCAGTGTTTCCCGAGCTTTCTGATTCGTAGGACCCCCCAGGCTGTCTTAACAGTTTTTGCCCCAGTCCTGGAATGTCTGTTTCTTCACGATCCCTTGGAAGGAGTGTTCAGAGATCATGGTCAGCATGCTGGCCGGCATTGGTTGCCGCAGATAGCCGTTGCTTCTACACCTGTTGGCGGGGCCGGGAGCGTACAAGGGCACCCATAGGAGTTTGTACTGATATTTGCAATAAACTTATATTTCCCCTCTCTTTTTCTGAAAAATCTTAGTCTTTTCGGACTTCTTTAAAAAAATTTTTTTCAGTTTTGGCCTATCCAAAAGAATCTTAACTTTCCAGTTTGTGTTTATTCATAACTATACACTTCCCAGGGGATTTGAGCCGTTCCGTTCCTGCGGCGTGGGTGACGGAGATCAGACAGTGTCACGCGGCGTTTCTTCTGAAGATACAAAGCACAGATCATTTTATTATGGATAATACGCACTTCGATAAGAAAGCAGTTTTTCTAATCAAGCTTTTTTTTTTTAAACCTGCCTGCATCCAGTAAATGGAATCTTATATTAGCCAACTGTGTAGGAATTATTCTAAGTAAATACCCACTAGAAAGTTGAGCAATGAAATACGAATGTTGACTGAGTACATAGAACATGTTCCACTGATGCCCGGAGAATGTAAATTGAGCCAGGGATCAAGTCCCATTTTTAACCTACCAGACTGATTTTTACTCTGTCTTTTGGTCGGGGGGAGTGTAAAGAAAGGACATTTAATATATTTAGGGTGGGAATATATATAAATCAGCGCAGGATATTATTTTGGGGGGCAACTGGGTAGCATCTGAACATAAAAAATAAACATATGGGGCGCCTGGCTGACTCATTCAGTGGAGCGTGCGACTCTTGGTCTCATAGCTGTGAGTTCGAGCCCCATGTCGGGTGCAGAGATTACTTCAAAAAAATAAAAATCTTTAGGGGCACCTGGGTGGCTCAGTCAGTTTAACATTTTGATTTCCGCTCAGGTCGTGATCTCAGGGTCGTGGGATCGGATTAAGCCCCACATTGGGCTCTGGGCTCAGCCCAGAGTCTGCTTCAGATTCGTTCCCTCCCTCTCTCCCTCACACACAGAGGCATGCACTCTCTCAAATAGATAAATTCTTTAAAAAATATAATAAAAAACCTTTTTTACTTTTAAAGATTTTTATTTATTTGAGAGAGAGAGGAGCACCTGGGTAGCTCAAATGGTTAGGTGTCTGCCCTTGGCTCGGGTCATGATCCCAGGGTCCTGGGATAGAGCCCCATGTCGGACTCCTGGCTCAGCGGGGAGCCTGCTTCCCCCTCTGCCCCTCTGCCTCTCCCCCTGCTCATGCTGTCTCTCCGTATCTCTCTGAATCAAATGAATAAATTAAAAAAAAAAAACAAAAACTTCAAAATAAAAAGCACAAGCAAGGGCACCCAGGGCAGAGGGAGAGGGACAAGGAGACCACCCACTGAGCAGAGACACCCCCCGCAACCAACACAGGGCTCGATCCCAGGACTCTGAGATCATGACCTGAGCCAAAGTAAGATACTCACCTGACTGAGCCACCCAGGTGCCCCCACAGTAAGAATCTGTGAAAAATAAAAAAAAAAATAAATGTACACCTTTGACCAAAACTTTCACTTTTGAATGCTGGTTTGCATTCAGTTAATCTGAGTGTCCATCAATAGGAAAGGTATATAAATTATTTTACCAGAGGAAATGGATACTGTCAAAAACAACACAAAGTGATAGTTCTCCATTTGTGAACAAAGGACAATGACTTTGATATTTTACAGTGAAAAGCAAGACAGTATTATGAACTAATGCATTTTGCTTATAAAGAAACCTGTATGATTTGATTTAATAATTGGAAATAATTTGGAAACTTAATATTTCTGCCCTTTTTTTAAAACAGCTTATAGAAATTAACTGGACAGGACTGACTAATCTTCTCGATATCCCTGGATTAAAGTAAGTATGATGTCATGTCCTATGGTTAGCTTGTTGATGGTGTAATGCGCATTTCTGGTGTCATGAAAACAACTCAGAATGGGTAAGGCCAGTGTCTACGGGGTAGAATCCCTGCCTCAGCAGGCTCTCACGTGTGGCTCAGGTGGGGAGACTGTCTGGGCTCCGTTTCCTTAACTGTGTCTGAGACCCTGGGACCAAGTGAGCAGAATTAGAGTGGGTGAGGGTATTAGGAGGGTCACTCACCCTTCATTTTACTTTTCATTCAGCATGAAGCATTTTTCCAGCTTTGGTGTTTTCTTTCTAACTTTAAAAATTTTTTTTTTTTTTTTTTTTTTTTTTAAGTAGGCTCCATGCCCAGTGTGGTGCTTGAACTCATGACCCTGAAATCAAGAGTCACACGCACTACAGACTGAGCCAGCCAGTTGCCCCAAGCTTTGGTGTTTTAGAAAAGTAGCAGCCTTTTAATATTCTGCAAGTTAATTTTTAAGTTTGGTTTTTCTTATTTTCTCAGAAAAATAAAACTTTAAAAATGAATATATATTTCAGAACTAGCCCTTTGGGGCCCCCTGGGTGGCTCAGTGGGTTAAGCCTCTGGCTTCGGCTCAGGTCATGATCCCGGGGTCCTGGGATCGAGCCCCGCATTGGGCTCTCTGCTCAGCGGGGAGCCTGCTTCCCTCTCTCTCTGCCTGCCTCTCTGCCTGCTTGTGATCTCTCTCTCTCTCTGTGTCAAATAAATAAATAAATAAATCTTTAGAAAAGAAAATAACTGTGTTAAAAATAAATAAAATAAAAAAGAACTAGCCCTTTGGGTTCTTTTCAGGCTGTGCTACTGACTCCCATATCTCCCAGGCTCCACAGAGGGGCTGATGTAGGTATTGGACCTAGGAATGTAGGGTCACCCCAGGGTCTGGGTGCGAGAGCTGAGAAACCTGGAGTTTCTGCCTCGCGTCACGGGGGGTCCCTTCATGATTCTGTAGCACTCTCGCATCTAAACCCTGAGGCGATTGGCCGGTCGTCAGCTTTTAACACCATGAGCGGCACATCCCTGCTATGAGGAAAAGCGAAGTCTTCCTCGGGTCACAGCCGTCTGTCTCCGCTGATGGGAGGCGACTGTTGGCGACGGAGTTCTTAGCTGCTGCCAAGCAGGGTGTTCTGGAACCTGCCTTTGCTATTTACACTTGCAGTGCAAGGTAGAAACAAAGTTAGACGTGTTCCTAGTAGAGAACTTTCCTAATCTGGATTTTTTTTTCTAAACTAGCTCAGAAATTAAATTGGTCTGTTTTTTTCTATTCCTGTGTTTGCTTATGCCCCTGCAGTGGCCATTAGAAAGAACTTTATATTGTTTGATAATCAGGGAAAATAAGGACTTTAATAAAGTGAGGCATAGTCCTAACCAAATCTTTTTTAGGTACTGTGGTTTAATGATACTGAAAGTTCTGTTATCTTTAAAAGATCTTCACATGGAAAGACAACTTACAGAATTGTTAAGTATTCATTAGGACACTTGGTTGCAAGCAGCAAGCCCCGTGCGAGTGGTCTGAAATAAAAAAGTAAATAAATGAATATGGGGTGTTTGGCTGTCTCAGTGGGAGGAGTGTGCAACTCTTGATCTTGGGGTTTTGAGTTCAAGACCCACAATGAGTGGAGAGATTGCCCAAATAAATAAACTTAAAAAAAAAAAAAAAAAAGGAGGGCGCCTGGGAGGCTCAGTGGGTTAAGCCGCTGCCTTCAGCTCAGGTCATGATCTCAGGGTCCTGGGATCGAGTCCCACATCGGGCTCTCTGCTCAGCAGGGAGCCTGCTTCCCTCTCTCTGTCTCTCTCTGCCTGCCTCTCTATCTCCTTGTGATCTCTCTCTGTCAAATAAATAAATAAAATCTTTTAAAAAAAAAGTAAATGAGGGACACCTGGGTGGCTCAGTGGGTTAAGCTTCTGCCTTCGGCTCAGGTCATGATCCCCGGGTCCTAGGATCGAGTACCACATCGGGCTCTCTGCCCAGCAGGGAGCCTGCTTCCTTTCCTCTCTCTCTGCCTGCCTCTCTGACTACTTGTGATTTCTGTCTGTCAAATAAATAAATAAAATCTTTTTTAAAAAAAAGTAAATGAGTAAATAAGTACTATTTTTAAGACAGTTTATTCATTTATGCAACAGATAGGTATTGTGCCTGCTGTGAGCCAGCCCGCCACTGTTCTTAGTGCCATGGCGTAGATGGGAACGGAGCTCCCATTCCTGTGGCTCATTGCCAGAGCCGTCTGGAGCACTGTCGGGGTGAAGCCAGGCACAGGCAGGTGTTGGTATTCAGTTGATGGCCTGCGGGCTCTCTGTCTCACTCTCGGCCCTGCTTTTCCCTGTGGGTTTGTTGTCAGGCACACCCGTGCCGTGAGTAGCAGCTTCTCACTTCCAGCCTTCGTGCCTAGCAACTTCAGTGTGAGAGAACCTTCTTCCTCTTCTTCTTTTCTGAAAGAACCTTCTCGGCTAGTTCCAGCCAGAGTTGCAGGGCTGACTTCTGTTTGTCCACCCATCCAGTTCTGTGATCTCATGATCACGCTCGGGTCTCCGGCCCACCCCTAGCGGAGGAACCGGGGGGACCAGAGCCAGGATGTGGGAGAACCAAAGGAAGAACTTGCACGAGTACTTCGGTCTGTGGGAGCAGATGCTGGTTAGCCGGCAGAACAGCAGATCCCTGTTGCCATTTGGGGTAGAGAATGTGTGTGGGACACCTGGGTGGCTCAGTCAGTTAGGCGGCTGACTCTTGACTTGACCTAGGGGCATGATCTTGGGGTCCTGGGATTGAGCCCTGCGTCAGACTCCATGCTCAGTGGGAGCCTGCTGGAGGACTCTCTCTCCCTCTCCCCACCACACTCTCTAAAATAAATGAATCTGGGGCGCCTGGGTGGCTCAGTGGGTTAAAGCCTCTGCCTTCAGCTCAGGTCATGATCTCAGGGTTCTGGGATCGAGCCCCACATCGGGCTCTCTGCTCCGTGGGGAGCCTGCTTCCTCCTCTCTCTGCCTGCCTCTCTGCCTACTTGTGATCTCTGTCTGTCAAATAAATAAAATCTTAAAAAAATAAAAATAAAAATAAAATAAATGAATCTTTTTTTAAAAAAAAAATGTGTTCTACTTTCCTCCTTTTATGTAATGGGAGGACTGACATAAACCCGGGCTTGTCAGGCAGCTACCCTGTAAATAGCATTGTATTAGTTCCCGTACAGGGTGAGCCCGAGGGCATGTGCTGCCTTTGGCAAGCCTCCTGCTAGGGGAGTTGGTTGTCAGAAGAGACGCTCGGGGAACGCCTGGGTGGCTCAGCCAGTAGAGCCTGCAGTTCTTGGTCTGGGGTTTCTGGTTCAAGCCCCATGTTGGGCATAGAGTCTATTAAAAAATAAAAATACAAAAGAAAGTAAAAGGGGAGTCTATGTCCTTACACACGTATGTCTGTGTTCGCGGAGATACAGACACTCGATTTTATCTAATGTTTATGATGATGACAGGTTCTTTTGTCGAGTAATAGCTTTAAGCTGTTTTATATATAGATTTCTGTACATACAGTATATAAGATATATTTAGTAGGGAATTGTATGTATCATTAAAAGTACATACTCATGTATATTAGAAATACGCACCAGTCAGAAACAAAGCTGTGGTGTAAAAGGCATATATAGAAACATCCCTTTTAAATAAAATTATATATTTGTATAGGACATATATAATGTACACAGAATTATGTAGGACTTACATAACTTCTTATATGTATGTGAGTTTCATGTAATAAACTATGTAACATAACACTTGAGCTGAGCTTTCCCAGTCAAAGACTTCCCATCAGATCATAGCTGCGGCAGGTCCTACGTTATAAAAGTGAGTATTCAGTAACAACCTAGCACCTCAGGCAGTACAAAGTGCACATGTCCGGGCTGTACTCACTGGTAATGAACGCATCGGAAAGTATCACGAAGTAACAGTCACACCCAGATGACTGCACTTGGCCATCGGTTTTCGGGAAGAGCCCCAGACTGAGGTAAAAGTACAGGAAGGGAAGGGTTAACGGCGGAAACACAAGGTGATAAGCAGGCAGTTCCGAAGGACCAGAAGGACTAGACCCAAGAGCCATTTCCACCATGACAGCAACCAGGGCTGCCCCAGGGAATGACTAGGGCAGCCCTGCAGCTCTGGTAACTCAGGGGGAGGCTGGCGTGGACCAGTAGGTTCGAAAGGGGAGCAGCGGTCCGGCACCAGGGTGGGCCTCCTGCGGCTTCCTGGGCGTCGGGCTTCTCCGTCTGCTGGGCTGGGCGGGCGGTGAGGTGGTCGGCCTCCCAGCACAGCAGGTGAGGAATCCCTGAAAGCGTATCGTCACCAAAGCGCTTCCTGTTCCAGCAGAATTTTCAGTATAAACAAAACCGGTATTTGTGCGTGGAGGAGTTGGCAGAGTAAGGTCGGGCTTGCTCTGAACACTGAAGCAACAGCTCGCATCACTTAACGAGCGTTACCGTCAGTGTCTGGGGCTGGAGCCCTCCGTCTCTAGAGTGTTAGTGTCCAAGTCACTGACGTGCTCATAAATGGGGCTGTATTGTCTGTGGGGTTGGGGGTTTTGGGGTCTTTTTTTCATCTTGGACTGGAAAGTCCTAGGGTAAGATCCTTTTCCTGTCATCGCATTTGGGTACCCAGCTTAGAGAGAAAGTTCAGCTGTCCTGAATGATGGTGACTTTTCACTCTGTCCTGGTGGGTATTTTTATGCGTACAGTTACTTTACATGTATCTGTTAACAATTTTAACATCCGAGCAGTAACTGGCAAGAAGTAAGATTCTCTGAAAACTTCCCAGTTCTGGTTACAACTGCTCTTCCACAGCAGTGAAATTTCATTTGTGCCTTCAAAAACGTCCCATACGTGTTACTTTGTTCTCACGTTTACCTCACAGAACAGGGGAAAATGTGTCTTTGTCCTCCACGATTTTATTCATATTACTGAGTTCTCTGTGAGTGCTGTGCAGAATTTCAGAATTATTACAGTATCGAGTACGCAAATGCGATGTGAAGAGAGAATGAACTGAAATCTTGGCTGGAAGCTGTGCAAAAATAACCAGAGAAGTTTAATGTAGAAACACGGAATGGGTGCTGGGTGTCTGTACAGTATTCTTTGCACTTTTGTGACTGTTTGAAATATGCTGAAGAACATGTCACGTGTCTGGGTTGATACTAAGTCAGTGGTGAGGTCCCACAGGAACGTATGAAACGTTATTTAGAATAGGATGAGACGTAGCCGGAGTATTACCCTGTGTCTGCAGCTACATAGCCCAGCGCTCGCTCTCTGTGTCCCGCATAATAGCGCGGCCATGTTGCAGCTCAGGCATGGAACTCCTGTTCTAAATGCTGTCTGTGAGAAGACAGACGCTTCGACCTTGTAAGTGGGGTGCTGCGTCGTGTTTGTGGTAAGTTTGCTGTTAAAGCGGTAACGGGTGTGGATAGGCCTGATCGTTGGTTTGTTCTTTCTCCTGCCCACCTGATAGTGGTCTGTCGGACACAATCATCCTGGACATAATATCAAACTACCTGGTGCTTCCCAATCGCATCACCGTTCCTCTCGTCAGTGAAGTTCAGATCGCTCAGTTGCGGTTTCCTATACCAAAGGTAAGTGCGTCTGAACGCATCAGCACTCAGATGCGGAGAAGCGACTCACGTCCCTGCATGTTGTGACTTCTCGTGGTTCTCTTAACGGTGACCTCGCCACATGGATCTTGATGTGGTCGTTTGTCCTGTCACACTCCCTAGGACGTTGGGCAGCGTGCATCCCAGAGGCTTCAGGGCCGTTCTGACAGCTCGCCCATGAACGTCCAAGGTGCTTACAGCAGATCGGACTGCAAGTCCTAAAGGACCGCTGTGACGGCAGAGTTCTCTCAGGACACGGGCTGCTTGCACGCTCAGAATGTAACAGCTTAGTCCAAGTGACGGGCACTTTGTGTCCTGACTGGCACAGGTTTCCTCTCGGTAGCGAGTGTGGTTACGTCTCGAGTCACGGCAGAAGCAGCAATGGTGTTAACCCTGCCGTGGACAGGATGGGAGGGTCGGGCCTGGGCCTCCGTCACGGCCCTGGGGTCTAACAACAGCTTTGCTTTGGGGCTGTTACTTGGCATTAGGGGACCTCAGTTTCTTCATCTGTAAATTGGGGATGATGCCTAGCACACACAGGTCACAGACACCAGAGTCCCCTTCACTTGAGTAAACCATATACCGTCAACCAAAGACTGAGAATCTGCTGGTCGAGGACGTAGAACGGCCTCCACTGGTCAGAGGTGCTTGGACTGGATGGGCCCTCACAGTTAGGGAGAGCTGTTAACCTTAAAACCCCAGGGGTCCCTGGGTGGCTCAGTACATGAAGCGTCTGACTCTCGATTTCACCTTGGGTCATGATCCTCCGGCTCGTGGGGCTGAAGCCCAATTAGGCTCCTTACTGGGTGTGCAGCCTGCTTAGGCCTCTCCCTCTCTTCCCCCCACTCCTTCCCTCCCTCCCCAGTAAAATAAAAACACAAAACTGCCAGTTACTTGGCCAGCAGAAATGGGTTTCTTCAGGAAGAGCAGAGAATTGCGTCCTGGGACAATTCAGCTATGGCAGAACCGTAGGGGATTCTGCGGAGCAAAGGAGAGGAGGCTCCTTCACGGGAAGACCCCAGCCCAGGGTCAGCTCCGCGCCCCAGAGTCCCTGTTGTGGGAGCACTGGGACCATCAGTGCCTCTGTGAAGCTGCCACTCTAACGGGGCCCTGGCTGCCCAACCCGAGTGGACGGCAGCCCGACGTGGACTGCTGACATTTCTGTTAGGTGTTGACCCCAACGGCCCAGAGGACATCGTGGGAGCTGGAAGGCTGTTCCGTGGCACACCACAGGCCAGCGGGAGAGGCAGGGTTAGCGGCAGAGAGTGGGTTGGCAGGCAGAGGAGGCCTCCCGGGAGGGCACCAAGGACAGAGGAGATCGTGAAATTGAGACGAGACTGCCTGGAAAAGAATCCCAGCATGGGAGGTTGTGGGGGCCTCCTCCTTCCCCGAAGCACCCCGTGTGCTTGCTGGCGGGAAGCCTGCCCAAATCCCAGCAGTGCTGAGCTGAGACTGATGAGGTACAGACAGGGTTTGGGATGGGGGACACCGAGGCACGGGGGCACCAAGACACAGGGTCATGAGGTCTGGGGTCACTGAGGTCCAGAGTCACGAGGCACATCTGACCAATGACATAAACCAGTAACGTATTTTATATACATGTTATATATATATATATATATATATATATATATAAATATATATATATTTTACGTACTGTATTTTGTATTCTTTAAGTTAGAGGGAAGAAAATGTTACTGAGAAAATTATAAGGAAGAGAAAATACGGTACTGCACTGTATCGAAAAAAATCTGTATGTAAGTGGATCCATGCAGTTCAAACCTGTTTTGTTCCAAGGTCACCTGTATTTCATAGGATTATTCTAGAAATTGGAGTAATGAGTGCCTGTCAAGGGCTTGTTAGTGACACGTCTGGACCATTCTGTAATGGTGGTCTCAGGTACTGTCATACGGAACCAAGCCTCCTTAGGGTCCTGGAGCACACTGTCACTCTGGACCCTCACCCCCGCTCTCCTCCCTGGTGTGGTCTCCTGAGGAAGAGTGTGGTACTTGGACACTGTCGTCCTGCCCTGCTTTGGTTTTCCCTCTGCCCTGAGCCCACAGTCCATGTTTACTTTCTTTCCTGCTACACAAGAAGAGGGTCTCCCCTCCCTCTTGAGGTTGTTGCGTGTCCGCCCTGTTCTTAGGACAGTGAGCACACCGCCATCGTTCGGCGTGTGTCAGAGGAACCAGTGAACAGTCCATGCGTGCTCCTCCTTTCCAGGGTGTTCTGAGGATACATTTTATTGAAGCTCAGGATCTTCAGGGGAAAGACACTTACCTTAAGGGACTCGTCAAGGGAAAATCAGACCCCTACGGAGTTATTCGAGTCGGCAACCAGATCTTCCAAAGCAAGGTCATCAAAGAGAGCCTGAGTCCGAAGTGGAACGAGGTGTACGAGGTAAGCTGTGTCCAGTGCGTCAGTTGGCCTCTCCCCAGGTTCTGTTCCACTCCTGTTGCACAGGTGCTCGCTGGGTCACTTTTCTTTAATTTCCCATCTCTGTAAGTGTGGTACCTTCTGGTACCTCACAACTTCCTGTCATGCCAACACATCCGCATAGACGTTAAACTTCAGTTACGTGAAACGATCACAGTAAATTGACAAAGTGATTTCTGTGGTGGTTGACATATGTGAGTACTTACAAACATGAGATTAATTATGTGCTGTTTTATAAATTCTCGCCTAATGCATCTAGACATTTCTGTGTCAGTACACATGGACCTGATCTGTACTTGCTGTTCGTTCACGGGAGATGCCGTCATTTCTGTACCGAGAGAGACAGTGGCTGTTCGTTTCAGCGTTAGAACACTGCTGTTAACTGTGATGTCAATGTGTTTTCTTCACTTGGTCCAAGTTTTCTCCGGATAAGCTCCTCAGAGTGGAATTGCTGCATCATAAATGATGCTGGAAGGAAGATACATTTTTGCAAAGTTGTTCTTGGGAACAGTTGTGCAGTTAAGCTGCACTGGCTTCCCACCCTCCCATTCCAGCCTGCTGCCAGCTGGCTTCTCTCTCAGTGCTGGCGAATGGGTCCCTTGTCCGTATCCCAGTGGTAGCTCTGGAGCCCCTTCAGAACTGGAAAGATGTCCCAAGCCGGTCCTAGTTTGTGGGTGCTGGAGCAGTGGGACTTGATACAGCGAGTGTAATCTCAGATGACTGGAAACACAGTAGACTGTTACCGTGTGGGCAGATGTTTCAGAACAGTCTGCCATGGCGAAGCGTGTGTGATTTGACAGTGACACTATGTACGTGCATTCCGGCTCCTTGCCGTGGGAGAGCAGGTGCCGTTCACTCCCGTCGCGTTCAGCAGCCGTCTGAGATAACCACTCACTGTTTTTTCAGGCTCTAGTCTATGAACATCCTGGACAGGAATTAGAGATTGAGCTCTTCGATGAAGACCCAGACAAGGATGACTTCCTAGGAAGGTAAACCGCTGGGGAAGGAGAGTAAACCGGGTGCTCTTTCTTTGGAGTAGTGACACTTAGAACTAATGTAGCTTCAAGAAATGGGCTGTGTATATGTTACGTGTATTTTTAAGCGGCTCTTAGATCAACGTTTGTTTCACCTTAGACTTGTTAAAAGTATGTTTTATTTCTATGAAGTTTCACATTTAAGTACAAGAAGGAAAACTTCTAGATCTGTGTCTGTCCCAGCAGCCACTGGCCACATGTAGCTATTTAAGTTAATTGATTAAAACTAAACAGTTTTAAATTCACTTTGATAGTTGTACCTGCCCCCATTTAAGTGCTTGTAAGCTCCATGTGGAGTGTGGCCCCAGAGGCCGGTGCCGCTGGCTGCTTTCACGCCAGGCAGGCTTTGCTCTAGATTGGAAAAAGGAGTTTTTAAGCTTTTTCTGTTTGTTGCATTATTTAGGGAACAGGGAGGGATAGTAATTTACATTGTGCCTACACATTGGAAAAATAAATATTGACTTGTTCACTTCAATTGAACAGCCACTACAGCCAAAAAGCATGATCTTTTAAAAAAATACATCTAGCCCTAATCTTTATTATTTAACTGAATTTCTTGTGGCAAAAAAAGATACAGGGATAGATGATGTTGGATAGATTTGGCCTCATCAAGAACAGCTTGTGTATTATGCTGTGACTTCAGAATCCATCACGAGATGGTGTATGAACAAGGAGGGCAGTGACGGATCCGTTCTGCGCTCCAGTAAAACCGAGTGTGGCTCCCGAGTGCAGGGACTGAGTCTGGGGACTGTGGTGATAGACCAGGAGAGAGCTGTGAGGCCCTCACCTGGTTCACGGGCAGCGGCGAGAGAAAACAGGAGTGCGGCCATCCATCCTCGTCATCTCTGGCTTCTGCAGGAGGGAATTCCGTGCTTTGCAGTGGGGCAGGATTTCTAGGGCGAAATGGAAGGGGCTGTCAGATAGCCAAACCAGAAACGTCTGTGGGGGTGGTCCAGAGCTGTGGAGTGAGGACGGGAAGGGCACAAGAATGACTGAGCTGTGGTGACGGGACGGCAGCGCTGAGGGAGAGCATGTCAGACAAGAGGGCTGAATATCTTCAGACGTTTTCAGCACATTACAAATAGCTACATTGTGGGGAAAACCACACTTTTTACAACTTTGATCCTGGCTTTGCCAAACAGAGCTCCTGACCTCCCAGAGACTCACTCCTGCTTGCTTCCTTACTTCCTTTCATAGTTTTGGGATAAGCCTGAGGAATGTTCTGGAAGAAGTCTGTTTCTTGATAAACTGTAGCATTTTGATACATTTCTGAGTACTTTTTTGTAGACAAATGTTTAAGGTTATTTCAGTTGTAAGAAGTGTGTTTCTATGTTCTAAAGTTGTTGTGTTGTTATTTCTATAGTCTTATGATTGATCTTACTGAAGTTGAAAAGGAGCGGCTTTTAGATGCAGTAAGTTTCTTTGAGTATTATTCCACGCATGAGCACTGACACCCCTGCTGGTCCCCCACGTGATGTTTCGAAGACTCGGGCCTTTTAGGAATGGCAAAGTGAAAAGAAATAAGTTTAACAGCCCCATCAGATAGTATGTATTATGTGCCCACCGCATGTTAGAAATTCCTAAAAGTACGAGCACAAACCCACTATTTCAGGCAGGCATGTGCTCTCCTTCGGGAGTCCAGGCAAAGGCCCATGAGAAGCTCCCTAAAAGTGGACTTTATAAAGACAGAGTTAATACCAGAGCTGGCCCAGTGCGGTCGTTGAAAAATTGTCACGTGAAAGCTGCCTGTGTGTGCAGTGAGAATTGACAGCAAGCAGACACCCTTTGAGCAGGACACCGCTCTCAGAATAAAAAGCACAAGAAAAGATGTCGAGGTGCCTTCTGAAAGATGGGATAATTGGGACAAGTAGGGCAGAGTAGCCAAGGCCGTGTCGAGATCCCCTGCTTTCAAAGTAGCACGTTTTCCTTCTCACGCACTCCTCAGGGCAGTCTCTTAACTCTGTTTGGGGATTATCTTTGATGAATCGCTTTGTGGTTTTCAAGCTGAAACACCTAAATCCTGTTTTCTTAAGTAGTACATAGTGGTGAATAAAGGCAAGCATGTTAACTTTTTTTGATAATGAAATTCAGCATTTAAGATCAATGTTACATCATGTCCAGGCCCGTAAGTTCTGTTAAAGTCCACACATAGAACGCTGACAGTCCTGGAGAATTCTGGAAGACATTTGAACCCTCGTGTGTAAGGTAGGGGTGAGAATGCTTTCGACTCCACAGCGGTCGGGTCCACGTGAGTGAAGCACTCAGCCGGCCCCTGGCCCGCAGGAGGTGCTGGGCGAGTTCCAGCCCCTGCTCCTGTCACCCTCTGGGGCTGTCGGCTCATTCGAAGGGCAAAGCGACATATGGCAGGACGCGGTCCTTCAGCATTAATCAGGAACTATTGGTGCCTCACAGTGAGCAACTTGGGACATTTGGGGAAACTGCTTGACTGGAAAGGTTGGCTCAGGAGAACTTCTGTGAACATTCGCATTCTCTCTTCAGTGGTTCGCCCTGGACGAGGTCCCCAGAGGAAAGCTGCACTTGAAACTGGAGTGGCTCACATTAATGCCAAATGCTTCAGACCTCGACAAGGTGCTGTGAAGTGTTTCCCAGGACGGCAGCCACCCCTCGTAACTAACCAAGATTGGTGTCCTCAGGTTGCCTGCTACTTAGCTTAGAAAAATGACAGCAGTCATTTTCATTCTTGGGCTGTAAGTCACTACAGTCACATCAGGGGTAAATTCAAGATAATGGAATTTTTTTAAAAGGAAGATGTACAGGTCATTCCCGCCTGTTTTACGAGCTCTTCATAGTCTGTGTTCGATACAGTACAGGGCTTTGGGGAGCCACTGATCACCTATGCTTTATTTAATTGATTCATACCCATTCTTGTCACTAAAAGACAGTTACTGTCTTCATTCTCTCTGTGTTACACATGTTGGATGGATTTTTTCCCCACCTTCTTTTCGTGAGCATCACAGACCTAACCAGGTAGAAATAGTCTGAACTCTTGTGGAAATACACCTGCTGAGGCATTTTGTCCTTTGTTCACAGGTGCTAACAGACATCAGGGCTGACAAAGACCAAGCCAATGATGGTCTTTCGTCCTCGTTGCTGATCTTGTATTTGGATTCAGCAAGGAACCTTCCGGTAGGTAATGCCTTAGGTGCTCCTTTCCTGGTAACAGATCCCGCTGCATTCAGCCACACTGCCACCCGTTACTGTCCCTCTGTTCTCGCTGGCACGCGCGAGAGCAGCACAGGGGAGGGAGGGACCAGTGTGTATTTGCTTCATGACTCCAGTTTGTGTTGATACGTCTTCGGGTTTATCCCGGATGTTCAAAATTACTTTTACTCTGACGTGTTTTATGAAGTCTCCATTACATAGGAAAAGAATGTGCCTGGTCATTAGGGAAGGAGATATTCGGTAGAAAATCACTAATTACTAAAATAGAGTTACCTAAGATGGAAATTATCTCTGTGTGGCATGGACTAAAACGAAGCAGCTCTCCCTGCAAGCCCAGAGTCCCTCCTGGCTGTAGCGCGGCAGACAGAAGGGCAGCCTGGGAGAGCAGGGCCACTGAGCGGAGCCTCTGGTGCCCCTGCCCGTGGTGAGCAGTCACCTCGGCTCCGACAGCCCGGAGCACGGGCTTCTCCACGCGCTTGCTCTTGGAAAAAAATGGAAGGACAGCTTTTATAGGTAACGACTAACTATGGGGAGGAAAAATTGTGCGATTTCCATTCACATGAAGCCTGATGTGACCCTCCACCACCGTACTTTAAACCCACTGTAATGTGACCATTATAGACACACAGATTGCTTTGATCTTTTTCCTTTTTTTTCTTCTTTTCTTTTCCTTTCTTAGTGCCAGTTCACTTACCCAAGAGATGGCCATTCTTTATTTCATTTGGGGGAAGAAAGACTATAGATACAGGCTGTTTTCCTCCCAGAATTATAATAAATGCTCATCTATCTGAGTGCATGTCCGTGGAGTCTCCCCGTGTCCTCCCCTTGCTGGCATCAGCCTATTGGAGGCCGACAAGGAAGCCAAGTGTCCCCTGCCCTTCATAGTTTGCATCTGGGTGTCTC
Organism: Meles meles; assembly: GCF_922984935.1. Taxonomy (NCBI): domain Eukaryota; kingdom Metazoa; phylum Chordata; class Mammalia; order Carnivora; family Mustelidae; genus Meles; species Meles meles. Next base: position 700,078 of record NC_060075.1, read on the forward strand.
ACATTGGACTGTGCCTAGCCATGCCTCACCACAGCGAGACGGTTTCCTTTATCCCATGAAATGCACACCCTCGTTAGCCTAGAGCCTTTCAGGGGTTTACAATGCTGCTTTCTTTGCACTTGGCACAAAGCAAATAAAGGTACTTTGTGTATCTTCTGTCTTTTATTTAAAGCCTTTAACAAAGGGGAATTGATCATTTTTTTAATGCTGGGAAGATAAAGTTGAATACTGCGTTTAACTACATGTAATTGTACTCTTTCTTTCAGTGAAGTTTTCTTGACTGACTTTAACTTTGTAAATTCTTATTTTTTCTTAAAGTGTTACCTTAACCTTTTGGCCAGTCTTCCAGTAAGAACTCCGTGACTTTTTCTGATACAGTTTCAACTTGGGGAAAGTTGTTCCGTTATTTAACCTTCCTACAGAATTTCTCGTACAGTGGAATTTTTTGTTTCCAATCACAGGGATGTTTGTTATGTAACAAGCCTTACATCATCCCTGATGGAAGTGAATTCGTTGTCTGTTTTAGGGTCAAAGAATAGCAGGAGTGAATTGGTGAGGAGGAATGGGGCCTCTCTCACACCGTGCATTTTGTCGCGTTAAGCTGAAATTTAGACACGACGTAGGCCAAACAAAAGCAGAAGCGAATTTCTCTCTAATAGATGCACTCCGTGCATGAACTGTGCTCGGACTGTCAGAGGCAAAGGGTCTTTGCAGAACCGCTGCCGGTTGGGGTTGATTGGAGACGGGAGCGTCTGTCCGCCGGCCCCCGTGGCTCGGAGGGGCGCCGGGACTCTGCCTCTGCACCCCGCGTGCTAGTGCTGCCTGGCGCCACTGACCGCAACCCACCCTTCTCTGCTTTCTCCTGTTTCCACTTTCCCAAGAGTATCTACGTGGGAAACTTTGGGTGTGGATACTTAAAAGAGAGGCGAGCGTCGGGACTAGTGTTTTGTGAAAATACTACCTCAGTCTATAGAGCACTATTTGTGAGTTCTCCGGTGTTCTTCCTTCTTCTGTTTTAATGGAGACTGCTAGAATGTGGGCTGAACTTCTAATGCCATCGACTGGGTGGCATGGTGTGGCATGCGTTTTCACTTTCTTGCATGAGTTCAGTTACCGTGTGTGTGTTTCTTTTGTGCTTGTTTTGTAAAAGTCACACTGCCGTAACCACCTCTGGTGACTACATCTGATGATGAGATGAACAGACCTGGTGAGTCCTGAAGAAGCCTCACGCTCCTGAGCTGCCCGCCCGTAAAAAAATAAAGACAAAAACTCTTCTGAGCAAAAGATGAAGCCGTAATGATTAAAACAGATTTTCTTGCAGTTCATCTCAATGTGAGATGTAAATACTTACTTGCAAGCTTTCAAAAAACTTGCGTAAATCTACTTTTTCCTCCTGACAAAACACAGAAGTGTTAGGACGTGGCTTTCCTGGCAGCGCCCACTGCGCCCATAGGGATGGTCAGTGAGGACAAGTCTGCCTGTAACCCTGGAATCTGACTTTGCCCTCACATTTTCACCAGAGCTCCTAAGGGAGGGAAAAACAGATTGATTCTGCGATTCAGCTTCTGTTAAGGAACTTCAAGAATTTCCAGGCGTGGATAATTGAGCATTTCTAACCCTTATTTGGGAAGTTGATTCTGATCTCATTATGTCTCTTTCCCGGGGTCTTGCTCTGGGGCCTTGATTCCCAGTGGTGCTCTTAGCAGGTAGTGATTTTTACCTGCTTTGAGGTCAGAGAAGGTCGCCAGTGGCTTAGTCATTAGTCTAGAAAGTTACTTTTTCTAGACTGATTTAATTCAATAACTAGTGAGATCCTTAAAGTTCTTTGGCCTTTGAATCTAATGGTAGTGCTTTGCATTTTTTTTTAAAGATTTTATTTATTTATTTGACAGAGAGAGATCACAAGTAGGCAGAGAGGCAGGCAGAGAGAGAGAGGGAAGCAGGCTTCCTGATGAGCAGAGAGCCAGACGTGGGACTCGATCCCAGGACCCTGAGATCATGACCTGAGCCGAAGGCAGCAGCTTAAACCACTGAGTCACCCAGGCGCCCAGTGCTTTGCATTTTTGAAGAGTTTCCATTTCTATTTCCACTTACATTTTCAGATTATTCTTCTTTAAAAAAGAAGAGTGGGGCAAAACTTGAAAAATAGGTATTTTGTCCCATTTTATAGCTGAGGGAAATCAACACCCTGAAGGGTTTGGTGAGCTGTTGAGAGTCACATAGTAGGAAAGGGTAACCATGGTCTCTATGGGTGCTCCTGTTGAAGGCATTTTAAAGGTCAAAATGAGGTCCCTGGTGCCTGTCAGCAACCACTCTTTGTCACTTTTTCATAAATGATCTTGTCTGCGGTACTTCGTAGTGGCAGGCTGGACGGGAGCCGCTGGCTGTGGACAGCAGGCTGCTTCTGCTGCCGCAACCGTGTTCGTGTGCAGCAGCTTCCCTGAGTTACTTTTTCTCACTCTGTAACTGCCTTTTAAAGGAAATATTTCTGACCTCGTGTCCGGACTTTTTAATTGCTTCATAATATTTAGCTAAGACATTGCTGGGTTTTCAAAACCAGCTTTCTTCCCGCATCATCAAAATCACATACTAGTACTGCTTAGTGGTTCAAGTACGGGCATCAACAAAATGTTTTATAAACTAAATGTGAACAGATTTGATGGCCTGTTTTCTTCTGTAAACCCATTGGTTTTCAGTATGAAGTTAAATGTGTTTTCAGTTTTCCTCGAGGCCTGAGACCACTGGTGTGTCTAATAAATGCAGTCACCGTGGGCTCTGAGCGTCTACCTACTCAGAACACTGGATTTCCAGCCCTGTGCGTGCATGACCATCAGCGAGGCATCTGCAGACCTGAGCAGGGCTTTCTCCCGTACTGGAAACAGCCCCTGCCAGCACAGACTGGCGGCCCTTTGCCGGCCTTCTCTTGATCAAATTTTGGGCTGAATTTGAAACTGGAACACTGAAGGTGTTCTCTGGCTCCCAGTGGCTAGCTTTACAACCTGAGGCTTGCACAACAGCATCCGTGTGCTGAGTACCTCCCAGGGGCTCTACCTGGGTGCCTCATTTCAGTCTCAGGCCGGTTTCAGGTAAGGAGACTGAGACAACACTGAGACTGTGAGGGACGGCGGTTAGAGACCCAAGACCGCAGCTGGTCAGCGGCAGAGCTGGAATTTGAGCTGTCGAGTCCGTCTTAGTTTAAAGTGAATTCGTTATCGCTCCAAGTTTATAGGTTCATAGATCTCTCCGTGCAGTTTCTCTGAGATGAGTGTTCCCCCTGTCATCTACTTCAGATGAAAATGCTGTGTAACGTGAAGACCACTGGGTGTGGTGCTGCCGGGTGCCATCTCACTTTTAAAAGTACAGGCGGCATCGCTTAAGTCTTTAAAAACAAAGCAGGGGCACCCGGCTGGCTTAGTTGGGAGCGCATTTGAGTGTTGGTCTCAGGGCTGTGAGTTAAAGTCACACTGGGTGTGGAGACTACTGAAAAAGAAAAGTCTTAAAACAGTGCAGGTAGCTGTCACTGCTTCCAGTTACGGTGAACAGCCCGCAGGTCGAAGGTGCTGGACACACCCAGGGCTCGCGGTGGCTCCGCCTGGCGCACCGGGTCACCTGGCCTGTGTCTGCTTCAAGCCCGTGCAGCTTCCCACATTCCCACAGTGCTTGTCCGGCACCCTGACCCTCACCACGGCCTCTCTCTTCGTTTTGCTTTCACTGACGCATGTCAGAGTAGTGTGTGCACTGAGCCTAGGTCACAGCTCTCCGAAGGGAGCTTCAGGAAGGCTTCGTACGACACCTGAAGACAGGCAGGCCTCACACCTCAGGGCGGTGGTCCCCGCCTCACCTGTCCAGGCTCCTGCTGGAGGCTGATCCGGTGGGTCCCATGTTTGTAAAGCTCCACGGGCTGCCTCAGTGGCCTTTAGGTAACATTAATTCCTTGTGGCCAAACATTTTCGTCTTCTCGTGTGGCCCACCCTGCCATGGCCACAGGAGGCAGGGAAGCTAGTTGTCCGTCTCTCTCTATTGTGAAATCTGCTGTTTAATGAGAACATAATAAAAAGCAGTTTGTCGTATAAAGGTAATTACAACTAACATAAAATCCTTACTCTTAAATATTAGTCCTTGAAGGAGTTTGTGAAACAACTCAGTCTTGCCCTCTTGAAGGCAAGAAAGTAATGATTTTTTTTTAAAAAGTCAGTAAAAGTAGGACATAAAACCCATAAATAGCAGAACTTTAAAGTCAGGACAGACTCTTGAAATGATGCGACCACTTCTGCATTTGGGCTTGAGAGAGTGGGAGTAGAGTGGAAAGGGCCACCCCTGCTTGGTTTTGCACAGAGAAGGTAAATCCCAGAAGAAAGTCAAGTAGCATCTGCTAGGATATGATCTGATTTGAGCGCAACTTGGGCATGTACGGCCTATTCCTTTGTAGTTAGATAAAACCTGTAGTATATTTATGGTTGATATTTGAGGGGTTTATTCAAGTAAAGGATAGCAAATGCTTAAGGTGTCACTCCTGGGTTTTTCAAATCCCAAAGACGAGGGCTGGGAGTATAAAAAGAACAGTAACCCTGAAGGATCGTAGTCATCATGGAAGACATGTGTTTGGATATTTATAAAGGCTTATTCCAAGGTAGAATCTTGGACATAAAGAATTTTATGTGCTAAAAATGAGTTTTACTGTTTTTTTTTGTGTCATTCTTGTTGGTGGTTTTCATTTAAAGATTTTTTTTTTGGTCATAAATTTTTGTGTCATTAACCTTACATAAATTCCTCATCGCATGTCTTATTAACCCTTGGTATATTCATTTTCTTCTGACTTGAAAGAGTAACCCATTAGAATTTAACCCTGATGTCTTGAAGAAGTCTGCAGTTCAGAAAGCTTTAAAGGTAACTAATAGCTTCCCTTTGAAAAGTTAATTGAAACATATTGAAAGAGATGATGCTTTTTAACTCTCTCGAGTCTGTTGACAAATTGCCTCCCTAGTAATTCGTTGTCTAGTTGGAGCTTTTTTTGTTACCCAAGAATTAGTAGTTAGAAGAATTTGTTAACTTTGAAGATAAAATTTATGAAGTACCGACATGATACATTAAGCCGTCTGTCCTGTTGGCCGTCGGCAGCAATGTCTAAGATGGTTTTAAATCATCTGCATTTTAATTGGATTTGAATTTGTGAATATGGTGAAATAGAAGATATGTTTAAAAACTTAACCAGTTTTGAGATTGTGATTTCTAGATATTCTTCCCTTGTGCACTGTGACTGTCCATTTGGAAATCACCTCTTCCAATATGCTGAGTTAGGGCTCATGGCTTCTGGTGCTGCTGGGTTTGGGTGACAGGTCTTTCGAGAAGCTTTAAATTTCATCAAATGAGGTATATTGAAAACTAAGCTCCACTCCCTAAACAACATGAATGTGTATTTTCTGGCTAAATTGTGAACTTTTCAATGACTTACAGTGTTCTGTTATTTTTCCTCTGATTTCTTTGAACATTTAGGCTTAAGTATTTGGGGGAGGGGGGTGGATTAAAAGTAATTGTTTTAAGAAAACTCTATCCGAAGGAATCAGGAATGGTGTTAATCAGCTTCATGTAGGAAAATAAGTTCAAGTCTACAAGTGAGGAGGACAGACCGTGTCTGCTTTCTGACACAGTATTTATTTAGCCCTTACCTGCCCCGAGATGAAGTGTGGCCCAGCAGGGAATTACTCCTTTGCAGTACGAGTTAGCACAGAAGTTGAAGCAACTACTCCCAGAACCCTGGAAGGAACTAGGTCAGCAGTCTCTCCGTTTCTGTGGTATCTGAGGGTCATTGACCAGCAGGACGTTATGGCTAGAGTGAAGGCTCGGAGCCAGACTGTCTGGGTTTGAACTGCAGCCTGGCCCACTCACCAGTGTGACCTAGAGCGAGATGTTAGTCCTCTGTGGCTTACAGACTGGAAGTGGCAGGATCTTTTTTGGAGTATCAACTTAATAAGATCATGTGCGTAAAAGAGCTCAGTGTAGCAATTAATTATTATGACATTTAATTTAAACCTAACAGCAAGGCTTTTTTGGTATTGTGCCCATTTTTTAGACATGAAAACCAAGGTTCAAATAGATGAAATTTGTAGGTCTCAGTAATCAGTTGCAAACAGCTGAAATTTAATTCAAGACAGTCTAACTTAAAAACTCCTGTTTTTGGGGTGCCTGGCTGGCTCAGCCAGTAGAGCATGTGACTTAATCACAGGGTCGTGAGTTCAAGCCCCACGTTGGGCATGGAGCCTCCTTAAAATATAAAAAACTAAATGTTAAAAAAAATTTAAACTCATTATTTTCATTACACCTGTGAATCTGACTTGTGCTCACGCATTTTGAATATTGCGTCATGGTGGAAGACTTAGTGATTTTGTCTTATTTCGTGAGATCTCAAACATCATTCCTTTAAACCAGACCGTTATTTTATGTACTAAGAAAGAAAGAAAAAAAGTTCCAGTTAGGGCTTGATAGTGTTTGTGTTTATTGGAAGGATTTTTAGGCTTAGGATAAATACGGATTTTTATTACATCACACACAGCAAAAGGAAAATGGAAACAAAATAAATCAGTTAAGTAAAGAACAACTGTCTTACAATTGGGACCTGCCTAAAAACAGGTACATAAAAGTTGCCAACTGTAAGTTTCATTCTGTTTCCAAGAGATGTTAGAAAGTTTGGGGGAAAAAGTGTGTCTCAGAATCGATTCGGCATACAGTAACTCAGGAATGAAAGGCTACTCTTCCCAGACGCAGTAAGCCCGGGAGCAGCGTTTGTATCAACACAGTGGCTGTGTCAGCAGCCGCTGTAGCTGAAGATGATTTATCTCCCTGAAACGTAACAGAGTCTTGGCCTGTGGCACTGCGTGGCACTGTGAAGGGAGGACGCCCCTCCTTGAAGGCCAGACTATTACTCAGCCACACCCAACTGCATGGGACGTTCAGAAATAGAATTTCCACGTACATACAAGAGGACTTGCGCTCAGTTGAAACTCCGGGCTTCCAGAGTGAAAGGAAGGATTTCCGGGGAAAGTTAGTATTCTCTGCCACAGTAGTCTATAGCTTTGGATTTTTTTTTTTAACAATATTTATTTCATTTTGCAGAATTTATTCTCATCAAAAAGATGAACCAGAAAATAAATTACCACAGTATGTTTGGGCTAGTAATATTTTATTCCGATAATCATAAATTTGATGCCTGTTTCTGTCATTGCTACGGTGTTGAGGATTGACTCTGAAATTGTTTAACTAAAAAACACTTTTGTGACCTTCTAATTAATTCCCACTAACAGATATTTAACTGCATCTTCTTGTGGGGCTAAGTTATAAATAAACCTCATGTCCCATATATGTTGTGTTTTACTATGTTCTATCACCTGTCTGCTAAAGGATGCTTACCATTTTTTTTTCTTACTCCTGAATTTTTCTCATATTTATATCTGCTTAATTTAATGCAATTCTAGATTGATGTTTGTTCTTCCAGTCAGAATTACGTAGGAGCTGGTAAGCAAGACTTGTTAGCTGATAGCTACATGTTTGCACAGAAGATACCAAGCTAAAAACAGGAAGACTCTGGTACTTTGTAGTATTTTCATTACTTCAGCCAGGGGACTGTTTTTTGAATTGTACATTCCCACCTTTGCCCTTCTGTGTGCTTTTCTGTTTCCATTCACTGCACTTACTCATCTTTTTACACCAGTAAGATAAGTTTTAAGAGCTGGAATTAGTTTTAAAGATTTTTGGAAGATTCCATTTTTCCAAAGTAACTGGCTTTAAAAATAAAAGACCTTAGCATTTAAAAATCATAAGCAAACAGGAATTTTTTAAATTTATCTCATGGTAGATACAGTTTTGCTTTGGGATATGCTCAGCAATTATTTTCTAGTTAAATTTTTCCCAGATATTCCTTGTAACTGAAGTATCAGAAATAAGTAGAAATGACTATTAATATGAGCCAATGATCTCATTTTTAATAAGCCCCATTTCAAGACCTATGCTTGCTTATTTTGTCTGTTTTTTGTTTTTGGATAGTCAGGGAAGAAAATAAACAGCAATCCAAACCCTCTTGTCCAGATGTCAGTTGGACACAAGGCCCAGGAGAGCAAGGTAAGATTCTGACTAGTTTCCTGTGATGTCACTGTTGCTGCTCTTAGATGAGAACTGTCAGCTGGCTAATGGTGTAGGCATGAGGTCATTGATTTCCATATCTTTCTCTCGTTTTCTGGAATCAGTCAACTCATAGATAACCATACTTCTTTATTGGGTAGCAAATATATTGTTCGTTTTTTAAAATGACATTAAAAAATTATAGTAGCCTTTGCTTGATTTCATGGATGGATGACGGGATAAAGTTCTAAGTTTTCTTTGAATGCTCTGTAAGTATTTTGTTTGAAAGATAACCAACAGTCCGTAAAATTCCGCAAACACAGTTCTATTCAAGACTCAAGGGCAGTGCTCTTGCTGTAATGTCTTCCACTTTCTAAACGTAAGAAAAGCATTTCAGGGATTATTTAAAGCTATAGGCCTTTGTTCACTTTTAAAATGTTCACAGCAAATAAAATCTTTTAAAAAACAATAAAATAGAATGTTCACAGTTTCGGAAGCTTTCTGAGTTACCAGCGTTGTGTAGAAGAGGCAGGACAGGCAGATGAGGTCTTGTCTTTGGAAAGGGCACACATTTGGGATTCCCTAACAGTTCACTTCCCTGACCCACTCTAAACGCTTTGGACCATCTCTGTCTTTGAACACTTTTCACAGTTAATACAGAATAGCACATGCTCCGTAAATAAGTGCCTTGGAATTTAATTAAAGTCATCCTGAGCTTCCAAACACAGTAAATGAATGAACCTACAGTCTCGGTAGCCCTTTTCCACAGAAAATACCACAGAGCTGATATGCGGTGATTTCTTTCAGATTCGGTACAAAACCAATGAACCTGTGTGGGAGGAAAACTTCACCTTCTTCATTCACAATCCCAAGCGCCAGGACCTCGAAGTCGAGGTATTTCATTTGCATTTTTTGGTAGAATTGTAGAAATACAACCAACATACGAATCCCTGCACGGATTTGAAGAGTACAGTTTACGGACCATCACAGTCGGTGTATTTTTGTCAGGGTTAATATGTCACACTTTTTGATACGAAATTTTTTTTTCAGTTTTCAACTCTGGATGCTTGCTTCTAGTGTCTAGAAATGCTCCTGACTTCTGTATATTGATAGATCATTGTACTTGGTTACTCTCAGCCGTTTATGGCTATTTTAGGATTGCCTCCTAGATGGCAGTCACATTTTCTGTTAATGGAGTCACTTCTGTGTCTACAGTCTGGGTGCCTTTTACTTCCTTTCCTTGCCTTGTTACCCTGCTATGGCCCTCCCACTTCTGGACTGAGTAGACATCTCTGCCTCCTTCCCGATCCTGAGGGGAGAGAGCCTCGGGGTTTCACCGTTAAGTCTGTTACTTTTTCAGAAGTTTCCTTCTACTCCAGCTGCTCACTAGTTTGCTCAGCGTTTTTTTCGTGAATGGATGTTGAATTTTCTCAGAGGCTTTTCTACAGCTATTGAGATGGTCATATGGTTCTTCCTTTTATGTTTGTAAATGTGGTAAGATACATTGTTGGTTTTCAGATGTTAAACCTTGCAAACCTTTATTTGGGGATAAACCCCACTTGGTCATGACACAGTATCCATTTTATGTATTCAATTGAACTTACTAAAATTTTGTGATGAATTTTTGTATCTTAGTCATGAAGGATACTAATCTATAAGTTTGTGTTCTTATGATGCTAGTTTTTGTATCAGGGTAATGCTCTCCTCATAGAATGTGTTGGGGAGTGTTCTTTCCTGAAATTTTTCCAGAAGAGTTTATGTAGAATTGGGTTTTTTCCTTACATGCTTGGAGAACTCCACCAGTGAAACCATCTTGACCTGTAGTTTTGTAAGAAGGAGCTTAAATACAAACTAATTTCCATTATAGATACAGATCTATCTAGGTTATCTGTTTTTTTCTTGATGATTTTTTATATTCATGCCTTTCAAGAAATTCATCCATTTCATCTGACTTGTTGAATTTCTTGGCACAACATTATTCAGAACATTCCTTTAATGTCTTTTATTATCCTAGAAAGATGTTCCCTTTCTTGCTCCTGATGCTGGTAATTTTCTCGTTCCCTCTCTTTTCCCTGATCAGTTTGGCAAGAGTTTGTCAGTTTTATTTTCTTAAAGGACCATCTTGCACTGTTCCTAGGTGAAAAGTCTGCTGCTGTTAGAGTTTAGAAAGTTTTTGACCAGGACTTCACATTTTTCCCTGGGTGAAAATTTTTCATTTCTCATTTTTCCCTTCACAGCCCCGGGTGTCTCTTGTGTTGTTGGTCCCGTCCTGGTTTTTCATCTCAGACGTATTTTCCATCTTACAAGTAAACATTGGGATCTTTTTCTCTTCCACTTTGGGGCCTACTTTAAAAAAAGAATATATTTAAAAAACAAAGCTATTTTGTATTCCAACACTCTGACAGGAATAGCACCGGTTACAAAAGTAATGCTAAAGGCTCTTATTCAGGAGACGGAAATCACCTTGCCCTTAAAGTATATACTACAAATTTTCAGAACAACCAGGTAGATTTTAAACAGGGAATGTTGAAAAGACACTTAGAAGGGGCACCTGGGTGGCTCCGCTGGTTACATATTTGCCTTCAGTTCAGGTAACGGGGATCGAGTCCAGCATCGGGCTCCCTGCTCAGCGGGAGCCTGCTTCTCCTTCTCCCTCTGCTGCTCCTTCTCCCTCTGCTGCTCCTTCTCCCTCTGCTGCTCCCCCTACTTGTGCTTTTTCTCGGTCAAATAAAATCTTTTGGAAAAATAAAAAATAAAAGGCTCTTAGAAATGTTTTTCTCTGTAAACAAGTATCACCAGTAGAAACTTGATAGACACCTCACGTGAATATGTATTGTCACCGTTTCCACCGAATTTAAGACGTTTCTTCCTAATCTGCGGATTTGTGTAGACTGCTGCCTCTTAACTCGCGTCTCATGGGTTCTTGAAGCACGGTGCTCCGTCTGTGCTCGTTGTAACTGTGATGAGGAGGTGACCTGCACGTGGGCTTGGACACAATGTAACCTCACTCGTCACGGCATTCTGAGGGCGTCCACTGTGTGAGTCATTTATGAGAACCCTACCCAGAGATGGCGGAAGTGTTTTGAAGACTGGATTTGGGACATTTATATGCTTTCTGTCTCCACCTTCCCGGCTGAGCGTGTTCTGTCATGTGTCCCTCAGGTCAAAGATGAACAGCATCAGTGTTCTCTGGGGCATCTGAAGATCCCTCTCAGTCAGCTGCTCACCAGCGACGACATGACCATGAACCAGCGATTCCAGCTCAGTAATTCAGGGCCCAACAGCACTCTGAAGATGAAGATCGCCCTCAGGGTACTGTAGTCTTCCGCAGCACGTGGGAGGGCGCGCGGGGTAGCGAGCAGCACGGTGACGCTCACAGGCCCAGCTCCAGAGCCGGGCAGAGGGCCTGGGGCACTTGTGTGCGGAGCAGGGACTACTGCTGACGGTTTCCAGATGCCCAAGGGAGAGAGAATTGAGGCTTGGACTCACACATCTGCCCAAGTTGGTATTTTTGATTGCTTGAAGCAGACCAAGTTAAATTTTCAAAAGTCATTCAAGAGGGAAAAATTAATAAAATTCTACAAAGTGGTAGACGCTACAAACAAAAAAGTTTTTGTCTGGGGCGCCTGGGTGGCTCACTGGGTTAAAGCCTCTGTGTTTGGCTCAGGTCATGATCTCGGGGTCCTGGGATCGAGTCCCGCATCGGGCTCTCTGCTCAGCAGGGAGTCTGCTTCCTCCTCTCTCTCTGCCTGCCTCTCCGCCTACTTGTAATTTCTGTCTTTCAAATAAATAAATAAAATCTTTAAAAAAAAAAAAAAGTTTTGTCTAAAATAGACAGTGATCCTTATGAGTGCCTAAGGAGATGTTCAAAATTAATAAAGTTGGCAAATAAATGAAAATGCTAGACTCACTAATTTTTAAAGTGCAAATTAAAGAGAACCCACTTTTTTAAAAAATTAAAGCAAACTTAGCAGAGGATGCAGCGTACATGGACTCTTTGCACTTGGTCCCGATGCTGGGGATGGGCACAGTTTCTGCAGGAAAGCCTGCAGTGTCTCCCGGCCATGAACAGTAGAGCCCCTTGAACCAGGAATCCTTTCCCTGCAAGTCTGACTTTCAGTAGAGGACAGAATGCAGAGAGACCATGACCAGAAAGGGGTTTGCTGCAGCTCTGTATGCAGAGGCCGGGAAAGGCGGCGCCGTCCCTGCGACCCCAGGTGCAGGGCTGTGAGCTCAGGCTCTGCCCAGCAGAATGCCGCAGAATGACGCTGCAGACGAACGCCACAAAGCACAGGGTCCACGCGCTCACACGAGCTGAGGAACGTGAGGTCTGCCCTGCACCGAGGCTGCTGTGTGTGGTGGCCTGCTGGGCAGGGTATCCTCGCCGTGCGTCCTTTCTTGGGGGCACGCAGCCCACGCCTAGCAGTGACGGCACCCGCAACTGGGTGGGAATGCGTGCGGGTGGAGAGGCTGAAGAGAAACACCCAGAAGCAACGTTTATGTCAGAGAAGTGATACTCTGCTCCGTCCGACCTCACGTCTTCTGAGCTGTCACGTGGCATTAGTCTGGTAGCAGAGCAACCGAACGCACAGACCAGACGGTTCAGAGCGTTGCGCGCCGGCGTCTAGAGAAACATTTGCAAACGACTCTATCTGAAGCCATTCAGCTGTCAGGCTGTTCGGTGCCACTGACTTTTTTTTCCTTTTTAAGATTTTATTTATTTATTTATTTGCCAGAGAGAGACAGCGAGAGAGGGAACACAAGCAGGGGGAGTGGGAGACAGGAGCAGGCTCCCTGCCGAGCAGAGAGCTGATGCGGAGCTCCATCCCAGGACCCTGAGATCATGACCCGAGCTGCAGGCAGATAATGTCTGAGCCACCCAGGCACCCCTGGTGTCACTGACTTTAATTTTATGTTTCTTTTCACTTCTAGGTACTCCACCTCGAAAAGCAAGAAAGGCCTCCAGACCACCAGCACTCAGCTCAAGTAAAGCGACCCTCTGTTTCTAAAGAAGGGAGGAAGGTATCCGTGAGATCTCAGAAGTCTGCACCCCCAGGCTCCAGTGAGAGCAGCACAGCCCCGTGCACTCCAGTCATCGGGAGCAGCAGTAAGCCTGACATGGAAGAGAGAGCCCAGCCTGTGGAGGCCAGCCCCCCGGGCCCACGAGACCTGGGCAGGAGCTCCTCCAGCCTCCAGACCGGTGCTACCTGCTCCCCCAGCCACGTCTCCGTTAAGGAGCCCACCCCAAGCATAGCCTCAGACATATCCCTGCCCATCGCCACCCAGGAGCTTCGGCAGAGACTGCGGCAGCTGGAGAAGTAATTAGACACCTCCTTTGTGCTTTCCTGCTGCGGGGGGGGAACATCATCTTAAGTTAGTTAGAAGAACTTGAGGTGGCTTTGGCCTTTGGCTCACTGAGTCCGTGACTTTGAAAATAAACCTCCTGTTTTCTTGGACCTAATATTTGGCTCGTTTAAGGATCAGGAAGCAGTGGGGTAACAGGTTCCATGAATGGAAGAGGGTCTGAAGTTGTGGTGTGCCTGTCCTCAGGCCGGGAAGACGGGGTCTAGAGCGGATGTGTGCTCTGAGCACAGCGACCGTGCCTGTGCTCTAAGGACAGGTCCTGTGTGTGCGTTCCAACCTCTGGCCGTTGTTGTCTAGTGTTTGGATTCATAGATGTGCCCCCGCGTTCTTGAGAGGAGGCGAACAGCTTACAGTTATCACAGGCTTCAGACGCTAGCCTTTTCCTCTCAGCGGAAGGAGTAAACTTGCCCTTTGAAGCCGTTCTTCCTGTCTGTCGTTCTCAGGGGTGTGCTGAGGAATCAGAAGTGGAGGCAGAGCTGAAATGAGTGCTCCTGGGGGGAGAGGAAGGATGCCTGTGACCCCCTACAGCCCACTTCTCTCCTTTGTCCTTTCTCACGTCCGCTGTTGTGGAAAGAAGAAACCAGTCCCTTCCTCTCTTGCTTTAAAAGCAACTAGAATTTTAAATAAGAAAGCACCTTCTCTCGGGAACAAAATCTGGGGAGTAGCCGGCATGGTCTTGGGTGCATCGCACCAGAGCAGCCGTCGGCGGTCTTGGGAGTCTGTGCCTCGGCCCTGAGAGAGAAAGCCAAGGGGTCCTGTTTTGTCAGAGAGGCTGCTGGACAGAGCACGCAGCGTGTGTGGGGCTTTGAGCAAGTGTCTGTCGTTTGGGGAGCGACAGAACCTCGGAGTCTCATTTTTACCGCACGTCCTAAACTGAACAAGCTAAGTCATGTTGAACCGGTACTTGAACCGTGAGTTCAGCTGGTTGATTGAGTCCAGAGTTTGGACTTTGTTCACGTCCACGGGCAGTGTGGTTCCGCCCCGAGCCAGTGGCACACGGCCTTCGGTTCTGAGGAGAGCGCTCACCTTCTGCTTTGCTTCCCCAGTGGGACGACCCTGGGCCAGTCGCCTCTGGGGCAGATCCAGCTGACCGTCCGGCACAGCTCCCAGCGGAACAAACTCGTGGTGGTCGTGCACGCCTGCAGGTGAGCCGGGCCCCCGGGCGGCCGTGGCGCGGGGGCCAGAGCGCCGAGTTCTGGCCTCACAAAGTCATGGGATTGTACCATAACCCTGGTATTCGGTGTTGGGTCCTTGCTTTGTCTCGACATTATTTCATAGGTGAGCATCTTCTGTTCAAAGCCGTTTTGGTTGCTTTGTAACAGACTCTTCAGTTACCGTCCTGGATATTTAGTATCACATGTAACACCGTAGCGTCTCTTTGGGATTCAATTTCCAGGAGGAAGTTTATATCCATTAGAAAGATCCAGAAAAGTCTGTGGGACCGTGACAGCATAGTCTCTCAGGACTGTTTCTGTGGCATCACCTGCGGGTACCGGTGTGCCTCCCCCACCCCAGTCGGGAGCAGAGTGTCGTACAGTTCACTGAGGCAGTAAGTGCGGCGTGAGATGCCGGTGATGCCGTCCTTTGTGTTTGATTAGTGATGACAGTGTGCCGCCGACTAATTACTTCCTTTTTAGGTGACTTGCCCATCTCAGTAGAAGTTTTGATACAAATGTATGACATAAATATTTGGATCTTACCAAAGACTTTTAGAAACACAGGAAGTTGAAATTAGTGACATTTAGAAAAACTGTGTAGTCTACGGCCATACCACCCTGAACGCGCCCGATCTCGTCTGATCTCGGAAGCTAAGCAGGGTCGGGCCTGGTTAGTACTTGGATGGGAGAAAAACTGTAAATGTAGGGTTCAGTTTCGCACCTGTTTCTTGAGCACCTTATGTACTCTTGCTGTGAGAGAATTACTGTCTCACCACATAATCCCCTAACTAGATTTTCAAGTTGATCCTTTTTTTTTTTTTTTTTTTTTTTAAGATTTTATTTGTTTATTTGACAGACAGAGATCACAAGTAGGCAGAGAGAGAGAAGGAGAAGCAGGCTCCCCTCTGAGCAGAGAGCCCGATGCGGGGCTCGATCCCAGGACCCTGGGATCATGACCTGAGCCGAAGGCAGAGGCTTTAACCCACTGAGCCACCCAGGCGCCCCTTCAAGTTGATCCTAAGCAAATAATTTGAAGTGGTTGCATGTACTTAAATGAGAGACTGTGTCTGGCTCAGACCAGTTGTCCTCAGAGAAGGGCAGAGAGTGAGTGAGCCGCTGAGCTGGCCCCGCGGAGGTGGTGGCCTCACTGGGGTCTGCCGAAGGCTGCTTCCCCCGGCTGGAAGGAAGGCTTCTCCTTCCTTCCTTTAGAAGACACACAGTGTAAGTACGTTAAAGTACTTTAAAGCAGAGCGGGGTACCAGAATGTCCCCCAAATACTGGGCTCAAGAAATGGAGGCGGGGGCGCCTGGGTGGCTCAGTGAGTTAAAGCCTCTGCCTTCGGCTCGGGTCATGATCTCGGGGTCCTGGGATCGAGCCCCGCATCGGGCTCTCTGCTCCGCGGGGAGCCTGCTTCCTCCTCTCTCTCTGCCTGCCTCTCTGCCTACTTGTGATCTCTGTCTGTCGAATAAATAAAATACTAAAAAAGAAAGAAAGAAAAAGAAAGAAATGGAGGCAGAAGTGCCTCCACCAGCGAGTGAGCATAGGGTGAAGACAAGCACTTTGCTCCTTCGTGCTTCTCAGTGGTTTAAATAAACGGGAAATCAGAACGGTGAATTTGAGCATGACGCTTACTGTCATTTTCCTGGATTCTAATATCTAGTGTTCTCTGGTTTGTGTCATAAGAAATCTCATTGCCTTCTCTGAAGACGGCTCTGACCCCTATGTCCGCATGTATTTGTTACCAGACAAGAGGAGATCAGGAAGGAGAAAAACACACGTGTCAAAGAAAACACTGAACCCCGTGTTTGACCAGAGGTATGATGTTTACGGGGGGGGGGGCAGCCTCTTGAATCATCAGATACAGAAGGCTTGATCCATACCTTTGAATGACCGATGCATTCAGACCAGCACCGTGCTGCAGAGCGTCTGTGAAGAACTCCGCAGTAGCCCCCACAGACTTGCCAGCGTAAATAAACATGTTGAACTTCATCTAGAAGCACCATACCTAGTAAGTCCAAGTTGTGAACACTGTGGAAGGGAGACCCATGATTGAGGACCTTAGAGAACTTTATTTTGTGGGGTTGTATCTTTTGGTTTTTGAGTCATACGTTAAAACTGAGAATTAAAAATTTTTTCCTTCACATTTTTGTTTAAATTCTAGTTAGTGAACATACAGTGTAGTTACGGTTTCAGGAGTAGAATTGAGTGGTTCATCACTTACCTACAAGACCCAATGCTGGATTTTAAATTTCATTTTAAAAAACAGTACTAAACCTATAACATCTTAAAATTGTTTTCTGAAAAACAACTAGTTTCCAAAGCAATAAAAATATGTATATAAATAAATGTCATTTTGCTTAACATTTTTGCAGATCTCTTTGAAGGTTTGTCGCGATAAACGTCCTGCTGCTTCTGCTGTCAGTCCGACGTGCCCATCCAGAGAGGGTCTGGGGAGGCCTCTGGGTCCTCAGGCTACCTTTACATAAGCCTCAGTCCGTGCAGACTGGGTGCCGCACGTTACAGCTCTGTAGCTAGAAATCCCCCAGCATTGTGGGAATAAAGTCAGATGGTGTCAAAGTGTCTGTCACGCCCTGGCCGTAACTTCACGCCAACAGCTCTGTTTAAACCACGGTCGTAAACGGGCAGGTGCGTCAAATCCTGGTGCGGGCGTGTTTCGAGAGCGCTCTCACTCGGCCCGCAGCATGTAAGCATTCTCCACCCGCAGGCCTGGGTTTCTGGCTGCTCCTGCCCCGTGGAAAGGCCAGCTGCATCCCGGCCACGGCCCTGCAGGGCCTCAGGCTCTCTGTCCTCTGCTTTACCAGAGACCCTGCCTCACAACAGCCAGGCACCAGCCAGCTTTGAAGACCGGGTGCCCTGGAGGCATTTTAGTTTGTGGCACCTGACCCAGCCATTAAAAAGTGCAGACCTGTTCCCGTCCACGCCGTTGCACGTCACTTAGTTCGCTCCCGCAGAGGTGGTGGTTCGTGCTCTGTAGTCTTTGGGCCTGGATGATGAGCTTGTCTGGACCCCTGATGTGTCCTATAAACATCCCCAGTGTGCCCGCCCCCCCCACATTGCTACAAATAGACACAGCACCCCTCCCGCACATGAGGGAGCCCCAGGCAGTAGGGTCTTTCCCATACTTACGGTGCAAGAGTCCCCACGTATGTTTGGAAAATAATGGGAAAAATTGTTTTTGAGTCTTTAGGAAATGCCAGATCCAGACACTGAACAGAGTTCAATTGTGTAATAAAAAATCAACGTAACATTTGAAACTGTCTCATCAGCAGAAATGACATTTTTTAGTTATAATAACATACAGTGAAGTTATTGGGGAAATTTAAGGAAGGTCTCGTCTTTCCATGTCAGCTTTGATTTCAGCGTTTCATTACCGGAAGTGCAGAGGCGAACACTGGATGTAGCAGTGAAGAACAGCGGCGGCTTCCTGTCCAAAGATAAAGGGCTTCTTGGCAAAGTAAGCTTGAAAAGTAACTTGTTCAGTTCCTATATGTTATGAACATTCAACTCTTACCCAAAATGCATTTTTTTAGACCATACTTAAATAAGTGGGAAAGGGTGAACTTCCTTTGTAATCATGCTTATTTATAAAATAGTAGACTGTGAAGGACCTGCTGTCTAAAACGTGAGCACATTCGGAAGGTTATTTTACATGTTCCTATAGTTAACACATTACTCATCTAACAAATTAGCGGCTTTATTTCTCTGACTTTATTCTAGTCTGTCTAAATTCACATGTAAGTCTTGCATAAGAGTCTATGTTCTTCACTATTAAAAGTACACAGAGGTCGGCTTGGGGAAGGGGGTTTCCAGCTAGAGGTCCAGTGCGGTGATCCCTGCCAGCCGTGCTGCCGTTGGTGGCACCTGCGCCGTATTTCTGTGACTCGGCTGCACTGAGTCTGAGCGGAGCTTGAGACTGCTGGGTACAGGGAGGGGCTCTTGGATGCGACCCACCGTATCATTCATGGGCGTCACAGCGCCCAGAACACTGCCCGGGGAAGACTGAGGATAGCAGAGAGTGGGTTCCGTGCTGAGGAAGTGGGGAGGCTGGGAGGACGTGGGGGGCACGTGCGCAGGGGCTGCTCCACCCGCCGTGACCAGTGTTATCCCGCCCACAGGTGTTGGTCGGTCTGGCGTCCGAAGAGCTAGCCCGGGGTTGGACCCAGTGGTGAGTATCCCACCACAGACGAGCCCTGTGTGTTTGCTTCACAGACTGTCCCCAGCTGACCTCAGGTCTGTCCTCCTCTCCCTGTGCACCCCTAGGTACGACCTCACAGAAGATGGCACGAGACCACACGTGGTGACGTAGTCCGTCCGGCGCGAGGAGCCCGCCCGGTGTCCCCACCCACCCTGTGTGCTCAGAGCACACCCTCCCGCACACGTACCAATCCTGGGTTATAATTTCAGTGTATTTAGTTATATAAATCTTCATAGTTTTGTAAACCATGTTGACATTTTAGGCATATTTGGCCAATATTATCGTTAGATTTTATGTTCGATTTTCTGTGTATTTCACCTGTTACAGTAGTGTGTGATGAGGTAGCAGTGAGTTACCGTGTCACGGAAAGGGGTTTGTCAGTTCTCTCTGCCAGGAACCAGATGTACGTATGTGCTTTCCTGTTGCCTTGTTTTGTACACACTGAGGTATACTATGCCATGTGAATAGACTATTTTTTATAATCTCTACATGCTGGTTTGAATTCTGAAGAAAATGGATTAAGGAAATATATTTTTTTTCTTCTAAAATGTAGTAAATTCTTAGGACAGTTAATCACTTTGTCTTCGCAGGGTAAAGTTCTCAGTGACCAGTTTTATGGTGTTTCTTATTAAAAAGGCTGAAAGTTTAAATATTAGTATACTTCTGCCCATCATGAATGATGAAAGTATTCAAAATATTACCAGTTTCATAAAGACGCATTGTTGAGAGTTCGTTGAAGTGCTTACAAGGAGAAATGTAACTGAGTAACACAGAATACTAAGAGCGTTGCCATGATCCAGAAATCATGGGGCACTAATTTGAAATTTCTTACGTAAAATGAATTGTCTTAAGTTTATTTTTAACTGCTTGATACAAGTTATTCATGAAGTAGTACACAGATACACAGTTACACTTCCTAAAATAGAACACACATTTTCAGTGTTTGCCTGTGAAGACAGGCTCACGTGGTCACCGTGAAGTGTGTGGGGGGGGTCTGGGAGGCGGGAAGTCGTCTTGAAAACGACAGCTCATGCATCCCGCCGTCGGCGCGACGCCGTCCATCGGACGCCCTGCGCCAGACCCCCCGCGCGAGGCCCCGGGCTGCTGGGCCGAGGGCTCCGGCTCCGCGGCTGGTGACTGTAAATAACCATTTCCTGAGTCTCCTCACTTTATGCCATGACTGACCTCAGTACTGAGATATTGTTATACGGCTTTTGTTTGGGGATATTTGTTTTCTTTGTGGGTTAGCATAGCATGTTCATATACCCGAGGCTCTGCAGCCGTGTCGTTTGCTGAGCGCGTCTCTCAGAAGCGTCTGATGCAAAGGACTTCCTTCGCCGTGAGAACATTCGAGAGTCGTGTATTCGGAGACCGAGGGAGTGGAGCTCGGTGACCGGACCTGGAGAGCTCGTGGACTCACGGACTGCTCGTGTGACCAAAAGACCAAAGTGCCTGTGGTGGGCGCTGGTGTGACTTCTGTGCACTCCTGCCTTGCGGCGATTTCACGTTGGTTTTAACTGACGCGGGGAACCGTGGGTTTGTTCGTAATGGGGTCTGTAGTTCACGACACTTTGCACATCTTTGTAGAGAGCGCATAGCCTCACCGTTTCCTAGTTAGGGAACCCTCACTGTCAGCCGTGTCGACGTCCATGTACAGGACGGAGTTTATGCGCGTTTCGATGCACACGCAAACGCGCGCACACATCAGCTGTGGTGTTTCAGTCATGGTGCAGGCAGGGGCTACCCCTGAATCTGGTTGCCTGCCCATGGCAGTAGATTTCTGCTGAAGGGCTTCTGCCGTAATCTAGAAAAAGAGAACTGCTCGCTGAAATGCTTCATACCAATAATTTTTACCCACACCCTAAACACGGGTTTTGCAATCATGTGCTCGCCTCTTTGGTACATATTTACCTTGTGGAATTGCTTTATTTAACAAATGAGACAAAGTAAATACAATGGAAGGTAGAAAGCCAGTTAGCAGCATGATACGGGCCTTGTGACCCAGAGACCGGGGAGCCTGGAGACAGACCCTTCTGCAGGTTCGGAGGCCTCTGGCAGCGGACTTTGTTCCGTTCTGCTTGAAAGGAAAGGTACGATTCTGAAGACGTAAAACGCTTGGATGTGATTCCGTCCTGTGGCAACGTGAGCATTTACTGAGAAGCTCTTCTGTCCCTGTGGGGAGGGGTGAGAATGACCATTGAGGCCAGACTCGGCACTCCAGGATTCTGGTGATGGAGAACACTTGAGTCCTCAAAATGTTCATCACTGGTTCTTAATATCGATTCGTCCAGGAAAAGGGAACGTTAACTTCTCTATATGGAGCCGAACCAATGGGAGGAAAATTAAATGGAGTGGAATTCTGTTAGTTTGTACATGTGGGTTGCCTATCCTGTGCCTTAAAATACGGAAGTGTGGCGGTGGTGTCTTCAGGTTTCAGATCACAGCTATACTCACGGCAAAATACATTCTGCCCTAGGAGAGTTCGTGTCGCTGATACGTTTCAGCAGGAGGTCAGCCCTTCGGGAACCGTGCAGACCAGCGTGTGTGTGTTTATACTCCGGTCGCTGCCCGCTGCAAGTGGGAAACAGAGGGGGTTTTTTAATTATTATAGAATGTCCTTTTTGATCAACTAATTTTACATGACAATGCATGTATTTATTCAGTAAACTTTTATGTTACCTAACTTGTGGTTTGTTTTTCTTTTGTCTTTTGAAGTGAAGTTGTCAGTGTGGGATCAAATATTTTGAAAGGTAGATACAGTCCATTATTTATACGTTCTGTGATTGGATTCTTTCATTCCCAGAAGAACATGAGATCACTGATGCTAGCCCCTCTTGTTCCATCTTAATTTGACTCTCCTCTGCCTGCCTTGGACTTAGGGTTTTAAAAACAGCTCTTACGAAGCACAGTCACCAAGTAGGAAAAAGAGTCTCTGAGGGTCTTCTCAGAGCCCTTGACAAGTGATGGCGCAGAGGCTGGCTGGACCAGGTGGGGAAGTACTAGGCCAGGCCCTGCCAGTGCCCAAGGCCCCTCCTGACACCCGGCCCTTCCGTGCTGCTGGCCACTCATCAGGCACCTTTACCACAGACCGAGAATGTGGACGGGCACGGGTTTTAGGGCCAGGGCCTGTTTTCGTATTTACTCTGCCTTCTGCTGGATACCAGTGACTCACCATAGTTCCCCAGTTTGTGTCTGCAGCACAGACTGCTGCTGGGCTGAAGGCCCGGTAACCCACTGCCGCCTCGGTAGCCGTCCGCATTGGGAGGCCTCACGGTGTCTGTGCCCGTCTGCCAAGGAGCTTGAGATGGAGACCTAGGCGGTCCCTCAGCCTCCGTCTGCCCCGCCCCACTCCCGTGCAGTTACAGGTCCCTTAGTTCTACCCCGGAGTACATCTGCGGGGCTGTTGTCTCACGGCCAAGCCGCTGCCTGTCAGCTCCCTGTTGGTGCCTTGGCCTCCCGCCCCTGCCTTCTCTGAATCAGCCGAAGGGGTCTTGGAAAACCACCTCTAACTCTCCTGCTGTCCATGCTCTTAGAAGAGAAACCAAGAGCACATTATGCTGGGAGACCCTTCCAAGGGAATTTCCTTCTGCCTGCCGCTCATGCGTTCCGGAAACTTCCCCACCCCTCCTTCCCACCTCAGTGCCCCAACCTGCTCTTCCGCTGACACTGGGCTGGCTACCGCCACTGCCCTTCGCTTCTGCACCGAGTGCACTTCCTCACCTGCCCCGGGGCCAGCACTCCCCGTCGCCTACCAGCTGCGCTGGAAGCTCCCAAGGGTGGAGACCACGCGGCTGTTCAGATCTCCCAGCCGCTCCGCGCTGCTCGGCACGCGGCGAGCGGGTACGTGCTGGCTGAGTTACGTTTCCAGCTGGGCAGACCCTAAACTGTCTCAAGTTTCCGTCGGAAGAAAGACACCTATCGACCGTTCTTCGTGAAGCCTAAAAGAGAAAGGTACTAATGAACGTAACGAATGCCGTTGCAATGAAAAGCCAACAGTGTAATTATCTGAGAAACATGGAGCGCAAACGGGGGAAAGGAGCCAGGAAGTCTACCTTTATTTGGTGTTATTCTGGAAACCCTGGGCAGTACGATATGAAAAGAAAAACGGTGATAAGTTTTGTATGGGAGACGTCAGTTTCAAGATGTGAGATTGTCTACCTGTGAAACCTAAGAAAGTGGGGCGTCTGGGGGGCTCCGTCGGTGAAACGTCCGCCTTCAGCTAGGGTCATGATCCTGGGCTCCTGGGATCGAGTCCCGCATTGGGCTCTGCTCAGCAGAGGCCTGCTTCCCCCTCTCCCTCTGCCCCTCCCCCTGCTTGTGTGGTGCTCCCTCACTCTCTCCTCAAATAAAATCTTAAAATAACAAAGTAATCTGAAACTTACTAACAAGCGTTTAACAAGGGGCCAGTTATAAAAACGTTCAAATCTCTGTGTCTCATATACTATTACTGGCTATTAGAAAATATAATGGGGCACCTGCCTCGCTTAGTTGGTAGAGTGTGCCACTCCGGATCTGGGGGTTGTGAGTTCGAGCCCGACGTTGGGTGTAGAGATTAGGAAAAAGAAAAGACACCGGGGAAGTCACGCAGTCGCCTTGCGACTCTGATAGCAGGGACGGCAGGCGAGCAGGAGAGCGTGCAGAACGGTTGGGTTGTAGGGCTCCCCCGAGGCCCGGTCATCAGGGAGCCGTCGCCGTGTGACCCGTCTGGCTTCGGGGAGAACCTGATGCGACGTGGCGGCTGCTTGGGCAGTGAGACCAGCCGGGGCCAACGAGGCTGACCTGAACGACTCGGAGGGAAGTCTGGGAAACCAGATGCCCGTTGAGGCTGGCGTTCCTCAGCTTTAGGACGGGGGTCGCAGGGCAGAGCGTGCGTGGCTGGAGCAGGCGGGTGCTGATGACTGGCCGTCCTCGTGCGGGGAAACGTGTCCAGCCCTTAGCTGGCCGGAGCAGCCGGCCGAGGCTTCGGAGGGAGCACGGCACAAAGAAGGCAGCTCTGGGAGAACGAGCCCGAGAAAGTCGCTGAAGCAGAAACAGGACTCGCAGTTGCCGTCTCTTATTTTCAGTGTCCGGTTCTCAACAAAAAGCCGTGGGACGTGCAAAGCAGCTGTGGAGGGGCCTGCCGCGGGAGCGTCCCTGAGAAGACCCGGATGCCGGGCGCACACAGGTGCGCAAAGACACGGGTCTGCCGTTGCGATGCAGTCAGAGAAGGAAGGATTCAAGGCGAGTGTGAGAAGAACAGCATCGGTGAGAAGTGGCTGAAAGGATGAACTAGCACTTGCGGAGTTGGTAGTGCGTGAAGTACAAGACTGACCCAAGGCGTGCGGCGGATCTGAGCGGCCAGAAGAAAGCACGAACTGGAGGCAGGTCGGTGCCATGTCAGGAACAGAGCGCGACGGCCACGCTCACGCGACGGAGCCCTGGAGGGAGGCGGGGGCAGGCCCGGAAAGGACAGGGGACAGCCCAGCGCCTGCCAGGTAGGAACCACACAGGGAGTCTGCTCCAGGCACATCGTGCTTGAGCCGGTGCAAGTCAAGGACGGTCCGAAAGCCGCCAGCGAGACCGTCTCACCCTAGGCTCCTGGGTAAGGCAGCCGCTGCCTCTGCCCCGAAGCCGGAGCGAGACCGATTCAGACGCCGGAGGACAGACTGTCAGCCAAACGTCCTGTGTGCAACAAAACCATGGAGAAACTGCCATTCCCAGATTAAAAACAAAACCAAAAAACCTCACAAGCCCACCTGCCTCCAAGAAACACTAAAGGAGTGAACGTACTGCTTCGTGGTGCTTCCGTTTCCTCACGATTTCTCTGCAATCTCGTGTATCTCGGAACTGGGGCGCTGCAGTCTGGGAGGGAGTGTGGCCCGGGGATTAAGAGCGTGGCTCTGAGTCCGCCGGCCGCGCTCCGAGAGCAAGTCACAGGCCGTCTCCGAGCCTCCGGCCTCCCGCCGGCTTCTCAGGACTCGGGTGCGGGGCGGTCTAGGGAGCAGGAGAGCACGGCCACCGTGCAGGCCGCCGGAGACGCTGCCCGAGCCTTACTCCCCTTCCAGCCAGGACGGGGCGCCCCCTCGGCGTCGGCCCCAGGTCAGGCCTGCCCCAGCCTGTGCGGCTCCTGGCCGGACACCGCCCGCGTTCCAGGCCCCGCTGCGCCCCGGCCTGCTGTTCCCGGCGCGTGTCTCGTCCGTCCGAGAGCGGGAGCCCACGCCGTCCCCACTCGCCTGGGCCGTGGCCTCCGCGGTCCCGCGTCCGTCAGGCCTTCTGGGAGGGCGGCTCGCAGCGGGCTCCTCCTGGCCCTGGCGAGGCGCGGCCTCCTTTCTCCCCGCGGTGCCCTGGTTTGCCGCCGCCGGTGTGCGCTGGGGCGTAAAACGCACAGAAGCGGGGACTGACCCTCGCTGTTCCGCCCAGGATGTTCCCAAACGTTCCGACGCGCCGCGTGTGACCCGCGCGGACAGTGCACCCTGGGGCCGGCGTCGCCCGGGGCCGCTCCCAGCCCGGAGCCCAGCGCGCTGACCCGCCTCGGCGACCCCGAGCTGGGCCGAGCCGGGTCCTTCCGCAGGCGCGCGCCGGTCTGGCTTCTCCCACTCGGGCTTCTGTGCGAGGGATGGTCTGGGGAAGTCTCGGGGACCCGAGAACCACACACCCCGGGCGCTGACCCGTGGTCTGTGGGGAGCCGGGCCACAGCCTGCCACAGAGGTGTCCGGAGGGTCCAGACCCGTAGCATGGAGGGAGGCGCTTCCAGGACCCAAGAGCCCTCGAGAGCCAGCGCGCTGCGCCCCGGGCCTGCCGGGTTGTGCCGGAAAGGACTGTGTGAAGATGCTGGACCAGCCCGAGGACGCTGTGGCCCTCCCAGCCCACGGTCTCCTCCAACACCTCCAACACCGTGCGGGGTCAGGCCACGCCTCGCTGGGGGCAGACCGCAGGCTGGCCTCAGTTTCCCGTCTTGTGAGGTCACGGCACAGCACACACTTTCCTAGAGCAGGCGACCGGATAAAATAGGGAAGGTCAAGCCTCTCGTATTTTGGGTCTTCACTGCCTCGACCTGCCGAAGTCGGATTCATCTCCGTAGTGAAAGGCTGTTCTCGGCAGTTTTCTCACTAAAACGGCTCTAAAGCTGCAGCTCCCATCCCTTGTGTAACCTCATTCCACTTGATAGAGACTTGGTTCTCTCGTTGAATTCTTTTCCCTTTCCTTTTTTTTTTAAGATTTTATTTATTTGACTGACAGAGATCACAGGTAGGCAGAGAGGCAGGCAGAGAGAGAGGAGGAAGCAGGCTCCCCGCTGAGCAGAGAGCCCGATGTGGGGCTCCATCCCAGGACCCTGAGATCATGACCTGAGCCGAAGGCAGTGGGTTAACCCACTGAGTCACCCAGGCGCCCCTCTTTTCCCTTTCTTACTAATATTTAATATCCAGTCACGTCTCTGTCTTGGCCAAGAGTCCCTATTACTTGCCGTGGTTTCGCAAGCCGCCTCCTCCCGCAGCCGAGCGCCCGAGCTCCCAGTTCTCCCAGCACCTTCCCGCCGAGCATGGTGAAGCCTCCATCGCGCGTCTCCCGCGTGTGAATGCTGGCGTCCAAACCCAGCTCCGCGCACTGAGAGAACAAGCAGGAAGAAGCGCTCCTGCCGGGCTTCCCCGCTGCAGGCCGGAGCCCCCGCGGCTGCAGGAGCCGTGGGTTGGGCACTGCTCAGACTTCGGGGTTTTCACCAGGTGACGCACACAAGAGACGGCTCTTTCAGCAGCCCCGTAGCCTGGTGGTCCTCGTTCCTACTTGTATCGGGGAAGCCGAGTCAGGGGGCGAGGAAGCCCAGACACCGTGAGAACCGGCTGGTGCCTTCTGCCGATTTCCGGGAAGAGCTGCAAAGTCCTGTAAGGGGAAGTTTCCTTTCTGTGGGTGTGTTGACCATCTCCATTTCGTCCCTGACGAGAGTGGCCCCATTTTGCTTTGGTTCTACACCCTGAGCACGAGGGTCTGGGCCTGGCAAAGCAGCTTTCAGGCAGAACAGCTAGGATGTCTGTCCATTCTTCCTGGTCAAGTGTACAACGAGGCTTTGGGGAATGTCTGTGACACACTCACGTGTTCCTCTTCTTTGAAAATGCAAACCTATGAAGCATCTTGTTGACTTTCTCAGAATACAAACTGAAAGCCAAAGCCGGGAGTGCTGTCCGTTCAGTGACGTTCAAACCACACACGTGCTATGTACAAGGTAGTGTGCGGGGGGGGGGGGACAGCATCTGTCTCCAGGGACCAAGTGTGTATGTGTGTGTGCGTGTGTGCACGCGGGTACACGAGTGTGTGCATATGCAGAGCGTGTGACGCAGCTGTGCGTTGTGCATGCATGGGCGTGGCGTGTGTGCGTGTGTGTGCACACGGGTGTGGGTATGCGTGTGTGCGTACGTTCAGCTCTTCCAGGATCATCTTCTCAAGGTGAGTGTGAGCTCAGGTTCCACTGAGAGCAGAGACTGAGGCAAGGATGACGTGCATGTGGTTTATTTGGGAATACGGTCCTAGGAGGGGAGTGTTTTTCCTCTTTCATTCTCTGAAACAATTTGTATAAGATGGCGATCATCTGTTTCTTGAGAATCTGGTGGAACTTGCCTATAAAGTTTTCTGAGCCATTATCTTTTGAATAGGGAGATCTCAATTACCCATTTGTGTTATTAAAGTTTTGTATTAATTTATGTGTCTTCAATTTCTCATCAATTTTGAAGATTATACATTTTATCCTTTCAAATTTATTGGAAAATATTTCTTTCCTTTTTTTTAAGATTTTGTTTATTTATTTGACTGGGAGAAATCACAAGTAGACAGGCAGGCAGAGAGAGGAGGAAGCAGGCTGTGCGCTGAGCAGAGAGCCCGATGCGGGGCTTGATCCCAGGACCTGATATCATGACCTGAGCCGAAGGCAGAGGCTTTATTTTTATCCTGTATTTTTTTTCTTGATTATGGAATCCTCGTAGAAGCTTATTTCATTGATTTTGTAAAAACTTTGCCTTTTTATTTTAGTTTAGTTTTTAAGATTTTTAAAAAGATTTTATTTATTTCTACTTTATTTATCTCTACTTGACAGAGAGAGACACAGCGAGAGAGGGAGCACAAGCAGAGGGAGTGGGAGAGAGGGAAGCACCACAGAGCGGGGTGCCTGATGTGGGACTCCATCCCAGGACCCTGAGATCATGACCTGAGCCGAAGGCAGAGGCTTAACCCACTGAGCCACCCAGGTGCCCCCAATATTTCTTTTAAAAAACTAAAATTATTGGGGCACCAGGGTGTCTCAGTTGGTTAAGGGTCTGCCTATAGCTTAGTCATAACCCCAGGGTCCTGGGATGGAGCCCCACATTGGGCTTCTTGCTCAGTGGAGAGCCTGCTTCTTCCTCTCCCTCTGCCTCTTCCCCTGGCTTGGGCTCTCTCCCCCACTCTCTCTCTCACTCTCACTCTCTGCATCTCCTCTCTTGGTCTCCCTCTCAAATAAGTAAATAAAATCTTTAAAAGAAATTAACTTCATTCATGGCTACACATTTCATGCTGCACTCTGCAGGTTTGGGTAAGTGCTTTTACTGCCGGTCAGATCTAAGTATGTCCAAACTCCCCCTGGGCCTTACTCTTTACTCCATGGGTTACTCAGAACATTTTTCAGTGTCAAAGACTGTTTTCCCTACATTTTCTATGTTGGTCACTGACTTAAAGGCCTGAGGTCAGAGAAGATGGTCTACAGAATATTGTTTCTTGTGGGGGAAATTGAGCTCATCCTACTTCCTCCCCAGTCTCTGTCCTCTGAGCACCTGCTTCTCCATCCTCCAGAGCAGGTCTTTCCTAAAGCAGGCCCCATGCCCAGCGTGGAGCCCAGCATGGAGCCTGAACTCACAACCCTGAGATCAAGACCCAAGCTGAGATGAAGAGTTGGACGGTTAAGCAACTGAGCCACTGAGGTGCCAAGAACAGGTCTTAAAGGACACCTGAGACCCCATTCCTCGGTGATACTGGAGTTTTTGAGACAACAGCTCCTACACCCAGGTGAGAAAGGACTTCACGCGCTTGCCGGTCCTAAGCTTATGTCTTGGCCTGTGGCTCCCTATGAACTGGGCCATGGGCACTGGGTTCACGAGTTTTCAGCTTCTTTTCCTGGGCACACCGTCCCTCTGACCCTTGGTGGCAAGCAGTGAGCGCGGACCTGGTTTCTGTTCGGGACGGCGCCCGGGCAGCCCTTCTGCATTCAGGACTCAAGTCACCTGCCCGTCCGCTGCCGGCAAACCACTGACCTCAGGACCTGCACTCTGTGTTCCTGGACCGGGGAGCACAGCCCGCATTTTTGGTTTTTTCCGTTCAGTCTCAGCTTTTACAGCATCCGGAGCAGAGGAAGTGAGTGGAACCGTGCGTTCCCTACACAACGTAACGTCAAGTGGCCTTCCCGTGTGTGTCTGCATGTGAGACAGCAGGTGGGCTGATGCCTTGTCCCCCTCCGGGGCCTCGGCCCACCAGGCGGCCCTGCGGTCACTGCCACACACTTCAAAGAGGCGTTACAGGTTTGACGTCCCACCGCCTCATTCCTCTTACACATTTGCGGGCGGTGGGACCTGCCGTCCGAGCTCTACTTCTCCCGCCGTGAGAAGAGCTCCAGCCCTTGAACCGGGCCCGGTCACGAGGCCAGCGCGGCGAGGGCACAGGCAAGTCCCGCATCCCGCGCGCTCACAGATGCCGACGCAGGACGACGAAGTCACGCAGGGCGCTCCTACCCGCGCGGCTACGTCTCGTACAGCAGAGTAATTGCACTTAAATCGTTTTTCTTAAGGGGCACCTGCGTGGCTCTGTCACTTCCGCATCTGAGGCTTGGCTTCAGCTCAGGTCATGACCTCAGGGTCCTGGGATCAAGCCCTGGTCAGGCTCTACGTTTGGGTGGGGGAGGGGCAGAGTCTGCCCCTCCCCCCACGAGCGCGCACACTCTCTGAAATAATGGACAAATAAATCTTTCAAAGAAATAAATCATTCCTATTAAGATGAAACGTGCTGACGACCCTTTCCTTCCGTTAGTATTTTACTAAACCGTCCTACTATCACAGGAATCTTCGGACCATCCTTTGAATTTAATTATTCAGGAACAGCCAGTAAGATTACAGTTTCTTTTCTAGCTCACAAACGGACTTACAGGAAATTTTCCAAAAGAATCTAGGACAGAATAAATGACATCAAGTGATTTAACAAGCAGCATTTGTTTGGATGAAACCAGACTAATCTCTGAGCCTCATATAAGTGCTCTGAAAATTCGTGCTCCCGGAAAGGTGAGGAAAGGCAAGTCTCACTTCTGCGTAAGCCGCACGTCTGGAAAGGCACCGACTCCTGACCGAGGGGCCAGGGCACGCATGTTTAATAGACGTTTGGGAGATCAGACAAGTGTGCGTGGCAACCCAGGGACGCTCAGAAGGGTGCTCACGGCACATCTTTCCTCCTGCGAACCGCGCGCCCTGCCTGTCCGCTTCCTCCTTCAGCCCCACAGGGACGCTCACTAGGATCATAGCCAAGCCCAGGGGACACTCATTCTTGATGCATTCAGTGAGCACCTTCTGTGTGCTGCATGCTCTGGGGGACTCTGTGTGGGCACCAGCCCCGGGAGGAGATGCCCAACAGTCAAACAGGACCACAGACTCATCAATCATCAGGAATCTAATCAAAGTGCTTGAAGGGATCCAGGTGCTCTTTTGGGGGTGAGGGTGGGCAGGAGCTCTGCGTCTGGGGATCCAGCACCTGGACAGGACTTCCACTGCGGGTGGGGGAGGCAGATGTGTTGAGGCAGGAGGAGAGGGTTCAGGTAGGTGGAGTGAAGGCACGGAGGGAGGGAGCTCGGGACGAGTCAGAAGGGGCGCAACCAAGGCTGCGGAGCTGGACTGGGCTGGGCACCCTGTTATTCATCCTAAGGCAAGGAGAGAGCTCCAAAAGCTAAGCAAAGTTTGATGATGGTCAGGTTCTCTGGAGGAGCAAACTCTTCCAGGGACATCACTGAAAAGGAGAAGGAAGAGAGAAGACATTTATAGACATTTTGTGGTTTTAGATTTAATGATGGTCTCTGATTCACTTTGAGTTAATTTTTCTGAATGGTGTGAGGTAGGGGTTCCTACTTTTTTCCGTATGTGCGCCCAGGAGATTCCAGCAGGTGCACACAGCAGCTGAGGTGAGCAGACAAAGCACAGTGCACCGGCTCCCCTCTCCACCCCCTGTGCTTCCCAAGGCCTCACTCAGTCTGGGCGCGGCAGGTGGCCTGCGTGGCCTGTGGGCAGGTTCCCAGAGGGTAGAGGGCAAGGGTGGGCCTTGAGCTTCCAATTAACTTCTGCTTTTCCTTTAATTGTTCGAATACATCCACATCCACATTTCCCAAGTTCCACTTTTACTTTTAGAGATGCTACAATAAAAACCACAAAAAGGAAGGAAAGTTTCTGCAGCAGCCTCTTCATTAGTCACGACCCCTCCCGCTTTCTCGGAACTGGTGACTCAGACGCTGGGTGGCGTCTGGAAGGACCGTCAGGAAACTGGGAACAGTGTTTTCCTTTGAATTTAAGCAACGCGATTCGTGTTATTTGCCCAACACAAAATACATTTTTTAAAAAACCCGAGTTTTGGGGCGCATGAGTGGCTCAGTGGGTTAAAGCCTCTGCCTGCAGCTCAGGTCATGATCCCGGCCTCCTGGGATTGAGCCCCGCATCAGGCTCTCCCTCTGCCTGCCTCTCTGCCTGCTTGTGATCTCTAAGAAATAAAATCTTAAAAAATAATAAATAAATAAATAAATAACCCAAGTTTAACAGTTGGTCCTTTTTCAAAGACACTATTTTAGCGTCTCTTGTTTTAGCTGTCCCGAACCCCTCTGCCTTAGTTAATACCAGCTGCCATGGGGTCCACTTTTAATTCTATCAACCTTTTCTCATTACCCCATGGTAAGGTTCTAAGAAGAGAGATCACCTCAAACCTCATTATTTCTTCAGAAAACATTTTCTTCAAGCATCTAACATGTTGTGGGGGAGTCTGGCTGGGTCCAGCAGAGTGTGAGACGCCTAGTCTTGGGATTGTGAGTTCAATCCCCACGCTGGGCATCGAGCTTACTTTTTGGATAAGGAAGGGAGGGAGGGAGGGAAACGTGCCAGACTTAGAGGGAGGCTGTGGGGCTGGGTAGGACACAGTGCTGACACGGAGGCACAGGTAGGGCTGAGACGGGATGTGCTCGGAGGCTGCGTCACAGGGCAGGGTTGAAGACACACTGCACTTATACCGGGTTTCGAGGAGGCCTGGGTCATTCTTGAGGGAAGCCTTGTTCGCGCCTGGAGGGGCTGGCTTCACTGGCTGGGAGAGTTCCTGCCCTCGGGGCTGGGATGAGGAAGCTGAGATGCAGTCACTGCCTGGCCTGTCCCATGTCATACAGCTGGCTGGCGAGTGGCAGAGCCCAGTGCCCTGAGAGTGTGGGTCCAGAACCCACCCTGTTTTATCAGGAGGCACAGAACGGTAACAGGGACAGAGTAAGGACAGGATAAGCGTTTGGAGGACGGGAGGGGCACCTGGGGTTCAGCTCTGGAAGTGTGGGCAGGTAGCCGCGGCATGTGCCCAGAGCGGGGAGAGGGCCCGGGATGGGGTCACAGCACTCAGGAAGGAGTCCAGAGCGACGGAGGCCAAGTGGGGTGGGGTCATGCAGCAGGAGCAGCGGGCAGAGGAGTTGGCGCCTCAGGGTGACACGGGGAGGTGGGTCCATGGAACTTTCCCAAGCTGTCATGGGGCCCCCTTGGCCTGCCTCTTGTAGCCACTACTTCCCAACACATCTGTACCCTGACCCCCATAGGCTATAATTTTATATTGCTTGCTGCAATGGTAATATTTTTTATTTATTGGATTTAAAAAAGCACATGATTAAAATTCCCTTCACTATGTTTATTCTTCCTAGTGTGGAAACTAGAGGCCGGTGTGGCTCACGTGGGGTTTCCGCCAGACAGCACTGGGTCAGGACGGCAGCCACGCTCTGCCTCCAAGCGACTTCCAGCTGGCTTGGGAGCCGTCAGGAGAGCAGAGTCCACTCTGGACGTTCACGCACGAGGACCTGTGGCTGCAGGGGCTGTGTCCTCTCCAGGGAGGCCCATTGTGTGGACGGCAGGGGTGGCCGCCGCGACCTGAGGCTTCCTGAGCACGGTGGGAGGGTTTCCAGAAAGCAGGGGCCCTGGGAGAAGGGAAGAATGAGGGGTGCGGCAGAGCCTGGTGCGGTCAAGTGTACAGAGACCAGCGGCGTATGCTGCCCGTGTGAACAGGGCACAGGCGCGCTGCGGAGACAGACGGGGATGCGGGTTTCTGGGGCTCCCCATCCCCCGCATGAAGAAAGCCAGCGAGTGATGAGATGGGCCCACAGCCTGCTGCGCTGGTTCCTGCGGGACTCGTGGGCCACAGCCTTTCCAGGGCCTGACTCCTGCAGCGGGGCAGGAGGAGCCCGGACAGGGCTTCTGTTCGGAGGGGCCGCGGGCCCAGACCTCAGGAGAGCTGTGCACTACACACCGGCCCCTCATCCTGATCCGGAGGACTGGTTTGGCAGCGAGGCCCGACTTAGCGTTTGCATTGTCCGGAAGACGCTTGCCATGTATCCAGAAGTAGAACCTGCAGCACCCCAAGGCGTGGGGAAAGCACATGTAAATCCAGAGATAAAAGCTTTTGCTATTTTTTCACTTAAAAAAATACGTATTTATTTGACAGACAGGAAGAGCAGAGGAAGGGAGGGGAGGGAGAGCAGGTCCCAGCGCTCAGATCACGGCCTGAGCAAAGGCCAACGCTTCCCCGACCAAGCCATCGAGCTCCCCCAAACTTTCGTTTTTATTAAAAAATGGCATCGAGGAAAGGGCCTTCACTGAAAGCGTCAACCACGTGCGGTAATTAGCCGCGGCGCCACGGGTTTCGGTAAAGGTCCCAGGAGCGGGGACAGGAAGGGTTCCGGGATGAAAAATCTTTGCGGGGCGCCCGGTGGCTCGGCGGGTTACAGCCTCCGCCTTCGGCTCAGGTCAGGGTCCCGGGTCCTGGGGCGGAGCCGGCGCCGGGCGCTGCTCGGGCTCCCCCTGCTGCGGCCCGGCCTGCCTGCGCGCTCCCTCCCGGTCAAGTAAATAAAGTGAAAAACGTCTTGTCCGACTCGGGCTCCACCTGGGGCTTCCCGCGCACACGGAAGGGCGCACCGCAGCGGCCGGACAGTGCGCGGCGGGGCCGGGGGGCGGCGGACGCGGACCGCGGGCTCCGGGCAAGCAGGGCGTGGACCCCGGCACCGCCCGCCGCAGGCACCGCCCGCCGCGCGCCTCCTCCCGCCCCGCCCGCGCCGACCCGAGCACAGGCGGGTCCTCCGCGCGCCGGTCCGTCCGGCCCCGCCCGCCGACGCCCACGACGAGCCCCGCCGCCCCCAGCCGGGTCGCACCCGAGGCCTGCCGCGGCTTCCACTGTCCGTCCCCACAGTCACGCCGGCGTCGCCCCCGCGACGAAACCGAAACCCCCGCACGACGCCGCGGCGTCTCTGCGGGGCGTGGGAGAGGCGTGGCCCGGAGGGTCGCGGGGCGGGGCCGGGGCGGGGCCTGGCGGGGCGGGGCGCAGGCCGGGGCGGGGCGTGGAGCGCGTCCTCCGGCGGACCCCGCCCCGGCGCGCTCGGCTCTCGCGAGAGCGGCGCGTGATGACGCCCGGGCGGCGAGCGCGGCGCGTCGCGCGCGCGGGCGGGTTTGAATCTGGTCCGAGCGCGGGAAGCGGCGGGCTTGCGGGACGAGGTGAGCGCCGCGGAGCGGGTCGGCGCGCGGCTCCGGGCGGGGACGACGGACGGGACGCGGCGGGGGTCGGGCGGGTGGGGCCCGCAGTCCCGCAGCGACGCCGGCGGCCCGGAGGCGGCCCCGGGCCTGAGCGCGCCGACGCCCGCGGCTGAGTCCGGGGGGACCGCGGCCCCGGCCCCCGAGGGGACGCTCCAGCCCCGCATTCCCAGCGCTGGGCCCCCGCCGCCCGGACCCCGCCCCTCGCGGCGGTCGTCGTCCCGAGAACGGGCTCCGGGGGCGCGGCCGCCCCGTCCACAGGAGCTGCCTGGCGCCGGGCGTCCCCGGCCAGCGCTCGCGTCCCCGCCGTGCGGGACCCCGTGTGCCCGCGGACCGGCCACCGTGAGCCGGCACGACGCCGCAGCCGGAGCCCCGCGTCGGGCGGGGCGCCGGAGTCCGCAGACGGGCCGCGGGGACACGGCCAGGGCGCGAGGCCGAGAGGGGCTGGCCCGGGTCCGAGGGCGGGGAGGCCGTGCTCCGACGGAGCTGCGGGAGGGGCCGGGCGCGGGCGGACGCGGGGGAGAGTTGTCGGAGGCGCGGGGTGGCGAGGGCTCCGGGCGCGGACAGCGGCCGGAATTAGTCATCGCGCCGGCCCCTCCCTGCCGCCCGGCCGGCCGCGGGTCGTGTGTCCGTGGCTCCGCAGACCACCCGGGGCTGCGTGTTCCCGGCGGGCCGGGGGGCTCCGCTCTGCTCCCTCCGACGGGGACGGCGCGGGGGGCTTCGCGGGGTTTCGCGGGAGCGGCCTGGCCGCGCGTCCGCTCCGCCTCTGGCTGGGCCTCGGTCGGGCGCTGGACGGCTCAGCCCCGCCAGCCCCGCTGCTGAGGGAGGCCCAGGCGGGCGGGTTTGCGCGCAGTCCCCGAGCTCCGGCTCCCGCAGGACCGGGCAGAGCCGTGGCCGCGCGCGCCTCTCGCACCTGCGCCGCTAACGAGCTCCCGGGTGGCCGGGGCGGCTGGACCGCCGGCGAGGTCCCGGACTGTAGTGATAGCGGAGCGGCCCTGGAGAAGGGCGGTCTGCGGAGTCCGCCCTGCGGTCAGCCTTCTCGCCCGTGGGCCTTCTCTCAGCGCGCTCCCCGGCGCTTCCGAGACGTCCTCCGCCGCGTGCGCTGGAACCGGCTTCTGTTGGCGACTCTGCGCTGGCGGCGAGCCTCCCGCGGCCGGCCGGCTTCGGTGACACCGGTCGGAACGTCCTGCTGTTGGGCCTGAGCTTGGTGAAGACTGAGGGGCTTGCTGTTCAGATGTTACAGCTCGTTTGACATCACGGTAGCGTCAGAAACTCTCGATGGCTTTTTGTTTGTTTGCTGCAATTCCGGATGTTAGTACCGAATTATGTCTTGTAGGAAAAGGTCTGTTTGCAAATTCAGGTTTCAGGAAGACTGTGTTTTCTGCTAGGGTCACCGAATAAATGCCGTATGAAAAACCGTTTGATCCGTCATGGAGAAACGAGAGACCTTCGTACACGCCGTGTCGAAGGAGCTGATTGGAGAATTTTTGCAGTTTGTTCAACTTGATGTAAGTTTTATATTTAGTTTTGATATGATTTGACTGTTAATTACATCCACAAATGAAGTGTACTTATCTGAGTGAATCTTCAGAGACCATGGTTCATTAAAATAAAAAAAACTATCCTCAAATAGGCTGATGGGCACCGATTCACAAATTGTATTTCCTGCTTGCTCTTACGGGAGCGTCAGAGTGCTAAGTGATGTCGCACCGCGTGCTTCTCGTGACTTAAATAGTTACCGGCCCCTTGTTTGTGCGTGGCATAGTGAGGAGGACGTGCTCTTTTGGTGCTCGGGTCCTTCACAGTGCTGTGGTAGATGCTGTGGGAAAATCCACCAGAGTCAAAAGGCTAAGCTAGGGCGAGGGTGTGGGAGGGCCCCAGATCCAGCCATGGACTGTGTCCTGCCCCCGTGGGAAGGGTGTGGAAGCTAAGATACAAAGAGGAGACAAGTCAGCCAGTCAAAGATGGGTGTAGGGAAGGACCTCTCCGAGTAGAGGGGGTGGCTTTGAAGACCGGAGAAGGCACATGCTGTTTGAACTTGAGGACGTTCGGTGGGGTTAGGGTGTAGAAATGCCAGAAAGAGGCAGGGGCCGAGATTCAGATGACGTCAGTCCTTCCTGCCACTGGAGTGGGCTGAGACTTAATCCCGAGAGCCGTGGGGGTTGTACGTGCACACACGAAGAAGGCAACGCGAGAACCCGGGGAGGCGTGAGCTGGCCCTGCCCTGCGTGATGGTGGCCGCATTAGCGGATGGGCCTGGGAGATGTGGGTGCCTTTGTGAGCTGCCCGGTGGTGAGGCGATGGTTGACTGCTTGACTGGACGCAGGGCAGGGACAGGGCTGAGGCAGATTCCAAGGTCTGACTTGTGATGCCTTTCAGTGAGATCACGGACGTGGGGGCAAGGCAGGCTCAGTGTGGGGTGTTCTGGATGACTGCCAAGGGCCATGCACAAGGTGATGTCCACCAGTGTGTGGACAGCTGTATCTGAGGCCCAGGAAAGAGGCCTGGGGAGAGACAGATTTGGGTGTCCTCAGGGGCACTGGGGAGCTCCAGTCACGGGGACGCACGGGATCAACGGTAGTGCAGTAAGAGAAGCGAAGCCTAGGACAGAACTCTGAGGAGCCCTGACCCTAAGGAGCCAGCTCTAAAGCACTGCGGCTCTGGGGCAGGAGACGCACACCTCACGTGTTCCGCTCATGTGGTGGAAATTAAGTTAGTAGTGATTAAGAGGTAGAGGGTACCCTAATAGGAAATTTGTTGCTAGCAACATTTATGACGTCAGTTTTCTTTTTAAGAGGAAATGAGCTTCTAGTACGATTTTGTATTGTAAAGTGGTGCTCTGTAAACTCGAAAATGACCGGCATGAACGCACATCAGCACATCGCAGAAGGGTCCGTCAGAGCAGACTGTCTAGATGCTACCTGACGCTGTTGTAGGAGGAGTGTCGCTGATTCGCATCGTATTAGATGTGCGACGCACGTGTGGTTGGAGTCTGTAAGCTTGCCGACGCGGACTGGTGTGGCAGCACCGGTACCACAGGCCGACCTGATGATGGTGAAGCGGAGGTGATGTTCATTTAACATCAGAAGGCCAAAGCAGCTGCGGTTGGTTAGCACAGTCCTTGCAAGATCACACTGCTGCTGGGGTGCTTGCCGCGACTTCCCGGGTCACGTGCTCCCGAGCCTCAGACGGTTGCTTGGCAACGGACGTCTGGGGAGGATGCTGAGCTCGTCCTCATACTCATGGGCATTCGCTTTAGTTCATGAGTGCCAAGCCTTAGTAACACTTAGTAATTTAGTATCTCGGTCACCGTGTAGCTCTTAATTAACGTGAAAACGAGAAGATGTAGAATTGTGCAGCACTTG
This sequence comes from Meles meles, assembly GCF_922984935.1. Classification (NCBI taxonomy): domain Eukaryota; kingdom Metazoa; phylum Chordata; class Mammalia; order Carnivora; family Mustelidae; genus Meles; species Meles meles. The sequence goes on from NC_060075.1 coordinate 738,071, forward strand.
TTTTCTCTGAGTTGAAAGATATGAAATGCCATTCTGTAGGTCAGGGTGGTTGAATAATGGCAGTTTTACGTGGTCAGCCAGGTCACGAAGTCAGCTGAAGGCCTACCAAGTGGACCTGCCTACATACAGTCAGTTCTGCTATAATGCAACATGCGCGATGCCGGAAATTGCCAAAAATCACTGTGCTCTGCAGAACAGCAATGAAAACCAGGAGGACTCTGCGACAAGGGGTTAAGGGCATGACACTCAAAACCTCACCAGGGACACATTAAAAGAGATGGCGGTCTCCTAAGAAGTAGTTTTACAAGTTCACTCACTAAAGTACACAAATACCCTAGTAAACATGACTTTTTTTTTAAGATTTTATTTACTTAGTTGACAGACAGAGATCACAAGCAGGCAGAGAGAGAGGAAGCAGGCTCCCCGCGGAGCAGAGAGCCCGATGCGGGACTCGATCCCGGGACCCTGAGATCGTGACCTGAGCCGAAGGCAGAGGCTTAACCCACTGAGCCACCCAGGCGCCCCAACATGACATTTATCTTGAAAAAGATCCTAAGTTTGCAGTTGGAAGTGGGTGCCTGGGCTCCCAGGGGATAGCCTGCCAACGCTTTGTGTGACAGGAAGAAAAGAGAAGAAAAAGACCAGGCCGGGAGGACAGGGAACGTTGAAGAGATAGTACTGGTCAGAGGGTTGTATCAAGGTGGGTCATGAAGGTGGGATGGACCTGAGGTGTGGATGGTGTGGTCTGCAGCACCTGTGGGGTCCCAGGAGCTGGCAGGTGTCTGGGGTGTGTGTTTTCTGTGCCTCCGAGGCTCCGCTCAGTGCATGCAGTTTTCTGCATTGTGAAATCCCACCTAAGGAAGCCAGAAATTGTCTTTTGCTGAAATTGTTCCCTTATGTGTTGTTCGCATTAAAACAAATTTGCATTTCAAAAGTAGTGTTCTAGAGCAGCTCTGACTCTGTCCTCAGTGGTTCCCCGAGAATCTAGGGTTCCTGTTGAGAGTGGGAGGATCAGGACCCAGGATAAGTGCCTTTTACGGAGCTTGTCCTGAGTGCTGTCTGGATGTCAGGTTCTGCTAGGGGCTTGGGGTGCAGCATATACCAAGTTTCTGCCCAAAGAGAGCTTCGGTTCTAGAGGGGAGGGGACAGGCACACAGTAGAGGATGGGAATTGATGTTGTCAGACATGGGAACGGGCCCTCTGGAGACTGCAGGAGGAGAATTCTGGACAAGAGGGATGGGCAGGGGAAGACCCCAAGGCAGGTGCACACCTGGACAGCTCAGGTTTCCTGGGAGAGGAGGGCAGATGGTAGGAGTGAGGGTCGGGAGGTAGCCTTGGAGGGCCCTGGAGACGCTCCCTGCCCTTCCCTTTGCTGCTGGAAGAACTGCCGAGTTGAAGGAAAGTTGCAGAAGAATTCTGAATCCCCTGCACTCAGATTTGCCGGTTACCATCTGCCGTGTTTTCTTTTTCATTCCCTGCATTTACCTGTTCTTTCGGAGTCATTTGGAAGTCTCTTGCAGGCATTTGTCTGATCCCCAAATATTTCGGTGTGTAGTTGCCTAAACAGAGGTTTTCTCTTATGTAATCACAATAAAAATTCTAAAAGTCAGGGAAGTTGACTTTGGCACAAGGGTACCACCGTCTGCACACTTGGTCATGTTTTTCCCCGGTCCAGCCCCCGCTCGGTATCGCCGGTCGCACTGTTTTGTCTGACTTGTTATCTTCTCTAGCCCAGAGCGTCTCCTGGCCCTGCTTCATTTCTCATTACATGGACACGTGTGCAGGATGTAGGCAGCGGTCTGTGGCCTGCCCTTCAGTTTGCACTTACTTGATTATTTGATTAAATTTATTTTATGCACTTTGGCAGGAGCTGCATAAGTGGTGTTTTGTCTTCCTCAGTGGAGGCAATGATGTCTGTTTGTCCCGTTACTGGTGAGGTAGTTTTAACCCGTGACGTTAGGTTGGTGGGCCACCAGAGCTCTTCCTGTGAAGAAGGAAGTTTCCACTTCCGTAAGTGATGCGTAGTCTCCACTGGGGCGCAAGTTGAGTTCAGGTAAGTAACCCTGCTCCTCACCAAACTTCTACCCACGAGTTTTCCTATCAACTGATGATTCTTGCCGAAATCAGTTGTTACTATAATGGCTCTGAAATTGTGATTTTCCAACTGCATGGTCCTTCCGTGTTTACTCGTCGGTGTTCTGTAGCATGGCGATGCTCTCTGTTATTCGTTATTTACTTACAATCGTCCAGTTTCGCTGGTTCTTACTTTACTCGTTGGGTCATGAGACTGTTTTGGTGCTCGCATTAGCTGCCGGTGTTCCCTTTGTAATGGACCCTCTACCCTTTCGATGACGGTTTCCGTTTGCTGTGTCAGAATAAGTAAGGTCATCTGCTCTGAGTGAGAGGAAATGCTTGGGTCAGGGGTTGTAAGGATAGTTGAGAGGGTCCGATGGAGTCTCGTTGGCTAATGGGAGAGAATGATGTCTAGAGACGATGAGTGAGAGGTGCGTGTTGAGGGCCCACTTTGCGCAGGAGATCAGAAACTGCAAAAACTCAGTTGGCTTCGCTGTGTTGGGAGCTGGAGCTATACCGTGCCAGTTGTGGAGCTCCAGCACCCTTTCGTGCCCTCGGTACAGGCCTGGAGATGGTAGACGTCTGGATGGGCTGATGGTAGAGAGGGTCTTTTTAAGCGGGTGAAGTTTGAAACTCCAAAGACCAGGTTACTATTGCTGATTCGGTAGAGGAGGGAGCTGCTTCTCTGTTTTATTATTTTATCTTAATCTTATTTTTAAAATTTATTGATTTGAGAGAGAGCCCCACAGCTGGCAGAGGGGTCAGAGGGAGAAACAGACTCCCCGCTGAGTAGGGAGCCCAGTGTGGGCTGGATCTCAGGGCCCGGGGATCACGACCTGAGCGGAAGGCGGACATGTAACCAACGTAGCCGTGCAGGCGTCCTGGAATCTGCTCTCTGTCTTGTAATTCCTGTACTTTTCCCTGTAGGAAAAGTATTTCAAAACTACAACTCAGCTCTTGAGATGATAATTAACTTAGCACTTAGACTTTTGGTGCCATTAAAAAAGGGTAGAACTAATTTTTGTATCTAAAATATAACAGTTGCTATTTACTTTGCAGAAAGATGCTTCTGACCCTTTCAGCCTCAATGAATTGCTAGATGAATTGTCAAGGAAACAGAAAGAAGAGCTGTGGCACAGGCTCAAGGATTTGTTAACAGATGTGTTGTTAGAAAGCCCGGTGGCTGGGTGGCAGACGGAGGAAGTCCAGGGTGAAGACAATATGGAAACAGAGCACGATTCAAAAATGGTAGGAGTCATCCTTCGGATATAAAACTTGTTACCTTTTCTCTGCTAAAAATTAGTTAATGTGTATAATTGAATTTTAAGTTAAGAAGAAACTTAAAGCTAGAAGTTAAGAATATTAGAAATCTGTTTATTATAGTTCTGCTTTTCCCAATCCTGCCATTATTAGTCTTCTGTTCGATGTTGCTGTTCTTCGTGCACAAATGACCCGTATTCAAATTTTAATTCACTTTTTAGAGGAAGCTAGAAGTGTGGGTTGATTTTTTTATAAATTTAGTAATGTTCACATTTCTTTTAAAAATTGTATTTTAAGTTAATCTTAAATCACTTGAACTTTGATTTTATTTTTCATTTGTAGAAAAAAAACATAGAAATAATTCATGCAGTTACATCTGTGGTTCTTGCTTCTGTGGCCGTAATAAACGAGAGTGAGAACTACGAAGACTTACTGGAGTGTGCGGTCCTGTTGAATGGTGAGTTGACTTGTGATGACGTGGCGCGTTCAGAAGCGGGCAGCTGGCGGTTCTCTGTCAAAGGAAGCAGTCGTCACGTAGGAGGAGGTAGTAAGGCATGTCTGGGCACATAAGCTCTTTTACTTCTAGAAAAGGAGCAAAGAAGTAGTCTTTTACGTCGTTCAATTGACGCCACGTAGAACTGTTTCAGGTGCTGAAAATTGTGCATCACTGAATAACAGCTGCTCCTTGTTTGCGGATTTTCCAGAATGTCTTCTTTGCAGGACCTTGTGTGCAGGACCCTGTAGCTCTTCAGTGGTCAGAGCTTACTAAGGGAAAATGCTCTGACTATGAACTCAACTGGTGATGACTGCCAGAAAGTCTCAGCTCAACCAAGCCTTTGTGACATTGCATTTTTTTTCTTGGCACGTGTTATGAACATGACCTGAGGAATAATTATTGACTCTTAGGGGAGCTTTACTATTAAAATTTGTCTCATGGTGCTTTTCAGGTTTTAACTAAACTGTGAAACCGTAGTTATTAATTGAAGAGGAGCACTATGAATTAGTGAGAATCTCTGATTATAGAATTTTTACATAAAACTATTTTATAGATACAAAAGATGCAAAAGAAGTTTTAATGAGTTTTAAGAAAAATCATCTAAGTGTCCTCACCTTCGCCCTAGGCAGTAATTAGTTCCGTGTGACAAACTCTCCGTCAGACCTCATTCTCGGTGCCACGTGGATTTATGTATCTGTGTTATTCAGAGTTCGTGTATTGGAATACAGTGTCTTAGTGAGGAGTATGTAACTAGTCCCCAGTGCTTGGTGAACGTCACTGCGGGTTGTTCTCAGTCTCCGAACACTGTTTTGTGAAACGATTAGTGCTAGCCTCGTCGTTCCTTCCTTCCCACTGACTCAGGAACTTAGCATGTAATGGCATAGGGAAGTCTGTGGATTCAGTTATGAGCATGTTATCAGTATTTTCATTTCATTTCTTGAGCTTTTCTGTTAATAAAAGCACTGTAGTTTTTGTATTCATTATAATTACTGCTTTTGCTGTTTTTCCCCGTGAGCCGGGATTTGAGGCCGGCCTGTGAAGGACAGGTGCAGGGGATTAGTGCTTGCCACACCTGGCCTGGGTAGGGGGTCAGTGGTACCTGTGGGCGTACTTACGTCTGGATAGTTTGAATCCCTGCCTCTCTTAAATAAGGGGCTGGGGGCAGTGTGACCCTCTGAGTCTTCCAGTCCTAAAATTCTGTATTCTGCAGGGTCTGCTTTTATAACAGTAGTTAACGGGTTTTTTTCAAGGTACATCGTTTATATTCTATAAATAATGTATATAAATTTATGGCAAGTTAAACATAAACTGATGTTTGCTTAGCAAACCTTTATGAGTCGTAGTACTTTACACCATTAAATCTGAACTAATATTGTTTATTTACTAACGGGACAATCACTGTGCTCTGTTTTAGGTGTTTTATACGCATTACCTGAATCCGAAAGAAAGCTGCAGAGTTCCATTCAGGATTTATGTGTCATATGGTGGGAGAAAGGCCTGCCTGCCAAGGAAGATATGGGAAAGACTGCTTTTATCATGCTATTAAGGAAGAGTCTAGAGACTAAAACAGTATGTTTACTCTTTAAAATACATACGTTCCTTTGATAGTGCACCTGTTCACCCCAGCTGGGAATTATGTTCGCTCATAAGTGGCCTAACTGCAGCTGCTTCCCCAGTTAGGGTCTTTTTAGCCCAAGATGTTCAGGAGTGGACAGCGGGTACTGGCTCCACCTTGCGGTCTTTTTAATTTTTTTTTTTAAGGTTTTATTTATTTGTCAGAGAGAGGGATTCAGGAGGGCAGACAGAGAAGCAGGCTCCCCGCTGAGCAGGAGCCTGATGTGGGACCAAATCCCAGGACCCTGGGATCATGACCTGAGCCAAAGGCAGACACTTAACCAACTGAGCCCCCGAGTGTCCCATCTACATTGCAGTCTGATGAGGGTTTTCTCCTCTGTCTTCTGGGGTGTGTGGTCCTTGTCCTCCCTCTTGTCACTTCCTGGTACAAGGAGCTGCTCCACCTTCCCTTGGGCGGAGTTCCAGGCAGGAAGAAGAGGCAGGGAGGCAGCAGGTGCCAGACCTTCTCAGATGTTCTCAGCGTGTGTCCATCATCCAGAACTGGGTCGCATGGCCACATCTGTTTGCCGCAAATGCGGTTTTTGTTTTTTTTTTAAAGATTTTATTTTTTATTTGTCAGAGAGAGAGAGAGGGATCACAGGCAGACAGAGTGGCAGGCAGAGTCAGAGGGAGAAGCAGGCTCCCCGCTGAGCAAGGAGCCCGATGTGGGACTCGATCCCAGGACGCTGGGATCATGACCTGAGCCGAAGGCAGCTGCTTAACCAACTGAGCCACCCAGGTGTCCTGCAAATGCGGTTTTAAAAGGGCTACAGGGCCACCGTTAGCCAAGTGGGTGTTAGCGGCGAAGAAGGGCTGGGCTGCTGAGGCAGTGAGTGAGAGCCGCTGCCCGCGTTAGTGTGGTCCCCTGAGAGCAGACCCCAGCTCGGGCGGCACGGAGTGGATGTGTGCGGTCAAGGGCGAAAGGGGGCGGGAGTGTAGGGAAGGCCTCAGGCCCACGTGCAGGGGCTCCACCTGTTGGAGGTGGGGTTGTGCCAGACGGCAGTCTAGGCCTGACCACGTTTTGGAGCGCAGAGTTGAGGATTGGATTGAACTTGGTCCGTTTCTCAGCCTTTCATCTTTGGTGTCGAGTTAAGAATTTCAGGAAAAGGGGGCGCCTGGGGGGCTCAGTCATGAAGTGTCTGCCTTCAGCTCAGGTCGTGATCCCAGTGTCTTGGGATTGAGCCCTGCATCAGGCTCCCTGCTCAGTGGGAGGCCTGCTTTCCTTCTCCTAGTCCCCCTGCTCGTGTTCCTTCTCTCACTGTGTCTCTCTCTGTGTCAAATAAACAAATACAGTCTTTAAAAAGAAAAAAAGAATTCCAAAAGAAGAACAGTTTTATCCTTTGATCAAGAGAACAAAGATACTTAGGTTCATCTTAGAAAATTGGGCAAATGAGGAAATGGGAAATGAGGAAGATAGAAACTCTCTGTAATTCCACTACCTAACGTGATCATTCCTAATTTAAGGATGTTTAGGAATTTTTCTTTGTCTTGTCCCCCTCATACCCTTACTTCCTTATGACAGATTCCTAGCAATGAACTTCTTAGGCCAGTGGGTTTGAGCTTGGTGCACATTTGGAGCTCCTGATACACATAGCAGGCTTGGCCTTCAGCACACCCCCACCGTCTGGGTCTGCCTCACCGTGGCCTCCAAGGAACTGGCGGGTTGATGACAGAAAAGATTGCTACTCCCTCACTCGCCCTGGGATTGTCAGGATTTATCCTGAAGCCATTGTTGGTTTATCTTTTTAAACTCTGTTTAAAAAAAACCATTTTCTCTGCCTTTTTGTTTAGCTTTAAAATCCAGACTTTACTCAGTGTCTCTAGTGTTTTACACCTGTGCAGCCGGTGTACAGGCACCCTAGCAGCATGGGGCTATTTAAGTTTCACTGCTAGTGAAGACTACTGAGCGCAGCGTTCCTCGTGCACCAGTCACGCTTCCGTGCTCTGCAGCCTGACTGCCGCGCTGGGCGGTGCAGACTCGGCTCCACGTGCAGAACCAGACCGTGCTGCCTGTGGGTGCTTCTGTGTGCCTTTGCCGTGGCTTCTTCCTTTTTGATGGCTGATGCAGAGTTGTAATTATTTACTATATAACACATTCTGGTCGTAAATTTGAAATGTGACCTTCATTATTTATTAAAAAACTAACATCTTTCCTTTCTGTGTCATTCCCAGGGTGCAGACATATGTCGGCTCTGGCGTATTCACCAGGCACTATATTGCTTTGATTATGACTTAGAGGAAAGTAAAGACATTAAAGATATGCTACTTGAGTGTTTCATAAGCGTGAAATACATCAAGAAAGAAGAGGTAAGTCGGTTTTTCTGTTTTGGTATTTTTGTGTGTTGCTTTTTAATGGACGTTTTTCCCGAGTCACTGTGTACGGCGCGCAGCGTTTTAGTGAGGCAGCCTCGCTGTCAAGAGTTGTTACGTTTATTGCACATTTTTGCCATGTAGCAGTGTTCACACATTTTGTAAATAGTGAATTTGCAAACGTATTTCATCATTAAATCAGATGGAAAGAGGTGGCTGTGAGTCTGGGGGACCTGTGATTGCTCTTTGAGAATGATTGGGTGGGGGGTGGCTACCTGGGGGCTGGGCATTAGGGAGGCATGTGATGTAGTGAGCACGGGGTGTCACAGGTAAGTGATGGTCACTGAACTCAGAAACCAACATTATACTGTATGTTCACTAACAAAATAAAAAAAAAATTCATTTCTTCAATGAAAGAAAAAAACGAATAATTAGAAGTAAGGTTGAGAAAGCATTTCCCAGTAGATCAGACCTGACCCTCTGCCCTAATTCGAGGCTAGGTGGCATTTACTCAGAACCATCATCACACAGTATTCTCGACTTCTTTTCCTGCGATCTAGTCAGTCCAGAGAGAAGCTCCTGGGTACTGCTGCACTGTCCGTTTGGGCGGTCATTCCCATAGGTAGCTGCTGAGCACATGGACTATGGCCAGTCGAGTTGTGGCCTTCAGCTGAAATACTTGGATTCAAAACTCACTGAGAAAAGAATGTAAAATGTTCACTAACAATTTTTAAATACTTAATACTTATTTCAATGATAATATTTTAGATATATTGTCTTACATAAATATATTATTAAAATTAACTTAATCTTTTTTACTTCTATTAACGTGGTTTTTAGAAAACAAATACAGAGTAGCTTGCATAGTTCTCTTGGACACTTCCGAGTTGTTCTCGTGGGATTCTTACTAGTCCTTTACTGAACACGGACTGTATTCCCATGCTGGGGACGCAGAGAAGGTCCTCGTTTGTATTACAGAAAAGACCCTTTGTTTCCGATTGCTCGTGGCGTCACAGATACATATGAGGCCAAAGGAGGAAGTCGTCACTCCTCCCCGAAGTAGGTGGGGAAGACTTCTCAGAGGCGGAGGAGGAGTACTGGTTTGGAGGCCCACAAATGAAGTTTGTTCAGGGTCCTGTGGCTGATCCGGGCGAAGACATGGTCATGCTTTGCCCACTCCTGGGCACTGTCTCCAGCCAACTGGCGTGAAGGGCCGCATGTGGGTACTGACCACGGTGACCAAAGCCTTCAGCTCCCAGGCTAGAAAGGCTGTTTTTAGATCTCTGTTTGTTCACTTACTGGGTGGTAGCTTTTTTTTTTTTTTTTAAGATTTTATTTATTTAAGAGAGAGAGAGAATGAGAGAGGTCAGCGAGAGAAGCAGACTCCCCACGGAGCAGGGAGCCCGATGTGGGACTCGATCCCAGGACTCCAGGATCATGACCTGAGTCAAAGGCAGTCACTTAACCAACTGAGCCACCGAGGTGCCCCTGGGTGGTAGCTTTGATCAGACTACTTTGAACCTCATGTTTCCTTCTATAAGACAGGAGGGAGGTGCTCTAACTGCATCATCGTTGTTTGTTGTTTTTGTTTGTTTGGTTTTTTAAAATATTTATTTATTTGACAGACAGAGATCACAAGTAGGCAGAGAGGCAGGCAGAGAGAGAGGGGGGAAACAGGCTCCCTGCCGAGCAGAGAGCCCGATGCGGGGCTCGATCCTAGGACCTTGGCATCATGATCTGAGCTGAAGGCAGAGGCTTTAACCCACTGAGCCACCCAGGCGCCCCTGCATCATCGTTGTTGGAAAAGAGGCTGTACCTGAGGCCTGTGCCCTCGGCGTCTCCAGGACTGTGGTTGAGTATAAGGAGAGCAAAGTAGCTGAAAGGCAGTTCAGACAAGTCAGCTGTCTTTATAGTGACTTGTCCATAGTGGATGGTGACCTGCATATCACCGTGTAAGTGCAAGTCGTGATAAAGATGTAAATGAATGTCTGTGTTAAAATCGCCCCCCCTTTTTTTGGATTGATGTCTTTTGAATTTATATTGAAACTTAGTTTCCTAATGAGTCCTTACTTTCGTTAGTGCAGTTTCCCATTATTCTGGTAAAGGACAAACACCTTGTGCTGTAACGGCAAGTTACTTGCAATAAATACTTGTTTTGAACTTGCCTGTTGCAAGCCTGGGTGCCCTGCTGTCTGTACCAGAGTGTGTTGCGTTTCTGCAGATCGCAGAGACGGTAGTGCTGGATGGGCGAGCCGTGAGGAGGGGATGGTGTTCTTGGCGGACGTGTTTTGTGTGCTGTTTCGAGTCTTGGCAGGTAGTACTGCTTTGCAGGGTCACGTGTCATCGGCTAGCGCGTGTGGACGAACACGGGGAGTATGTTTATTTGAACATTCTGCTTTGGCAGACGTTGAGCCTCTCCACAAATCCCGTTTTCTCATCTATGAAAGATGAAATCAAGTGATGTTTGGTTCCGTTCCACCCCAAAATGCTAAGTTGTAAGCATTCTTTGACTTTAGGTTATGTAGATAGAGCTGGAATGAAATGTTTGTGGACTGTTTAGCTGAGCTGCTGGGCAGCATGGTGCCTGTCTGTGTATCCCTGCGGTCGAGCACAGGAGGAGATCGGTGGTGTCTGCTGCTTGGCCCTCCACAGGGACGGTCTTCTGGCCATTGCCCTGCTGCCCTGCTCTGTCACTCCAAGGCCCAGACGGCCGTCCTGAGTTACAATTATGAATGCTTCCGTCACTGGGAATAACAGACTTTCGTGTTCCCGAACATCCAAAGAATTGTTTTTGTAGTTATCGGGAACTTTTGGTTTGGTTGCAATTTCAACATTATATCTTTTTTTTTTTAATTTATAGGGAAGAAGATTTCTTAGTTCTCTCTTCAGTTGGAATATAAATTTTATTAAAATGATCCATGAGACCATTAAAAACCAGTTACAGGGATTACAAAAGTAAGTATTAAAGGCAATTAATATTTTGTGCTGACTTAATCTGATGATGAAATATCCTATTTGACCTGACTTTTTAAAATCATATTAATGTGTTGGAAGCTTTAAAACTTATCTCTGAAGATTACATTATTTGTTATGTGTTGTTCACTGTGTGCTGCTGTTTTTACTGTGGGTTTGTCATGTGCTGTTACGTCGCCGGAGAGTGTGTTTCCCTGCTTTCTCAGTAATGACGCTGAAGTTGAGAGTTAATTTGTGATCTTCTTTAAGTAGAGTATTCAGCAGTCCAACCTTAGCCTCGGGCGCTGTGAATCCCACGTCAGCGGCACTGCCGATACCGTGTGGCTGTAGCACACGCTTTCCAGTTCCCTGTGGACGGAGCGCTGTGTGGTGGCGGGAGGAGTCCCGCGGGGCAGGAGTCTCGGGTGCGCTCGCGGCTGAGCTCGCAGCCTTGGGAAGCCCCTGCAGCCGGAGCTGTCAGCGCCAGGGGGTGCTGCTCGGCAGGGGCAGCGCTCAGTGCGCGAGGCCGGCTTGGCTGTGCGTCCTCGGAGCTGAGCGGTTCCGAATCCCCGTGGCACAGCTGCCCTGTTCGCTGGAGCGCTTCCTCCCGTTTCCTCACCGGCAAAATATTTGGGTTGGAACAGTTGATTTCTAAACTGAGTGAAAAATGAACTCTGGTATTTTAGGGAATCAGTCATCTGGGAAGTCAAAAATTGACTCCCAAGTCAAAATTGTATTTATAAAATTAAACATTTTTTTTTTTACTGAAGAATTTGGCTCTCATTATGTTCTCAGAATTTCACAGAAAATAGTAAAGTTCTGGGGAAACCTTGACTGAGAATGGAGAAGATCGTTTGATACTTCAATTTCCCTTCTCAGAATTTCTTCCCTTTGCTCCTTCCTGCTGCAGGTGGATAACCTGTCTCTGTAGGTACTTGGCAGACGAGTCTGCGGCGCCATTTCTCCTCCTTTGGGGAAGGAGGGAGCCCGGACTGACGCACGTTAAGAGTGTGATCGTTTGGGGTCCCCGGCTGGCTCAGGTGGGAGAGTGCGCCCTCCTGATCGTGGGGTCATGAGTCTGAGCCCCATCTTGGGTGCAGAGACTACTAAAAATATATAGACTTTAAAAAAGTCTAATGGTTTGAACTTGCATTAACTTTTTCTCCCCCCATAGATCTCTGATGGTGCACATCGCAGAGGTTTATTTCAGAGCTTGGAAGAAGGCCTCCGGGAAAACATTGGAGGTATTTTCTTTTCATTTTATTAAATGTTAACATTTATTTTTGCTGTATTCTAGTTGCTAAAGAAGTCATCACGGATAGTCACTTAAAATCTGTGTTGAAGGGGCGCCTGGCTGGCTCAGTGGAAAGAGCGTGCGACTCTTGATCTCAGGGTTGTGAGTTTGGGCCCCACGGTGGGTACAGAGATTACTTAAAGAAAAAAAGAGAACCTTAAAAAAAATTTAAAAAATCTGTGTTGATGCTTTTTGTGAAAATAAAACCAGAGAAGGAGACTCCATGGGACTGAGATTTCACTGTCATTCCCGTATATTTTCATGCTCAGTCACAGACCTAGGATTCCTGCCACTCCTTGAGATGTCCCTTGTCATTTTGGTAGCTTTGTTAGACCTGTGCTGTCCGGCCGTGCCCTGGGAATGTGTCCTGTGTGCGCTGAGATGTGCTGCGTGAGAAACACGCCAGATTCTGAAGACACAGTGGAGAGAGCAGAATGTAAAATAGCTATGAAATGTGTTTTTAAAATATTGCTTGCATGTTGAAGTGATAATGTTTTGGCTATACTGGGCTGAACACGATATATTACTAAAATAATTTTACCTATTTCTTATTTTAATGTTGCTGCTAGAAAATTTAAAATTGTGTTTGTGGTTAGGATTCTGTTTCTCTTGGGCTGCGCTGCTCTAGAACCTCAAACTACCCGTTGTGTTTTAGTTGCATCGTTTTTGAGACTATAAAGACATCCGTCTTGAATACGGCTGATGTTGAACGGCCTGTACTATCTGCGCTAGGAAGATGTGGCTGTGTAATTCACGGTCGCAGTAAGACTCAAAGTCCCTTTTGGAAAAATATCAGAAGAAAGTGTTTTTGTCAAATATCCTTCATGTTTTTCTCATACTACATTCTCAAACGTATTTTGTTTCCAAGAGTGAAATGTTTACTCTAAGTCAAAGAGGAGTCTTTGCTCTTCAGGGAGCAGGTGCTGACCCGGTAGCTGGAAGAGGGATGATTGCTGTCTGGGGCTCCCTTCTGCCCACCTGCTCCCATGCAGCTCAAGCTTGGTTTATCACCGACTTCCACTTCTAAAGATAAAACTTGATCGCTCGTATCCCTATCGACAATATCTACGATCATTTTGCAGTGTGAAATATTTTAGAGGAAAGGGCAAAACCAGGACATTGCCCTACGTTTCTTCATTGTTTTATCACTGCATGATACTTGTTTATGGGAAAGATATTTGTTCCCCTTTTCTCCAATACTGGTTTTATTTATTTATTTTTTTAAGATTTTATTTATTTATTTGACAGAGAGAGATCACAAGTAGGCAGAGAGGCAGGCAAAGAGAGAGGTGGAAGCAGGCTCCCTGCCGAGCAGAGAGCCCGATGCTGGGCTCGATCCCAAGACCCCGGGATCATGACCTGAGCCGAAGGCAGAGGCTTTAACCCACTGAGCCACCCAGGTGCCCTCCAATAGTGGTTTTAAAAATAGGTATTTGTGGGGGTGCCTGGCTGGCTCTGTCGGTGGTGTGTGCAACTTTTGATGTCTGGGGTTTGAACCCCACTTCGGATGTAGAAATCACTAAAAATAAATAAAGCTCAATTTTTAAAAATAATGGGTGTTAGTCATTAAAAACAACTGTTTGAGTCAGCTCTTTGTACTTCTCAGGCTCTCCCTCTCTTCCCCCCTTCCTTCAGATTTTTAAAGCAAGTTCCAAATATGAAATTGCATATCTGTGTACTTCAGACTGCATCTCTAAGGAATATGGTTGTACAATTTCATTAACATACTTAACAAAATTAACAATTTCTGGGTATTTTAAAAAATATTTAAATTTCTCTGCTTTGTTCAAAGGTATCTTTTTTTGTTTTTTGTTTTTTGGCATCAGAATCCATAAGTCTCCTATGGCATTTGCTTGTTATATCCTTTAACTCTCTCAGCATTCCTCCCCCCTCGAGTTCTGTTTTTAAAACTTGTGCCATTCATGGGTATGTTGAAGTAACTGGGTCAGTTGTCCTGTAGAACGTCCGTTCTAAAGGTTCAACTTCTGTGGCACAAACACTCAGCAGGTCGTGCCGCACACCCCGCTTCGTCACGAGTCAGCGTGCTTCCCCGTGTGTGGTGATGCCGAGGTTTGCCATTACCTTTGGTGAAGGGAGTGTTTCAGAGATGATGAGGAGAGCAGGCTCTCCTCGTGTCCTTCCCTAAAGCCATGGGACCCCAGGAGTGGGGCAGAGTGTAGGGTCACAGACCAGAGGGTCCACTGGACTGCTCCCAGCGGTTGACTCTGCCTCCTTGCCCGGCGCTGGAAGGATGTAGGTGTTGGGGTCTGACCGAAGAGCCACCCACACCCACCCCCCAGCCCTGCCCCTCCCCAAGGACGCTCTGAAAGAGCTTGTTTCAGTCACTTGGAGTCCTGGCCCCCACCTTAAAGGTAGTTCAGCATCAGCCCTGGGGAGGCTCTTGGACAGATCCGGTCTCTGAGGTCGTCTGGGTCAGCATGACTTCCAGGAGAGGCCCTCAGGCCATGCTGAGTCCCTGAGCTGCCTGGCTTGACCGAGCCTCAAGGGGTAGGGGAAGCTTGCCTGCTCTCTAGCACAGACTTGATGTTTCGTCAAAGACAGAGGAAGCTAAAGGAGTATCAAAGGTTCAAGGGGTTCTAAGAGGGATAGATTTAAAACAGGAGAGCTCTGAGCAACGGATGCTGGTGCTTTCCTCCTGGAGCAGAGGATGAGCAGAGCCGACCCCAGCGGCTGCGCCGCCCGTCCCGTCGTCTGTCGGAGCTAACGCTGTGCTTGCCGTTGCAGACCATCGAGAACAGCTGCATCCAGGACTTCATGCACCACGGAGTCCACCTTCCGCGCCGGTCTCCAGTGCACTCCCGAGTGCGCGAGGTGAGCAACGCGCTTGCCCCGCCAGTCTTGCGTTTTTCAGATAATGTCTCATCTTCTCTGTTTTTAGATTATTGTTTATGCTAATTTAAAAAATTAACCCCTCACAGGCATCACCTTAAAAGGGCTTTCTCAGAATCTTGATATTTGGTGGCTGGCAGTTTTAACTAGAAGAAAAGTGTGTTGTTAAGAGAGTCAGAACTTTATTCAAATAATCTTTAAATTCTTTGACGTAAAACTGTCCAGAATCATTACTAACTGCCACTACCAGTTTTTTAAAAAAGAATATTGAGATTATTTTTATTACTTGCTTTCATAATCAGATTTTCATTTTGATATTCTATAAACCAAATGGAATAAATGTTTGGGTAGTTTCTTTTAATATTAAGAATTTTGTTTTTAAAAGCTAATCTCAGGGACACCAGTCAGTAGAGCATGTGACTCTTGATTGCAGGGAAGTGAGATGGAGACGCACATGTGGCATAGAATTTACTTAGATTAAAAATTTTTTAAAAGTTACTCTCAAAATTTAGGTATGAATTTTATACTTCTGTTGTCAATGATCTGACTAAAATAAGGCTTTATTATCCATGTCGTAAAGACGCTGTTAGGTATTTGATAATCATAATGACCTTGGCAGTAGGAATTGGAAATTGTGGTCTGTTCAGAACACAAGATCAGTGTCCTAAACCAGGAGTGATGCCTTGTGTGTTTGCCATTGATTTTGGCAACTGTATTTAAAAAAGCTAAATGAACAAAGACTCTCTTTACTTTCTTATATAGTAAAATTATTATTGTAGATTGTAAATATGCTAATTATATTAAGCTTGAACAGATAAGAAGACATTTCTTTACATTACTGATACGTTAGTTTGAGTCATCCAAAGAGAAAAAAGCAGAGATTAATAGATCCAGCTGCTGCCTGCACCCCCCCCCCCCCCCCACGACACAGTCCCAGTGTGGCTTCATTAAGTTGTAGGTCAGCTTGGGTCACTTATTTGTTGTTTCGGATTCTATTTAGTTGTAAAGGATGGCTGAGCATGTTCAACTGGATAAAGTTGTGGCATAATTGCTTCCTTCTTGGTACCAAATGAGTGAAGACTTCTTTTTCCCCCAAGACTTTTTTTCACATTTGGTTTTCTGCTCTGGTAGTAATTAAAATATTATAAAATATTGTAAGTATAGATTATCACTGTTTGGTGAAACTATGAGAAATACAAAGAATTAAAAGAAGGAATATTAAATTTCAGTTTTTGAATGCATTATATTCCTGGACTCTAATTCTTATCATTGCTTATAACACGCTGTTAACTTCTTCCTCAAATCCCCTTTTTTGGTAAACATCAAATTTGTATGATAAATTACTGATACGTTGAAGGAAGCTTTATGAAACACTTCACATGTTAATTTGCAAGTAAAAATCCTCATGCTGTCGATGAAAATCTGTTAATATCAGGTACTTGTAATGCTTGCCCAACCCTGTGAATATAGTGAAGCCTGCTGAGTTGTAGACTTCAGAAAGCCGGCTTCTATGGTACGGGATTTATACCTTGATAAAGCAGTTTGAAAGTCTTTCTGTGAAGAAGCACCTTGGTGGCTCAGTCAGTTGAGTGTCTGACTTGGTCTTCACTCTGGATCTCAGGGTTGTGGGTTCAAGCCCCATGTTGGGCGTGGAGCCTACTTACAAATAAATAAGTAAATAAAAATAAAATCTTCCTGGGAGTACTTGGGAGGCTCCGTCAGTCAAGCGTCTGCCTTCGGCTCAGGTCGTGATTCCAGGAATCTGGAATGAAGCCCACCCTGGGCTCCTGCTCAACAGGGAGCCTGCTTCTCCCTCTGCTGCTCCCCTGCTTGTGCTCTCTTGCTCTCACTCAAATAAATGAAATCCTAAAAAAAAAAAATCTCTCTGTAAAGTGAGTATACCACTGATACTAAAACTTGATAAAGTTGTACACACACAGAACTGTCTAATATCACTTACCACCATCAATAAAAATCCCCAAATAAAGAATTCTCAATCGGAAGACATAATCCCCGGACTGTAGTTCTTTTAGGGTAAAGTTGGCTCAGGTTCAGTTCAAGTATAATCTATTGTTGGATAACCTGTTTGTTATTTTCCACTTTTCACTAGTGAAATTTCAGTTCCAGGAGTGTGAATTAAGGAAGTAAGGCAGAACTGACTGTTGCTGACGGCGAGAGTCGGAAGAGTTGCGGGAAGATTCCGGCTCGGGCAGGGCTGGCAGGAGAAGGACCGAGGGCTGGAAGCTGAGCGCACAGCCTGTTCTCCAGTTACTCACAAGCTTGAGGGTTAAGCTGGTACCGTAAAGGCCACCGAGCAGTGACACCCCTTTGGAGACATATGCCTGCCTCACGTGCTCGTCGTAGGTTCTTGGAACCAAAGGGACTTAGAGCCGCTCGTTTTGGAGCCAGAAGGGCCCCTAGAGACCATTCAGGGTGGCTCCTGTACACACACTCCTTTTCTCCTTCACCCTGAGTGTTAGAAGTCTCTGAACTTGTTTTGAGGTTGTTTGTTGGTAGAAGAGTAGAAACTACAACCAAAGCTTTTATAACCCAAGGTCATTGATCTTTTTTATTTCTGCCATCGGCTTCTTTCCTGTGATTTCTCTCACGTGTCTAGTACTGTCCGTACATCTGTCATTGTATCTTCTCTCAGGAGAGAATCGTCAGCCCTTGTGAAGCACGAGGGTCTCTTTGGTGGAGAGGACAACCTGCCTGTCTTCAAAATAGGATCTTAAATGCTCTCTTTAAAACCATGACCTTTCTTTTTTCCTTTTTGTCTTTCTTTAAGATTTTATTTATTTGACGGAGAGAGACACAGCAAGAGAAGGAACACAAGCAAGGGGAGCAACAGGCAGAGAGAGAGAGGGAAGCAGGCTCCCTGCTGAGCAGAGAGCCCGATGCGGGGCTCAATCCCAGGATCCTGGGTCATAAGCTGAGCCAAAGGCAGAGGCTTAATGACAGAGCCCCCCAGGTGCCCCAAAACAACATTATTTTTTTTTCTTCTCTTTGCTCTTAGGTGCTGAGTTATTTTCATCATCAAAAGAAAGTTCGTCAGGGAGTGGAAGAGATGCTTTACAGATTGTACAAACCCATCCTCTGGAGAGGACTGAAGGTACAGCTATTGGATAGCCATCCGTGTTAAGAGCTAACTATGTTCTGGATTTATTGTGCTCTAATTCAGAATTGGGATAAGGCAGTATAAATAAGACTGGAAGCTGGGGGCTTTGTGAAATTTGGGGATAAATGTCTTTTTCTTTTATTAAAAACATTTTTAGGCCTGTTAGACTGGGAGTCTGACTTGGTTTCGGCTGACTCCACAGCCTGAACAGTGGGAAGGGGTCTGTCGTGCCCCGCGAACCGGTGGAAGCGCTGGGGGTCTGCATAGTTGAGCTGGGCCGTCCTGGCCCTCAGGACCTTCTGCTGACGACTGACACACAGGATGACGGCCTTCCAGGGGTGCCGGAGTGGACACGAGTGATTCTCACCGTGGCAAATCCAGTGTTGGGAGAGGGGTCGCCATTTCTTAGTGACAGAGGTGGACTTTGAGGCGAGGAATTGGGTCTTTATTTTTTTTTTCAAAGATTTATGTGTTTTAGAGAGAGAATGTGTGGGGGAAGAGGCAGGGGAGGGAATCTCAAGCGGACGCCCCGCTGCCTGGGGAGCCCGGTGTGGGCTCATTCTCGTGACCCGTGAGGTCATGACCTCAGCTGAGAGCAGGAGCTGAAAGCTTAACCAACTGTGCCCTGCAGGTGCCCCCAAAACACATGGTTTGTACTCTCTCTCTCTCTCTTTTTTCTAAGTCGGCTCCACGTATGGAGCCCAGTGTGGGGCTTGAACTAAAGACCCCGAGATCCGGACCTGAGCTGAGATCATGAGTCACATGCTAATCCCTGAGCCACTCGGGTGCCCCTGGGTCTTGGAATATCTGTCATTACTGAGCCAAGAGTTTGGTTGAGTTCATGGAAGGTCTAAGTTGGGTCGGTTAGAAGAGTAAGTCTGTATTGAGATACTTTGGAAGCATTATTTAGAAAATCTGCCTGGAAGCCTCTGAATGTTTGCTCCTTCGACCCTGAAACACTCTTTCCTTATTCTAGGCCCGAAACTCGGAAGTCCGGGCAAATGCTGCCCTGTTGTTCATTGAAGCATTTCCTGTTAGAGATCCAAATTTCAGTGCTGTCGAAATGGACAGTGAAATTCAGAAACAGTTTGAAGAGCTCTATGTACGTATTGCATGTGGCTGGTCCCCTGTGATGTCCCCTCCCTCTGGGCCTGGTGTGGGTGCCGGCTTCCCCGTAACTACCTGTGTGCTGCCGTCGGATGGTGACGTTCTTCACAGAAATCCATGCCCCCCGGTGCCTCCTGTGACAGCGTGGATCCAATAGTGTTTTATTCTTTTTCTCTTTGTCACCTTTGGAGCATCTCATTATTTATTACTCCCTATGGTGTTAAATGTTTATGCGTATTCTCACCTCCCCAGCACAGGTCGGCAGTGTGACCTGTGGTTACAGTAGGTCCCACGCAGATTTGATTCCACTTCTCGATAGTTGTGTAACTTTGGGCAAGTCGCTCACTTTTCTGGGTCTCTCTCTGTGCTTCGGTGGTGTTGGTGTTGCCCGTGGAGCAGCGTGGATAAACACACAGTGCCGTCTTCAGGCGAGCCTGCGAGCGCCTGTCGCAGTGACTTGTCAAATGAGACATGAGGACGTTAGGGTGCCGCAGTTGCTCCCAAGGGTGCTGTGGGGCTTTCCCCCCGGCCGGAAAGTGCCAGCCTCTGCTTGTTTTTCTACGTTTTTCGGGGCTTCCTAACATAAGCTAAAATATGCTATTTGTTGTTGTAATTGGCAGAATAAAACCTGAGGAAGTGGTAACGAAACGCTGTGATAAAGTTGTTACCCGTGACATTGCCGTAGCGCTTCCTTTTGTGTGCTTGCTTGTTTTTGAAGTGTTGGGATTTTTTTTGTTTTGTTTTGAGAGCGCGCACGTTAGGAGGGGGAGGAACAGAGGGAGACAGAGAAGCAGACTCCCCGCTGAGTGGGGAGCCCAGTGCAGGGCTCAGCTCCAGGACCCCGAGATCACGACCCAAGCCGAAGTCAGACGCTTTATGGACTGAGCCACCCCGGTGCCCCGTTTGTCTCTGTGTTGAACGAAAAAGGTCATGCGTGCAGCAAGTTGAAATAATTGCATAACTAGCATGTGTAGACTGAGCCCTTCGCACGTCCGCACACACATGTGCGCGCAGGGCACGCACACACCCACACTCCTGCCCACAGATGCGTGCACCCAGAGCGACGGTCACTAGTGTTGCTGTAAGTGCCTCGGCCGCACGCGTGTTTGCTTAGAAGTCCCCTCGGGAATCCCTGATTTTGTGGGGCTAATGTTGGTGGGCAAATCAGAACTAGACTTTGATAGTTTTTAGCCAAAAAACGATGAAAAACTTTTTCTCTTTTTTCTTTTTCTCTCTTTTTTTAAAATAAAGGTTTTATTTATTTATTTGAGAGAGAGAGAGCGTGCGCATGAGTTGGGGGAGGGGCAGAGGGAGAAGGAGAAGCAGACCCCTGCTGAGCAGGGAGCCTGACTTGGGGTTTGATCCCAGGACCCTTAGATTGCGACACTTCACCAGCCGAGCCACCTGGGTGCCCCAGTGTTTGCTCTTTTTAACCCAGGGGTCCAAATCCATGACGCTGACGTTTCCACAGGTCTAAGTGTCTGCCCGGGGTGTGGTGATGGAGCGTGTGCCCCCTGTCCAGCCGGCACGCGGGTCCTACGCTGGACCTGCCGTTCCTCAGACTCACAGGGTGTGTGCGGAGGTCCTCCTGCCCGAGTGCAGCACACAGGCAGTCCTCCGGGGCTGTCCAGCCGGGGCTCCTGAGCCCTCGTGCTGGGCAGCAGCAGACAGTGACTGAGAGCATGGGGTCTCACATCTTGTTTTGTAGCCGGCTCCCCACAGTTTCTTCTTCATTTTTTAAATTTTTTTAAAAGATTTTATTTATTTACTTGACAGACATCACAAGCAGGCAGAGGCAGGCAGAGAGAGAGGGGGAAGCAGGCTCCCTGCCGAGCAGAGAGCCCGATGTGAGGCTCGATCCTAGGACCCTGGGATCATGACCTGAGCCGAAGGCAGAGGCTTTAACCCACTGAGCCACCAGGTGCCCCCACAGTTTCTTCTTTAAACCTGGAAATAATATTGTGTTGGATTGTGATAAGGTCTCAATGAAAAATTATATATAAAACATTTAGCTCCCTCCCTAGCATTAAGATGAGTGGTTATAGGTGAAGGGGATTACGAGTGCACTTGTCTTCCTAAGTACTGACTAATGGGGCGCCTCGGTGTCTCAGTGGGTTGAGTGTCTACCTCTGGCTCAGGTCATGATCGCAGGACCCTGGGATCGAGCCCACATCAGGCTTCCTGTTCCACGGGAGGCCTGCTTCTCCCTCTTGTGCTCCCCGTGCTTGTGTTCCTCTCTCGCTGTGTCTCTCTCTGTCAAATACGTAAAATCTTAAAAAGAGAAAAAATAAGTACTGAGTAATACGGAGAATTGTGGAATCACCATATTGTACATCTGAAGTAAATGCAACACTATGTTAACTACGTGGAGTTAAAATAAAAAATATTATGTCAAGAAATGACAGTGGTTATTACTGTCCGTAGGAGCATTAAAAACCTGTGAAGTGATGCGATTATGTAATAGACCACCAGGAACATTGGTGAATCCTGTGTCTCCTGCACTAGAAACCAAAATGAAGTTCTGGAGACGAGTCTGATACTGATGTGGCCGACGCAAGGCGTGTAGGGAGCTGGTGGTCTCTTCGAGATGCAGAGTCTGTCAGACGCTCGGCAGCTTGGATATTAGAATATTGGCTAATGAATGCTGTGACTGTGTTTCTTTCTATTCCATTAAAAGTCACTGGTATTGAAAATTGTAGAAATCTTACTATCAGGACGTCATGGTTGGTAAAAGTATTGCATGAGTGAAAATGTTTCCGTGCTACGAAGGCTGATGTAATTTTAGCAAATGCGTAATATACATGTTAATAAGTTTAAGAGGCAGGAACTATTCAGTGTTTTACTGTGAAAAATAAAACGTACATAGGAGTGGAAAATTCTTCTTAGAGAAAACACCGAAAAGAGATGCCGAGTCTTTGTTAGAGTCTAAGGAATAGACCATGTTAGGACTGGTAAGTGGGTTGTGGTTTTGCACGGGGGGACAGGGCTTTTCTCAGCAGATGGGGTTCCCCTTGGGTTCTATGGCTGAGGGACAGGCAGGCCAGTGACCCCAGGGTGACCAGATACGGAGGGGACTCCCCTCCTGGTGGCTTTCTCTCCTTTCTTCTTTCCTCTGTGGAGATATTTGAGTTATTGCTGGCTTTTCTAAGCTCCTCTGTTCCCCTAAGGCCTTTTTTGAGAGCTCTTCCCTGGCAGGTGGTTTACGGTGGGAGCAAATGCAGGGAGCTCTCAGAAGCCCTTGCGCGGTCTGTGTTTATGACACCAGGTTTGGGCAAGTCTGAGCTCCGGAAGAACGTAGGAGTGTCTGGGTCCCTGCTGCTCCTGCTCTTCCTTCCGTGAAATCTGTTTTTACTTTCCTTCTTATAGAAATCCCTCATTGTAGGGGCATCTGGGTGGCTCAGTGGGTTGAGCCTCTGTCTTCGTCGCAGGTCATGATCTGGGTCCTGGGATCGAGCCCCGTGTCAGGCTCTCTGCTCAGCAGGGAGTCTGCCTTGCGCGCTCCCTCTCCCTCTCTGCTCTCTCTCTCTTAAATAAATAAATAACATATTAAAAAACAATCCCTCATTTCCAACGTTGCTATTTTATGACCTTGTCATCTTGGTCAGATTTTGGCGAGAGGAAGTAAGTGCTCATCCTGACTTGAAGACTATCTCCCCTCATTACAGAGTAAGAATTATTTGTGCTTTTAAACTTTTGTAATAGAAAAGTCTGCACGTGAAAATAGAGGGTGTAGTGTAACGAGTCCCTGTGTACCCACAGGCAGTTTCAGTGTCCGCGTGGACTGACCCAAGACTTACTATTTCTTCTGACTCGAAGCAGATCTGAGGTGTCATCATTTTAACTCTAAATGCTTCCTAGGAGTCGCTAAAACTTGGGGCTTTTTATAAAGGCATAATCATACCATCATTATAACTAGAGAAAAATGAAAAAGAATTCCTTAATGCTGTCAAATATTGGATGTTTATTTTTTTTAAACACACAAGAAATTTTAATTCTTATTTTAAGTAAATTCTACAGCACGTGGGGTTTGAACTCATGACCCTGAGATCAAGAGTCACACGGTCCTCTGACTGAGCCAGCCAGGCATCCCTGTGTCATTGTTTTTGAGTGATACTTCAATGAGGCTTTTCCCGTTTTGTTTGAGTCTGTGTCTAAGAACCGTGCAGGTGATCAGCCAATGTATTGATAAGACCCAGTACTGATAAGTCCAGTAGCCTCAGTCTCTCTCTCTCTCTGGCTTACTATTTTTGTTGTTGAAGAAGCCAAATTATTGTTTTGTTTATCGCATTTTTAAAAAACAGTTACTTACTTAAGAGAGAGCGTGAATGTGAGCAAGAGAGCAGGGAGCAGGGAGGCAGAGGGAGAAGCAGCTCCTCGCTGACCAGGGAGCCCCATGTGGGACTCGATCCCAGGACTCCAGGACCATGACCTGAGCCGAAGGCAGACGCTCACCTGACTTGAGCCCCCCAGGCGCCCCGCATTCTGGAGCATATCCGTGTGGTGTTGTTATGATGTTCTTCTGCCTTTTGTCTTTCCTGAATATCAGTAGCTGTAGAGTTGATCAGTTATTTTTGTGGGGATTTCGTTTGTTGTGTCAGATTTTCCATGGCGCTGTTGTGTACTTCCATCCAGAGGTACACGCGATCTTTCTTTTTTTTTTATTTTAAAGATTCTATTTATTTGACAGACAGAGATCACAAGTAGACAGAGAGGCAGTCAGAGAGAGAGAGGGGGAGGCAGGCTTCCCGCTGAGCAGAGAGCCCGATGCGGGACTCGATCCCAGGACCCTGAGATCATGACCTGAGCCGAAGGCAGAGGCTTAACCCACCGAGCCACCCAGGTGCCCCGAGATCTACAATATCTTGTTTCTTGTTGTATTTTTAAAGAGGGTGGAAGGGAGGAGGAAGGGAGGGCCAGAGGGCAGGGTGGGCAGACAGAGAGAATCTTAAGCAGGCTCCATACCCAGTGTGGAGCCTGACACAGGGCTCGATCTCACAACCCTGAGATCATGACCTGAGCTGAAATAAGAAACAGACACTTAATAAACTGAGCTACCCAGGTGCCCTCTCTTTTTGGTTTGTTTGTTTGTTTTATATTTTTAAAAAGATTTTATTTATTTATTTGACAGAGAGAGATCACAAGTAGGCAGAGAGGCAGACAGAGAGGGGGAAGCAGGCTCCCTGCCAAGCAGAGAGCTGATGTGGGGCTCAATCCCAGGACCCTGAGATCACGACCTGAGCTGAAGGCAGAGGCTTAACCCACTGAGCCCCCCCAGGCATCCCGTCTTTTTGTATTGTTAGCAACCACTGATCACCATTTCTTGGTTTAATTCATTAAGTAGAATTACTTTATTCTGGCCTTAGTGCATTACAGTATTTTAGAAATTCAAGAAAGTAGTTTGCGTAGGCTGTGTCTGTAGGATCGTTGTCTGCATACCTCACTGAATGTGGGGTTGGTATTTGAGACTCTGCTGTAGGCAAAGTCCTGTAGATGGAATTGGCAGATAAGGTCCCACACATGTCCGGATTCTCCTCTTTTAAGTGCTCAGCTATAGAGATGGTAAGTAATAAGAGATATGTGAGTCTCACAGGACCAGTGTTTCTATGACTTGAAATGTCTGCTACGTTGTAAATGCGTAGAGTACTAATGTGTAGAGCAAATACTGATATAAAGGGAGCTGATTTAAGATTTTTAAGTCTTTTCCCCCCTCCAACTTACAGAGCCTGTTAGAAGATCCTTATCCAATGGTCCGTTCTACAGGGATCCTTGGTGTTTGTAAAATAACTTCCAAATACTGGGACATGATGCCTCCAACCATTCTTATTGATCTTCTCAAGAAAGTGACCGGGGAACTGGCATTTGACACAAGCTCAGCTGACGTGCGCTGTTCTGTCTTTAAGGTAGTGTTTGAAATTTCGCAAGCAGTATTTATTTACCATAGAATAATTAGGAAATACAGAGAAGAACAATTTTTAAATTACCCGTGATTCTACTCTGTGGGTATGCTACTATGGACATTTTTGTTGTACATCCACAGTAACAGTTTTAAAAACCAAACTGAAAGTGTGGGCTACGAAAAAGGCCTACTTGAATAATACCAGTTTTTGGTGTGTGGACTTGGTGGGTGGTGCATAGTGTTTTGTTGTGTGTAGGACTTAAAAGTTTTAAAGTTATACAGTAAAATTGACTGTTTTGGTATACCATACGTAATTTTTTTTAAAAGATTTTATTTATTTATTTGACACAGACAGAGATCACAAGTAGGCAGAGAAGCAGGCAGAGAGAGAGGGGGAAGCAGGCTCCCCGCTGAGCAGAGAGCCCGATGCGGGGCTCGATCCCAGGACCCCGGGATCATGCCCTGAGCCGAAGGCAGAGGCTTTAACCCACTGGGCCTCCCAGGCGCCCCACCATACGTACTTTTAAGAAGATCCTACAGAACTGTCCTTCCTCCCTCACCTGGTGTCAGCAGTTACAGGGACGCATCTGGTCTGGCTTCACCTTTAGCCAGTCCATTGTCTCCCACTGTTGATGACCTGGAAACTGTGTCAGCTCGTTGAGAAATAGTTCAGTATGGTGGTCAAAGCATAAGGTCTTGTCCTGTTTGATGGCGGGAATGTCCTAGTGACGTTGTGTGGTGGCAGGTGGTGGCCACACTTGCTGTCGTGAACACAGCGCGACGTGCAGCGTTGTCGAGCCGCGTGCTGTGCGGCTGGGACGAGTGACACCTGTGCGTCCACTGTAATTCCTGTAAGCAAGAGGTCGCTTGAAAAATCCTTTTTCCTAATAAATGGAAAGCAAAGGTGGAGTGTATCAGATCTTCCAGCTGGTGACTGGTCTGAGCATGGGCCGGTCACGCGACCCCCCCGTCTGAGGGGCGTGTGGCTGTGTCCCCACGATAGGGAGGCTCTGTGCCCTCTGACTTTCTGCAGGATGGATTCAAGGAATAAGAGAATTCATGGGCTCCCAAAAAATGTGAACGGATTGTGGATCCGACACAAGTTGGCTTTGGAGTTCTCTGCACCAGTAGTTGTCCTGGGTCCCTCATCTCTAAAAATCCCTTAAAATTTGGCTAAGAGAGAGCATTGAAGGGTTATTTTATAACTGCTTTAATCTTGTTTGGACAGAACAATGGATGAACTGATTATCAGTGTTGAAACTTGACTAATTCATTGGAAGTATGCTTTTTATGTGAACCTTTTAGAAAAGTGTTACTTTCTGTAGGTATATTCATTTGTTTCACTAATAGTTCACTAATAAGAATGAAACGGAATTATTTTAACTTTTTCTTGTTTATGTTCTAAATTTGAATTGTTTATATTTCTCCTTTTTGGTAGTGTCTGCCAATAATTTTGGATAACAAATTAAGCCACCCATTACTAGAGCAGCTTCTGCCAGCTCTGAAATACAGTCTCCACGACAACTCGGAGAAAGTGAGAGTGGCTTTTGTTGACATGCTGCTGAAAGTCAAGGCCGTGCGGGCTGCTAAGGTAGGACAAGCAGGACTTTATCACTGAAGAACACAAAGTAATTTTAATTCAAGAGTCTTAGTAATCACACCTAAACTAGTCGTTGTCTGGTATATTCTGCCAATTTATTGTATCATAAAATTTTATTTTGTGATTTTCATTGAAGTTTCTAGAAATCTCATCAGTGTTGTTTTCTTTCTGAAAGACTATATAAGCAGCCCCCACCTTAAGTTATATTTTTATCATGTCCGTGAAAGCTTTTATTCAAATATTGCAATACTTGGCACTCAGTAACTGCTTAAATGTTACTGGGAGAATTGCCTTCACCTTTTACAGAAGAAAGCAAGGAGATAATTGTGTTATGATAGACATTTTAACATGGTGTAAACTTTTGAAGTGAGGGTCTACTCTTTTAGCTTGAGTCCTATCGGTTTTTGGCAAAAAATGTTAGTTAGAAGGTTTTCGACTTCACTTGATGACACTGTCTTTTCTTCTTCCGTGCGGTGTTTTTCCGAAATTCACTTTAAAACGCTGGTTTGTCCCAGCATGGGATTTGGGAGCTACCTGACGTACCCATTAGTGCAGGGTTAGCCACACGGACCTGTGTGTGTTCATGTGGAGGAAGCCGAGCGGCCGGGAAAAGGAATGCGCTCACACGGAAATCCCACGGGGAGAAGAGTAAAAGCAGGTGTAGACGTGTGTACAGTGGGCCGCCACTGCATTTGTGTGTGTTTGCTCAGACGGCGAAAATATTCCTAGAAGGAAATGAGAAGTGAGTACCAGTTGCCCGAGGTGAGGGGGATTGGATGTCTAGGGATGGGAGACATTTTTTTTTATGGTTTTTACGAATTTTGAACTGTGAATTTTTATTAAAAACTAAAAACCAAAGACGATTTTACATGACCTCCACAGCACAGATGTCCAAGTCACACCCAAGTGCCCGTGCGGGGTCAGTTTGTTGGAAGTCGTTGGACTGCGTGCGGTCTGTCTCTGGGCTCGCCGTGGCCCTTCCACGTGTTGGGTCCGCAGGCTGCGCTGCTGCAGGCCCCCATGAAGTCCCGGAGCGCGCGCTCCAGCTGCAGAGTTCTTCCTGCAGAGCGTTGGGCTGCTCGAGGTCTTCTGCATCTCCTTACGGATTTTGGAATCAGCCCGTCCATTGTAACAAAAAAGCCGGCTGCAGTTTTTTCCCATTTGCTAGTAGCAGCTTATTAAAACTGAGTAGTTCTGAGTCTGAGACGGAACTGTTGGCTTAGTGTGGTGTTTGCAGTGCACGTTTGTTTGCGGAGGAGTGTTGTGAGGACTGACGGGGAATGGAGAGAGGAGCGTTTTCTCTTTACTAGTGGGTCTTCTCGGGACAACTGGGGAGACCAGGTAAGACAAGGACAGAAGTTCTTTGACCGGGAAGTTTGGATTGCAGGAGAATAGCAAGAAAGAAAGCATAATGTTTCACCGGGGTGCTTCTTTCGTCTTCAAAGCCAGGCCGAGAGTGATTTAGCTGTGAGATCTCGGGAAGGGTCGAGAGGCAGCTAACTGGGAGTGGGAGTGGCTGATCGTCCACCGTGTCGGAACCACTGGGGTCCCCTGCTGCGCCATCAGACGCCGCTCATGTTTGTGTTTGTGACGCACACACTTAACATTGGAGCCAAAGACCAGTTACCGACTTGCTGTGGTCTTGTCTGTTGGAGAAACCAACCTGCTGGTGATACGTTTGGGTAAAGTAAAACCTCGGGTAACTGAAACAAGTAACAGGATCCCGCGCCAATCAGAATTATTTAAGAAAAGTGAGTCAAAGAAAAACAAGCGAATATGGGGAGTTTCTGGAAAAGAAGATGTGCAGGAAATGTTAGTTGTAAGAATCACCCCGGAACCTTGGCAGTTGGTAATAGTACTGATGGCTACTTCACATTCGAGATGGTGTAGTCTCCATGAAGGCTCAGGAGTCAGCCTGTTCACCGTGAGTGGGAACAGACCGTGGAGAACCTCTCAGGCTGGCTCTGTGGCTGGCGCTGTTGTGCCGGGGCCTGGGGTGTTTCTTGGTTCTCTCCTGCAGCCAGGTTGGAGCTCTGAGGTCTCGAGTCTTGAAGAGACTTGCTTCCCTGAGTTCTCAAGTGGAGGCTTTCCCTTTTCTCTGGGATTTTTCCTTCTTTTGCTGTGCATGTTCTGAAGTTGGCATTTCCTAACGGCAGAACTGAGCCCTGAGTCCTCGCGTGGAGACGGTGTGATGCTCCTGCCGAGGGCACTGTCGGCCAGACGGGCTCGGCACCGCGGAGCCGTCTGCCTCCGTGCTTCGTCAGCACACAGCTGCACACCGTCGTCTCCCATCCTTCCGTGATGGTGCAGGCAGCGCAGCGCAGCCGGTGAATGGCGAGCCCATTCGTTGGCCATTTTGGTCTGGGTCGAATCTGCTTTTGCAGTGGTTGTGAGATCTCACTGCGAAGCTAGGCGTGCTTGAGTGTTTTGGCAAGTGCCTTTTGCTGGCTTTGTTGTTAGCCACAGGTGTGGTGTTCGGGATCACACCTTAGGGCACTCCCATCCACAGCCACACGACCGGTAGCCCATCGGAGCTGACCCGCGGGCAGGTGAAGGAAGGGGGCTGTCGTCAGAGCCGCCGGACGGGTCGTCACAGTCAGCACTGCCTTCTTCTCCTGAGCCCTGCAAGAACCGCCTCTCACCCTTGAGTGGGGGTCTCCCGTCGCCTGCCTGCCAGCTCGCTTGCTTTTGTACTTAGCTGCAGTGCGCTCTCTCCGCTGAAGCCACCCGCCTCGGGCCGGGCGGGAGCTGCGAGCTGGGCCACCGCATCGTCCGGTCTGCAGGACTCGCGGCTGGCAGCGCGGGGTGCCCTTTGCCTCCCCAGTGCCGCTGTGACAGAAGTGTTTGGTGTCTTCACTCCAGTAACTTTTTCAGAAATACCAAGAGGTGTCTAAGTGGAAGTGTCCCCGGAGGCTCCTGGGAAGTGACCCGTCGTGTCAGACGCTCGGGATTTCCTGCACGCGGAGCTGTGAATGTGTTCTTCGGGATTTCAACAGAAGGTCATTATGACCTTGGCTTGAACATCACTGGGAGCGGAGCCGTGCTGCTGTGCATGGAGCTGGAAGTGGGGGTGGGGCAGACACGGTCCGGGGGCAGGAGGGAAGGCGAGCTGCGAGGAGACCGAAAACTCAAGTCGTCTTGTGGGGGAGGCTTTTGTTTTACGAGTGGAAAGACTTGGAAATACTGAAGTGCTGGTGAAAAACATGTGGTTGAAAATGCTGGAAAGGGGACCGATGTTAGAGCCACGTCCTTGAGGAGAAAGCGTGTCGGTGGGCTTTACCCTCCTTGTGCTGCGTGTCGGTGTGTGCCCAGGATCGCCAGCGGAGAAGAGACCAGGACAGGACTGGAACACTTCACCTCTGGAATCGCTTTTCTTTCTGCTACCACGTTTCTCTTGTCTGGAACGTCTCGCTTGGAAGCCTGGCCCTCTTCTGTAGGCGGTAGACAGCTTGGAGGCTCTTGAGCAGAGGGACTCTGGGACAGCTGTGGTCGCACAGCAGCTGTAAGGTGGGCAGGAGGAGGCCGGCGTGGTCATCTAGGCAAGCTGGCCCCAGGGAGGGGAGGCAGCGACGCGCCTGAGGAGGCTGCCTGCTATGGGCCGTGGGCCAGGTCAGGTGCTCCCGGGGTTCAGGAGCGATGTCTCTGTGTCTCCGATGTAGGGAATGGCGTATCCACGTTAGCTTTCTCTGTCAAAACTGTTGTAATTTTTTCTCTTCACTTTTCACATTAATGCACCAAAAGTTACGGTGTTTTAGGAAGTTTTTAAATTATGAGACTGGTAATCAAATAGTTATCATTCGACAGTTTACACCAAGCATGATACTAATTAGTTGTAATTAACCCTCCCAACTGTGTTATACTTTGTTTCCTTATAATGTCAGTGCTTTTTAAAATATGGATTTATTCTAATTTCTCTACGGAAGAGTCACGGTTTCCGGTACAATCATTTAAAATGAGTTTTCTTGAGTATAAAGATTAGTTCCTTTTTGATTTTTCTCAGGAAATTTTGCTTAAAGTTTTTTCAAGATTACAGAGACAATTGACTATTTCCTGTGTGTATGCCGTACACAGTTTTGGAAAATATGCCCCATGGAGCACATTTTGGTTCGTCTGGAATCAGATTCCCGGCCTGTGTCTCGGCGCCTGGTGAGCCTCATCTTCAACTCTTTCCTGCCCGTGAACCAGCCCGAGGAGGTGTGGTGTGAGCGCTGCGTCGCGCTGGTGCAGATGAACCACGCGGCCGCCCGGAAGTTCTACCAGCTCGCCCACGAGCACACCGCCTGCACCAACATAGGTGCGGGACGCCTGCGGCTCAGCGCGCGGCATGTCGTTTCCCCAGCGCATAACTGATGTCACGTGTCCTCAGTGTGGCTCGTGTTAATAAGCTTCACGCTTTTAGTGCACTTCTTAATGATTTCCTTTAAAATAATACTTTTAATTGTTTGAGACTATGATTTTACTATTAAATCTTTCTATTGAAAAAACATGTATATTAATTACTGGTTTGTTTTACCATTTTAGCAAAGCTGATTCATGTGATTCGCCATTGCTTAAATGCCTGCATCCGGAGGGCTGTGCGCGAGGGCCACGAGGAGAGGGAGAAGGAGAACGTGAGTGTGGTCAGGCTTGCCCTGGCTGAGCTGCGCCTGCGGCCATGTTACCTCAAGGAAGAAAGGGCCCTGTGCCCCGTGGCTAGAGAGGGGCAGAGCACTGGCGTTGCCATAGACTCTTACATTGGCAATATTTTGATTTCCCGTTTATTTCTTTAGTATTGATAGATAATTCAGTGGATTATCGTAGGGGATCATAAATAATGTTTTTGAAAGAATTGCTCTGTATCCTTTGTAGTTCACTGTGGAGTTTGGGTAGGATTTAATACAGGGGAAAATTTATTATTGGTGACACCCGGTCCCAGATTTTCTCAGCCTTAGGCTTCTCTGTACTTCAGTTCGACCTGGGTATAGCACGCGCCTGAATCGGGTTCTGGATGTTACCATATTTTGTAACTGATGGGTATTCGTGTTAAGGATTTACTCATAGCCACTGCTGGGAGATTCTACTAGAAACATCTGGGGGTTGAATTTCTAGGAATGAGGTTTATTTAGAATTGTCTTTTCTCCCTCCCTACCTCCGTCCTTCCCTCCTTCCTTCCTTTTCTTCCAGAAAGAGAGAGAGCACAAGCAGGAGGAGGGGCAGGGGGAGTGGCAGGGCGAGGCAGAAGCAGGCTCCCTGGAGAGCAGCGAGCCTGACGTGGGGCTCTGTCCCAGGACCCCAGGATCATGACCTGAGCTAAAGGCACTTAACCAACTGAGCCAGCCAAGTGCCCCTAGAATTGTCTCTTAAAAAGTAATTAAATTGGGGCACCTGGGTGGCTCAGTCAGGTTGAGCCTCCGACTTCTGATTCCGGCTCAGGTGATGACCTTGGCCGTGGGACTGAACGTGAGTCCGCTCTGCTCTCAGCTGGGAGGTCTGTTTGAGATTCTCTCTCTCCCTCTCCCACTGCCCCTTCCCCTGCCTGTGTGTGTGCATGCACACACACACTCTCTCTCAAATAGATAAATCTTTAAAAAAAAAATACTGAAAAATTTTTAAAAAAGAATTAAAGGGACTGGTTAGCTGTTATTTCTTCAGAATCCAGAGTGACCACTTATAAGAAATTGAAGACTCAGACACATTATTTATAAGCGTATCTTAAGCTTTTAAACAAGCTCTCATGCTCATGTACATCTAAACTAAAACTTGGGGGTAGTTTTGTAGTACACAGACAGATTGGGTAACCAGCCTTTAAAAGAAGTTGCAAGAGACAGAGTCTGTCCTTTTGCTGAGACCTAGTCCTGCATGTAGGCCCCAAGGCGAGGTCCTTTCATCAACCTGACCGGGCCTCAGTCCCAGCCTGCGCCCGCCGCCTCTGACACAGGCTTTTTCTAGGAGAGACTGCCTGGTTGGCTCACAGGTCTCACGCTGGCCTCACGACTCCTGCACACATCCCAGGGTCACCGGTGCCCGTGGGCTCACAGTTGGAAGGCCACCACTCCACCAGCCTAGACCCTGTTTAAACAAGTCCTCGTCTCTATCCCAGTCAGCGACGCAGTTGTGGAATCAAGGAGAAAAATGCACAGAAAGAGTGGAACTGGGTTCATCCTGACCGTGGACCCCAGCTACTAGTTACAAGCACTCACAGACCTCAGCCTAGATTTGGAAAGCCTTCCACCGAGCGCATTTGGAGTTGGTTCTGCTTTTATTTCGGTGGAATTTAAGTTCCTGTCTTCAGGGTTTTCCCCTCAGCGTGCAGATTGTACAGGCAGAGTTTTTCAGGAAGGTGACCGCATTGCCCTATGTCTTCAGAAACCTCCGATGGAGAGGCCGGCATGGCGGCCTCACTCCATGGTTCTGGAGTGTGCGGTCTCGGTGTGGGAGACGGTGGGAGTGAAACACAGGAGCGAGCACAGCTTCTCTCAGGGCCACTACTGCGAACTCAGAGTGCCGGGGAGAACGGTTTTGCATGAGAGCAGAGACATAGTTTGTGATGTACTCGTTGAGAGGCTGTTACATTTTGTAAATTTTGAAGGAACCCTTCATCCCTATTATTAAAAACGTAGGTGTTATTGAGAACGCTTGCATCTTATAACACTTTGGGTCTGTTTCTGTACCATTTGAAAACACGAGAGTTTAGAAGTATGTAGGTCCATTATAGTTTATGCTAGATAAGAAGTACACTTTGTCATGTGGATATTCTCATTCTAAGAATGTTTACGTGGCTAAAAGCAAAATTTTTAAAGTTGCTCTTTTACTTTTTCTAATTGCTAACTACTAAAAATCAAAGATGTTCTCTGCTAAAATAAAGGTGGCTTTCAGCTTAGAAACTTAGCACACTTCTATAAGGAAGTAGTGTGGCTTTTTCATGAGACGTTCATGAGGAAACATTGAAATGGAAAAAGTAAGATTAATTGCAGAGTGGAATTTCGTCCATCTGTTACATGTATCGTTCTTTCAATAGTTTCTAAGCCTTTAGTAGTTTTATTTCTTTTTAAATGTGTCCGTAGCTCATTCAGAGTATTAAGTGCATAATGAAAATCTAGCTTTAGGGCGCCTGGGTGGCTCAGTGGGTTAAAGCTTCTGCCTGTGGCTCAGGTCATGATCTCAGGGTCCTGGGACCGAGTCCCGCATTGGGCTCTCTGCTCGGCAGGGAACCTGGTTCTCCCTCTTTCTCTGCCTGCCTCTCTGCCTACTTGTGATCTGTCTGTCAAATAAAATCTTAAAAAGAAAAGAAAAATCTAGCTTTATGTAGAAAGTATCTTTGCTTTTTCTGTGTATTCCTTAAATTTCTTTGATTTTTTTTTTTTAAGTTTATTTATTTATAGGTGAACTCTGGAGCCAGTGTGAGGCTTGGACTCACAACCCCGAGATCACTGCTCACATGCTCGACTGACAGCCACCTGGGAGCCCCACGCTTGTTTTCTTTAGAAAACTATCTTTTTTTTTTAAGATTTTATTTATTTATTTGACAGAGAGAGATCACAAGTAGGCAGGGAAGCAGGCTCCCTGCCGAGCAGAGAGCCCGATGCGGGGCTCGATCCCAGGACCCTGAGATCATGACCTGAGCCAAAGGCAGAGGCTTTAACGCACTGAGCCACCCAGGCGCCCCTGAACTATCTTTTTCCACTGTGTTTGAGTAGATAGCGTAATAGTACCAGTGCCTGAAATGAATCTTTTGCCTCTCAAGGTAGTCGCTTTTCAGGGAATTGTTTGTAGTGGCTCTTTGCAGGCTCAGACTGTCTTTGGTCCAGTCGTGGGGTTGACTAGCAGACCCATGAGTGTGTGTGAGCTGGTTGTGTTCTGTGCAGAAGACTTGCCAGAGTGCGCTTGTGGCTTCGGTGGAGCACTCAGAACACAGCAGCGAATATTGCTCACGGCCAGCAGAAGCTCAGAAGATGTGAACGATGTGTTATTTTGGAACAAACCAATGAAGCCAGTGATGGAGTGGGAGTTGGTCGTCATCAGCCCTCACCAGGCCTGCAGGTGGAGAGGCTGGCAGACAGCCTGGGGAGGTCTGATGAGCCGAGTTTGTAGCTGAGTTTCAGTCCTGATCACGTCTAGGTAAATCCCTCCCTCCTCGCCACCAGTCTGTTCACATCCAAGTTTACGGCAAGAAGTGACATCTTGCTTGGCGAGGAGGTGGGAAAGGGGAGCCCTCCTATACTGTTGCTGGGAACGCAGCTGGGGCAGCCACTCTGGAGAACAGCAGGAGGGTCCTCAAAAGGTTGAAAATAGAGCTGCCCTATGACCCAGCAATTGCACTACTGGATATTTACCCCAAAGATACAAACGTAGTGACCCCAAGGGGCATGTGCACCCGAATGTTTATAGCAGCAACGTCCACAACAGCCAAACTATGGAGAGAACCTAGATGTCCACTGACAGATGAATGGATAAAGAAGATGTGGTGTAGATACACAACGGAATATTATGCAGCCATCAAAACCCCCCCCCCAAATCTTGCCATTGCAACGATGTGGATGGAACTAGAGGGTTTTATGCTGAGCGAAATAAGTCTATCAGAGAAAAACAATTATCATACGATCTCCCTGATATGAAGAATTTGAGAGGCAGAGTGTGGAGTTTTGGGGGTAGGGAAGGAAAAAAATAAAACGAGATGGCATCAGGAGGGAGATGAACATGAAACTCTTAATCTCATGAAACAAACTGAGGGTTGCTGGGGGGATGGGGGTCGGGAGAGGGGGGTGGGGTTATGGACACTGGGGAGGGTGTGTGCTATGGTGAGTGCTGTGAAGTGTGTAAACCTGGCGATTCACAGACCTGTACCCCTGGGGATAAAAATACATCATATGTTAATAAAAATAATTAATTAAAAAAGTGACATCTTGCAACAATTCAGAAGATATAGTAGAAATATGCTCTTTACTTGCATATTATGTCCCTAAAGACAGTAGTTTATAGATTTTGATTTTTACACGGTTTGTAATTCATATAAAGTGTTGATTGAAAGAATATAGGGTTCATTTAGCATTTACTTCTGGAGTGGGCTTTTAAAGGCATTTATCTCTACTAGAGATTTTCAAATAGAAGATAAAATCATTTTCATGAAATGACAATAGACTTGACATGCTTTACGTTTCTGCTGTAGGTCTGGAATTGTGAAATGCACTTTTAAAGTTAGTTGTTTTAAAGTTAGTTGTTATGACTTGATTCTTCCACAAATGATTCATATCTCAGGTTCTGGACAAAACACTGTCTGTGAGTGATGTCGCATCTATGGCGGGTCTGTTAGAGATCGTCGTGATTCTCTGGAAGAGCATTCACAGAAGCATGGAGAATAACAAGGAGGCCAGAGTCTACACCGTTAACAAGTTTGCTTCCGTGCTGCCTGAGTACCTGAAAGTCTTCACGGTGAGGTGCTCATCATCGCACGCCGCGCGAGATTGCTTTTGTGCGGAATTAGCCGAGGTGCCCCACGTGCTCACCTGGCAGGACCTGCTTGGTCCTCCGTAAGGGGGGGATGCTAAGCCCAGTGCTCACCTGGCAGGGGAGTAGCCTCCCGCCTTTCCAGAGGGTGGAGGCCATGTCTTCCCGCCTCATATCCGCAGCACTCAGGGAAATGTGCGGGTAAGTGCTCGGGTTTTCTGTCTTCAGTGGTCTGACACCATTTGAGAATTCAGTTTGATCAGCTGGGACTTGAGAAGGGAGAGTGGGCAAACACGACACCACA
This sequence comes from Meles meles, assembly GCF_922984935.1. Classification (NCBI taxonomy): domain Eukaryota; kingdom Metazoa; phylum Chordata; class Mammalia; order Carnivora; family Mustelidae; genus Meles; species Meles meles. Next base: position 774,368 of record NC_060075.1, read on the forward strand.
GCGGCTGGGTTTTGTGGGCGCTCTGAGGGATGTGGTGGCATACCGTAGCACGTGGGTTTCGGACGGGTGTGAGGTGTGTCTGCGGACAGCACCGTGCGTGGAGCTTCTCCCTGGTTGAAGGAAACCTGTTTCTTGACTTTTTACTTCAGAGGGAAGTTTATTTTTCCAAAGCAGGTAGAAATAAGACTGAGCTAGAGATGAAAATGTACTCCCAATTATAGAGAGAGCGTGGTTTGAATACAGATTGGTCATAGGTTTCGTGAACCGTCCTCGATGAATTTTACTTCCGGGCTCTTCCAAAACTGCTTGTATGACCTTGATCCCTTAGCTGTTTGAGCCACATTTCCGTGACTGTCAAGTCTCTGAGCTTCACTGTGTTCCTGAAATGCAACTGTGACCTGTTCAGGAAGGTAAATAATCTGACTTGCCAAAGTCATTAGTACATTTCGAAGCTCAAACAGTTACACTGGACTGAGAAGCCAGCGTTGTCTCAAAATTCTCAGACGACAACAGCACAGAAGCCCATGGAATACTGGATGAAAAGAGAGATGAGCTGTGTGGCCTGCAGGTGTCTGGGGACCCTAGGAAGGCAGTTAATTAATTCAGTTAATTTCAAACGATTCTGGCAAGAGAGCTTCTCTGTACTCAGTTGCCCCGAGAACATTGTGGTCTTCTCTATAAATGAATGAACAGTTTATAATCCAGATAGGGCGGAATTAGTGGTAATTATCAGTCTACTTTTGTCACATTAAGAGCACAATTTTTGTGTTGGGAGTTGGAGGGGTGCGCCCACTCCAACTGAATGTGGAGGAAGTACAGATCAAATTTTGATGTCCCTGGTTCAGTCTCACGTATGTTTTGGGGAAAACTTAATTTTTTCTCTTAGGGTCCATCATCTCTTATTCTCCCAGTCAACCAAGGATATTTTCTACCAAGTGTTTTTGGTTGAGCCTGGTCTGCTTTTTGGGTTGCGGTGTGGCTCTGGCTCCTTCATGCACCGCGGACGGGTGCTGTGGTGCGCCTCACGCGGACCTCTGTTCTCTTGCAGAGGAGGAAACAGACCTGTGTCCTGCCTCCTTGCTCTCTGCTGACCCAGCTGGTAAAACTGTGGAGTCTGGTTGGACCTAGATTTGGCTTGGTGGCTCCTAAGCCTGTACATTTTCCATAAACTCTATTGTCTTCCAAAGATTTTCTTATTATTTTATGGAAAAAAATTTTTTCTGACTAGTTCATTCTCTTGACATTTATTTAGGATACCAAGTGTACAGAGTTAACTTTTTTCTCCTTTAATCAGTATTTTTTTTTTTAATTTTTAAAATATTTTATTTATTTATTTATTTATTCGTCAGAGAGACAGCGAGCGCACAAGCAAGGGGAGTGGCAGGCAGAGGGAGAGAGAGATGCAGGTTCCCTGCTCAGTAAGGAGCCCGATGTGGGACTCCATTCCAGGACCCTGGGACCATGATCTGCGGTGAAGGCAGATGCTTCACCGACTGAGCCCCCCAGGTGCCCCTCAGTATTGTTTGTAAAATAGAAGTCAGTGCCCGAAAGCCAAGAATTTATTGTCCGCCCTGCCTACTGATGCACCCGCCAGGATCTAGCTTGACAATTCATACATAGTAGGTGCTTAATACATATTTGCACAAATTAATACATCGCACAAGGTGGTAAAATGTCATTTAAAACTTTGAAACTGCTTCTCAGATAGGTTAAGTTTCCCATTGAACACTAAGAGGAGGCCTCTAGTTCCACTGAGCAGCTCTGAAGACGGGTTATTCGGAAGTTGTGTGGACAGCCTTTCAAAACGTCATTGCATTTAAATCCCCTTTTTTCCCTCTTTTTGTGCTTTTAGGATGATCGCTGCAAGGTCCCTTTATTCAGGCTCATGTCCTTTATGCCAGCCTCTGCTGTGCCCGCATTCAGGTACTCTCTCTCTCTCGGAAGGGTCGTGAGTAGGAACCCTGCCGTCGTGTGCTCAGTTATTAATGTGACATTCAGCAGACTGTCACGCTTCCGCTTTAAGGTCGCAATGGTGGCGGGATGCAGCAGGATGCGGTTCCCAGCGGGCGCCGGGGTTGCTAAGGAACATAGGAAGAGCCTATGTGAGCTAAAATTTGTCCCTTGAAAATCTGGGGTGTTTGTCAAGGCTGGCATGAAGGGACTTCGGAGCCATGCTGCCTGCGTGTGCCTGGCACAGGGCCTCCTGGGCTGAGACGTGCTGAGGGTGCACGGTGCCCTTGGAGGGTGCAGAGCGGGTGCAGGTCCGGCGCAGAGGGCAGGGCGTAAAGAGCGGGTGGTTTTCTGTTGTTCTACTGCAGACAGCACTGTGGGGACAACGGGCTGGATAAGACATAATATTGAAATTAATTGTACCTATTGTTCTTTCCTTTTTTAAAGGTAACTACTAGAAAATTTTAAATGACCTCAGTAGCTTGACTTTGTGCTCATGTTGTATATATATATATTTTTTTAGATTTTATTTATTTATTTGACAGAGAGAGATCACAAGCAGGCAGAGAGGCAGGCAGAGAGAGAGGAGGAAGCAGGCTCCCTGCCGAGCAGAGAGCCCGATGTGGGGCTCGATCCCAGGACCCTGAGATCATGACCTGAGCCAAAGGCAGAGGCTTTAACCCACTGAGCCACCCAGGCGCCCCTCATGTTGTATTTTTCACTGCATGGTGTTGTTCTAGAGTGTTGGTTATTATTTCAGTAAAAAAGCCTCATTTTTACTCATATTTATAAAAAAATTAATGTTTTGAGGTTAAGCAAAAATTATTTCCAAAAAGCTAGGCATCTTTGCTCTAGAGTCCGATGGAGATGACAGAGAACAGAAAAGCAGGGGTTTACGGACCTGGCGTGTCCTCGGTGACTTGAGAACTCGCATCAGGCTGCCGTGACTTCCGTGATCTCAGGCCACGGGCAGACTCAGTGTTCTGTGTTGGAACTTACCCTGTGTGGTCATTGCGGGAAACTGTGTTCCTGCGCTGTAGCATGTCTGAGAGTTCCTATGATAAGAGGGCCTTATGTACCCTCAGTGTTTAGCTTCCTTTTTTTTTTTTTCTTCAACTTTTTGAGGAATGGGAAGCTGTTACTGAAATGATAGATCTCATTTTATGTATTTGACATTTTCAGTTGTGGTGTGATTTCCACATTAAGAAACCAAGAGGAAGGAGAAGCAGACAAGCGTTATAGTACTTTGCTGGACTGTCTCTGCTCCTGGGGACACGTGGGACACATTCTGGAACTCATTTGTGACTGGCTGCCGGAAGAACAGCCCCAGAGCAAGGTATATTTCTGTCACATTTCTTTAAAATTGCTGAATGATGATATGTCTGTATTAGAGATCATTTGCTTTCCTGAGAACATGTTGTTGTTTTTAAGATTTTATTTATTCCTTTGTGAGACCAAGAAAGAGTAAGTGGGGTGAAGGGCAGAGGGAGAAGCAGGCTCCCCGCTGAGCAGGGAGCCCGATGCAGGGCAGGGAGCCCGATGCGGGGCTTGATCCCGGGACACCGGGATCACGACCTGAGCCGAAGGCAGATGCTTAACGACTGAGCCACCCGGGTGCCCAGAGCATGTGTTTTAATTGTCAGTTCATGGCTCTGTGCTTTCAGAGTAACTCAGCATCTAAACGGAAAGTGCAAATCCATGACACACGCCCGGTCAAACCGGAGCTGGCCCTGGTTTACCTGGAGTATTTGCTGACGCACCCGAAGAACCAACGGTGCCTGCTCTCTGCTCCCGAGAAGAAGCTCAGCCACCTTCTGAGAGCGCTCGGACGGGCCAAGGTAACTTTGTAGGGCAGACACGGACACCATGCAAGTGAGTCCGTGTAAGTAGCTTGTGCGCGAGACAAAGTAAGATTTAAGTTTTTCATACTTGGAGTATGAAGTTTTTCCCGCTGGAAAGGAGTTGAGAGCCATCTAAGGCACTTCCTGTTTGCACCAGGACAGGACACGCAGGTGACTCACTGGCGGGGTCAGAGGGGCGCCGGTTGCGGCTTCCGGGCCTGCGGGCAGCCGTCCTTCTCAGAGCGCCGCCGTCTGTAGGATGACTTCTCCCCACGCTTCTCTCCCGTGGAGACGGGAACACTAGCTGCCCCTCACAGTCCTTGGCAAGCGTTTCTAGGAATCTTTGGAGGGTGTTTATGTGAATTTGGCATTTCCTTTTTCCTTCCTGGCTCTCTGGCTATCTCCAGGGCCGGCCCTCAGAGGCCGCCTCCGTGACCGTCGCGGGGTGGCTCACGCCAGGGAGAGCTGCCAGTGCTTCGCGGCCGGGTCAGATCGGGGAGGGGAGGGAGCGGTCTGAAGGAGGGGGAGGAAGTGGGCCAGGCCTGGCTTGGAGGTGCTGGGGTTTTGCCCCTGGACCAACGCAGGGCACTGGCCGTGCTGCTGTCCACGCGGGGCTGCCCGTGGGCTCTGGAAATGTGGGCGCGTGCATTCCCCTTCAGACTTGCCTGGGAGGGCACAGATGATAACCCCGCCGATGCTGATGGGACCGCCTCCCTCTCCGTGTGACAGCCAGACACGGGCTCCCAGCCGTTTCCCAACAGAAAGGGACTCCTAGGGTACGGGGTTAGGGAACTGTGGGCAGGCTGGGGCTCTGGCCCTGTCTGGGTGGTGAGAGCATTGTTGCCGGTGGAACGGCCTTGCTCTTTCCTGGGACGGTCTGTGCTCCTGGCCCCCGGCTGGGAGCAGGTCACCGTTTGCTCCAGGGGGAAAAGCTTTGCGTTCTTGATCCTGATAGTTCCTTGAGCAGTAACTGTGGCGAATTTTTATCTTGTCCTTTAGAAGGGAGGATCTGCTCCTGAACAAATATTGCGCTGTATGTTAGCTAACTAGAATTTAAATAAAAATTAAAAACTAAAAATAGTGAATTACACAAATAGCATAGAATAGAGCATCTGTGGGGGAGAGCAGGGGAGAACTACGCTTCTCGGACGGTTTTGTCACTAAAGCCACCGTCCCAGTGTTACCTTCCAGCGGTCGCTGTGCAGCAGCCTCTACGGCCTGTGCTCACGGTGTGGCGGCCACACGGGGGTGGTGACTGAGAAGCTGGAACACGGCCACAGACATTTGTACTTTGCAGGCGGATCTGGAAGCCATTTTACAGTTGCCAGGTGGGAAGCCTCCCAGCTTCAGTGACACAGTGGCCCTGCGGGCCTTCAGCCTGCACTGCCGGTTCAGCGTCCACCTGCAGCACCAGGTGAGTCCGGCCCGGCTGCGCGACGGGTCCGGGCTGTTGGCAACGCCCGTCCTGTTACTGATTTGTCTTTTGTTGTTGGACAGTTCTGCTCAGAAGGGAAGGTTTGCCTGTCCGTTTTGGAAGACACTGGGTTTTGGTTAGAAAACAAAGTGCTGTCTTTTATCCAAGATCAAGAAGAAGAGTATCTCAAGCTCCACAGGGTCGTTTATCAGCAGATCATCCAGGTCAGAAGTCCCCCGACACGGAAACCTTCTCTTCCCCAAGTGTGGGCTTCCACGTCTCTGTTTCAAAGCTGCGGCTTTGGACGTGGTGTCACTCTTCCGCGGTGTGGCGTCTGTCCAACGTCCAGAGTCTGTCCTTTCCCAGCACGTCCACCACGTAATTCTCACGGAGTTCAACCGCTTGCATGTAATAGGTTTTCATTCATGTTTGTGGAATGACATAAAATGGGTTTCCAGATTTCTTATGGAAATAAAAATGAGAACCAGTGTATCTTTATGAAAATTCCCTTGTAAAACACCTGTATAAATACTTGCTGTAGGAGATAACTAGTAGTCCAGCCAGATGTTAGAAGCTTTACCAGGCTGGTTTATTCCCCTTTTGTGGCTCTCAGTTTCTTGGTAAATCACACCAGCGCGTCTGTGTCTCTTGCAGACCTTCCTGACAGTCTGTAAGGACGTCGTGATGGTTGGCCTTGGCGACGATAAGTTTCAGACACAGCTTCTCCAGTGGAGTCTCCGAGTCATGCAGACAGGTACCCTGCATCTATTAAAGGACGCGTTTAGAGCAATGGATGACCAAACCAGTCCCGCTCACCCTCCCTCACGTTGCTGATTGGGACTCTTGCTTTCAGGTGACAGATACGTAACACAGACTGGCTCACACCGAAACAGGGATTTAGGGGCTGATGCAGCTGGGCGGTTTAGAGGGGATCCTAGCGTCCGACGCACCCGAGCCCACAGTTTCTTTGCCGGATTCTCGCAGTGGTTTGCCTGGTTGTCAGGTGACTTTGCCATGTGGTGGGCTCGTGCCGTGACAGCCCTGGGCCTGTCTGCTCACCTCATGGGAAGTGTAAGGAGGGTTGTTTAAACTCCCCTCAGGAGCCCTGGGAAGTTGCTTTCACCCAGGGCCAGGTGACAGTGGGGCCCGCAGTAACTGAAACTGTGCGGTCTGTGCGTGCTGCGCACTGGGCGCCGTGCGATGTGTGTTCAGTCAGTGAGCGCGAGGCCGGCCTCCTTCCGGGCCGTCTGGGCACAGCCGGGCTGCGCATTACCTGTGGTGGCCTGACCGGGGTCCCCAGGGCCAGATTCTCACAGCCGTGACGGCGCGAGGAGTGGGGGAGTGATCCAGCTTTCTCTGCTGCCTCATGACAGGTGCTGCTGGCCTGTGACCCCTCCCCCCTCGCCCCCCACCCACTGGGTGCAGAACTGTTTCTGAACGGCTCCCGCTGTGTTTCCTGACGCTCCATCTGGTTGTTTCCCCGATCCATATGAGAAACTTGAAAATTCAATATTTAAATTTCGTTAAGCCTATCTATCTGCCGGAAGACATTGAAAATGACTTTATCATTTGTAGATTCAGTGTTAAGATTTGGACATAGAGTCAGGGAGTCCCTAGTTCAGTGTGCCCCTGTCCCCGGTGGCACTGAGGGTTGTCGCGCAGGCCGACTAGGGTCTGCCCGCGGGGTCAGAGGTCAGGGCTCACGGCCAGCCACCCTGCTCTGCCTTCCAGTGTGTGCTTCTTGAAAATAACCTGTGCTATCCGTTAGGTTGTGTCGGAGTTGTTTTAAATACCCACAGTCGACAGAGCGTTGACTCGAACCAATACTATTTATTTCAGAATCTGGCTTTTTGTTAAATCGCCTCTTTTACTTTCTGTTGTGAAAACATTTTTAACTTAAGTTTAATGATTGAAACAAGGAAAAATGATTTGTATTTTTTAAAACTTCATCTATCATTTAGGAATTTTGTCTCCTAAGGACCGACTCTACTTTTAGTATTTATGAAATTTACATTTCCAAGGAGTTAACTGGAATTTTAGATCTCTGATGTGCCTAGTTTCATGACACGGAGGTATCTGTTCTCCAAAAATAAGGCCTTAAACTGCTGACTGTACCTGAACCAAACTGAAATGATACTTGCATTTATATATTCCAACAATTAGAGGTTCACAGGGGAGAATCAGCTGTGGCCATCCTTTATAATCCTGTCATAAATAGGATTGTACTTAATAAGCTAGCAAGGTATACCCAGAGTCTTTTGTTCACAGGGTTTTTGCTCTACTTGAAAGAGTTCTAATAAAACTTTCTAATTATAAATGCAATCACATTTATGTCACTAATGTTATAATATGGCTTTCTCCATGCTGAGGTGCACATGCTAGAGAAGGTCTTCTTGAGTAGAGCTGAGTCCCCACACATAACCCAAATATAGGGGCTTCTGGGCGGCTCAGTGGGTTAAGCCTCTCCTTTCAGCTCAGGTCTCAGGGTCCTGGGATCGAGCCCTGCATCAGGCTCTCTGCTCAGCAGGGAACCTGTTTCTCCCTCTCTCTCTGCCTGCCTCTCTGCCTCCTTGTGATCTCTGTCTGTCAAATAAATAAATAAAATCTTAGAAAATAAAGAAATAAAGAATAAGTACTGTTAACCCTAGTCTTAGTTGAAAGGCGGATGGCCACAGGCATAGGGCCTGGGGGAGCTGGGCCAGAAGGACTTCCAGGGAGGACACATGGCTGGCTGAGCCAGAGCCAGAGCCAGAGGACGGGGTCCACGGACCCCCACACTGTGTCTGCTGCCGTGGGTGGGGCGGTGAGCGTCTGCTTCTCCGAAGATGCCTGCAATGGCAGACTGACGTCACCCCCAGCAGTCGCTTTGGACCAGTTCCCTCTAGAGAAGCAAGAACTTCCAAAGTCGGGGTCATCCGTTCTGTGTAGCTGTGAATTCTGACTGATCTGTAATAATGTGTTGTATTTTACTTAACCACTGTCAATTTGGTTATAAGACACATACTGCTTGAATATAATGACATAGCTTTGAATTAGTTTTTATAGCTTTTCTGATTTTTGTCAGAATTAAAGATACCATTTAAACGTGTGATTCCCCCATGCCCCTGTGACCTTGAGGACAGATGAGAAAGGGCAGCTCTTTCGTTTGCTGGGCCTTTGCTCTTCGGAACATCAGCCTCCCCTCAGCTGCCTGTACGTGGTCTTAGAGCCCAGCTTTCTTTACTGCCCGTTCCACGGAAGTGACTCGCGTATGTGGAGAGCGTGTGTCCCTCTGCTCTTTTATTTAAAAGAGACTCATTTGTTGAAAGTTTCTATTATGTTTGCAGTGATTTTAGAAACTGAGTTGGTTCTGGTAGTGCCGTAGGCCTTTTGAGGGGTGGACTCGACTGGCGCATGACCAGTGGTTCTGCTTACGCTAGCAGGTCGATTTGGGTTTGGGCTTAGTTTCTTATCTCTGTCTGAAGCTGAGCTTACTGTATCTTATTAATTTGTTTTCTAAACGGAGGTCCCTTGTGGCTATGCCCAGGTCCATTTCCTGTGTGAAGTCACGATTCCTATGTAAAGTCAAAGAGGTCATACCTCTTTGTCACCTGGATAATAGTCTGTTAATGAGAAACATTATTTCTGTGCTTTCCCACACGACAAGTTTTAAACATACAGGTGCACAGTTTATGTAGTTCACTACATGGTTATGTACGTAGTATGTAGTTTGTATGTTTATGTAGCACATACTTGTTATGTAGACAAGAAAGCGTCGTGCAGCACGACTCCTGCCCCGGGAGAGCCTGCGGTCTGAATGGGGAGGTGCTCACGCACACAGACCTCCGAAAGGCCAGGCAGTGAGCGTCAGGCGGTGTGAGGTCCAGAGAAAAGTGAGAAACACGGTGCTCGAGAAGCTTCCCAGGGGGTGAGACCCCTGGCTCTGGGGTTTTGGTTTGTTTTTGTTTTAAGAGTTATGTATTACTTGAGGGAGAGAGTGTGTGAGCAGGGGGGAGGGGGAGGGGGCACAGAGAGGGAATCCCAAGCAGGCTTCACATCCCCAGCATGGAGCCTAACGTGGGACTTGATCTCACGATACTGAGATCATGACCTGAGCCTAAATTAAAAGTCGGATGCTACCCGGCTGAGCCGCCCAGGTGCCCCGCACATACTCACCCCTCCCCAGGTCTATTCTTACAACTCAACTTAAAATCCATAGGATAAAAACTGAAATGAAAATTCAAGATCTCTAGAATAAACTGTAGAATTAGGCTCACATGTAGAAAATGTTTTACCAAATCATTATTACTGTTTTTTAAAAGATTTTATTTAGTCATTTGGGACAGAAAGATGAATAGAGCATGAGCAGGGGGAGAGGCAGGCAGAGGGAGAAGCAGATTCCTTGCAGAGCCAGGAGCCCGACATGAGGCTGGATCCCAGGACCTGGAAATCATGACCTGAGCCGAAGGCAGATGCTCAACCATCCGGGCCCCCCAGGTGCCCCAACACTTCACCAAATTGATGCACACTGCAAAGGGAGTGATTCAGAAGAGAAAGACAGTGGTAAACTATGAAATGTTGGACACTTAGCAGAGTTGGCCTGTGACATTGTAAGTCACATTTTGAAAGCTTTTGGGCCGTCTTTCTCAGACTCGGGGCTGTAGAGCTGGAGCCAGTGTTTCCATCACACGAGAAACGATCCATGTTCTCTGACCGCGTTCGAGGGCCACCCTATCGGCGTGTGCAATGACCACGCTAAATACACTCTTACTGTTGTCGAAGCTACTTGTGTTATATTTAAGAGGAGCAAGTTTTTAAATCTTATTTACTTTAAAACTTACGTGTGTTAAAATTTAGATTAATCTCATCAGCCTGGAATTGGCTTGCCAGTAACAATTTCTTTCCAGTTACCATAATATACGTGTATTGTGTGGAAAATGTAATAATTTCAGCTAAATTTTGTGGTTAGATAACTTTTTTCTAATATTCTTTCTAGTGAAGGGCTTCTTTTACGCGCCACTACTTCTGGGCGTTCTGAAAGAGGTAACCGGGAGCTCCTTGATGCGGAGACCAGACGAAGATGTTGCAACGCTGTTTGATATGGTCCAGAAAGTATTTCAGAAACTGTTGGAATGTATGGCCCGGAGCTTCAAGAAGCAGCCAGAGGAAGGCCTGCGGGTACTCACGCCTTCCCAGGACGGGCTGTTGGTCCCGCAGACGGGAGTACTGGGGGCGGCATCACCTCACACGCAGGCTCAGCTCGCGCTCGCTTGCGCCCCCGGGTGGGGTGCCCCTCTGTGTGGGAGACAATTACCAAGTGCTGTCCTTCACGTCCTGCTTGCCGACCTTCAGAGCGTGGGGGGTCGGAGAGGTGGTGCTGTCTGCACCTGGGCTGGGGGGCCGAGAGCCCACCCTTGACGCTTGGCCTTGGAGCAGGTTTTCAGGAGCCCAGGTCAGCTAGCCACAGCGCCAGCCTTCCGCCCGGCAGGCCCGGGACCTCGTAACCGGCGCGGCTGGCTGGTGGTGCCTGGTTGTTGTGTCGCAGGCTTCCACCTGGAGCACACTTCTGAGAGTGCGGGTTCTGATTATTTCTAGACGATAAGGGGAGCTAATAATTTCCACCTGCGGCTACCCTCTCGGCACATGTCAGCGTCCCCCTCGCAGAGCTGGAGGGGCTGTGGTTCCCCCGCTGGCAAAAGCTCTTGTGAAGCGGGACCTGGAGTAGCCAGTTCGTGTGCGAAGAACCCATGGGCCGCACGGGCTTCACTCCGAGAATCGTACTGTCGTCAGAGGGGGCCGCTCTTTTTTTTCTAGGAGTGGTTTAAAAAATGCAACTTAGATTTTTTTTTTTTTTTTAAGTAAAGCTTTAAAAAATGCTTAAGTGAGAGATGTTTATGAAACACTGAAGACGCGTTTTTTTTCCTGTTCTTAGTTGATAGAAGGCGATCGAAGGCTGTTGGCTGTGCTTTCCCTAGCTCACCGGTTCATCTCAGAGTTCATCTGAAATGTTTCTGTTTTTGATGAGTTGGTTCCAGTGTGTGATCTGTCTATATAATTCAGTTTGTGCCAGAATCTTCTGTTTTCTCACCAAATCTTGTACCATTGGCTGTGTGACTTCTTTCAAAACACACGACCTCTTGGTCTTTTCCTATCAGTGGTATTTCTTCGTCTTGTCTTTATTTGTAGTATCGAGACTGTCGTGAAAGTAGTTCCAGGGGGCTTCGGTCCTGTCTGTGCTTTTGTAGCCGTGGTGCCCGAGAGATTGGAGTCAGCAGTGGGAAGGGAAGGATCGGGCGTTGATAAAGGCAGACAAGACTGGGATTCCTGAAACCCTGGGGAGGACAGTAGGAATACTTCTCCTGTAACGTGTCTTTTTATAACCACTAAAATGTGACTGTGTTTTCTTGTAGCTTCTGTATTCCATCCAGAGTTCTCTCCACGAACTGCTAATGACCGTTCAGTCTTGGCACCTGGACACGCCCGTGCACCGCGGCATGCTCTCCACCATCATCGCTGCGTCTGTGGTGGAGATCGGTCACCAGCTACGCAAGGTGAAGTGTGTCCCTCCTGAAACCACCGTGTCTACTTTCGACTGTCCAACACGCTCTTCTCCACGAGTAGCTCGTGGTCATGTTTTCCCAAGTATTTTTTAAGGACTCGGTTTAGTATGTATCTGCTTCTCCAGCCACTGCCCCTCAGAGTTCGTAGGTGGCTGTGACTCGAGTCTTGACCACTGGCGGATTTCGTTAAGGGTGTTGCCATTTCGGTTAAGGCCCAGCAAGTCCTTCCATCGTGAACTTTTTTTTCCTTCTTGCGTCATAGATATCAGCATGAATATGTGACGAGGCGAAAGCAGCCGTGGGCAGCAGCAGCAGGGTGCAGGTGGGGCAGGCTGTGCTCCTGGGGCTGTTGGCATCTGACAGCCTCGCTGGAGCCGCAGGCCTCGTGTTGCTCTTGTGGGTCTAAGCATAAGGAATTTGACCTTTGGATACAGTTTAAATAGCGTATTCACTCCTACTCGGTAAAGGACATGCATAGTTGTTTTTTTGGTTTTTATTTATTTATTTATTTATTTGACAGAGATCACAAGTAGGCAGAGAGGCGGGGATGGGGAGGGGAAGCAGGCTCCCCACTGAGCAGAGAGCCCCATGCAGGGCTCAATCCAAGGACCCTGAGATCATGACCCGAGCTGAAGGCAGAGGCTCAACCCACTGAGCCCCCCACGTGCCCCTATGCACAGTTTTTACAGTTAGCCTACCTGGGTAAGGATGTACATAACCAGGGCAGTGATTCAGGTCTGAACAGAAAGCTGTTTCTCTAGTGAGGTCCTTGAGGCGCGGAGGGAGGATGCGGTCCAGAGCAGTGACTCTGAGGATAGAAGGTGCTGATTGGTTCTCCTGGGACGAAAACACAGAGTCTGACAGTCAGTGGCATTGTGTCATACAGATTCTGTACTGTAAGACCAGGAGTATAGACACAGCCAACCGAACTCCTAAAACACTAACAGAATTTAAGGTCCTCCTTAAAGCTTAAGCTTGGGTTAGGAAACTAGCAACTTGAATGTACATCAAATAAGACCTAGAATTTACGCTAGTGGACTTTGTAGCTAACAACTATAAATAGATCCGTTAGCGGCCTGCGTGGCAAACCTGACTCACGGTCTGTTTTTGTAAAGGATCTTCTGTTGGGCACAGACACACTGACCGTTCACACGCTCTCTGCAGCTGCAGAGTTGGGTTGACCTCACAGACGGTTTTGCCCACAGGGTTGACATTTTACTACTTTGTAGAACACGTTTGCTGACCTCTCTTCTGTCACCTTTCTGATTTGTCTGCTTGTGCCATTAATGAGAGCTGAGCGCTGTGGTGGGTTTGTCTCTCCGTTGGTTTGCGTGTGTGCGACTTCTGTTGTTGGGTCGTGCACTCAGGACTGCTGTGTCTTTCTGAGGCATTGGCTGTCTGATCGTCCAAGAGATGGCTTTGACTTTCAACATGTTTTTCTACGTGTTCAAAGTGTTTTTTATAATCACCACGTGGGCAGGCCTTTTTTGGTGGGGGAGAGTCTAGTCTTAGAGTCTCTGCCTTTTACCTGGGGTGTTTAACCTATTGGACTTTAATGAAATCGTTGATATGTTTGGGTTTAATTTGACCATTTTGATGTTTGTTTTCTACTAGTCCCCTTATTTTTCTTCTCCTGCCATTTCTTGATTTCTTGATGAAATGTACTGTTACATTTTATCTTGTGCATTGACTTCATATTGTCCCCTGTGTGATCATTTAGTGGTTTCTCTGGAGATTTTAGTGATCTTAGATTAGATTTAGATTAGATTTCAGATTTTAGATTTAGCTCCTCAGTCTCCCTAAGAAATCACCATGTGCCTGTGTGTCCGAAGAGCCTTCAGACAACACTTCTGTTTCGCACTCCCCTACTCCGTGCTGCTCCGTATCTTCACTGCTGCATATGCTGAAAATCTCAAGATGCATTTTTTAAAAGATTTTTTATTCATTTGAGAGAGAGAGTAAGCAGGAGGGAGAGAGAGAGAGAGTCTGAAGCCGTCTCCTCCTGAGCTCAGAGCTAACATGGGACTGGATGGACGACCGTGAGATCAGGACCTGAGTGGAAGCCAACAGTCAGATACTTAACTGACTGAGCCACCCAGGCGCCCCGAGATACATTTTCATTTTAACCAGTCAATAATCATTTGTCTGTAGCAGAAATGCATTCACAACATTCAAGAGGTAAAGCACTTTAATGAGAAACAGAGCTATTTCAAACGTAATGATGACTGGACTTTAATATCCACATTAGTAGTATGACTCCTCCAGAGGGCACGTGGACAGGGCGTCTGAAGTGCTGTGCAGTTGTACCTGAGTCGAGTCCCCTGACGGCGGAGAAGCTGGCGAGACAGTCTGGGCTGTGTGAAGGTGGGCTGGCGTGGGGAGGAGATGGGTGGTGGGCTCAGGACAGAAAGGCATTACCGGCCCTGCCCCCCGGCCCCGCCCCTTCCAGAGCAGGGTTCTGAATTTAGATTTTCCAAGGAGCCATTTGCCTGTGGAGTTATGCGCCTCGAATGGCTGACTGTAGCACTGTAAGGTCAGCGATGAGGGCGTAAATCCAGGCAGAGCCCCTGATGTGAGTGCAGACCAATGTTGCTGCCCTGCGTGGGGCTCTCCGGAGGACACTGGCAGCGCTGGGGAGGGGCGCTCCGGGATCTGCTGGGTGGAGGCCAAGGGTGCTGCTCGCCACCCCGCAGTGCCGAGGATGGCCCACGGCAAGGAGTTACTCAGTCCGGGACGTTGGTCCTGCTGAGATTGAGAAAGCCCAGTCCTGGATGATTCGGAGCAGCCGAGCCGGTTGCGTGGGCCTAGAAACACACTGTGTATAGAAAGTGCCACCACGGTAAAGGTGATCTGACAAAGGTTTGTTGAGTGTGCGGATCTTTTCACTTCTGTCTCCAATAATAATCATCATCGTTGTAGACATTTCAGCAGCTAATAGGAACTGTTCTTTCGAGTTTGGGTTGAAAACCCGCAGCGGTATAAAACAAGTAATGAGCCCTATCTCAGTCTCAATTTAGGAAATACTGATTTGGAACTTCTTTTTAGGTCTCTAACACAGAAGAGCTCACTCCCCCCGAGGCTCTTGCAGACCTCCCACCATTTTCAAGGTGTTTAGTAGGAATAATAATGAAGTCTCCGGATGTGACCAGGTAACCGTGTTCTCTTGACTGTCCTGACCTTCTCCTTGTGGCTGGAAGCTCACGGTAGATTTTGCTGTGTTCGGCTCTCAAAATTTCTCAAAAGTGCTTTTTTTTTTTTTCCATGAGAAAAATGTTTCCCAGAATTTGCTCTCATTAGCAATTAAAAATAGTTGCATTATTTTAAAATTTTGTGTTCTACTTCTACGAAGAGAAATTCTGACTTTCTGTCAAATACATCCATCTGCAAAGTCTCTGGTTATGCTTCTCATAACTAAAATCGAGCTAGAGGGAAACATTTAAAATGTCACTGTGTAGTGGGACACTTTTCCCGAAGTGTACTCCCAACACCTGCCTGGGTTCAATGCCAGTGTGGGTTTTTGGGGCACGCTGCCATGCCTTGTCCTTGGCTGAAGCCCGGGGTTTGTTGGGGCACGCGAGACTGGTGGTGTAGAGAGGGAGAGGCTTCGCAGTTGTCGTTACGTGAGGAGCTGCGTAGCAGATACCGTTGATGAAGGCGTTAAAACCATCTCATCTGGAGCCACGAGTTAATTTCAGTGACATGAAACCTTTTTTGTGTGCACTGTGGATATGCAGAGTAGCTGCTCTCAATTACCAGAACGTCCCCGTCCTTCTAGCAGCGGCGTCTGGTGCTAATATCTCACCGACATTAGCATGTGATTTGGCTTACAGTGAAGTGAAATGAGTTCAGTCTGCTTCCCGTTACCTGAAAGTAGAATTCACGGCGGTGGGTGGACTTGGTTACTTAGTCTTTCTGTAAAGTCTCAGGACGTGCACTGTAGAATAATGCCGGATGTTGGTTACTGTTTCTTGCAGGTCATTTTTAGATGAACTAAAGGCGTGTGTTACATCTGATGATATCGAAGGCATCGTGTGTCTCACAGCTGTTACGCATATTATTTTGGTTATTAATAAAGGTTGGTTAAACTTTCTCTTCTACGGTCTGGGACATTGCTGGGTGTGAGCTCCTGCGAAACTGTTGGGGATGTTTGGGACCCAGTTCCACGCTGCGGCCCCCCAGCTCCTGCAGCCACTGTCCCGTTCTCTGAGCGCACGCCGTCTGCTGGGCTCCCTCTGCTCCGCGGACCCTGCGCTGGCCTGGAAACCAGTCCTGTTCACCTGTCGCCTTCCCCCGCTGGACCCGTTATGTGTCCCTGTCTGGGCCTCAGAGCTGAATTTCCATTGGTCTGTTACTTGTGCTTACGCATCCGAACTTATTTCTGCTAATGACGGTGGGTTTTTGGTGTGAGTACGTAGTGTATCTGCTTTTCTACTTAAGCCTTCTGCTTGCGCGTTGTGAGTGTCCCAGCCAGTTGGCATGGTACTGGAAAATAGTTGGAGATATCTCTCAAATGCTCACCTCCGTATGAAACGCAGTCATGTCCCTGCGTGTTACTGTTAAGTTTCTGTGTTGTTTACTCAGTTTTACAACTGTTGAAATTGTTTTCTAAGATGTAACGTATTCTAGACCAAGAGTGCGCCCAGTGAGACAAGCTCTCCCCATACGCCCTGACGCATGGCGTGTCTGCGGGTTTAGGGTAACACTTTGTGACTGGTGTTAGGTCGGACATCGGAAAAGACTTCTCTAAGGGATCGTCCCTGCGTGGAGGGTGAGGGTGAGGGGTCGGGAGGGAGCTGGTGAGCTCCTGGCACTTACCAGGGACCTCAGCTTGTGCCACGCGGCGATGCCGCCGAGACGTGGCCTGTTATCTGTGACGGAGGGACAGCTGAGGAGCAGGTCTCTGACACAGACACAGCTGGGATCGTGTCCAGAGCCGTCCCTTAGGCCTCATGAGGTGCTTCCGAAAACGTCTGCTTGATCTCCCACCCGGTCAGGGCCCGGTTTCGGCAGCACAGGTCAGTGGGTAGGTTGACTGGCAGGGTGAGGAGGCTCGGCCTTCCTGAACTTGAACCCGCTCTGAGAGCAGAGTATGCTTGCCTGAGCGCCGCAGTCGTGGTGAAATCTCTGCTCTTCTTCACTCCGACTCCCCGCAGGCAAACAGAGGAGCTCAAAAGTGAAGGACGTCGCGGCCAGCGTGCACAGAAAACTGAAGACGTTCATGGAGATCACCCTGGACGAGGACAGCACGGAGAGGTAAGCGCTGCACCTGCTCTGCTTGGGCTTCCCTGCTCCGAAGGTGCGTTAGAGCCCGTTCCCGCCGCCGCCACGTGCAGCCAGCGGTGAGCACAGAGACGTCTCTGATGGAAAACGCCTCGAGCATATATTTTATTTACTCCCTAATTTGTCTTCAAAAACAAGAACAAGATTGTCATCTGGTAAATTCTACACCCGAGAAGTAAAGGCATACAAACCTACTTATATGGTTTTAAAACTAGGCAGATTATTTTGAGTGGTTTGCTGCTTTTGAAACCGTAGGCTTCACATTTCTAAGACGTAATTGCCCAGTCCCCAGGCGTCCACAACGAGGATGGGAGAGGTTCCTCCGGACTCTGGAAGAAACGCCGGTCGTGTCTGGCTTCCTGGCAGCCGGTCGCCCCCACTGGGACTGCTTTGAGGAGGGCGTTCGCCGGGCTCCGACCGAGCGCCTTTGTGGTTAGGTTCCGTGTGTCCCACGCGGTGCCGCTTCCTGCAGACTCTCTCGTGCGCTGTTTGCTCAAGAGCAAAACCCGTTTCTCTTGCTGCTGTGTGAGCTTTGTAAGGCGGAGTGGTGCAGAGCTCTGGGCTAGTGACGGTTCCGCGCGCACCTGGCGGAGCAGCCGCTCCCTTAGCTACTTGCTCTTTGCAGAAAGGCTCGAAAACCCCGAGTTGCTAATTTATGAACAAAGACTGTTCTCTTTCGTCCCTGTTTACCTTTTCTTTCCTTCTCTCACTGCTTTAGCTGGGCCTTCCAGAGCCGTGCTGACGTCCTTGCCTTGTTCCTGATCTTAGTGGGAAAGTTCTGGTTTCTCACCATTAACGATGTGTGAGCTGCCTGTATCTTGTGGAGCTTCTCGGTCAAGTTGAAGGAGTCCCCTTCTATTCCTCGTGTGCCGAGACTTTTTGTCGTGAGCGGAGGTCGGATTCAGCCTAAGGCTTTTTCTGCGTCTACTGATGCGTCATGCGCGGTTTCTCGTCCCGGCGGTGGGTGTGACGGGCTACACTGGCTTTGAGTGTCGAACCGTCCCATACCTGGAAGGAACCCAGCTGGACGTTTCGTGCGCTGTTAGTAACTGCGGGCGGCCGGTGGGTAGTGCTGTTGGTCCGGCTGTGTTCTCAGCGATCCTCTGCGCGGGGTGTGTGCATTTCTGATAAGAGGGTCTGGCTGCGCATCGGGTGTGTCTGAATTTAGGGTTCCTGTATCTTCTGGGTGAATTGACCCTTTTATTTTTACTAAGGGTCTCTATCTCTTGTAAGTCCATTCGTGGGTGTTAAGACAACGTACCGGCCTCCTTCAGCAGGTGTTTCCTGGGTGTGCGTGGCGTTCAGTCAGAAGGCAGAAACCACACAGTGACCAGGACAGGAAAATCACAGTGTCAGAAAGTTCTCATCCGGGCGCTGGGGTAACGAGTGTCGGCCTGTGAGGGTTACAGCGGACTCCAGGAGAGCCGCCAGGCAGATGCGAGGAACAGCCCTGCCCCTCGGGAGAACACATGCCCCAGGGCTGAGACCGATCTGTGGGCAGAGCAGTCCTGAGGCCTTCTGACGGGCGTCGCTGGCTATCCAGTGTCTAGGGGGCAGGGGAGGTGAGGGGGGAGCTGCTGGAGCCCCCCACCAATCCTGAGAGCTTCCGCATCCTGTTGTGGTCAGGGAGCTGCCGGCTGGACAGCTACCCCGGCGGGCTCGTGGGGACTGTGGCCTTAGGTGCTGCTTTTACTGTTGGCGGCTCCCGGAGAAGGCTGGGCCAGTGGGAACCTGCCCCACTAAGCCTGCGGCCTCTGCAGCGGTCAGAACTGGGAGGGGAAAGCCCCCTCGGACCAGGGCATCGACTCGGGTGCTGGAGTAGGTAGGGGTTTGCGTGACCTCGGCTGTGAGCAAAGGGAGTGTGCTCGGTTACACACCTCAGCCTAGGAGGCGGCTTTGATGAAGCCGGTTTTGCAGCTGTGTGTGTGTGACGGAGAGACCCGGCAGACTCTGAGCTCGTTCGCGTCTAGATGCTTGTGGGGAAGAGGGCGGTGAGCGTCTGAGTTGGAGGAAACGAGTGTTTGCAGTTCAGAAGGCACATGGCGTATTTCTAACCAGGCGGTCACCACCTGTACAAGTAATACGTTATTGCACAAGACGTAACAGCCTCAGGAGTCCAGGCGTTTAAAAAAATATTTTATTTATTTATTTGTTTGTTTAGAGAGGGTGAGCTGGGGAGGGGCAGAGGCAGACGGAGAATCCTGAGCAGTCTCTGTGCCCAGCCAGGAGCCCAAGGTGGGGATTGGGCTTGATCCCGTGACCCCGAGCCTATGACCCGAGCTGCCGTCAGGAGTTGGACGGAGCCAGCCAGGTGCCCCAGAAGTCCAAGCGTTTTAACGGGATTTCTTTGTAGAAATGTAGAACATTTGCAAGGATAAGTTTTTTGGGCGTAGAATGGTGTGCATGCACTAATGTGAAGTTGTGAGGGAACAGGGACGTTTGCTCCTTCTTAGAAATTTCTTTTATTCCCATTTGCACAGAGTTGAATCATGTTAGTTATATTGAGAGGGGAAAAAAGGCCTTAGGAGTTCAAAACCAGGGCCCCTGGGTGGCGAGGGAGGTTAAGCGTTCAACTCTTGATTTTGGCCCAGGTCACAGTCTCAGGGTTGTGGGGTCAAGCCCCGTGTCGGGCTCCGTGCGGTATTAATAATACACAATGGCACAAAGAGTTCTTCTGTTTAAGGAGGAGACGTCTTAAGAGCGTAGGACTGGATCATGAAACTCACGCTCCCTAAATGTGCAAGAAACACATTGTAGAAAACCAGCATCTAAAACAAAATCAGCCTGATGGAAAGTAGACGAGATTTACGACTAAACTCGAAAATATTACCAATTTGATGTTGGGGGAGAGACATAAAGGCAAGTTAATATCTGTAAGACTCTGGGAATCTTTTAACCAGTTAGCATTTAGGCAGTGGGGCATTAATTCAGAAGCGAACGTTTCTTACGATACTCCACTTTTCTGCCAGCGGCGTTAGCCGTCCGTTAGCCAGTCTGTTGGGCGCGGAATAAAATTGCTGCTCTTGCCCCGCCGCCCCTCTTGCCCCGCCGCCCCTCGCACAGCGCGCCATAGGTCGGAGCTGTTCTCCCGGGAGGAACGGCATGCGCTTGCCGGCGCCGCGGTGCACGGAAATGCCAAGTATGTTGTATTTGGTACTTTCATAAATAGTATGAAAATAGTAATAAACGCACAATGAGAAATCTTAGCAGTATAAATATTTTTTTTAAAGATTTTATTTATTTATTTGACAGATTACAAATAGGCAGAGAGGCAGGGTGGGCAGGGGGGCACAGAAGCAGGCTTCCTGTGGAGCAGAGAGCCTATGTGGGACTCGATCCCAGGACCCTGGGATCATGACCTGAGCCGAAGGCAGCGGCTTAACCGACTGAGCCAGCCAGGTGCCCAGCAGTATAAATATTTCTTTTTTTTTTTTTTTTAAAGATTTTTATTTATTTATTTGACAGAGATCACAAGTAGGCAGAGAGGTAGGCAGAGAGAGAGGAAGCAGGCTCCCTGCTGAGCAGAGAGCCCGATGTGGGACTCGATCCTAGGACCCTGAGATCATGACCTGAGCCGAAAGCAGCGGCTTAACCCACTGAGCCACCCAGGCACCCCAGTATAAATATTTCTTATGGTTCAGGTTATGTCATGAATTTTTCCCACCGAGTAAGTGGATTCTAACCGAAAGCAAATTACTTGCCGATACTAGTTATGCCTGCGTGTGAACGACTTCGGTGGTGTCCGGGCAGCCCTCAGCATTAACCTTGCTCTTAGACCTTGAAGGAAAGGACTCCTCCCTGACAGAGATTCCTCTTCTTGGTTATCGAGCATGGACGAGTAATATCATTTTATTCTGCTGCATGAAGTTTTCATCGTCTTTTTAAAATGGTTTGGGGCTGGATGGTTGTATCGCTCATTTGGAAGCTTCAATGCCAGTGGATCTTGGTGTAGATGAATTAAAACGAGATGTAAATAAAAACAGGCTTTCTTTATCTTATTAATGTTTTCGCCGTAAAATTGATTTTTCTGCCCCTCCTGTGGCTGTGGCGTGTTGCACGGTCTTCAGCGCGTGGACACAGCCTGCCGGAGGCAGTGGGGCCTGATGGTGCACGGGATGAAGACTCAGCCTCTGGCCGTGACGTGAAGGCTTTGAGAGCTCAGGCGGGTGAACACCTCACCCGGTTCAAACCAAGCCACACTCAAGAACCCTGGCCCAGGGAGGTGATCAGGCTGAGGCCTGCCACCATCTCTTCCAGCTCGCTGCTGTGACGGTGGCCCCAGCAGGCCTGTGCCCCCCACCACTCACCGTCCCGCCTCTGTCTGAGGGGCCTGTCAGGCAGAGACACAAGAGCCATACATGCCAGGAGCCCGGCAGTTGGAGCAGGACAGCCGTTGCTTGAGTAACAGTGGGGGCCAGTCAATCAGTAGTAAGTGTCTTCAGAGAAGAATCAGTTATGCCCCAAAAAGGTGACGTAGAATGAGGAACTCTAAATTCGAATGTCCGCGATGCACTGGAGAGATGTCAGTCTTGAGAGTCAGGTTCCAGGTGCTCTGAGAGGTGGGGGGAGGAGCTCAGAGCCTGTGTGACGAGGGCTCTCCGGGTACGGACAGATGGAAATGGGCCCAAGAGAAGCCGTCGCCTAGCATGTAAGAGGAGAAAACGTCCCAGAACTAAAGAAATGCGCAATTCTAAAGATTCTTTTGTTTCTTTAACTAAATTCTGGATGGAGTTAATTGCAAAGAAATCACACCTAAGTAAGTTTGTGGATAAAATTATGGAATTCCAGGGGTACAGAAAAATCTCAAAATCTTTCTGGCTCTGTCCTGCCCCTGCAGTGGCCGCTTTGTTACATGTGGAAACAGCCCGTGAAACGTGGCGAGTCCGGCCAAGCTGCAGCTCAGGGTTAGGTGCGCGCCGGGTCCGGAAGACCACGTGGAAGGGAAGTGTGGAAGAGAGCCTGTGGAGCGTGCCAGGGCTCCCTTGATGCCGGCCACGGCGGACGTGGTTTGGGGATACTGAGTAGAATAGAATGTTTTGGGAAGAACTTCCCCTTATTCTTGTCATCTTGTCATCTTTTCTAATGAGGCTGGTAGAGAATTTACTTCCATGCCTGTTTGTCCTGATTCGAGGTGGAGCTGTTAGAGACCGCGTGGCGGGTGAGTCTCCACGAAGGCGGGGCGCGGCCCGACACCCACTGGCCGTCACTGGGATGGAGACTGGTGTTTGAGTCTGGGGCCCGCAGCCCTCGGGGGACAGGGCTGGGGTGTGCGGGCGGGGAAGGAGGGAGGGCGTGCACGCTTGTAGATGCATGTGTAGGACGGCCCCAGGAGGGCTCCTCGCAAGGTTTGGGGGCGCGTCTGGAGCGGCTCAGCCCGAACCTGGCTGCGTGGGGCAGGGAGGAGCAGCGCTGTCCCGGGACAGGTGTGTAGAGGAGGACCGAGGGAGGCGAGGCGAGTCCGGAAGTGACGAAGTAAGTGTCGTTGTAACAATGTGTTTCGGGGTAAATAGTTTTCATTTATCTTAGCTTTTGTGGAGAGAATTGAAGCCCATGATTGTGAAATGTACTTGTCATGTGTATGAGTCTGACCTGTGTCCGAGCCCTGGTTCAGACGCTCACAAACAAGAGTCCTTCTGAGTAATGACGAGCGCACCCGTAGGAAACCTGGCCTGCTGTTCGCTTGTGTGGGGAGCGCGCGGGGGACTTCGGGAACCTCCTGGCTGCGGGGGTGGGCGACTGGCCGGTGCAAGCACGGTGGCCCGCGGTGGGGGCGTTACTGATGACGTCAGCTTTCCATGTGTGTTCAGCTGCCCAACAGGCCTAGGGTTATTTTGTGAAAATGGACACCGGTGTTTTGGTCGCTGATTTCTGTTTTAATCATCTTTCTTTACGTTTCAGGTTTCTCTACGAATCTTCATCAAGGACTCTGGGAGCACTTCTGAATTCATGACCAAGCCAGCATCTTCGGTCACGTGAAAACAGAGGAAAAGGACTCAGTGAAAGTGAAACGAATGTGTATTTTCCTAGTGTTTTTAATGTTAATAACTGGTGTCATAGGGGTCGGATTTATTTGGGGAGTTACAAGTAGGAAACTCAAAGGTTCTTAAGCTTTGCCTGGTGCCTGCATAAATAATATATTTACTGTACAGGACTCTAGGTATCAGTGGTGCAAAGGAAAAAAAAGACTTTTCTAGCAAACATGGTTGTTTTAAAAATGACTTTATATATATGTATGTATGTATACAATGTTGCTTACACTATGAGTAATAAAAGCGATAACAACGCATTGTGTGAGTCTTCCCCTCGCGAGACAAGGGTGAATTCTGCCGAGTGGAAGGTGCTAAAGCAGAGGGAGGGCCGTGCCAGGTGCAGGGAGGGAGCCGCGCGCGGGGTCCTGTCGCGGCCTCCTCTCCTGCTCTTGCTGCTGCTTGACTGGGGGTCAGGATGGGTCTGGCGGCTCCACGTTCAAGGGGCAGAGCTGAGTCCTTCAGCCGGAAGGTGAGTCTCTGCGATTTCATCTTTTCTTTCTGAGAGCGGACCTGGTGCCAGTGGAGGGCCAGGCCCGGGCTTCCTCGCTGCCTCGTCCAAGACCCCGGCCTGTCTGCTGGAGGTGACCAGGTCTGTGTGTCCCTGTCAGCCACAGGCCCTGCGTCGTGGCAGAGCGGCCGCCTGGGACAGTTGGGACATGTTCCTTCTGACCTCTGACCCTGCAAAGCAGTGAAGAAACACCAATTTCACTGTTTCTCTGAGAAGGTACAGAAATGGACTGCTCAGCGCGGGAGCAGCGAGGGTCAGGTTTTTCTGAGATATCTCGGAAATGGGAGGTGGGGGTTGTTATTTTAGCTAATTTCGAACAGGACCTTTTAGACATCTTTGCTAGGATGTGTTCCATGTTGGCAAACGTAATTTTTCCTTTCTTTTTTGTCCTTGCTGGTGTTTGTTTTAGTATTAAGAAACGCGCTGAGCGGCGCCTGGCAGCAGAGGCCGGTCAGCAGGAGGGAGCGGAAGTGGCCGTGCCGCGGTCAGCCGCCGCCGGAAAGCCCCGTGCCGCCCGTTCACACACAACGGAGAGGCTGCGCGCCACAGCCCAGGAGCAAAGCAGCCTCCAGGAGTGAGGCAGCAAACAGTGGCCCTGACCAAGCGGTCGGTGTGCCCCTCACCCATCAGACACCAGGCCTAGCTGGTGGCACGGAAACCAGCCGCGGGGCGGGGCTTGCATTCGTGAGGCCTGCGCCGCACCGCCCTGCGGCCCTCGTTGTGGTCCCTCATTGTGGGACTGGCTCTCGGCAGACTAGTCCGGCCTTTGCGGACTGCAGATCCCCAGGAAAGGTGACTGTTCTCTAAAAACTGCCCTGGCGCAGCGTTTCCACTGCCAGCCGCTCCGGAGGTGAGAACGGTTTCTCGAGGGGACCCTCGGAGCGGAGCCCACGGAAGACGGAGCTGTAGCATCTCGCTTGTTTTGACGTTACTCCACGTAAAATACGGTGATGCCACTCGCGACCACGGATGTCTGACTCTCGAGTCTTTGTCCTTCGAAAAAGAACTGGTGACCGTGCGCATGGCCCAGACCCAGACAGTGGGTCGCGCTGGGTGCCCGTGAGTGAAGGCTTCATTCCCTGTGCTCCTGGAGCAGAGCGCTGGCGGGGCAGGGCCGAGCACGCCAGCACAGGTGTCCAGGGGTGCCGGGCGGCTCGTCTGCGAATCTCGATCTCAGCTCGGATCTCGGTCTCGGGGCTGCGAGCTCAAACCTCACGCTAGACTCTGTACTGGACATGGAGGATGTGTTCCAGAAAGTGTCCAGGAGCACACGCTTGCTGACGGCTCTGGGGCCGTCCTGCTCAGGCCCACGTTCTCGTGGACGTGCTGGCGTCTTTCATAGCTAACTCGTGACTGAACCACACTTTTTCTAAAATAAAGGACTTTTCTGCAGGGTTGATTTCAGCAGAGGTGTCTTATATGGCAGCCATTTCTTGGTGTTTTTTTCCAGGAAGGGGAGATTTCCTGATCCATGTTTCTCTGGGCTCCTGGCTGCAGCACCCAGCAGGGAGTCCTGTGCCCCTCAGGGCATCTGTTCAGCCTCTGCCACTCAGGGCATGTGAAGCTTCTCCCCCGGTGACAGCGAACAGGACAGCGTGAACCAGCAGCCCGAGGCGTTCGAGGTGCTCACGGTGACCAGTCTCCCAAGGGCTCTGGGTCTCCTGCCTCGCAGACAGACAGACGGGGAAAGCGTGTACCGAGGGCAGACGTGAGTCAGGCTGGTAAATCAGCTCGCACGGTAGAATGGGCTCTCGCACCGTGACCTCTCCACGCTCAGCTATGGCGGTCTGTACCCCAGCTCCACGGTCGCCCCTACCGAGTATCAGAGACCCCACGCGTGCTGACCCCATGTGTGACGGCCACCAGAAAGAGCCTCCATCACTCCCCACAGCCAGCCCTCCCACTCCCTGGACGGAACCCACGGCGTGAGGAGTTTCCTCTAGTTCCGTGATACATTGTGGCAACGCCAGTTTGGCCCCGTCCTGGATCTGGCAGACGGGGTCTGGTCTCGTCTGGCTGCAGGTTGACGATCATGCACCAAACCCATTGACCTGCACAACCGCCCACGCCGACCACCTCCGTACGGGTTTACACTCCGTAAGTGGTAGGTCTTGCTTTCCCTGCAGAAAGGAAGAGTTTTCCGGAGCAAAATAGCTTCCTTTCAGGTACAACTCCTCTGTCTTGCTGAAAGACCGTTGTTGGTAAGTCTAGGGTCGACGGTTTTACAAGATAGAAGTGAATTTCTGGGATAAACACAGCATGTGGATTCATGCTCACTGAGCGGCGGTGGGGTCTCGGTATGGCTCCCGAAATTATTTGTTACAGTCCCACAACCCGTCAGTGTTAGCTTATACGACAAAGTAGATTTTGCAGATGTGGTGAAATTTAGGGTCTTGAGTTGGGGGAGGCTATCCTGGTTTACCCGGTGGGCCCTGACCTCCTGGAGGTCCCTATGGGGGAGCCCGGGCAGACTTGTCCCATGCACAGACGGCACAGTGACCACAGAGGTGGAGAGTGGGGGGTTGTGGCCACAAGCCAAGGGTGGCAGGCAGCCACCAGAAGCTGGCAAAGGCACAGGGAGCCTCCCACCAGGGCTTCAGAGGCAGCGCGGCCCAACAAGGCCTCGATGCAGACCAGGGAGACCGTGCACTGCCGGCCTTCAGGACCGCGAGAGAAGGCATTTGCGTTGTTGCAAGCCCCAGAGTCTGTCGAAATTTGTCAAAGCAGCCACAGGAAACTCACACTGACCCCATCTCCTACCAAAACTCACACACGGGTAGGAAATTCAGACGTTGGCAACTTATCCCTGAAGGACCCCACGTCCGTCCTGGTGCTCCGTGTTCTTGCCTTTTCTGTTCGGTGCACCTGGAACCTAGGAGGGTCTCCTGGCCAACACGGGGAAGCGGTCCTGCACCCGAGCTGCCATTCCCAGCGGGCATACCCTCCAGAGGGAGTTTCTGGTCCTCCACTGGCCTGCTGGATGCTGTCAGTGACCGGCAGGCCCAGGGGCACTCATGTCATTAAATAGCATAACCTATGTCCAGTAGCAGGTGACAGAATGAGGAAGGTAACATGCACACGACAGAGACAGCAAAGGAACGTGAGGGGAAGAGGCCTGGGGCCGCCATTCTTTGGGGGCCGGGGCTCTGTGACACCCCGTCTTGCCACCCAGTCCACATTCTCCTGAAAGTTTGGTGAGGGTCTCCTGCTGGGGTAACCCAAGTAGTCGTTTCTGAGGGCCCACAGCAAGCCAAGATCTCTTCCTCCAGAAGAAAATCGTGACTCGGTGCCTGCTGCTGCTACGAAACCCAGGAGCTCGCACGCCGTCCCCATGCCACCCATCTCCGTGGCGGCCCACGGCCCCGTCTGCCACCCATCTCCGTGGCGGCCCACGGCCCCGTCTGCACGGAAGCCTGCTGGGTTTAAGGCAAATGGCAAAGCAGTTTGCCCTGCTGTTGGAAAACCTTTCGATGGGGTCTCGCAAAATTGGCGGCTCTTGGGTGTGTCCAGGAAAAGGTAACAGTGTGCACCTATCCGTCTGGAGAGTTCTCGAGGACGGTTCTTCCTTAGTGGTGGGACTGCTCGCTCCCTGTGCCCGCGGAGCTTAGTGCGCACACACAGGGCCCGTCCACGTTGGGGTCACGCTTGCCTGCTTCCTTGGCTGGCCACGTGCTGTGTGCTAGGTGCCGTATGAGGCGGGAGTTGCTGAGTTCAAACCCAGGCCTGGCGTCCTCCCGCGTTTTTGCCGGGTCACAGGGACATTCTCCGAGATTCCGAGATGCTTCTGCCTTCCCACGCAGGCCGTGCTGGGGCAAAAGTCGTGTGATGAGAGCCACCACCTGACGTCATTCAACCCTTTGACCCGAGTACAGATCTCGGGCCTTCTGGAGAAATTGCCATTACTTTTTAAAAAACTGAAAACTTACATGTAAAACTCACCCGTCGTAAGTTTACAGTTTATGAGTTGTTAAAAGTACATTCAAGCACATAACCCGTGCGCCAGTCAAGACGAGGACATTCCCATCACCCCGGAAAGCTCCCTCCTGCCCTCACCCCCAAGAAGCAGCCTCTGCACGGATCGCCGTCGCCCGGGGGTGTTGCTGTCTCTCGAGCTTCATGAAATGCTCATCTGTCTCAGGCGCCTCCCGTGCTCGTGTGTCCCCGCGGCTCAGGCTCGGTGGCGGTGGTGGGATCAGTCTTACCAGTGTGCCACGTGGCACGTCCGTAGTGCTGGTGCGAACACCCCGTGGGGCGCTCAGACCTGCTCTGCGCTCCTGCAGCCGGCTCCTCCTCATTCCATGGCCAGGGGTACCCCGGAGCTCCTGCCGCTGAGGCTGACACCCCAGGGCGACGCTCAGTCCCAGGGGAATGGCACGGGGTGTGTTGGGGGGCCCACGGGGGCAGGCCAGAGCGACATCCTGGCTTGTCAAGGGTGTGCGTCAGCCCATCGCCACTGCCCTGCAGTCCCCGGCCCAGGACGGGTGGCAGCCACGGTTCTGGGAAGGAGGAGGGAACGTTCAGAACGTGAGCCCAAAGCTCCAGGCTCTGAGAGTCTGGGGATGCCCTGGGCCGGGGGAGAGGCCTTGACGTCATTGCAAAGTTCCAAGTCACCTCGTTTTGCTAGACTTAGAGGTATTGGTTAAGTAAACCAGGAATGTGGTCAGCTGCCTGTCTGGTTTGGCTCTAGCTTCCCCGGGCTCGGCTGGGCACCACAAGGCCTGCGAGGGCGTCCGGCTTCCGCAGACCGTCTCTGTGCGTGTGGTGGTGCGGGCGCTCTCTGGAGACCACACCGGAGCGTTGCGCGGCCGAGTGCGGCCGAGCGTGAGGCCGAGCGCCCGCAGCCTGCCTTTCGCTCTCTCTGGGAGAGCGCGGAGCCCTCAAGCGTGTGTGGTTCCTCCTGGTCCCGCGGTCCCAGCGGCAGAAGCTCACTCCCCGCCGCGAGGCGCGCACAAGGAGCTGGTCGCGCGGTTGGGGAATGTGTGGGGGACACCAGGGGCCCGTGGGGTGCCTGTGGGCCGTGGGGGGCTCCCAGGCTCTCCTCTGTCCCCCGCACCCGGCCCAGGCGGCGCAGCTTTTCGCGGTCCTTGACGGCGGCGAGAGGGAAACGTGTTTCCTCGGTGGCATTCCGCACCCCTGCGGACACTGGAGGCTCACGCTCTCCCTGCCCCGACCCTGCAGGAGAGGCGAGGGACCCAGGAGGACTGTCTTGCCCTGAGAGGTGCTGCCTTGGGGAGGCGGGACACAAAACCGTCTTCTCTCCCCGGGCATGGGACCGCGGGTGAGAACGATCCGCGGTGACGCTCCGACCTCGTGCTCCGACGACTCGCTGGCTTCTCCCGGTTCCACAAAGCCTGTCACCCCTGCGCTGACGCTCAAAGCCGGGTTCCTCCAGCGTCAGGCCCTGGAGGACTCTTGTTCTGCCGCGTGGGTGATGTCCTGCCCCACGGTTTTGAAGTTCTTACTTGGGCTCCAGAGTGGTGACATGCCGTGGGCAGACTGGTTTCCGTGTGACCGGTGAGGGACTCCGCAGTCGCGCACTCACCTTGTGCTCATTCTCACGAGCGCGTTTCCGTCCCCGGCCCCCGTGTCAACCCCCCCCACCCCCACCCCCACCCACTCCCCCCCCGCCCAGCCTCCGGTCACCTTCCGTGTGCTGGTAGTTAAGAGTCCGTTTCTGGTTTGCATCCTCTCTTTTCCCGTTGTTCCTTTGTTTCGTGTCTTAAATGCCACATACGAGTGAGCTCACAGGGCATTTGTCTCTCTGGCCTCGCTCAGCGCGACACTCTCCAGCTCCATCCATGGGCTGCAAACGGCAAGATTTCATCCTTCTTAGGGCTGAGTAACATCCCACGGTGCATACGACCCCATCGTCTCTCTCCATCCTCTCCCCGCGGGCCCTGGAGCTGCTGCCGTCATCCGAGCACCGCAAAGCTCCGCAGAAAGCACCGGGGTGGGGGCGCGTCCTTCGGATCCGGCTTCCGCCGCGTTCGGGTGGACAGCCCGAGGCGCGGTCACTGGCTCTTAGAGCCGCTCGACGTTTCCCTTTCCCAGACCCCCCACGCTGTTTTCCACGGTGTCCGCCAGCTCGTCCCGCCAGCAGCGTGCGAGGGAGCCTTTCTCCCTTGTCCTCCCAACACCTGCTGTCCTCGTGGTTTCGATTTTCACGGTTCCCACGGGTGTGAGGTGGTGCCTCGTCGCGGGTTTGATCTGTGTTTCACGGATGATGTGATGTTGAACATCTTTTCTTGTGTCTCTTGGCCGTCTGGATGTCTCCCTTGGAGATATGTCTGTTCCTACCTTCTGCCCATCTTTTAAAAGATTGATTTATTAGAGAGAGAGCATGTGCACTAACGGGGGAGGGGCAGAGGGAGAGTCTTCAAGCAGACGCCCACCGAGCAGGGAGCCCGACGTGGGGCTCGGTCCCAGGACCCTGGGATGGTGACCTGAGCCGAAGGCAGACGTGTAGCCGACTGAGCCCCTGGGGGCCCCGGACACAGCCCTTTATCAGACCCGTCGTTTACAGATTCTCCTCTGATTCTGCGGGTTGCCTTTCAGTCCTGTGGGCCGCTGCCTGCGCCATGCAGAAGCTTTTCTTCTTGATGACGCCCCAGTAGTTCATTTTTCTTTTGTTTCCCTCACCGCAGGAGACCTATCTAGGAAAACGTTGCTCCAGCTGATGTCAGAGAAATCACTCCTGGTGCTCTGTTCTAGGACCTTTATGGTTTCAGGCCTCACATTCAGGTCTGTAATCCACTTTGAGTCTGTTCTCGCGCAGGGTGAGAGCAGGTGGGCCAGTTTCATTCTTCTTCACGTAGCTGTCCGGTTTTCCCAACGGCATTTCTGAAGAGACGGTCTTTTTCCCATTTATTTCTTGCCTCCTTTGTCAAAGATTGATTGACGGTGTGATTGTGGGTTTGTTCCTGGGCTCTCTACTCTGTTCCATTGATCCGTGTGTCTGTCTGTGCCCGAACCATGCTGTCTTGGTGACCTCGGCTCTGCAGTGTCCGCACCTATAATACTTCCAGGTTTGTTTTGTTTTATTTCTTCAAGATTGCTTGAGCTCTGCACGGTCTCTTGTGGTCCCTACACATCGTAGGGCGGTTCCAGCTCTGTGAGGACCATGTCGGTGTTCGACGGTGCTTGCATTACGTCTGCCGACTGCTCTGGGCGGTTGAGACACGTTCACGTTTGCTCTTCCAGCCCATGAGCGGGGGAGGTCTTCCCGTCCGTGTCGTCTTCAGTTTCTCTCATCCGTGGTCTCTGGTTTTCAGCGTACAGGCCTTTCTCCTCCTTGTTCCAGTGTATTCCTGGATGTTTTTATTATTTTGATGCAGTTGTAGATGGGATTGTTTTTAAATTAATCTCTCTTCTGTTGTATTATTAGGGTTGGAAATGCAACAGATTTCATTGATTTTGTATCTTGTGACTTTCAGAATTCAGTCCTAGTAGGTTTTCTTTTTTTTTTTTTAATTTTTTTTTTATTTATTTATTTGACAGAGATCACAAGTAGGCAGAGAGGTAGGCAGAGAGAGAGGAGGAAGCAGGCTCCCTGCGGAACAGAGAGCCCGATGCGGGGCTCGATCCCAGGACCCTGAGATCATGACCTGAGCTGAAGGCAGCGGCTTAATCCACTGAGCCACCCAGGCGCCCCCTTAGTAGGTTTTCTTGATAGAATCTTTAGGGTTTCCTTTTTTCTTTCTTTTTTTTTTTTTAAGATTTTATTTATTTGTCAGAGAGAGAGGGAGATCGCACAAGCAGGGAGAGTGGCAGGCAGGGGGAGAAGCAGGCTTCCTGCTCAGAAGGTGAGGGACTTGATCCCAGGACCCCGGCATCATTACCGGAGCTAGAGGCAGATGCTTAATGACTGAGCCCCCCAGACGCCCCTCTTTAGGGTTTTCTAGTATAGTATCATGTCATCTGCAAATAGTGAAAGTTTTACTTCTTCCTTACTAATTTGGATGCCCTTTATTTCTTTTTGTTGTGTGGTTGCTGTGGCCAGGAGCTCCAGTCGTGGGCTGAATCAAAGTGGGGAGAGTGGACCTCCTCGTCTTGTTCCTGACTGTAGGGGGAGAGTTCTCCGTTTTCCCCACTGCGGCTGATGTTGGCTCTGGTTTGTCACGGATGGCCCGTGTGATGCTGTGCCCTCTGGACCTGCTTCATGAAGGGTTTTGTTTGCTTGTTTTTAATCATGAATAGATGTACTTTGTCAAATGCTTGTTCTGTATCTATTTTAATGATCATATGGGGACACTTGGGGGGCTCAATCGATTGAGTGTCTGCCTTCGGCTCAGGTCATGATCCCGGGGTCCAGGGGTCGAGTCCTGCATCGGGCCCCTGCTCAGCGGGGAGCCCGGGTCTCTCTCTGCCTGCCACCCCCCGCTCGCGTGCTTTCTCTTTGTCTCTCTGACAAATAAATACAATCTTTTTAAAAAATGATCACGTGACTCTTGTCCTTTCTCTTGATGCTGTGGTATCGCCACACGGACTGATGAACGAGCGTCGACTCTTCCTTGCATCTGGGGAATAAACTCCAGTTGATGTTGGTGAATGGTATATTTTTTAAACGTGTTGCTGGGTTTGGTTCGCTAGTATTTTGTTGAAGATTCTTGCATCTATGTTCATCAGAGATACTGGCCTATAATCCTCTTTTTCTGTGCTGTCTTTATCTGGTTTTGTTATCAGGATAATGCTCATCTCATAGAATGAATTTTTTAAGTTTTCATTCCTCTTACAATTTTTGGAATAGTCTGAGAAGAATAGATACTAATTCTTTAAATGTTGGGTAGAATTCTGGGGCACCCGGTGGCTCAGTCAGTAGGGTGTCTGACTTCAGCTTGGGTCATGACCCCGGGGTTCTGGATTGACCCCCATGTTAGGATTCCACTCGGTGGCAAGTCTGCTTATCCCTCTCCCTCTACGCCTCCCCTGTTTGTGCTCTGTCTCTCTCTCTCAGACAACGAACAAATAAGAATTCTAAAAAAATAAAAACAAGTGTCTGAGAGAATTTGCCCGTGAAAACATCAGGTCTTAGACCTGTACTTGTTGGGGATTTTTTGCTGATTGAACTCACTGCTGGTGATCCTGTCTGTCCCAATTTTTATTTCTTCCTGCTTCAGTTTTGGTAGGTTGTGTTTTTAGGGATTTCTCCATTTCTCCTAGGTTGTTCAGTATGTTGGTGTGTAATTTTCACGATAATCTTACCGTGGTTTGTCTCTCTGTGGTGTTTGTTATTTCTCCTTTTCCATTTGTGACTTTGTTTACTTGAATTCTCTCTCTCTCTTTTTTGCGTCTGGCTAGGGGTTTATTAATTTTCTTGATCTTTTCAAAGGACCAGCTCTTGGTTTCGTTGATGTGTTCTATTGTTTTGTAGTTTTGTATTTTGTTTATTTCTGCTGTTATCTTCATTATTTCTTTCCTTCTGCTGGTTTTGGTTTTCGTTTATTCTTTCTGTAGCTCCTTCAGGTGTAAAGTTAGATTGTTTACTTGAAATTTTTCTTGCTTCTTGAGGTGGGCCTGCCTTGCTCTACACTTTCCTCTTAGAACGGCCTGTGCTCGTCGCGGAGATTTTGGACCATTGTGTTTTCATTTGTCTCCATGTATATTTCCATTTTCTACTTGATTTCTTGGTTGGCCCGTTCACGGGTTAGTAGGTATTATTTAACCTCCATGGACTTGTGGTCTTTCCAGATTTTGTCTTGTGGTTGATTTCACTTTCGTGGTGGTCTGGTCAGAAAAGATGCGTGGTAGGACTTTGGTCTTTGGATTTGTTGACACTTGTTTTGTGGCCTAATATGTGGTCTGTTCCGGCGCGGGTCCGTGTGTGCTTGGAAAGAACGTGTGTTCTGTGTTAGGATGGAATGTTCTGAACGTCTCTGTTAGACCCTTCCTGTCCTGCCCCGCTTTTAGTCCAACATTTAGTTATTGTTATCTTCATCCATTACTTCACTAGGAGTTGCAAAATGGTGATTTTCTAAATATGTCCTTTGTACTGGTCACCTTGTTTTTCTGAAAAGAAGACTTTTACTCCAAAAATCATTTAGCTATCCTGAAACGTTATTCATGCAGAGAAATCAGGCCAGATGCTTTGGTTTCTTTATTTTCCAATTTTTAGAAGAATGAGTTGGTGCCTGGCAGCTCCTGAAGGTCATGAACACGTTCCGGTATCGTTACCAACAGGGCGTTCCTGGAAGTCTGCCGACTTTGCCAGGAGGAGCCTTTTACTAGCTTGTTTGTGTGCCCTTTTGACAGGGCTCGGTCTCCTTTACAAGTTTCCGCACAGTAGCATCTCGGTCCTGGATTTCCGTGAGACACCCTTCGGGCCCTTCTGATGTGGCTTTGAGATCGAACCTGGCTTTACATTTTGGGTGAGCCTCTTACTATTTGTGAGGCTTGAGCAAGTTATGAAACTCTCTGAGCCTCCCTTTGTCTCTAGGGTCCGGACGGTAACGCTCATCTCACACCAGTGAGGTATCAGACATGAAGCGCTTCGGAAACGTGTCCCCTTTTCTTCCTTCAGAGGACGCTTCTTGACAGTCCTCCTGCGCGCTGCAGAGTTTGTAGCTGGCAATGAGGCTGACCCGCTGGGATGTACACACGGTGGGCCACGGCGGCGTCTGGAGGGCGTCGTCAGCACCTTCCAGTGCTGCGCGAGGCCGTGGCTTTCGCTGGGGTTTCCGGTCTGCCTCGTCCCCACAGCTGCGTGGTCTACAGCCGCTACCTGTTGGGAGCCAGAGTCCGAAGCCGACGCTGTGTCGGTCTGGCTCTGCCAGTGAACGTCGTTTGAATTCTGACTTGGGACCACCCCGCAGCCCATGCGGCCTTACCGCATCCCCGTCAGAGACTGCGGAGTCACTGGCTCGGGCGTGTGGGGTCTCCCTTGATCTTCGCGCTGAAACTGTAAACGAGGAGACTCTCTCGTTGCAAACGGACCGGTGGAATCTTGCTTTGTGGGAACCCGAGTTCTGAAATCCAAATGGCACCACTCGGAGTCACTCTAATTGGAAGTGGCCCAAGGACATTCAAGCGGGCACATTAAAGACATATCGGATTGCAGACGCTTGGCTTCCAACCCGGCCCGGAGCGGAGCTGGCCAGAGAACTGACAGGACGCCCAGCCCGTCTGTGGCCCTGGTCTGAAGGACTTGCTTCTGGGCAGGCTAGACCTTCTCTTTGGCACAGTGGTCCCTGTGGGTCCAGGGGCCTGAATGCGGGCTGGTAACCTGGGGAAGCAGGTGGTGGGAGACGGTCTCCCAGAGGTGAGGCGCTGCCCAAGGCCAGCTTCATCCTCTGCTGCTTTACTAGGAGGCTTTCGGCCAGGTCCTTGTGTCACTTGTCCATCTAGAACACTCTGGGAAAGCACCATAGGCTATGGCTGTCTTCCGGAAATAGACTGATGAGCCAGCCTGTGGGGAGAATGTGACTTTCTACAAAGTTTACCTTTTGGTCGAGTTGGCTAAAGACATGTATTTCCTTCTGACTCGAAGCGGAAGAAACAGCACGACTTAAACATGGAGCCCCTCGTGATGCCGAGTGTCTCCGGCACCACCGCCCTACGCGGCACCCAGTCCGGGCCCTGTGGGGCAGGCTGAGCCCTGCTCTGGAGAGGCCCGGGTGCTGTCACAAGGACTGGCTTCCAGAGCTTTCTCAGCAAACCGTCAGACGGTGAACCCGGAAGGGCTGAGGTGGGGCGTTGGACTACACGAGACGCCGTGGCTTTTAACTCCGATCGCGCTGCTTGAACTGGCTGTCGGGTCTTGGGAAGATGATTTGAATCACCTCAGCTTGGTCCTGTTCAGTGGGGGTGACCCCAGTGGCCCCCGTCCTTGCCAGAGCTTTATAAAGTTGGACGTTTCTCTTGTTGTTAACACTCGTGACAGCTTCTGAGTAATAAAGAACCTGAAGCCACAGTTGCAAGCCTGTGAGCAGAGCACCCGCAAGCCATGCAGCAAACCCTGCAAAACCCAGGGCTGCACAGGAGGCCGGGAGCCTGCAGAGCCAGGGCAGACAGATGCAGGCCAGGGGTGGCCTGGGGCTTGAGGAACCAACACGCACTCCCCAGGGGCCAGCTCTGAACACAGCCAGCCTATGGCACCCCGATGACCCACAGTCCAGGACGGAGCACCTGCCTGGGCTTGTTCGAGCCGAGGACTCACTGGGGGCACATCTTGACGGACACGTGTTTGCTGGGAGAAGGCCACGAAGACGGACGGGAGAGCTGCTGGCCACGGGGAAGCGGTGCCTGTGGACAACTCTGGCTCCACCCACGCAGGGTCAGCTGTACCTCCTGAGCCCTTGGTCTCCGCTGACTGGCAAAAGGCCAATAACACAGCGTCTAACAGGCTCAGCCTAATTCTTCCGAGTTTGGGGGACTAGGAGCAATATGGGGGCTGCAGCCTCCCTCGTGCCGCTGTGGGGCGGTCCGTGTTTGGGGCCAGAGAGCTGTGCTGCAGACGGGAGAGGACGCAGGTGTCCTGGGGACAAGACCTCAGCGGGGCAGGTGGCTTCTCGGGGACGGAAGGCTGTGGGTGCCTCCTCTGCAGCAGTGGGGGTGGCCATGGCTCACTGCCGGCTCGGAGCCTCCTCTCGGGGGCCGGGCAGCTGCTCTCCCCCTCGGGGCAGCCGGACCAGCGGATGACTCACACCCGAGTCGACACCCGGGCAGCGAGCTGGGTTTAAAGGATGACAACGAGCCGGTTGAAAGTGGCCAGTCTGGCAGTTTTGACGTTCGAGTCGATGATTCCAATTCCATCACAGCCTACCACACTATGATGACGCTCAGCAGGGCCCACACTGTTTGTCCAGTAATCTGAGGACGCTCGTGACCACATACCCACGTGCCTCTGTTCACACAGAATGTGCAAAAGCTGTCTGTGCTCACCCTGAGTCTCGCCGCAAATCTCTCCTCCCTGAGAAAGCGATCCCTCGTCAAGTGGGCACCGGTGGGCATGCCCAGCCTGGCCCACCGAACACCTGGCTGCCCCTGAAGGACGGGCCAGCCTGGGCAAGGGAGCTGCCAGCCCTGGGGCCTGGTGACTGAGCCAGGTCCTCTGGCGCTCGCCGTCCGACTCCGCCAGCCGGCCGCTCGCTGCGGTACCTCCCGGTCCGGAGCAGGTGTCACGGCTCTTCTGCTGCGTCGGCTCCGACGCTTCCCAGAGCACTGGCCAGTGCGTCGCAGCGATCCGCTTGGTCGATAGCTCGATCTGTGACGGCTCGGCGACGTTCAAGGCCATGGAGCTGTCACGTGCTGCGTCGGAACCGAGCCCCACTGAGCCCCGTGTCCTCCCTGGGACTTCCACCCCACTCTCCTCCTCAGCCTGATGGGAAGTTCTTGGAGAAAGACAAGGATGGAGGGCTGCGTCTGACCTTGAAAGTCTCCTTGGATGAGCTTGACCTCTGAAGGCAAACATGTTCTTGCGTGAACTGTAAGACCGCATCGCGCACAGAGCCCACCTGAGCACACAAGGGGCGCATGCCGTTGAGAATCACGACAACTGACGTGATTTCACAGCGAAGCCACAGAGGGACACCCACCGTCTAAAGGACTCGGGGAAAAGCACACGTTGGATGTTAGATGCTGTCCCCACGGCCGACGGGTGCGGGCAGGTGCCGTGTGCAGCGTTCAGACATGCCCTCGCCCCCACACAGGCTCATGCACACACAGCACACACAAGTGTACGTGTCCACACACGTGCAGTCACACCCAGACAAACATAGGGACACACACGTGCATGCCCCCTTGTGCGTCTGGGTCATGCCCTGGGGATTCCCGCCTGCCTGGCCCGAGCTCCAGAAAGAGGCACGCACAGCCTTCTTCGAGATCAGAGAGCTGGGTTACCTCACACTGAGCCCTGGAACCTGGGCCTGCTCTTCCTAAACCATCCTTTGCTGCCTTCCTCCGTCCCTTCCGTGTGTCCCTCTTCTTGCCTCTAGCGGCTCCTGTCATTCCAGCAGAGCTCAGATCTCACGGCCTAGGAGCAGAGTCCAGCATGGTGATGCCGTCCGCATCTTTGTGGGTTTTGTGCTTCTTCCCAGTATTTCTTCTTTTTAAAGTTTTTTAAAAAATTATGCATCCTATAAAGGGAGCTTGGGTGTGTGCCAGTGTGGGGGAGGGCTGGAGGGACGGGGAGAGAGAATCTGGAGGGTCTCTCCATTGAGCGTGGAGCAGACCTTGGGGCTGGATCTTGTGGCCCCGAGGTCATGAGCTGAGCCCAAATCAGAAGTCAGACACTAAACTAAGCTACCCAGGCACCCCTCAGTATTTCTGGCATGGGAATTTCCGTTTCCCTTTTCTCAGGGCAGTTTTCCACTTCCCCTTTCTTGGGGCATTTTCCCTCCAGTTTCCCTGTGACTCTGCCAAAGCCCTGAGGCTAGAGCCCTTGGGGTGAAACAGGCCCAGGACTCAGGACCCCGCAGCCAGGAGCCACGGAATAAGAACAACCCATGCCCTTCCTGGGACCCCTGTCTCACAACCCAAAACGAAACAGTCCTCCGGGATGCCGGTCAGGAGGGATTCAAAACTCCTGCAGGTCCTTCCTGAGGGACCTTGCCCACAGGGAGTGTCCCAGTGACCTCCATGTCCTGTCCTCAGGCAGCCGGCTCCCTCGGCGGCCAGAGTGCAGTGACCCTCATCTACAACACAGAAATGGAGTTAGAGGGGTGCCTGGGCAGCTCAGTGGGTTAAGCCTCTGCCTTCGGCTCAGGTCATGATCTCAGGGTCCTGGGA
The DNA here is from genome assembly GCF_922984935.1 of Meles meles. NCBI lineage: Eukaryota > Metazoa > Chordata > Mammalia > Carnivora > Mustelidae > Meles > Meles meles. The sequence goes on from NC_060075.1 coordinate 812,650, forward strand.
TTGAGCCCCGCATCGGGCTCTCTGCTCATCAGGGAGCCTGCTTCCTCCTCTCTCTCTCTGCCTGCCTCTCTGCCTAGTTGTGATCTCTGTCTGTCGAATAAATAAATAAAATCTTAAAAAGAAAGAAATGGAGGTAGATGTCTGGTGACAGGTCCTTGGGCATCCCACAGGGACGTCCCTGACCAATTACCTGTGATGCCCTCCCGCTTCTGGGCCACCTTGTGGGTCTGTCATGAACAAGCTTTACCTTCCAGCCCATCTAGATCCTGTTTCCTTGTTTTATCGCCAGCCCTCTCTTCCTGGTGGGGGGGGGGGTCGCCCGCCTGGGAGCACACCCTGGAGCCCTGGGAGCACCCCCCCCCAGCAGTCTCCCTCTGGGAGTGTCAGGCCTGCACTTTCACTGAGGTAGACCGCTCACACCTGGGAGCGCAGGTTTGCGGTAGGCACTGCGTGCACCCTGGGGTTAGCAGGGTGCTGTGACGGAGCTGAGGGACGCGTGGCTTCTAGAGAGTCGGTGGAGGAGTGAACTCACTGGTGAATTCTACTGGAAGAGCCTCGTTGGCTCCGAGCTGGAGCAGCGTGCTAACCCAGAGTCCTCAAGTCGAAAGTGCTCAGCACACACCGAGAGCAAAGCCGCCCCAGCCCACTGAAAGTCTGCTCACCACCATTGTCCCCAGCAGGTTGGCAGTCCTGCTCTGCGGGAGCCGCAGGGTACAAAACAGATCTGTGGGCAGACACGGAGCAGGAGGACCACGGTTGCTGGACAGTTCCCTGGGCCTTTGAGCGACATCAGACAGAGACCGAGAAGGAGGAACTGCTTTGCTGCTCACAGGGACAGAGAACGTTGAGCAGGATGGGACCGGGAGGGACCCGGCGGGGAGGACAGGCGTCAGCAAGGAGGGGGACGCTGAGGCCTCAGGGCCAATATTGAGTCGCAACTGTAGATGGCCTGGGTTGGGCGGGAACCCCCTCACCACCTGCCCCACCGCAGTCTGCACAGGCCTGACCGGGAGGACGGGGCGAGGAGGGAGAGGACATGGGAAGGCTGATGAGGGCAGCAGAGAGGAACCTCCCGGCGCACGCAGCAGGAGGGACAGCGGACCTAGGCCAGTGGACCCGCGGGGCGGGGGCGGGGTCCAGGCCACTGCCCAGCGCGGAAGGAAGCAGGTGGGGACCGGGCGGCCGGGCAGGGGCGCAGGGCACGGGTCACTAACACCCGCTCCGCGGACACACTGGGCCGAGCGCGCACAGCGCCTCCGCGGACCCCGAAGCCGCGCCGGGTCTCTGGGCCGCAGAGTCCCCCCGGGCGCCCCGCAAGGTCCCCCGGACGTGCCCGGGCGGGGCCCCATGCGGACCCCCGGGGCGCGGCCCTGCTGTGGACCGCGATCTCGCCGAGGGACCCGCAGCTCGGGAGGGACGGACCCCCCGGCCGAGCCCCACCGCCGCTCCCGACGCTGCGGACGCCACGCCCAGACCCCGCGGCGCGCGACTGTCCCCGTGCAGCGGCCCACGGTCCGAGCCGAGAAGGGCCGGGCCTTCCCGCCCGCGGCCACGGAGCGCGTCCCCGCCGCGCGTCCGCAGGGGTGGAGCTGGAGGGAGCGGCGTGCGCGGGGGTGAGGCCTGCGCGGCCGCGGGCGGGGCCTGCGGAGCCGGGGGCGGGGCCGGCGGCGCTCGGCGGGGCGGGGCGGGGCCGGGGCGGGGCCTGGCGGGGGCGGGGCCGGCGGCGCTGTCCGGTGCTGAAGCGGCGGCGGCGCGGGCTGCGCGGGGAGGAGCGGTGCTGCGAGTCGGTCCCGCCGCCCCCGCCGCGCCGCCATGGACTGAGCGCCGCCCGCCCGCCCGCCCGCCGCCGCCGCCGACATGGGGCCGCTGCCCGCGCTCCTGCTGCTGCTGCTGCTGCTGCCCCGCGCCGCGCCCGCGCCCCGCGCCCGACCGCTTCCGGGGCTTCTCGGTGAGTGGGGGGTGGGGGAGGGGGCGCGGGGCCTGGCAGTGGGGGCGAGGGCGGGGGCTGCTCGGTGAGTCACGGGGCGGGGGGAGGGGGCTTGTCGGCGAGGGCGGCGGGGGAGGGGCTTCTCGCGACGGGGTCCGGGAAAGGGGCTCGTCGGCGGGTGGGGGGGGGAGGGGGCTTCTTGGCGCAGGAAGGGGTGGGGGAGGGGGCTTTCTGGCAGGGAGGGGGCGGGGTGGGGGCTTCTTAGCGGGGGAGGGAACGGGGGCTCCCTGGGCGGGGGGAGGGGGCTTCTCCTTGGGGGAGGGGAAAGAGGGGGGCGGGGGCGGGCGGGGGCAGGAGGTTCCTGGGCGCGCGAGGGGGGGTGGGGCGCCCGGGTGCGTGAGGCGGCGGGGGTCGGGCGCGGTGGGAGGCGCTCGCTGGGGCAGCGGGGTCTCCGCGGGGTCTCTGCGGGGTCTCCGCGGGGTCTCCGCCCTGCCCGAGGCGCCGCCGCGACCTCGCCGCCGCGCCCTGCCTCAGTTTCCTCCCCGGCGCCCCTCCCCGCCAGGACTTCCGTCCGGGTCGGCCGGGGCCGGGGGAGGGCGCGCCCCGCGCGTGCGTGTGGCCGCGGGGCAGGGTCCCGGGGGCGCTGGACCTGGTCGGCGGCGACTGGACGGCCGCGGCGGCCGCGGACTCCCGCCTGCGTGGCCCGCCCGTGGCCTCCGCCTCCCCCGGCCTCGCACGCAGACATTTTCCTTCCGCGCGCGAGGTGGGGGACGCGGGGCCGAGCCCGGAGCCCGCCCCGTGCGGGCCGTTTGCTTTCCGCGGCGCCTCGCCCGAGGCCGGGATTGCGGAGCAGACGCGCGGGAACAAGGTGGGACCCGGTGCACATGAGCGCCGAGCGCGGCCCGGGTCGTGGAGAGGCGCGGCGCGTGGCCCCCCCGCCTCCTCCCAGCCCGGGCTGCCCCCTGGGCTCCGAGGTCCCAAACAAAGGGACCGCGAGGAGAGCTGCGTCCCCCCAGATTCCTGGCTCGTGCAGATCAGTGGCCCCGAATTTCTTCGTCGCAGGTGCCTGCAGCCTGGTGGGCAGCGCAGCCGGGTCGGGAGAGCTGGTGAGAGGCCCGCTGGGGTGGAGGGGTGTGTCCCCCCCACATTCCGGGGGCTGAGGGTCACGCACAGGTCATCTTGGTCAGGGGAGGCCTGGGATCCCTGTGCTTGGGTCTCTGGGGCCTCACCCCAAACTGCTAGTGAGAACCGACTGTGCATCTGTCCTCGGTGGCTCGGTCGGCCCGAGGCAACCCCCAGGTCAGGGAGACCTGGCTCAGGTGGCCGTGTTCTGGGGAAGGCAGGTTCTACCACTGAGGTGGGACATTGGTCCTTGGCTACTCTTTTTCCATTAGAATTCCCAGTTCAGAGCATCCTGCTTTAACCACAGAGAAGGGAAGAAGGGAGAAGTGGCCGAGGGAGGGAGCGAAGGAAAACCCGGAATTGGAAAGATACGAAGAGAAGAAAATGGCTACACTGTCGTGGACAATATTGCCTGACAAAGCAATGGTATTTTGGCTACAGGCAAAGTGGAATCGTATTAAAAAAGGTGCCTTATTTCTCCTCTGCCTCCTGTGTGCTGCCGTGGAGTCTCCTGGGTACCATCTTTATGTGGGGCATGGGGGGTCCAGACATCATTCACACTGTCTGGACTCCAGTTGGAGGGTTCGTTCACCTGCGCCATTCCCCACGTGAGTGGAAGTTGCATGGCCGTGTATACAGATAACGAAATCTAAGTGTGGCCTTCGTTTTGGAGGACCACGTAGCTCTGTCTACCTGTGTGAGGTCCCTCCATCTTGTCCACTCAGCCTTCTGTCCCCAACGTCCTCACCGAGAATGCTGCCAGGTTCTCAAAATTCATTCACCTCTGAACGGTACACGCTGCCATGTTTCTCTTTCTCCGCCGTCCGGATCTTGTTGGGTCATGGTCAGCTGAGTACCTTGTTCCAAATAATGATGCAGCCCACAGCAAAGGTCCCCTGGAGACCTTAGCTGTGGCCCAGCCTTGTCCCTTGTTCTCTTTTTGTTTAGCTCAGGTCGGCACCTAAAGGACACACACAGCTCAAGGAAATCTGAGGTTTTGCTCCTTGCTAGCATCACAGAATTGTCAGGTAGAATGAGGCGCCTCCTTTTTCCCAGTTAAGACCCAAGACCAGGGGCGCCTGGGTGGCTCAGTGAGTTAAGCCTCTGCCTTCGGCTCAGGTCATGATCTCAGGGTCCTGGGATCGAGCCCCGCATCAGGCTCTCTGCTCAGCAGGGAGCCTGCTTCCCCCCTCTCTCTGCCTGCCTCTCTGCCTACTTGTGATCTCTCTGTCGAATAAATAAATAAAATCTTAAAAAAAAGAAAAAGACCCAAGACCAGGTCTTTCTGTACAGGCTGCCTTGACTTGAGCCACAGTTCTCTTCAGATTGAGACAGTGAAGGAGTTCTTAGTGAAAACCAGGGTGGACAAAGGTACTAACATCTGCATCTATTCTTGTTCGAGCCACATTCTATGGTGCTGCCGTATTTCCACAGCAACTCTTGGCGGGATCCCAGTGGCGGTGGGTGTCTCACGTTTGCCCTTTCCTCACCAGCACCCCTTCCCACTTAATCGCTTGAGCTTCATGCCCTTGTTCCACCTTTGTGCCCCTGTCTTTTTGGTGCAAAAAGCTTTTTTATGACACATAGTTTTCCATTATCTTTGACACTATTATCAGAGTGGAACGGGGTGGGAACAATGGCACCCCATTCCTGATACGATTCAGCTTTGCTTCTAGTCAAAATACCGTCGGTGCCTCAGGCAGCCTTGTCCAAGGTAGTTGAGCAATTTGGTTCTCTTCCCTATGGTTGCATCTTTGGGTGTCCCTTTGCTTCCCTCCTCTGCCTTTCTCTGTGATTTCAGGACCTCCTTTTGTTCAGGTGGCGCCACCGAGGTCTGGTGTGAGTGAAAGGTGTTTGTCTTTAAGCCATTTTTTAGTTATAGGGAAGCCAGCTTGTGAACCTGCTCGAACAGCCCCCACGTTTAAGAGCAATCCTATAAAAGGACCTTCTCTTGCTAAAGAAATAAAAATCTCCTTTTCCAAAGCACAAAGTCAGCCTCTCATGAAAATGATCCTTGGAGAATCCGGAGTCAAAGCTAGCCTCCGCCTCTAGCTCTGAGATGGGCAAGTGTCTCTCCTCCCTTGTTTGCTCTTCTGCTTTGCCTCCACGGACCCTTCCTTCGCCAGGGAGCCCACTCGCAGCTGAGGAGCGAGCAGAGCAGGGGCAGGAGCCGGCCTGCTTGGTCACCTCAGTAGCCTGATTATTTTTTAATCAAAGCAACCTTTCTGCCACAAAAGCACGCATCCTTCTTCGCTTCTTGGTGTCCATAGCTCTTGGTTTTGTGGGATGTACGGTGCTGAGCGGCCTGCTTCTCCCCTGCAGCACAAAGCCTGCTCCCCCCTTTCTTTCAGCCTGAGTCTTTGCCCATCTCCTCCCTCCGCGCCGGCTCTCCCGGCGCCGGGTGCCCATGGCCCGGCAGAAGGACTGGGCGCATGGAAGAGCCCGGGCTTCTGAGGACGGCGGGGACGGGCGGCGGGACGGACGGGGGCTCGCCCACGAGAACAGATGCTTGGGTGGAACCGTGATGCTGCCGTCTCCCGTGTCCAGAGACGGCGGTTACATGTGTCCGACGCAGAGGAATGTGCGGGGAGTAAAGGAGTTTTGACGCGGCTTCCTCTCGGGGCTGGGCTTTGCTGTGCGTCTCCGCGTCCCGCAGCTCTTCGTTTAAAAGCCGAGCTGGTTTTGTACCTGCTGACTGAGATCGCCCTTGGTAGCGCCCACCGCGTCGGTGTGGGAGGCTCCGCTGTCCGAGTCGGCTGTCTGCTTTTCTGTGGCCGGGCCGGTCCCGTCCTGGCCCGGCCGGTCCCGTCGTGGCCCGTGTGCAGGCATTTCTGTGGGCCACGGGGTGTGCAGACTTGCGGAGTCCCCGGCTTTCCACACAGAAGGGCGAGAGCAGAGGGGGACATCCGCAGTTAGATGGAGACGCCGGGCGGGGGTCACCCGGGGGCATGTTCTGGCGAGCCCTGGAGCTGCTGTTTTCCCTTTTCCGTGACGATAGCGGCTGCTCCCTGAGTTTGTCTTGTTCTTGGCCCCGCCCCGGGCAGGCAACATTACGGATTTGTGAGTGCGGTTACTCAGCCCTTTTTATTTTTACAAGTTAGGAACGTGGGCGAAGAGGAGAAGTTTGAAAGAGGCCTGGCGTTAGCCGAGCCGTCCTCATACATGCTATTAGTCAGAAAGGTTTTTGTCACCACGATCTCAGAGACTTACCTTAGAACTTAAAAATTCCCTATGAAATGGTGTTTCTAACTAAACGTGACTCAGTGTGACTCACACTAAAAATAAGACTTTGGTGGGGCGCCGGGGCGGCTCAGTGGGTTAAGCCGCTGCCTTCGGCTCTGGTCATGATCTCAGGGTCCTGGGATCGAGCCCCACATCGGGCTCTCTGCTCAGCGGGGAGCCTGCTTCCTCCTCTCTCTCTGCCTGCCTCTCTGCCTGCCTCTCTGCCTACGTGTGATCTCTGTCTGTCAAATAAATAAATAAAATCTTTTTAAAAAAAAAGCATCTGCTTTCGGCTGGGGTCATGATCCCAGGGTCTTCTGATCGAGCCCTGCATTGGGCTCCCTGCTCAGCGGGGAGTCTGCTCCCCCCGCCCCCCCGCACTTGTGACTCTGTCTGTCAAATAAATGAAATCTTAAAATAAATAAGCCTTTGGCCTTGGGTGGCGTATATTTGAGATATGCCTGGGTGTGTGACAGCTGCTGGTTTTAGAGTCTGTACGTGTGGAGAGGCAGAAAACAAAACAAAACAAAACACCTCAAGAAACGGGCAGAAAGAATTTGAATCCGGATGTACCCGTGTAGACGCAGGGCCGGGAGGCTCAGTTAACCGAGAGCCTGTCTTATCTCTACTGACAAGATGTTCCGGTTCCTGAGAAGCAAACAGCTGAATTCGCAGCAGATAACTCTCCGCACCCGGCAGCTGTTTCCACGTTAGTCTAAGCTGACCTTCGTGGGTACGGGCCCAGCTGGACTTAGTTTTTAATCTTGGTTGGTAGGAGGACAGAAAACGATCAGTGCACCTTTCAGCTGGCTGGAAACAGTTTGTTGAAGGAAGAAGGAAGTGTTTTCTTTTAATTCGCATTTTCTCCAGCAAGTCTGCCACTATGTAAATATCTAGGGCAGGAAGTGAAAAGGGGTGCGGTTCTCGTGGAAACACTCCTGTTCCCGTGTTAAATGACTCTTCTGTTTGTTCCTTGGCTTCTGCAGCTGGTAAGCGGTGACTGCCCTGTAGCTGTGAGGCCCTGGACTGTGGACCGAGGTGCGGGTGTGGGCAGCGCCACGGTCAGTCTGTCTTTCACCTGGGCTCCGTGTGTGTGGTGTGAAGAAATACGGAAGCTGGTCAGGGTCTCGTGACGCTCACTTGCTGCTGGCTCTCCAGTGCGGGGGCGCATGTTAACGGCGTTTTATGTCTTTCATTTTCATCTGTTCCCTGGGCCCCGTGATTATGGTTCAGAAAGTGCAAGGATGCTCCCTCTCTACATGGGACTAGTATTGGTTTCCGCGCGGGTAGCTGAACGGGCAGGAGGGGAATGTTTATAAAACAGATCGGGGTACTTTCTCTTTTCTAATTTAATTAAAAACGATCTTACGTGAAATCGGGTTTTGTTTTGGGGTGTCATCTTAGGTATGGATTCTGATGACAGCTCATAGAACAGTTCCCCCCAACACTGCCCTGTGCTCCCGCTTTGTACCGACAGCCTACTTCGAGCCCCTGGCAACCTCTGGAACCCTCTACGTGCAGTTAACGTACTCCCCAGAAACTGGCCTACTCCCGGTAGGCGAGCCTGTGCGGCTCCCATCTCACAGATGGAAAGACTGAGGCTTAGAGGGGTTAGGAAGAGTACGGTAGGATACTTGGTCCTGGGGTTGGGTCCTAGTTCTCTGACCTTCAGGTTTCCTTTTCTCTCCCGACTGCGGAGCTGCGGACCCCAGGATGAGGCCCGGGGGTAGCTCCTTAGGACGCAGGTCCCAGCAGAAGGGATCTGCACTCTTAGACCTTGTCTCTGGAATTCCCGAGAACAGGGGTGTCTGCCTCTTATTATGACAGGGACAGAGGGGATTTTCACTTGTCTGACTGCCTTTCCCTGAGGAGCTTCCGAACCACTAGGCTTGAAGGGCCTGTGTGGGAGAGAATTGGAAAATGCCCTTCGGTCTGGGGGGGCGGGGAGTGTTGGTTTTCTGCCCTGGGTTTTGTTCTGGGTGTCAGAGTCGATGATCTGGTTAGCCTCGCTGAGTGAATCTTCATGTTTGGAAATGGATAACGTGTTTTTGGACACTTTGAGCCTGTCCTCATGGCAGGAGAGCAAGTGACACCGTAGGGTTCACGGCTCACTGTGCCCCTAACCACAGTCCAGAATGCCCGGTTCCTCCCCAGCCTCTTCGACTGCGGAGCTGCGGACCTCGAGGGCTAGCTCTCGCGGCAGCCGTGCCAGGAGCAGCGCTCCAGAGTCAGGGAGGACGAAGGAGGGTTACTCTCCTAAGAAGGTCTTAAGAGGAGATCCCACCTACAGCTGACCTTTAGAACGGCGAACGAGCAAAGGGACGGCTCTTTTACTCTTTCATTGCTTTCAGAGGCATCTGGTAGAGGAAAGACTGAAACTTTCCCTCCCATGACAGGGGCGTTCTATGTCGCTGTGTGTTGGCAAGGTCCGTTTTGGGCTCTGATGCGATGTCCTACATACAGTACAAAAGATATTTGGGAGTGTTTTGTTTGGTGGAAGGAATTTTCAGGAGAAAAGCTTACCTGGTTTCCAAAGGGAAAAGGACTTGAATTAATGGATGAATTAATTAAAAGGTTTTATTTATTTATTTGAGAGAGAGACAGAGCATGAATAAGCAGAGGGACAGAGGGAGAGGGAGAATCAGATGCCCTGCTGAGTGGGGAGCCTGACCTTGGGCTCGATCCTGGACCCTAAGATCATGACTTGACCCTAAGGCAGACCCTTAACCGACTGAGCCCCCAGGCATCCCAGGAAAAGGACTTTATATTAATGGTGCAAGTCAGTTCTGATTCCAGCAGTGGAATATGGTCAACTTGTGAATGGACAGAGCAGCCAGTAACACCATTTGGGCCCGTGGCTTTAATCCAGTTTAAAGCAGTAATTAACCTGCGGTAGGGCTTGAAGCCAGTCCGGTGATTTGCATGTCCTCTGAAATCGCTGGTGTTTCAATGGCAGCGGGCGAGGCAAAGCAGCGAGAGCTCACTTCTCGCAGGTGGGCTGGGCGCGGGAGACTGGGTGAGGAGCCGCACCTGTCTGCCCACCTTCTCACCTCAAGGCATGTTCTGTCCTGCAAAGGCACATCTGCTTTTGCCAAAATATCGTTCAGAACTTCTTGACCCTCTTTCTCTGCTTTTGCCTGAAACGAGGTCTCGGTTCCAGTCACCAGCCTTCCATCCGACGTCCGTGCTCTCTGAGCAGCGCACGGATGTGATTGCGAGCCCACGTGGGGCATGGCGGCGTCCGTCCTTGTGACCCCGTCTTCCCGGTTCTCCGTCTGCTTCGCCGGTGTGCTCTGGAAATAACAAACACGGAAAGAAACAAATAGTCCAGGTGATTTCTGAAGCCATGGTGGGGAATGGGTGCGTGTGGGTCCGGAACACAAGTCAGACGACAAACTACAGTGTTTGCGTGCCCCACGTCGACACAGTCGTCGCCCGACTTCCCCGTCCGGTGACCTTCGCCGTTCGCACTCGTGTTGGAAGTCAGGGGAAAATCAAAGGAAGTGAAAGGACTTCACTTGTAATTTCTCGGAATTCATACCAGGAGCAAAGAACCAAATGCTTCTTGTTTTTGGGAGGATTATGTGAGGCGGTGGAGAGTCCTTGGTACCGGCCGTCCTAGATGTTACTGTTCCTGGAAACTCCATTTTATTCCAGGTAATGTTGGAGTTTGGTGGCCAGACAGGGCGGGATCTTGTTACGGTGGAAAACGCTAGCTCTTTGGTGAGTCCAGGGCTCAGCAGACGGACGACGGAGGTTTTTAAAGCATTACCAGTGCGTGTTATCTTTTAAACAAGATTTATGTATTTATTCCAGAGAGAGTGTGTGTGCACATGGGGCGAGGGCGGGGAGAGGCAGCAGGAGAGGGAGAGCGTCTGGAGCAGCCCCCCTCCCGGACTCGGGGCTCCATCTCACACCACCTGCGCAGAAGTCGAGAGTCGGACGCTCAACCCACTGAGCCCCCGGTGTCCCACGATTGCATTTCACATAGTAACGTCACTTAGGTTTTTTGATAAACATATTTACAAAAATGGTTACGCGCAGGTAGGATGGAAACCTAGTTGTGTCGTAGTGAGAATGACGTGGTGATGAGTGTCGTCTGGGATTTACCTCACATCATCCCTTCACAGAGTTTAAAGCCCTTGAATGAGAGAAATTGGGCTTAAGTAATAGTTATACACATTTCTTACATGTTTGAGTGGAAAGTATAAGAAAAATACATACTCTTTTCAGGTACACTGAACATTTTCTTTTAAAATATTATGTAATGTTTGATGAACGCCAAAATCAGAACCCTTTTCAGTACATTTGACAAGTCTAGGCTGCGCTGTACTTAGGTGTCTGCCGTCCTCTCTTGTCACTGAGGCATGACAGCTGTCTGTGCTGGAGCCCGGAGGATGGACAGACTCTTGTAAGAGCAGCGAGGGTCCCACGGAGCCCTGCCCGCCTGCCTTCCACAGCCGAATGCGGGGACGGCACCCCACAGTGAGGGCCTGACACGGGCAGCCTCCCTGCACCCTGAGGCCTCTGTGCGAGCAGAGTGAGGGCTGAGCGAGTCTCCAACGCCTGAGTCCACCACGTCGTGTGCCGCTTCCCCGAGGACTGGGGGGGTGAGGACACGCATGTGCGGGTTCGCCGTGCTCTTCCAGCAAAGAGGGCAGTGGCCAGGAGGAGCGTCGGGTGGGGGGTGGTGACTGCCCCCAGGAGGCCTGCGAGCATGTCTCTCTGAGGACACTGGGATCAGACTTCCTGATCTGGGGCTCAGGGTGTGTGGGCCTGACAGACCAAGTCCCCCCTCTGGAGGGGGGACCCTGAGCTCCAGACTGGTGTCCAGCAGTCACCACAGTTTGTCCCTTTCTGCTTGTCTGTGGGCCACTCGTGCGCTCTGCCGAAGCCTGGTCACGCGCTCTGTGGCCTGCGTCTGAGCTGCTGCTGGACGGGGGGTTCTTGCGGGCCTGGCGTCCAGCTGGCCTGTGGGCACGGCAGGGAGAGACGGGCAGCCCGGCGGTTCGGGGGTGTCAGGTCGTGTGCCCTGTGGGGGGGCTGTGTCAGGTTCCTCATGGGGGGGCGATGGCTCCGGGCCCGGGCCCCGTCGCGTTGTCTGCCCCGCGGTGTCCTCTCTCTCCCCAGCCGCTGTCCCTCAGAGGAGACGAGACAGGCTCTCCCTCTGCTCTTCCGGAGGCATTGGGGCTCCCCGGGTTCTGCAGGCGCCCAGACTGTTTGTGGGGTGGCAGGAGGCGTAGGAGCTGAGCCCCGTGTGCCTTCCTCCTTGGCCCGACCCTGCGTCTGTCATGACGGTCGGCTTCTAGCCTGAGTGTCAGGGATCGTGCCCTTGTGTTTGGTCCCTGGTGGCGAACTTTCATCGTGTGCGGCCGCGTCCGCAGCACCCGACTCCCCCAAGAAGACCTCGGGGAGATGCCCGCGGGGTGAGGTGGGCAGAGGGGCTGGTGGGTGCCATGTGGGGTGGCGGGCGGGGGTGGGGCGTCCCCACTTGAAGCCCTTGCACCGTGGGGAGCGCGCGTGGGGCTTGCCCGGCAAGGAGCCCCTGTTCTGGGCCCCGGTGACCGTCAGTATCTCTTCCTGTTCCTGCGGCCTGGAGTGTGCCTGCGCAAAGGCCCTGTGGCCGCGTCCAGCTGGAACAGAGACTCCGATGTCGGAAGCAAGACTGGGCTGATGGTCATTTCTTGCCGAGCCAGGTCTGGGCGAGGGGCCTCTTCCGGCCGAGGCTGGCCGCGTGCTCGGCCACCGTGGCGCTGTGCCCAGGCGGTGCCCCGCCTGCCGGTTGCTCCACGCGGTCACTGAGCTGATGTTGTGGGAGCGGCCGCACCAGGCCGTGGGCTCCTGTTCACTTTCGTTCGTCTGCGGCGAGAAGCGAGTGCTTGGAGAGGCCGTGTTAGGTGTGGGCGTTCCAGACCCAGAGAAAACGCACATGAATTTTTCATTGCTGGGAGCCAGAGCATTTTGACGGTTGAATAAAGAAACCTTTTCATTTTTTTTAAAGATTTATTTATTTATTTTAGAGAGAGAGGAAGAGAGAGATCGCGTGCGCATGAGCGGGAGGAGCAGAGGGAGAGGAGGAGAGGAGCCTCCGCGGGTTTGCCTCGAGTGTGGGGCCTGACTCGCTTTCACAAGCCCGAGATCACGACCTCAGCCCTGACCGAGTCAGGCCCTGCCCCGACTCTGCCACCGAGGCATGCCAAGAAACCTTTTTATTCGTTTATTTAAAAAAAATTTTTTTAAAGCTTTTATTTATTTGACAGACAGAGATCACAAGCAGGCAGAGAGGCAGGCAGAGAGAGAGGAGGAAGCAGGCTCCCCACTGAGCAGAGAGCCTGACATAGGGCTCAATCCCAGGACCCTGAGACCATGACCCAAGAGAAAAGCAGAGACTTAACCCTCGGAGTCACCCAGGCGCCCCCCTATGACAATTTCTTCCTCACATACAGTGAGCCTTGGTTCCAATTTACTGTTGTCCCAGAGGATGGGCGCGTCCGCGCGGGTCAGGTGGCCGGACAGGCATAAACTGTGGTGCTGGTTGCTGAAACCATCTTGTGGGACTCACACAGGGAAAGCCAGTGTCCGGGAGGGCCAAGGCAACTTCAGAACGGTCTGGGGATGAGGAATTACTAGAGAAAAGCATTGGGACGCCAGGGTGGCTCGGTGGGTTAAGCCTCTGCCTTCGGCTCAGGTCGTGGTCTCGGGGTTCTGGGATCGAGCCCCACATCGGGCTCTCTGCTCAGCGGGGAGCCTGCTTCCTCCTCTCTCCCTGCCTGCTTCTCTGCCTGCTTGTGATCTGTCAAATAAATAAATAAATAAATCTTAAAAATAAAAAAAAAAAGCACGATCAGTGCACGAGGGAGAGAAAGACCGAATTTTAGCGACAAAACGAGATTTTGCTTGGTCGTGTGTATTTTGTCTCTCGGGGAAGTAAGATGTAGTTCTGAGAGAGCGTCTTGATTTAGTGCTATTCTGAGAAGATAAAAATGTGCAATCAAGCTGAAAATTTGGATATTTATAAAGATATGCCTGTTCTTATTTTTCAAAGGTTTCGAGGGATTGAAATAGAGATGTTAAACCTACGTTAGGACCGTATCAGTTCATTAATGAAGAAGCCTATTAGTGATGTTAAAAAGTTGGTATTTTTGGTCTAAATGCTATTGAAGATTATATAGCATTTGTTTAATGATTAAATGTTTTTCATAGGAATTCTGGAAAACACCAGATATACAGGGTAAATTTAAAGTCAAGCACTATGGAAAAAAGAATGTTCCAGAGTGTTAGAGATGATCTTACATGAAATAACACGTCTCACGAAGATGGTAATTAAATGGGTACTAACTAAAATCAAAACCTTGTTTTGAAAGATTCTACCGGGTCTGGATTTATTGCTACCGTGTTCCTAATGTAGTATTTCCTCCAGAATATCGAAAGACGCCGCTTTGCTGTGTGGGATACACGGGCAGCGGAAGGAAGAATGTGGTCTCGCAGGAAAGACAGACGGTTGTTGGAACCTGCGGACTGGAGAGGCAGGGGGTCGGGTCCTTCCTGGAACCCAGTGGCTCCCGCTGTGGTCTCCGTGGCCTTCTGGTTCACCCAGCGGCGGTGGGAGGTGTGCTCCTGGGCCCCCCCCAGCGGGCCGCAGGGAGGCCGCGGAGACGCCGGGCCCACAGAGCTGCTGGCAGTCACGCCACGCCCGCAGACCCGACGTGAAGGCAGACGGGACGCGGCTGCTGGCCCCGCGCTCCCGTGTGGCCGAGCGAGAGCTTGGCTAAAATGTGGCAGGACGAACTGCAGAACACGTCTTGCCTCCTCCTTGCCCTTCTCCAGCTCAGGCAGTGACCACCGGGAAGATCTGACCTCGCCGCTCTTCCTCGGAAACCTCCCCAGATGCCACGGAGGAGGCCACGCCCTCCACGTCACACCTGTCCCCCAGGCACAAGCTCTCGTCGCCGCCTCTCCCCAGGGGGCTGCAGGGATGCCCTCCAGGCCGGTCTGTGTGTGTCCACACACACGCTTATTTACAAGTTATGTGTGTGCTGTGTTGTAAGTCAAGTTAAAAAACAAACTTAAAAGAATGAGAGATTAATAATCATTGAAGTAATTATTGACTAGTCATTAAGATATAGTTGACGGTACGGAAACTCCTCCGTAGGGGTGTCTGCGTGGCTTAGTCCGTTAAGCATCTGACTGTCTCCTGCTCCGCGTGGAGTCCCTGTGGGGGTCCTTTCCCTCTGCCCCTCCCCCTGCTCGTGCACACCCTCCCTCCCTCTCTCAAATGAATACATCTTGGGCGCCTGGGTGGCTCAGTGGGTTAAAGCCTCTGCCTTCGGCTCAGGTCATGATCTCAGGGTCCTGGGATCGAGTCCCGCATCGGGCTCTCTGTTCAGCAGGGAGCCTGCTTCCCCCTCTCTCTCTGCCTGCCTCTCTGCCTACTTGTCATCTCTCTGTCAAATAAATAAATAAAATATTTTTAAAAATCTTATAGAGAGTATGACAAAATTAAAAAACGTCCCCATACTCACCAAAGTTACTGTTAATACTGTTTCAGATGCTTAGTTTTTCAGTATCTTTGATTTTAATGTCTTTAAGCTGGTTGTCTACTATCTCAGGCCACAAGACGCAGATAGAACAAGGTCCATTTTTGATGATAATATATGTAAATCCATATTTGGATGAATCTAAAGGATGACTTAAGGTCTTTTTAGCCACTTTCTTCTTGGGTCTGGTTAAATATGCTGTGCCTTTGACCTCAGAATGTGTCTGAAGGACAGTTCCCACTAAGAGAAGTGTTGGTACTCAGCCCTATTTTCTGTGTTTGTGTGGTTGTTAACAAAGCATGATTCCTTTGCAAGAATCCCTTCACATCTCTGGCTCGTGCCGTGTCGGCTTGAGCGGGTCCTCTGGTTCACAAGTCACACCACCAGGCGCAGTGCTTTCCCGGTGCGCTGCAGGGCGTCGTGAGAACCGTGGGAGGGTCATTCATGCTTCCTCCACCAGAACCCACTGGGCGGTTGGCCAGGGCCTCCTGAGGCTGCAGAATCAGCCGGTGTATCAGACAGGCTTCGTCGTGAGTGGACGTGGGGGCGCGTCCCAACACACACACTCAGTGATTTCTGCTGAATAGGGTAAAGAGGTTCAGACTTCCGGAGCTGGAGTCTCCCTGGTCTGGTCGCAGCAGGTTATAAACATTAGGTGAGGAGGTTCGGATCCTTGACGTCGAGGTCGCACAGCCTCCCAGAAGGACCCCGACAGGGAACCCGAGGGGGGCTGCGGGGCGGGCGGTGTCGGGGTCCGGAAGTCTGGGCATGAGCGTGCGCGAGCCCTTCTCAGAGTCGGGGGCGGCCGCTGCTTCTTCCAGTTCCTTCCGTTTACTTCAGGGCTGGACTGTTTTCAAAAGTGAGTCTGAAAATTGACTGTCGTCATAAGTAACATAGTCTCATCCTGGAAATTTCTTAACTGGATCTGCCCGCATGAGACGTAAAAGCTGATTTTTTTTCTTTTTTAAGAAAGATTTTATTTATTTGAGAGTGAGAGCATGAGCTGGGGGAGAGGGAGAGGGACAGGCAGGCTCCCTGCTGAGTGTGGAGCCCAGACATGGGCTCGATCCCGAGTTCAGGACCTGAGCTGAAGTCAGGTGCTTAAGCCGCTGAGCCGCTCAGGCTCCTGAAAGCTGATGTTTTCTGCATTTCTAGAGCACAGATTCCCTGTCTCGGCCCCTAGCCCATTTCTCTGGTTGTCAGCCTGAGACGTTAATAAAGTACAAAGGAATGTTGAGCAGTGGAGGTTTCTGCACCAAGGACAGTGTTCGTTCCTATCGTTGGTTTTACAGAAGTAAGGTGACGGCAGGAAGTGCGTTTCTGTGCCATAACCTCAGATTTTCTTGCCGCTGTTCGTCGAGCATCAGTCTAACCTCTAGAACAACACTTTGAAGTTCAAAGTCTCCATCTAAGAATGTTTCCACACAGTGTTGGGGTGAGATTTACTCACTCGTCTGGAATAAAATGGACATCATTCAGAAAATACAAAAATTCATATTTGTGAGCTTCCTGCAGCAGCCGCGGCCAGAGAGCGGAAGAACACACACCGTGTTCTCACTTTCACTTAGAAACTGCCATTTCGGTATCAGCTTCGGCTTTGCTGAAGGACAAATTCTAAAGTCATATCAGTGCCAAAGATCCCGGATAAATGCTTGTGTCCAGGAGTGGGGGACCGAGTCGTTGGATTAACCCCCGAGAACACAAGAGAGCCTGGACAAAAAGCAGGAAATACGAGAAGGACCGTAGTGAAGAGGTGGGGGTTTGAGACCCAAGCGTGTCCGCCGGTGCTGGGGAGGGGCTGCCGGGGACCTGGGGTGCTTCCCAAGCGAGTTGGGACCCGGTGGGCTGCACGCTGGGAGAAATGCTTCAGCAGAGACAGGACAGCGCTCCCGTGGGAATAGACCCGGCCAGGAATCGTCTTAGTTTCTGCTTGGACAAGGCTGTCAGGGTCCTTGGATCTTGAGCCACCAGACAGAAGCAGGAGCCGGTCTTCTCTGGAAGAAGGTGGCATCATTAGAGTTTTGAGGAAACGCCACAGTTCCCCCCGTTGATGCCAGGACCACACAAAAAGGACATTTGGAGGGAAATTCAGATACTTACCCTTGGTCCGGTTTTTCATTTTCACTGTGAGTAACGAGGGCTGGTTTCCCACTGACCTATAAAGTTAGGCAGGCAAGGAAACCTCTGGTCCGTAGCGTGGATTGAGTCCCTGCTATGTACCAGGCACTGTACTGGACACTGGATATGCAAACATGAACAAGACAGTGTTGCTGCCTTCCAGAGACTTCCCTGCCTCCAAAACCTTCCCTGTGTTTCCTCCCTCCAGCACCTTCTGTGCCTCCAGAAAAATTTCAGTCTTCCAGCATCTCCCTGCCCTCCAGAACATTTTTGTCTTCCAGAACATTCTCTGCCTTCCCAAACCTTCCCTGACTTCCAGAACCTTCCTTGCTCAGCATTTTCTCACAGGGCTGAGGCATGAAGGGCAGGAGAGGGGTTGGAAGTTGGACTGACCTTGTGTCCTGCGGCTCGCGTCTCTAGATGCTCAGCAGAACGAGGGAGGAACGCAGGGTCGACGCAGGCGGTGAGGACGCGGCATCGGATAGCTCTGCTGGTGGTGAGCGAGGACAGCGGTGCCCTGAGAGGCTTTGGAAGAGGTGGGGAGCCCTGTCCGCTGACCGTCTGTGCTGAGCTCATCCCGCAGGGAGGGTGACAGATGGGTTTGCACTGCGTGAGCCTTCACTGCTCCTCCGTCTCTGGGACACGGGGACCCGCCGCATTTCTCCTTTCTGCCCTGAGCAGCCGGGCGGCGTCTTCGTGGGAAGCGAGGTTAGGTGGGCGCGCACAGTCCGAACCCCCAGGCTGTGCCTGGCTCTGCCCCAGCTCGCCGTGAGGAATGTCGCATCGGGTCCTCGAGCAGCAGGGAGTGGAGCACAGTGTGTCCGCAGTCGCCCTGCGTGGCGTGGAGGCTTGATTTCCTTGTGGGCTACTCGGCGGCGCTCTGGCTCTGCGTGTTCAAGGCACACTCCCTTGGAAAGCCGGATTTGGGCCCCGGAGGTCAGTGTAGCTCCTTCGGCCTGTGCGGCCATGTGGACCGTTGGCCCTGAGCTGCCTGGAGGCCCAAACGTGGTGGCCCGGGGAGGCTGGGGCAGGCGTGGCGGCCGCCTTCCCAGAAGTTCCTATTTACCCTCTTGTAGATACTTCCTAAAATTCTGGGAGTTTACTTATTTATTAGTTCGTGATTGTTTTGTTTCTCTTTTTTAAAGACTTTAATTTTCAGTAATTTCTATACAGTGGGGGCTTGAGGACAGCCCCGAGGTCAGGAGTTGCACGCTCCAGCGACTGAGCCGGCCAGGAGCCCCCGGCAGCGGCTGCTGCTAGCAGGTGGTAGGTGTGGTTTTTTCCAAGCATTTTAAGTTGCAAACCTAAAGATTTGGCAACTTTCTGGAGGTTCTCCTGAGATTAAAAATAATCAAACATGGTTACTTGTCCATGAAATTAAAAAAAAAATAGAAACCATTACATTATGGAATATTTCTTTTTTCTCTGGGTTTTATTGAGATGCAGTTAACATACAGTACTGGATGTAGAAGCCATTGTAGAGCGTAACGACGTAGCAAACATTGTTAAACGATGTTCAGTTTAGTTAACATCGGTAACCTCATCAGATACCAAAAAAAAAAAAGGAAAAAGAAAAATGAGTGTTTTTTCCTCGTGTTGAGAACTTTTAGGATTTACTGTCTTAGCAACTTTCCAGTGCATCAGGCAGGGAAGGCCTGGGTGGCTCCGTCAGTTCAGCGTCTGCGTTCGGCTCATGTCATGATCCTAGGGTCCCGAGATCAAGTCCTACGGTGGGCTCCCTGCAGTGGGGAGTCTGCTTCTCCCTCTGCCGCTCCCCTGGTTCATGCTCGCCCTCTCTCTTTTTCTTCTCATAAATAAGTAAAATCTTAAAAAAAAAAAAAAACAAAGGCCGGGGGACGCCTGGGTGGCTCAGTGGGTTAAGCCTCTGCCTTCGGCTCAGGTCATGTTCTCAGGGTCCTGGGATCGAGCCCTGCATGGGGCTCTCTGCTTGGCAGGGAACCTGCTTCCTCCCTCTCTCTGCCTGCCTCTCTGCCTACTTGTGATCTCTGTCTGTCAAATAAATAGAATCTTAAAAAACATCTTAAATAAAAGATCTTTTTCTCCGTCTCCCACCCCTTGTGCCCTGTGTGCAGCTGGCGCGGGCTCGCTCTCAAAACCCCCACGTCACACGTCAGTTTTAACTGTGGTCCCCATGCTTCTGTGATGTGTCATGGGCGATGACACCCGCTCCAGGAACATGTCTAGAGTGTCGGTGGCGAACGCCACATCCTGTGCAATGTAAACCAGGTGTGTGACCGACGCCAGAGTTTGAAGACCTTGTTTCCCGGCACATTCCCTCGGTGTGTTGGAAGAAGAAAATGCAGTTAAAAGTTGTCGGTTTTTCTCCCAAATCAACACCCCCAGATGTTTCCATCTTCTCTGGGAGTAAACAAAAAAGGGGGGCTCATTATATTGTGAATGACCAAATCATCTACCGTCTCTGGACCTCATTTTCCACGTCTACAAAATAAGGAGGCTGAACTAAATGTATCAGTAAGGTGCGGTTTATAAACACCAGTTGTTAATAAATGAGCGTCCCCTTTTTCTGTGCGTGCCTTAGTAGCGGGAATGGACATTGCTAGCAGCAGGCTGGTCACTTCTTCTCCAGGACGACCCGTCCCTCTGTCCTGCATGCCTGGGGTAGGGCACGGTGCTTGTGTCCTGGGCCAGGACCCTGTCCAGAGTCTTTGTCTCCCCTGAGAGCACCTGACGCTGCCCTGTTCCCCCCATTTCACTGCTTTCGGCGTGATGTCCTGCCCCTTCCCTGTGTCCTGCTCACAGCACCCCACCTCTTGCCCCTGTCCTGGAGGGCTGTGTCCGTGACCGAGGCCTCCTTCCTCCGGCATTTTCCATGGGTTGATTAACTTAGATGTTGGGTCGCTCCTTCGGGGGCCGGCTGACTCGTCACATGGCAGGGACGTGTGCATTTGTCAGATAATGAGGGAGCCTGCAGGTCTGGGGGAGCCCGCTGAGTCTCAGCCTTGACATTTTACATCGCCATCATGAAAAGCCTTCCGAAAATAAATGCTGCCTGCGTGATGCCTAATGTCTTCTGTTTGGAGGGTGGAGACTGCGATCGCGGGCACAGCCCGGTCTCCGCCAGCCTGTTTGTCATGGTGACAGGACGGCCTGTCGTGAGCTTGGGAATTTTCTGGCCTAGAAAAGACTGGAATAAACACCATAAATATCCAGGGATGCTCTCTGCAAGATCCATTTCCTTCGTTCCGTTAGAGGAAAGCCATTTAGCTTCCTTTAATTTTTTATCATTCCCGTGGTTTTAGCGTTTGCATTGGACTGCCATGGTGACAGGTGTCAGGTAACCTGTGAGAACTGGGGCAGCTAAGTGGGGAGGACAGGTGTGACCCCCTGCGGGGCCGTCTCCACCCCCTTTCCACCGGATGGAATGAGAAGAAGATGAAAATCCTCTTTTGTGGAGATGCTTAAAGGAAGGAAACGTGGGAGCTCAGACAGGAGCCTGCTTTCCGCAATCCAGGCTGCCTCACCTGGGACGTGGGCCGTCAGGTCCCTTGGAGTCGCTGTCCGTGCTCGCTCGCGTGCAGGGGAGGCAGGGCCAGGGGTCGCGCCGCGGGCCTGGGAAGGGGTCCGCGGTGACCCTCTGGCTGCTGCTCTCCAGGTGCTCCGGAGCTGAAAGGACCTTCTGATGTTTGTGGACGGAGCAAGTCGCTGATCCCCAGCGTCATCCAAACCCGTCAGAACCCAGGGAGAGGTTTTCTAAGGGTGTGGGGGGCCGTGGCGGAGACGACGGGGCTGACGGGAGAGGACAGAGCTGCGGTTAGTGAGTGCGTCCAGAGTCTGGTGACGTGGGAAACCCCTTAGGGGCTTCCTGCCACAGCCTCCTCGTGTGTGGGGGCCGCTGTTGTGGGGCTGGAGTCAGTGTGTTTCGGTTCATTACGTGAGGAGTGACACGACGGGGGTGTCCGGGTCCTCCAGTAATCGCGGTCTGCTCCCAGTGGGCTCCCGTGTCGCCAGAGGCTGAGTTTCCCGTAGGGCAAGTTTGCTGTCCACTTGGGTGTCCTCAGCCCCCTGGGATTCCAAGGGAAGCCACGCTGTGTGATCGCAGCCGCCGAGTGTGGGAGCAGGTGGGGCGGGGGCGGCCCCTCGGGATGGGTCTTGGCCGTCTGCAACACCCCCGTCACGTGTGGCTTACTGAAGGCTGCTTGCCGAGCTCCGTCCTGACAGTCGGTGGCGGGAGCCGCAGGTTGTCCTGTGTCCCTCAGCTCTGCCGCAAATGCAGCCGGATCCGGTGCTCAGACGCAACGCACCGGACTCTCTCCGGTTGTGGGGATCTCACGGTTTTATAAAGGAGAAATCTCATGCTTGTTTATCCTGTCCGAGCCCCTCTCCCCACAACTCGGTGTTCCAAGCCACCTTGGCATTCTCGGAGCTGTGCGTGACTAGCCGGAGGGCGGCTCAGAGGGCAGGCGTGCGGCCGGCTGTCCCCGTGGCTGCTCATGGGCGCAGGCCCGCTCAGGGCATGCCCGCCCACAAAGGGCTGCCTGCGGCGCGCGTGTGTGCCACGGCCTCGTCCTTGGTCGGCCCACGCTTCTCTTCGGCCTCGTCCTTGGTCGGCACACGCTTCTCTTCGGCCTGGCACGGCCTTCACCCGCTCCATGCTATTGATTGGTTCCTGCCCGGAGCCTTTCCTGGGCCCGAAAGCCCTTCCTTGTGGTGGAGCCTGGCTTTCCTCTAGGCCTTGCCTGCCTGTCTCCTGCCTGCCCTGTGAACAGACGCGGGTGCCGGTGAAGCTCCAGCAAGACGGGCCCAGACAGATCGGGGCTCAGGGAGAGACGGGGCCGAGCGGGTGCTCCCGGGAGCCCTTGGGAACCGCTGGGATCGGCGGGGACAGGAGACGGGCGGGCACCCATCCCCCGGCTCCCTGGGTGGTTCATGGGTGGTCTCTAGGCCTCACAGAGCACAGGGGTGGGGGGGCGAGGGCATGGGGTGGCCCCACTCTCGTGTCCTCCTGGTGGCCGAGGAGTCACCTCAGCCGCGTACAGGTGCCTGATCGCTTCTGTCGCAGCACGCGCCGCCATCCGACTGGCAGTTCTTCCCAGAGTCTGCGGCGCCCGAGCTGGGATGCCAGCACTGCGGCTGTGGTCGTCCCCGAGAAGTCACGTCGTTCTGTTCCGAGACTGGTGATGCGGGTCGTGCTCCTCCTGCAGAATGTTGTGGTTGTGACGAACCTGCAGAGGTGTGCTCGGTCATACTCGCGGCGACGGGGCTCCCGTCCAGAGCCTGCTCTGTGCCTGGCACCTCTGTGTGCCCTTTGCTCACGTTGTCTCCTTGAACCCTCCCGGGGCCGGTGACGGAGGAACCCCTGTGGCGTGCGTTTCAGACACGCTCACGCGCTGGCCTCGCGGTCCGAGCTCTCCCTCACCATAACGATGCGCAGGCGGAGACCCTTGGCAGTTTTAGAACTTTCTACCGGACCTGCGAGCGGGAAAGGGCGTGTATCCGACAGCAGGAATCTTGTATAAGAGCCCCCCGTCTCTGCAGTTGACGAGGGGACCCGAAGGTCGGGGGATTGGGCCGCTGGAGCCCTGTCGTCTCCGGCGCCACAGCGCTCCCTGTCCCAGACGTCGGGGCTCGCGGAGGTGTGGCCTGAGCCCACAGGGATGCCTGGATGTCGGGATCAGGAGCACCCGGCTTCTCACTTGAGCTGCCGGACTCTGTGTCGTTAGCTCTGGCTGCCGTCGAGCCGTGTGCCGGGGCTTTGCGGCCCTGGTGTTCTCTCGGCTCGCGCAGGCCGGATCGGCACGGCCTCACCCGGACCCCACATCGCGGAGCATCACAGTCAGTTTGCAAACTGCCTGCGGTCGGACGTCGCGTTGTGTTTTCCGCTCTTCCCGATCCCACTTGTGTCCGTTCCGTTTTGGTCTTTCCTCCGCCGGACGTCAGGAAGGGCCGTTGGCGGGTTAGTTAGAGCTTGATGGTCAGTCACAGAGATTTCTGCCCACGAAGCCTTTTGACACAGGGTGCAGAGAGGCCCTGGGTGTCGCTGCACCCACGTGGATCTCGTCTGCTGCCGTGGTCACTGTTGGTTTCACGGTTGCTTCTCAAGCAAAGGGACGGTGGTTGGAGGGCTCTGCGCCCAGGAAGACGCATTCGTACCGGGTCACGGAGTCTCTGAGGACACGTGTCCATCGACTTGTTTGGTTATTATCCACCTGGCACCAGGGAGAGGGAGAGCCGAGGTCCATGGTCTCGCCCCTGTGGGGACGGACGTATCTAAATGGTGTTTGGTCTGTGAGCTCCTTTCAGGCTCCTCTCGTGGGGCCATGCTCCCCCGCGCCGCGGGGTTCAGCCGAGCCGTGGCAGCAGGGACACCCACGATTTTAGGAGTGTCTGTCTGCCCCTTGAGAGCAAATCTCAAGCGGAGATGGGATCGAGTTGGAGGGGCAACATGTTAAAGTGCAGTTTCTGACTCACGTTTGGACCCTCAAGCCTGCATTTCTGGGGACACACTTAGAAAGTGAGGTCTGAGTCTGTGCCAGAACCGAGAAACAAAGCAATTAAACCCTTGCTATTTGGGAATCAGGAAGAAGTTTCGGCTTGCTTTAAAAGGAAAAATGAAATAACACTAAAACCTGCTGGTGTGTGTGTAAGACCTCTAGGGCTTTTCTTTAAAAAGTTTATCGTACAGATTTTTGGGGCTGTCCACAGTCCGCAGAAACACGCGTTTCCCGTGTTGCAGGAGAAGGCTCCCCGGCTGCCAGGGACCAGGTTTCCAGGCGGGTCTTTCCATCTTAGATGTGAGGCCTTTGCTTTTCCATGGCAATAGGTGTTACGGGTTTGTATTTGGAAGATGCCCTGAAATGTTAATCAGAATGGCTGGGGTTTTTACTTTGAGAACCGTTCAGATATTCCGACTTCAAGAAACTACAGGAATAATTACATGCTGGATCCCCCAGTCTTTCTGGATTTTGAGATTTATTGGCTTACCAAGTTTGCAAGGGTGCGGGAACTTAAAATTAGAACCCAGGCCTCCAGACCTCCAGATCCGGCCGAAAACAGAGCTTCTCTTTCTGGAATGCCTACTGTGTGCCCCGTTGGTGAGCCTTCTTGACGTGGAGGAACCAAACACAAGTTAATCAATCAAAGCCCGGTCGTACCTAAGAGAGCACCAGGCGGCAAGATTTCTCCCGTAATGCAAGCCGACTTACTGTGGTGGTTGTTTGCCCCTTGGAAGGCAAACGTTAGGACAGCCGACTTCTCTTAGGCACGTCGGTGCGGCGTTCTGGTCATGCTTTGGCAAGCCCGAGAGTTTCAGCTCTGCCTTCTGGGTCGACGCGGTTTGTGCCTGTTGTCACAGGGTGACTGGTGGATCCCAGGAAGAGCTCTGTTCTCTCTGCTGCGCGGGGTCACTGTCCCCGCATGAAAGCCGGGCCGGTGGTTGGCGATGCCTGCATCAAAGGTCTCTCGGAGGCTTGGATGAAATGCCCCTTCCCTAGCACGCTGCGAGCAAGACCAGCCACGCTCGTTTGTTGAGCTGAGCTCCACTCGCAGGCGGTTCAGTTCCCCTTTCATCTAACAATTTATTAGGGAAAAACCCCACCTTTATTGTGTCCCCTGGCTAGGTCACAACATTTACTTGTTACTCGGAGTGTCTCACACATCATCAGACACTGCACCGTGGAAAACTCAATGTGCGCCCACTCCTGGGTCTGTGCCCTGAAGAGCTGAAGGCAGGGTGTCCGGGGCCTGTACGCACAGCAGCCTTGTTCACACGGCTGGGGCGCGATTGCGGCCCCGCATCCTCCGTGGAGGGACTGATAATCCCGTGCACACCATGGAGTATCGCCCGCTGTACAACGGGAGGGGATTCTCAGGTCTGCTGTAACGTCGATGAACCGTGAGGACATTCTACTAAGTGAGGTAAACCAGCTCCAGAAGGATAAATATGGTATGATTCTACTTACGATGAGGCCGCTGGAGTTGTCGGATTCATGGAGACACGGTAGAGGTGGGCACCGGGAGGTAAGCAAGGGGGATGGGGCGTTCGTGTTTAGTGGGGCCGAGTTTGCTGTCTCAGGATGAAAGCGTTCTGGAGGTGCGTCACACAGCGTGCCTGTAGTTGTCACGGCCGAACTAGCTCTACGCTTAAAAACGGTGAAGATGGAAAGTTTCACGTTTTTTGCTCTTTGACACAATAAAAAATTAAAAACATGTAAGTGGAAAGAAAGCAGAAGGAGAGTTTAGTTTTATAATGTATCCCCGTCTTTACTTCCAGGCCTGTGACGTTCTGGGGTCCGAGCATCATAGCTGGGGGTTAGTCGGCCCGTCCCGATTCTCTGCTGACGTTCCCAAGTGGGAGGAGCGCACGGGGATGTGGGCCGACCGGAACCTGCTGTGGGTGCCGAGGGAGGTCTCGGTGGCGCGGGTCTGACGGAGCATGTCGGGGGGGCCAGCATTCCCCTAGTTCCGTGCCGGGCCACATTCCTAACACGATTTCTGGCCGGCGCGAAGCCCACAAGACTCTCCTCTCCGAGCTATGTGCGGTGCGGTTGTTCGCTTTCCTTCGTATGCCGGAACCGTCATTTCACTGGAAACGAATGTTCAGTAAGAGACTCGCTGCGTAAGTGGAAATACCTATATCGTGGGGTCCTCTGCGGCCGTGTTGTGGCCTGAGTGGTGGGATTATGTAATTCTGGAGAGGGAACACATCGGGCCTCAGAAAAATGCTTCTGACCCAATTCTGGGCTAAAAAATCATATACAGTCACGGTGTTGTATGTATCTGTACAGAGCAGGACTTGGGGGTGTGTTTTGGTTTTTCTTTTTATTTCTTATTTTTGTTATTTATTTATTCAAATTCTTTATTTATTTTAAGTAAACTCTACCCCCAATGTAGGGTTCGAACTCATGACCCTGAAATGAAGAGCTGCAATGCTCTACCAAAGAGGCCAGCCAGGGGCTCCCACTATTATTTGAAGAAAACACTGTGCAATGAGAACAATAAAAATTCGTTGTTTTTTTTTTAAAGATTTTATTTTCTTGACAGAGAGAGATCACAAGCAGGCAGAGAGGCAGGCAGAGAGAGAGGAGGAAGCAGGCTCCCTGCTGAGCAGACAGCCCAATGCGGAGCTCGATCCCAGGACCCTGGGGTCATGACCTGAGCTGAAGACAGAGACTTTAACCCACTGAGCCACCCAAGCGCCTCTAAAAATTAGTTTTTTTAAGAGTTTATTATCTGTTTATTAGAGAGAGAGCGCGCGCACAAGGCAGGGAGCGGCGGCAGAGGGGGACTCAGGCTCCCCGCTGCGCAGGAACCGTGGGGCTCGATCCCAGGCCCCTGGGGTCATGACCTGAGCAGATGCTTACCCGACTATGCCAGCCAGGCACCTCCAAAGATGAGTTTTTAATGCAGAATGTATGACATTTCTTCGTAAATGGGTTAGTGGAGAACGAAGACACCGTGAGAGAAATCTTCTCTCAGAACTAGAGCTGCTCTCGTGGATGGTTCTGGGGGAGCCGGACCCCCAGCCCTCAGGGACCTCCGCCCGCTGGGCCTGGGGGTGGCATCAGGGGCCCGGGGGGAGCTACCCTTGGCCGCTCCGATCGGTTGACTGATCTCAGCATGAGCTTCCCCACGCGAAGACAGGGTGACGGCTGTCGGGGGACGCCGGCTTGTCAGAAGGTGGGTGAGCAGTGCGGGAGGGGGTCTCAGGGGGTGTCCTTGTCCTTCTCCTGGGCCTGGTGTCTTCGATTATGGGTGGACGCCTTCTGCCCCTGAAAGCCGAGACTCCGTCGTAGGGTTCCAGAATTGCTGTTTTCTCGTCTGGTCCGGATGTGTGAGAGGGTGGGAAGCCGCTCAGGACCCGCCCAAGGGAGGAGAAGGGCCTGCTCTCTGCCAACCGTGGACAGGGCTCCCCCGCCTCCGGGGCTGTTTTGGGCGGCTCTGCTTGGTCAGACCCTTGGTCAGACCCACCTGCTTATTTCTGGCGCCTGAAACATCAGGGGAAACGCCCCCAGGGTGCCCAGGCCGAACCTGGTCTCCGGGACCCACTGGATGGCGGTTGGCTGCTCAGACGCGCTCTAGGGCGGTCCCCAGAGCAGAGGCCGCGCTGGAAGGCTGTGCCCTCGGGCTTCCGCGTCTGCAGGTAAGTTGCCAGGCTGGACGGGGTGTCTGCCCCACGTCCAGAAATACGGTGCTGGTGTCGGGCTGAGGGTGGCCGTCCCGTGGGAGTTATTTCAGGGGGGTTGGCTGGGGGGGCTGTGATGGAGGCTGGGGGTGTGGTGGGGGAGGGGGGTGAGGCAAGAACAAACCGATGAGGTTCTCGTCCGTGGAACACGTGGGAAAAGCAGCCCAGCCCTGTCGGCTGCCTTGACGCGATTTGCCCGATGGGACAGCGTGCGGGGTCCCGGAACGCTCGCACCGACCGGCAGGGTGGATGGTGCCCGGTGCTCTCGCACCGAGTCGCTTCCCACAGAGCCAGAAGGGAGCGCGGAGGGAGAAGCAGGGCCAAGGGTTCTATTTCCAGGGAAGGACCCGGTTTCTTTGGGAGAGAATGAAAACAAGGAAGGGGAGACTGGGGTTATCTTCGAAAGACCCGTGTCTGTGGGCCCGCTCCGGCGCGGCTGGGCGTTTGGACACCAGCGGCAACAGGGGCAGCCCTGACCCTCAGAAGCCTGGTTCCCTGCCCCCGCTGGCTTTCCCTGCTGGTTCCCCTGCCCCCGCTGGATTTTACTGTTCTGCGTCTCATCTGTCCTAAAGTCACCCCAGATTCGGGGGTAGCCTCTGCTCACCAGGTTTTCCCGTTGTCTCCTGGTTTCAGTTGCTCTGGAGTGAAGAGCTATTACAATGACTCTATCATGCCCACCCCCCCAAGTTCTCTTTTACTCTATTCAACTTTTATTGAGGCAGATTCTGATTTTTGTGTCCCGAGGGCTCAGTGTGGGGGTGGGCAGGGTTCTCTGGCTGAGTCTGACTTTTCTTACTCTGCAGCGTGATGGTGGATTACCTGGGATTTTGTTTCCCTGTAGAAGGGCTGTTTGTCAAACTAAGGGGTGGGCTTCCCTTTAGGCTCAGAAACAGCCCATATTCAGAAGTGCTGTGTCCGGTTTCCATCAGGAGTTCCCCAGCAGGAGCGGCGCTCACTTGGACTACTGGGCACGCTGGGGTCTGGCTGCAGTGCCGAGGGCCTTGGGGACAAGGAGGGCTCCAGAGGAAGGCCTGTGAGTGGGAGGTGACCCTAGAATCCGCTGGCTGTCAGCCTTCTCCGGGGAGCTGGTGTGTTGGAGCTACCGGAGTGAGGGCAGGCAGTGGAGGGAAATCCCAGCCTTCTCCGTTGTTCAGGGAGGCCTTCCCTCTGGACTGGAGACGGAAGGACCGCAGAGCGTTGGGCTCTCAGTTCTGGCTTGAATCAGCCCCTGGTGCCGTCAGGTTAGAATTAAGAGAAAGGATTAAATCTCTCTCTCTCTTAAAGATTTATTTATTTACTTGAGA
Organism: Meles meles; assembly: GCF_922984935.1. Classification (NCBI taxonomy): domain Eukaryota; kingdom Metazoa; phylum Chordata; class Mammalia; order Carnivora; family Mustelidae; genus Meles; species Meles meles. Next base: position 841,042 of record NC_060075.1, read on the forward strand.
GAGAGAGTGTGTGTGCACACGAGTGGGAGAGGGAGGGACTCTGAAATCTGTCCTGTGCCGACGCAGGACTCGATCTCGTGACCCTGAGCTCGCTGGGACCTGAGTTGGACCAAGCGTCGGGTGCTTACCTGGCTGTGCTATCCAGGGCCCCCCAAAGGGTTAAATCTCTTAAGACTAGCACAGTGTGCAGCCAGCCCAGCTACTTAGTTAAGGGCAAGTTGTAGAAATACTTTAAAATCCACCCAATAACGGTAACTGACTGCAGTCTTAAAAACTCTACGGGCACTTTCTTTTTTTATTTTCATAAACAGATGCGGAAACACACCAGCACAGCCGGGACTCGGTCCAGGTCTGCTCCACTGTCCGCCGCCCGTGCAGCCTCCGCGGCGGGGCTGGGGGGGCTCTCGGGGTCTGTGGTGCGGAGCGGCAGGAGCAGGGAGTACGATGACTCAGCCTCCGGGAGCTGAGGGACACGAGCAGGTGCTTTGTTTGTGTGTTTATGTTTAAAATTTATTAGAGGGAGAGCAGGCGTGCGCACAACAGCCCGGAGTCTCAAGCAGATTCCGCTGAGAATGGGACCCGACGTGGGGCTCGAGCTCACAACCCTGAGATCCAGGCCCTGAGATCACAACCTGAGCCAAAACCAAGCGTGAGAAGCTCAACTGATGGTCCCCCCAGCACTCCGTCTTGCTCACTTCTAATCACAGCCTTATGCCCGTGGTCTCGTCAGACCCTTTGATGGACGCTGAGCTCCGAGGCGGAAGCCGCACTTCTGGCCTGCACAGCCGGCGTCCTGGCTCGGGGGCTTGACTGTGGGGACCAGAGCTGGGAGTGGCTGCAGAAGAGCGTTCCCAGCGGCCTGCCGCTGGTCTAAGATTTGGTTCAATGCTGTCGTCGTAGCTGAGACCAGGCCCATAGTTTGTGCCTCTGAGTTTCCTTCCCTCGGACTCTTACGGAGCTGTCGTGAATCTACTGCCCTTGCGTTCCTTACGCAGGAACTGGACGCACAGACAGAAATCTGCCGGAGGAGGAGGGGCAGGTTTCCGTTTGTGTTTCTGCCTTCCTAGGGCACACATGCCTTAAAAATCAATTATTTTTTAAGGTTTGTGTATTTGACAGAGAGGGAGAGAGAGCGTGCACGAGCTAGGGGAGTGGCAGGCAGAGGGAGAAGCAGGCTCCCTGGGGGCTCGATCCCAGGACCCTGGGATCACGACCTGAGCCGAAGGCAGAGGCTTAACGCACTGAGCCCTCAGGTGCCCCAGAAATAGATTTTTGTGCAGGGACGAGAACACCCACTCCACAGGCTCTTCAGCAGGGGCGAGGCCTGGGCAGGGGCGTCCAGGTTTGGTGCTGCTGTTGCCTGGGTGTGAGGAGACAGAGGTCACACTGAGGCAGACACGGGTTGGCACAGCACCCTCCTTTGCTCCGTGCCAGCTGGGCGCCGGATCGGGCTGCCCTCTCGGTCTTCAGTTGACGTCAGGGAGTTCACTCGTTGCCAAACTGTGGTGGGAGAAATCTCCCCGCTGTGACTCGCTGTGGGAGGTTCGTGTCAGCTTCGGTTCCAGAAATAAGATTCTGTCTTTCATTAAAAACAGCCTGAATCATTCATGCGAACAGTATTTACCCAGTGTTCCCTTCTCTCCTGTGACATCCCAGGTCCTGTTCGTGCCTGCCTGTCCTTGCGCTGGACGAAGAGAACATACAGGTCAGCCTTAGACTCCATCCCCAGGCCTGTGTCCTGGGCACCAGCTTCCCGGTGCACCCCACATCAGAGGTGGCTCTGGGGCAGAGCGCTGGTCCTTCTCTGAGGGAAGGAGGCTTTGCTGCCTTGAGGAGGCTTAGGGCAGAGGGTCCTGCAAGGCTTCTCCTGGAAGATGCCTTCGTGTAGACCTCGGGTGCTGGTGTTTGCGGAGTTCCGTTCATGCCGCGTGCAGGCTCTGAGCTTCCCCTCCTGGTTCCGCCCCTTCCCTCCTGCTGCCTCCGGGGTGGTGGCCAGGGCAGCGACCGCCTGCTCGTGGTCTGGGAGTTCGGGGCCCTCCGCCTGGGGGCGTCTGGGTCCATGCCCCCTCCTTGCTGGGCTTCGCTCCCTCTCCGGGTACCCGGTGCTGTCCGTGGGCGGGGGTATGTTCTGGGTGGGCAAGGCCGTGTCTCGGAGTCTTGGCTTTTCCGGGACTTTGACGAGTCTTGTGCGGCCCTCACGGAACGTCTGCCGAGTCCGCGGAAGCGGTGCTGGGTGAGGCCGGGGAGGCGGCTTCAGAAGCCACAGGGGGAATGTTGGCGCGCAGCCCTGAACTCAGCTTCCCCGGGAGTGTGCTTCCTTACAGGGTCCTGGTATCCCCAGCACGAACCAGCTGTCTGCCCCCACTGGAAGATGGCAGGAGTGGTTCTAAGGGGTGCTGATCTCCGAGAAGAGTAAGCAGTAATTGATCAAGCAATAGAGAGGAAGTTGACTTCTCTGCACAGAACTGAATATCATGCGATCGACTCCCTGTGCCAGTGTGCGGCGTATAAAAGGAAGAAGCCTTTGGGGACGGGGACTGTGGGGTCTGCAGATGGGAAAAGCGAGCGTGAGGGTAGCACCGTGAATTTCTGGGGCCACTTAGCTGTGTGCTCTCCCACCCTTGCTCTGGACTCTGTCACCTGCGAGGTGAGGGCAGTGGGGACACCTGGTCTACCTTCCTGCCCCTCCAGTAGCCCACTGCAGACACCGCCCTGGTGTGCTTGTGTCCTTGTGTCATGACGGTGACCCCAACGTTATAAGACATATGTGAGCCCTCCTGCTGGCCGCTGGCGTAGAGGGCAGCTGGGCCTCCAGGTGGGGCCAGTGGCTGGGGTTTCTATCCAGGTCAGTATCCGGGCAGGTGCTTTCCTCTCTAGTTGGCCGCCTAAGTCCCTTGGAGAGAATGCATTTTTATAGTAATGCATTATTACTCAGGGGGCGGCGGCTGTGTCTGTCCAGTGATCGCCGCTTGCAGAGAGTGGCACAGGGGAGGCAGCGGGACTCACCTGCCAGGCAGTTACGTGTCGCCGGCAATGATTTATTACAGGGTTAGAGTCTGTGCTCAGAGTTCATGCTACAGGGACCTCCCATCTCTGGGGCAGGTGGGAATCTCAGAAAGCCAGAGATCTCACTCTGCGCAGACCTGAAGCCAAGTCCTCCATACCTTTCGCCCAAGAGGGTGAATTAGATGACCATGACCCCTTCTGTCTTTCTCCCGGAGGGACACAGCCGGTGTCCAGGTCCTTCCTTCCTTGTCCGCGCACTCCTTTGTCACCCGAAAGCCGTAAACACGAGGCAGGTTGGGTGTTAGTCTCCAGCCGCGTTGCTGTCCACGGTTAGAGGGATTCTCCCAGGCTGGCGGTGAGCGGCTCTGGGTGTCACGCCCTTGAGGTCTGCGGGGTGTTAGGGCTGGACCTGGAATTCCTCCTGGAGGCTGTGGTCCACATGCCCCCTTTTAAGCTAACTGGGTGGGTCTCCGTTTCGTCAGAAGGAAAGGGACCGTGGGGCCTGTACGGCAGGAAGAGTGAAGAAGTAACGGAGGGCAGGTCGAGACCGGACCTAGTCCGTGATCCGAAGGACCGCTGTCAGGCGGCCGGTCGTCCAGAGCTCAGCTGCCGGCCGCTCACGGTCGCACCTCCTGGCCAAGGCCTGGAGTGCGGACGCTTCAGTGACAACGGAAACGCTCTCCTGGCGGTGGTGACACGGTGCGTCTTGATGTCTGATCTTCTGGCAGCCAAAGCAAAAAACAAAACCCCCACCTCCGCAGACTGCGTGGTTTGTGCGGGCTGATCCGAGGAAGCCTTGCGAAGACACCGGACGTGCACGGCTGTTTGGGCGAAGTCCCCGCCCCTGGACATGGGAATGACCTTTGAGCCCGTGAGGAAGAGTTCACTGCATCGGCCTCAGGTCAGAACTGAGCCCTGCATGGAACAAGAGCGTCCAGCCGCACAAAGAAGGGAGAATGTTCCCCACGGTGAGGGTGTGGACGGCGAGTCCAGCCTCAAAGTCCGGCTCCTGTGTCCTGGCTTGGGCGTCTGTGGGCTCCTCGCCAAGTCTGGTCTGGAGCCGCTGCAGGAAGTTCCTGCTCCGTTCCATCCTCTGACACGTGACCGTCTGAAAGGAAAAAGGAGCGTAAGGAGATGCCAGCGCCCAGTGGTTCTGGAGCCGCGGAGGGTTTGCTGGTCGCTCTCTCCTCCCCCGCTCGGGCCTCACGCAGCTGCAGCTCTGAGCTCCCTGGCACGGAGGTCAGCAAGCAGGTCCACGGACGGTATCTGGGACGGCCCCACGGGTGCTGGTCTGGGATGGAAGAGTCACCGTGTCCGTCCTGGGAAGGTGTAGAGAAGAGAAGGAAATGACACCGTGAAGTCTTACTTGAACGTACGGGATGAGAAATCTGGAGTTCACACGTATTCCGACAGATTACCGGGAGGAGATGAAGCGTTTGGTCAAACGTGGACCTAGAGTTAGCCCGTGGCTGCGCCCCCCTCTTTGGACCAGCGCCGGCTCCAGCGGAGTGTGGGCTCCGTGTGGTGACGTGAGCCGGGACCGCGGATGATGGCACGACAGGTCTCCTGCTTGTCACGCCCTGGAGGGTCCTCCTGGTGGTGTGCGTGTGGCGTGATGGAACCCAGACGGGAAGCAAAACGGCAGGTCCCCAGAAAGCCAGCCGACCTCGTGTTTTCTACATGTTTTTACTTGTCGAACTGTTCTGTGGTGTCACTCAGCTGGATAGGGAGTTAAGTACTGAGATTTGGGAGGTTAAACTGTCCCTGTTTAATTCTTGATTTTTAAAAAATTTATTTATTGGACAGAGGGAGCTCTCACACGAGCAGGGGGAGGGGCAGAGGGAGAGGGAGAAGCAGGCCCCCCACTGAGCAGGGAGCTGCGTGCGGGACTCGATCCCGGGACCCTGGGATCACCACCTGAGCCGAAGGCAGATGCTTAACCCACTGAGCCGCCCGGTGCCCCCTGTTTAATTCTTTAAAAGGATGGTGGTAAGACAAATTTAAAAAGATTAAGTAAAAGCTTGAAATGGGGACCCACCACTGCCCAACAGAGCTGACCAGAGAATGAGGAGCTCCTGGCTCCCGTGGCGGTTGGCAGCGGCCCCGCGTTGGTGGAGATGGGCTTTCTGACCGGGGCAAACGAGTCTTCATGGGAGACGTGGGCTCTGCACGTCCGGGTGGGCTGCGGAGGCAGCAGGGCGTCCCTCGTCCGGGCTTCTTCTTCTGGGCAGTTCTGGGGGAGTGGGGAGCTCCACAGTGAAGTCTGCGCAGCTCGCTCTGTGCGCGCCGGGTTCATAGCGACCCTCGGTCTTCCCTCGCCTGCCTTCCTGCCTGAGGAAGACCGTGCACCTCAGCCCCGGACCCTTCTGCGGGGTCTGGGGACTCGGAGCGCCTTCTGGGAAAGAGCACTGGGTTGGGTCATCATGGGTTCTGGGGGCAGCGGTGAGCACCACGTGTGTGTGGAGGGCCGCGCTCCTCCCCTCGGGACATTCGGAGGCTGTCGGGGAGGGTCCAGTGAGGCAACCCTGCCTGGGACGGTCGCACACTTGACTGCTTTCGGCGAAGGGGGGTGAGTTACTAGGAAGTAAAACCGGCTCCCCAAGTTACGGATTGGGTGAAGGACATCAAAGACTTCCTCTGGGGGTCCCGGTGCTTTCCCCGATGAACTCGCTGAGGTCACCTACAGATCCAACACACGAAGGCTTTGTCCCTCCGTCTGCCGCGCACTGGGCACCCCGAGGGGCTTGGCGCGGCCCGTGAGCAGGGCTCTGAGCATCTGTATGAAGGACTTGCTGGCGCTCACGGCCTGTGCTCTCGGGCCTCACGCACAGGTGACACGTGGTTTGGACAGCGCAGCCCTGGATGTAGGCTCATGTTTACACCACGTGTCTCACACCCTCAATCCGTCTTTTCGTTACATCTCAGGGTGTTTTCAACGACCACGAACAGGGAAATAACAAACAAAAAAATTGTGCCGTATGTCGCGTGCCGGACCTTCTCGAGGGTCTTTTGTTGTCAAACGGGTCATGAGAGACGTGCGTTTGAGCGGTGGCGGCGGGAGGGGGCACTGAGCTCAGGACAGCCCTCCCCTCGTTCTCGCCGTCCGTTTTGCCACGCGCCTTCCCCAGTGGCCCCACGGACGTGGCGTGGGAGGGCCGTGCCTGGCGAGCACCGCCGACGAGGAAGCGTCGGTCGGGGCCTCAGCTAGAACAGTGAGACTCTGGGTCTCCCTTTCCTTGTTTGAAAAGTGCAAGGATTGAACAGACCATGTTTTTTTAAATTTAAATTCAATTAATTGACATATAATGTATTATTGCTTTCAGAGGTAGAGGCCAGTGACCCGTCAGCTGTACACAACGCCCAGCGCCCAGCGCGTCACGGGCCTCCTTCACGCCAGCCCCTGTGACCCCAGGCCCCGCCTCCCTCCCCTCCAGGAACCCTCAGTTTGTTTCCTGGTTAAGAGTCTCTCATGGGTTGTCTCCCTTTCTGTGTTCGTCTTGTTTTATTTTTTCCTTCCCTTCCCCTCTGATCCTTTGTTTTGTTTCTTCGGTTCCACATAAAGCGGAAGAACATTTTCTTCCTCCAAATGGGCAGTTTGAAAATGTGGTTGTGTGGTGTTTCCTCACACCTTTCCTCCAGCCCACAGGGCTCATTGTCTGGGGGAGCGGCATGGAGGGGCACACCCCTTACCCACTGTGGGTCTCCCCTGGGCAGTGCCCTCCAGACCTCAAGGATCCATGAGTTTTGATTTCCTTTTCCTTTTTCTTTCTTCCTTTCCTCCTTCCTTTCCTCTCCTTCCCTTCTCTTCCCTCCCTGCTTCTCCCCTCCCTCCCTCCCTTCCTGTTAATAGTATTTTTTAAGATTTTATTTATCTACTTGACAGAGAGAAAGAAGACAAGCAGGGGGAGCAGCGGCAGAGGGAGAAGGAGACCCCCCCCCCCAGCAGAAAGCCCGATGCGGGGCTCGATCCCAGGACCCTGAGGCCATGACCTGAGCCACAGGCAGTCCCTTAACCCACTGAGCCCCCCAGGCATCCCTAAGTTTTAATTTTCAACAATGGTCTGGCTCTGCTTTCTGTGGAGACTTCTGGATCTGCACAACAAAACCGGATAAATGGTGATAAATGGAACAGGAGCCCTTCCTCATGAATGGAACCGAAAAGCACAGATTTGATATCAGCATGTATTAAATTACATAAAACTCAATTTTTAACATTTGACCATCCGAGAACAAAATTATTAGAAGAAGAGAAACAAGGTAGCAGGATTCCCCCGGCCGGAGGTTGTCGGCCGAGCACCGCACTGGGGCGCGGCCGGGGTGAGCACCGCCTTCCAGGTCAGCCAGACGACAGCGGCCGCAGCAGGTCCCTGCCTGGGCTTCGGTTCGCGCTCAGCCTCGGTGACACCCAGCAGAACTCTAAGACCATGTGCCCCGCTGGTGTGTGCGGAGCTCTGTGACGTCCCCGGATAAGAGGGAGACATCGATAAGAGATACAAAGGGCGCTGGTTTGGGAAATGAGGAAAAATCTAGAAAATGTTTTATTTTGAAGAAAGTAAGCAAAGCCAGATCGACATCTTTTTGTGTTTTGTCTCCTCTCTCCGGGGTCTTATCTGCAGTACGTCTGAGTGTCAGTCTTCAGCACCCGGGGCAGTGGCTTCCAGGTGGACTCTGGGACCAGAGCGTGTCCGCGGGCCAGGGTGGGCCGGACCGTTCGCTTCGTGGCGACTGGCGGCCCTGGGGGGGTCGGGCCCTGCGCGTGGCGTCCTGCACAGGAGCGCGGCTTGGCGGTCGGGGAGTCTGGCGTCTCCCGAGTTTCCCCAAAGCTGGAGGCCCGTCCGCACTCGAGCGCTCTCTGCCAAGCATGCGGCCTTCTTGGCTTCTCGGCTGTGGCAAGCTCTAGCGAGTATTTCCATTCTCTTCAGCTCGCTTAGCTGAGCCTTAAAAGAATCAACTACTGTTTGCGACTTGGCAGAATTGTAGCCAGAGAGCTGAGGAGTGGCAGCCGGACGGCCCCGGAGTCGGGAACTCACTCCTGGGAGTGAAGCGGGTTTCCTGTCGTGCCTGGTCCACGGCTCACCCCGCCTGGGGGCCCAGCGCCTGTCCCCAGAAGCGCCATCATGCCCCGGCCACAGTGGTCCCAGAGGGAGACTGCGCCGGCCCCGGGGCTGCTGTGCCGGCGCGGGACTGGCCCGTGTCCGGCGGGGTGACTCCGGTCGCTGCCGTTTGGGATTTGGTACTAGACGACGAGGCGTGTGTGCAGGGCTTCCGGGCGGGTTGGCCCCGGCGCGCTCCGCCGGGGCCCAGAGTTCTCGGAGTAGCAGAGGCCGCTACTGGAGAGCCCACGCCCGCCGGAGAGCGCGGGGCCAGGAGACGCCAAGGAGTGTCCCTGGGACGTGCTTGACCCGAAAGTTACTCTTCGTCTTTGGAAGGAGCGGCTGGGAAGCCGATTTGTGAAGGACCCCGAGTGCCGGGCGCCGTGACAGGTTTCTTCCCTGAGGTGTCCTGTGGCCGCCGTCCGCTGTCAGACCTGCGCGGGGACCCCAGCCCTCTGACGGGTGTGCGGCCGCAGGCGGACCCTTCCCCGCTCAGGGCCTTGGCGGCCTCACCGCACCGCGAGGTCTCTGCAGGGGTCGTGAAGGTTAAATAAGGTCATTCGTGGGAAGCACTTCGGGACTGGGACGGTCATACTGGCTCAGGGTGCGTATTGTCACCAGACGTCGGGTGACCAGACCTGAGGCTGTGACCCGAGAGGAGGCCCAGAGCACGTGTTCAGCTCTTCCTGACTGCGGGGGAAGCTCCTGAGCTGTTGAGGGGGACGAGGTGTCACCGGTGGTGGGTGTGTGAGTGCCCTCTGTGTCCACTGGGAGGCAGGAGTGGCCGCGTCCCCGCCCTGTGTCCCAGGGCTCCTGGGTGCTTTGGTCCCGGGTGAGGGGCGGTGACGGCCCCCAGCGGCCCAGCGCTCTGCTTGCCAAACCCGGAGCGTGTGCGTGGCAGTGCGTGGGGAGGAGGGACTCTCTTCTCGGAAGTCCTGCCTCACCATGACACCGGCCCCGCCCCCCCATGATGGAGGGAGTGTGGGGGGGGAAGCCGACCTTCGTCACCTGGTGGGGGACGGGGGGATGCTTGCCAGGTAGCGGCTGTCGGTCCAAGCCCTGGCCAGCCTGTCTTCTGTTGAAAGGGGAGGCCAGGTTGGGGGCAGGAGGCCCTGCACAGGGGGACAGCGGGGACGCTGCACCTGCAGCCCCAAGGAGCGGCGAGGAGGCCGAGAGGCGGGGGGCGGGCCGGACGGGGGCTCGGGGAGAAGGTGCGCAGCCGGCCCGAGCGTCGTCAGGCTGGGAGGGAGGCGCTGGCCGCAGAGCCCAGCCGAGCCGCAGACGAGGTCTGGACGCCCACCATGCTGACGAGGGCTCAGCAGCGAGAGCTCCCAGGTATCTGGGGCGGAGGCCGAGGACAGAGGAGGGCTCCGGGGAAGCAGGTGGGAATTCTCCCCGTGAGACGCCGTTCTCCCCGCGAGCTGTCCGCCCGCTCACCCCTGCCCTTCGTGGGAGGGCACACCCAGAGGCGCCTTCTTTCCTCTGCTGGGAGGTGGATCGCGGTCGGGGCGCAGGCTGTAGGGCTCAACGTGGGGCGGAGGACATGGGGGACCGTGGGGGGACCGGATCGGGTGCCTGGCTGGGCTCCGTGTTCCAGCCGCTCCCAGGTCTTTATCTGTGGGAATGAAGTGCTTACTTCTGAGGGGTCGACCCCGAGGCTGTTTCAAAGGCAGCAGCAGCCCTGGCGATCTGCGGTGCACGTGACCAACCGACCGTTACGTGCAGCGAAGGGTACTTAAGTGTGCGTAAGGTAAATAGTAAATCCACAGCTCAGTGCGTTTGAATGTAGATCTTAGAAGATTCTCTGGCTCTTTTGAATCCACGGTCATATTTTCAGATGAAATTTGGAGAAACAGTTTATGGGGAAATGTGCCAATTGTTCATTACCGGTGCGGTTCTTCTTTCTAACCGTGGAAAATTATAGCGAACGCAGAGCCTCGTTTTCCCTGGAGCATTTCTGAATCTGTAATTTAGTTCCGTCAAGAACTCTGAGAGAGAAAGCGGTGAGTGTCCGCAAGCTGTGTCTCAGGAGACTGACCTGCAGGCCTGATGTTCCTTCCCCTCCAGCAGGCGGCCAGGCCCAGGCTTGGGAGTAGGACGTCAGGGGTCGGGCCGCCTGGCCGACCAGTGGTGTGAGTTGGGTGAGTTGCTTCAAATCTCTTCGCTCATCTGTAAAATGGGAGTGAGAGGCCGAGTTCACGTGATTGTTGTTTCCTTTATGAGCGAGGCTGCTGAGCGCCATGTGTGGGGCTCAGCACGTGGTCAGCACGTGGTCAGCAAACATCAGTAGGCCCGGCTCGTGCCTTTTCTCTCCACGTCCTCCTTTCTGGACCATGCAGTGGACTCAGGCATGCTGAGAAGGGCAGGACAGCAGCCGGCTAGGTGCGACCGTTGCGGAGGTAGGACGCCGGCCTCTGTCCTCCCTGCTTGGGGAACAGTGAGGCTCGTCTGCACTGCGGAGCCCACGATGCCGCACGCGGGTCGATCCCGTCCGCTAACCGAAGCAGACACTGTGGGTTACGCCGCACACCGGGAGGGTATCGGAATCATGAAACACGGAGCGTTGTTCTTCTCCGGAGCCCCGCGGTTGCACCCGGGTTAGCCATGTGAACGCAGGAGACGATCAGGCACAGCTCTGCGCCGGGCCGTCAGTGGGTTTCCGCAGAGCGGCTTGCGCACAGCAGCGGCTGCGAGCGAAGCTACGGAAAATAAATGTTCGTGATTGTGCTCATCACTTACTTGGTAAACAAAAGAAGAGTCTTGAAAAGTTTCAGAACGAGATGCGATTCCCAGTCCCGGTGTGTGCTTTGTGAGGCACGAGAGGGAAGCAGCCTCCACGCGCTCCCCGGAAACCTGCGAATGCTCTGACGCTGCCCGGGCGCAGCCGCGGTCCAAGTCCGCTCCCTCCCCGCGGCAGGAGCACGTGGAGTCGCCGTGGGGCTTCACTCCTTCAGCCTGGGAAGCCAGAGTTTGGCTTCCGACGCTGGGAGACGTGAGTCTGGAGCAGAGCCACTATTTTCTCTTGCGAGCGCTGAAAGACGACTCTTCCGCGTTCTGAGAAAGCGATTCTGCCGCTAGAACGAAGCCGCAAAGTGTGCGAGGCCAAGATGCGACGTGCAGGTGCTACGAGGAAAGGAACGTTTGTGAATAAGAACGAAGAGACAGTCACGTATCCGCTAAGTACAAAACAGGCTGACCGTTCCGGCAGGGAGACCAGTGATACCGTCGTACAGTCCAGTAACTCAGATTCCTGCAGAGCCGCTGGTTGCTTCGCTGTAGGGGGAACGTGGCCTCACATCCTCCATCTGTCCCCTGGGCACCGTCCGTCCGTCCATGCTCTGCCCACGCTCGCAGCACTTCTCTGTGTCCTGTGGCCGCTGGCTTGCGCCCTGTGCCCGGGTCTGCTGGCCGCAGGAGCCCCACAGGCACGAGGAGGAAGGACATCGGAGGCTTCACATCCTCCCAGTGGCGACATCCCCGGTGGGCCCTGTCCTCGGGCTCCAGCTCAGTGCCCCCATGGGTCTCGTGGTGCGCTCATTCCTCCATCTTTGAGGGCCCCAGAAAAGCCCATTTGTCACCAGCCTGGAAGTCCCTGTAGTCTGTGCTGTCCCTAACACCCTCCACACCGCCTTGTAAGTGGTCCCTCTACTCAACGCCTTCCAAATGGTCTTAACTTCACGGAGCCTCTGTCTTAGTACGTTTGGTCTTTGTAGCAAAAATACCACAGACTCGGAGGCTTAAACATTCATTTCTCACCGCTCTGGGCACTGTGAGGTCCAGGATCAAGGTGGCCACAGACTGGGTGTCTGGTGAGTGTCTTCCTGGCTTGTAGAAGCTGCCACGGGGCCCGGTGTGCTCACTGGGCAGGGAGGGGAGGCCAGGCTCTGGTCTCGAGCTCCGACGAGGGCGCTGGTTCCATCACGGGCTTCCACCCTCTCGGTCCAGTCCCCTCCCGCAGGCCCCACCTTCTGGGACCGTGACCTGGAGCGTGGGTGCCGGTTCAATAGAGGACTTTTGGGAGGACGTGACATGCCGTCCACAGCACCATCTGTCACTGTCTGTCTCCGCCTGCGTTCCTGATGGCCACGGTGCGTGCTCGTCTCTTTCTAGTTTTGGTGTCTGCCGACTGTGGATCTGGAAGTCCGTCACAAGGCGACTGCCCGGTGGTCTCCCACGCCCCTGGGGCAGAATAGAGACACGGCCAAGCAGAGTCACTCAGTTACTTTTTCTTGTGAACCGAGTCCGAACTGCTGCACTTCGCTCAGACATTTGGATTCACGTTTTCTGCTGTCAAGATGATGAGGACGATGGCGGCTGCTTTTAAGATTATGGTTGTAATCAACGAGATCCGCTTGATTTGGGACTTTACGTCAACAGCCACCACCACAAAACCCGTCTGGGGGCTGCGTGTGCACGTGTTTCAGAATGTCCTCACCGGGGTGCCAGGGGGCCCCGTGGGTTGGGCGTCTGCCTTGGCTCAGGTCGTGTCCTGTGTCTCAGGACCGAGCCCCCGTCGGGCTCCCTGCTCCGTGCGGAGCTGCTCCTCCCTCTTGTGCTCTTTCACTCTCGAATAAGTAAATCTTCCAAAGAAGAATGTCCTGAGCTTTTGGGTGTGAGGTAAATCTGATTTTACTTGTTCCTCTCACCTGGTGTGGGCTGCCCTTTGACATCATTCACGCGTGAAGTGTTTTTCCGGATTTAAAAATAACAGAGGCTCACGGTAGAAAATGTAGACGGTCTGCGGAGAACGAAGAAGAGAAAACCAATGCCAAGCACAGCCGTTGCGTTGAGGCTGGCTGCTTCCTGTCCTTTTCTTACCGCGCGGTTAAGAAAGTGACGCCCTGAGGGACACCTTCTACGTACAGTTTGTGTCCTGCTTTCCCCCTCTGCGTTATGTAAGCAGCTTATCAAGTGATGGGAAGCTTCATCGTCTCAGCGTTGGTGGGCGTCTAACGACTGTCTTCATCCGTCTTGAGGAACTAAGCCTGCGCCATGGAAAGAGCCGTCCCTGCCATGACCCGACCCCCCCGACGTCCGCATCCCCCCTCTGGCGCTCTCGCTCTTCACGGCGCTGGGAGAGCGGTTCAGCTGCAGGCGGCGTCCGAGGCAGCCGGGCGCGGGGAGAAGGTCACGAGCCCGTGGGAAGCCGGTGCTGGCTCCTGGCTCCTGTGCTAGTCGGCGCCGCAGGCCCTCGGGACAACCCACCGGATCCGTTTTGCAGAAAGTGAAACAGGCTCAAGACGGAGGGCGTCCCGTGCCCAGGGTCGCGCAGCTGGAAGGGGTGGCGCGGGGCTCAGGCTGGCTGCACGGCCTGGTTTCCCACCGCACCTTTGCCGAGAGGATCAGAGACTGGCGCTGCTTTTCTCTCGCACGTGCCGCGGAAGGAGGTGAGGAGCGGCTGCTGTGGGTACCTTGGAGCTGAAACGTGTCCTTAGGTTCCGTGAGGAAGAGGCACAGGGAAGGCACCCGTGGGAACCGGACCTGCCGTGTAGCGACGTCGTCTGGGTGATCCCGCAGGGACGTCGGGGCCTGGCCGGTCTCTTCGAGGGGCTGTGTTCCCGCTCGCTAACGAGGCTCGTGCCGCCAGCCCCCGCGCGTGCGGCCTGCGGTGTGAGCCCGCCCTGACCGTGGAGTCGGCGACGGAGGTGCTGGTGCTCTCGGCCCGCCGCGCATTTTGCGGCACGTGTCTGCTGTTGTGCCGCGCATGAAGAATGTCCTGTCTTCAGGGGCCTTGGGCACGTTGGAGAGCGACCGTGACGTTGGGAAGGCAACCCGTGGTGTTCAGCAGTGACTCAGCTTTGGCCGGGGTGGTGAGGGCCCACTCGGCAGAGAAACATGTCCTGGGAAAGGCTTGTGGGAGTCCAAGTGGCCCCTCTCCTGCAGGTCGGCCGGGGACGGCTCTCAGGAGCGTGAGGGAGGCAGGCTGCACAAGGCCGGGCAAGGACGCCGTTCGAAAGCCCAGTGGTGAGTCGTTTCCAGACGGCGGGCAGCGTGACCCCATGCCAGGCACCGGACACCTGAGGGATGGGCAGGACCTCTCCCGGCATCCCTGGGCGGCCTGTCCGTCTGCCAGGCTGTCAGCTGGACCGGAGAGGCCACCCAGGTTCCACGCAGACGGGGCTCCACAGAGCTGGGATGCAGGCCGAGGGAGGGCTAGCGTTCCCCTGTTGCTTGGGTTTCTGGCGGGGTACCCAGTGTCCGTATCCTGGGAGGGGATTCCTGAGATTCTCTGTAGGGAGCCCATCAGGCTGCCTCGTGGAGCCCGGAGCGTGTCTTGTGGGGGAGCAGCGGCCCTGGAGCGGGGGCCTCCGGGTCAGCTGGCTGCTGTGCTCGTCGTCACACGCCTCCCTGCGAGACCCGTGCTGTCCGAGCGGCAGCTCAGGGGGCCGGGCCGGGGGCACTTCAGGGGGCATCCCCGGGCCCTGCACGTCTTCTAGGAGCTCTCCCGAACGTGGGCTTCTGGTTTGGGGAGGAACGTGTCCCTTTTCTTTCCGACGTTGTAGCCTTTAATGCCGTGTGAACGGGTTCTAAGATGCAGTGAGCATGTTTCTGGGGTCTGTGGAGGCACCCGGGCTGCTTTGGCTTGTCTTTCCTGCTCCTGTAAGAGAACAACGGCCTGGCACGTGGGCTTCTCAGGCCCGGGTTTGTGAGGGTGAGTTCGAGCTTCTAGATGATTCCGGAAGGGGTGGGGCGGATGGCGCCGTCTGCCTCCAGCGTTAGTTGCCAGCATGTGTGTGAGTCGGTGCAAGTTCGAATGAAGCGAGCTGAGACGGGCTCCTGCGTATTCGTCACCTTCTCCGGTCTGAGGCCGGTGGGGCGGCCCTGTGGTGGGGGGAGGCTGGTGTTGACGTTGGTTTCACGTGATACGAATTTCTTTAGTTACTTTTCCTAAGACGATATGTTAGTGGCTCATCGGCTTTGCGTTTTCCTGAATTCTCCAAAGTCCGCGCGCCTTACGCCAGGACCGGTTTTCCCCACTGCTCCCCGGGAGGGAGTTGGTGACACGGAGGTTTCCGCTCACCCGCAGCGGCCCGCTGCCTCGGCAGGGTTTACTGACCTCGTGCTCCGTCCCTCCGTGAGTGTGAGGGCCTGGCTCCCGGCTTTGAATGTGGCTCCTGGACGCGGGAAGGGGACGTGAGGGCTCTCTCCTGTCCCCATTACTGCTCCAGGGGCAGCTGCCGCCAGCGGGTGTGGGGACACTGGTGAGAGTCGAGGGTGACGTGGCAGGACCAACGTCAGGAGGAGCACTCCCTAGGGTGTCCCGAGACGCCGCGGGCCAGAGCGGAAGTCACGGCGCGTGGCCCCGTGACTGTTCCCCCAATCTCCCCGTGTGAGGGCAGCGTGTGATTCCCCGGCACGCAAGCTTCTGGAGAGCTGCCGGGCCAGCCGTGGCTGGGACGTTAAAGTCGTGCAGACCTGAGCGTCACTGGCCACAGTACCGCTTGGGGTTTCTCGTTTCAAACAGTCTTGTTTTTGGCGTTTGTTGGTTGGTCGGTGGCATTTTGGCACGAGCTGAAATCCGTGTTTCCCCGTCGATCCGCTCCCATGCGTATCGGTGTGAGTGCTGCTGTGATGGGGGGGCTGACTGTCCACGGCCATTCTTTGGGCAAAAAAGAGAGAAATGAGTTCCATTTGCAGCTATAAAGTTTCTTAATGTTTTTTCCTTTAAAATTTTGGAGCATTGGAGCCATTGAGCAGCTACAGCTTCTTTGACTTGCGGGTCCAGTTGCGTCGGTCCAGGAGGTCGCGCTGCTTGAACAAGGGCTTGATGTGAGCAGCCGCGTGCACACACGAGCTGGCTGTTTCTGCGCTTTCCCTGCCGCCCAGCCAACGCGCTCCCACGTGCGCTCGGACGCGTACGTTCTGAGAGGACTTGGCCGCTTGGTCACCGCACGGCCGCCATCAGACCTGAGCTCTTAAGAATGAACGTTGCCATTCAGAGGAACCACAGGACACTCAGTCTTTCTCCTTGTCCCCTGAGGAGGGAATGATGGGGATCTGGGTGGTCGAGTCTGTCTCGGGAACGCATGTCCTCCTCTCCCTGTGACACCAGCTCTGTGTGCCGATGCCAGCCACGGCGCTTTCCTTTGCAGTCCGTGCGGTCATCACTACCTTGTTCTCAGGCTGATCGGCTTCCTTCTGCGGCCGGCCCGGGCGTGCCAGACAGCAGCCCCCTGCAGACTTCTGCTACGGAAGTCACGGCGTGTCTGTCTGTCGGGAACTCACATGATCCGAGAAGCTGTGGTCTCCTCAGGACCTCAAGGACGGTTATTTCCATAAGGGGCCTTCGGGGAAGCCTGATGCGAGTGGGAGGCCTGAGCGGAGCCTGGGGTCCACGGGCAGCCATGTAAGGAGGGGAGTTTGTTGGCCGGGCCCTGAGGAGCCTCGGCTCTCAAGCCACCGAGACGTGGGTCCTACAGCTTCATACTCGGGGCATTGGGATGGTGGGTTTGTGTGATGTAGCCCACGCTGTCTCCGGGAGGCCTTCTGCGAGCCTGGCCCCTGGCTGTTGGACAGTGGGGATGGCTGGAGGCTGGAGCTCTGGGTTTGGGAGGGAGCGACCAGCAGAGGTATGTGTGTGTGTAGGAAGGAGAGGAAGGCCAGTCTGCCTCCCGCGTGGGGTGCTCTGGGCTAATCAGGACTCATAGTGCATAAGAGGATCTTTAATTCGGCAGAATACATTTAATTATACTAAATAGTAATTAAACATAGCGTCTATTAATATTCACATCCCCAAGAACTTACAGCTAAGGCTCCTCTCGGGGGCAAAGGAGACTAGAAAGTGTTGCTTCCTGGCCGCAGAGAGCCCTGTGAGGACGCCGCAGAGGAGCGGGCGGAGGACACCGTTGCCGTCTCCACAGAGACCTGCAGACAGCGGTGGGGCAGGAGGAAGGTGAGCTTGGCCTGGAGGGAGTGCAGTCTCCGTGTCTGAGAGGGGCAGCAGGGCCAGCAGGCGGGGCGTCGGGCTGGCGCGGGGCTTCTTGAATGCGCCCCGCAGGACTGAGTCTCTCGCGGCTGCCACTGTGTCCCTGGGCTGCCCTCTTCCTCGGCGGGGACGCTTGGGTTTGCGACTTTGGGGTGTGCTGGACCTTCTGACGTTTTACTTTAAAGTCCTGGCATGGTCCAGTGAGGGCCAGTGAGGGCTGTCCTTCAGGAGACCCAGGTGACAGGCATCGGGCTCCCTGTGCAAGGCAGCCGGGCCCTTGCCTCAGTCCTGCAAATGTCTGTTTCCAGCGTGCTCAGCCTCTCACCTTCTCCCGGCGCCTCCCTCTTGGCTCGCCCCCTGCCTCTCTCTTCCCAGGTGGGGCCAGTCCTTAGTCCCCTGTGGCCGTGGCTCTCCTTCCTGGCAGTGGAACTTGCTGGAAAGCTCTCCCCCGTGACCTCGTCTTCTACCACTGTGTCGGTTTCCCAGGCTGGAGCAACACAGTCCCTCAGACTGTGGTTTCAAGAGACTCTGTGTCGTCTCCTAGTCTGGAGGCTGGAGGTCCGGGGATCTCTCCAGGCTCTCACTTGCCTTCCCGTGCTTGCGCTGACCTCGCCGGTCCTTGGCTCATAGACGTGTCACACCAAGTCTCCGCCTTCCTTTCCACATGGCGTTCTCCGTGTGTGCGTCCAAATTCCCTCGTGTAAGAAGACAGTCTCACTGGGGTAGTGACCCCTAGTGACCCCATTTACCCTCACAGGTTATCCCTGGAGTGACCCAATTTCCAAATCAGGTCATGCTCTGAGCCATAGGGGGTTGGGACTTCAACCTGTGAATTTTAGGGAACACAGTTCAGCCTGTGACACCCCAGCTTTCCTCCTACTCCTCAGGGATGTGGTTTGATTTCTCGCCTCTCCGTGGACGTTCGCATTGAAAGGCTGTGGCTCCTTCTCTGTGGCCAGTCTCAGTCTCCCTGCCGCCGTGTCCCTGGCCTTCTGCTGCCATCCCCTGCTCCCGCCTCCCGCTTCTAGCTCTGGACACCCCACTCGGCAGCTCTTGGAGTTGTCTGGGCTTTCCTCGTTCATCCTCGCATGGGACGCCTCCTCCTGGCTCCCTGATGCACACGTGGACCCTTCAGTCCTGTCTCGCTCTTCTGAGGCCTCGTCCTCCGGCTTCTCAGATGCTGGAAAGTCCCAAATCTGAGTGTCGTCTTGTCCTCTCATCTAAGTCCTTGGATATTGGTGGTTTTCATGATCTTCTCAAACACAACACGTTCGAGGGGAGCCTGTCATTCACTCCCACTCAGCAGCGTCTCCGGTCTCTTAGTCTCCCTTCCCACTGCTGTCTCTCCGAGGAAGGTCTCGAGTGACGCGTGCTGCAGACGAGGAATGCGTACATGTGCGTGATAAACCGGGAGGGACCCTGGATTCTGCAGACCGAGCTGACCTGCTGCGGGCTCTGCTGGGCCCGAGCCCCTGGCCAGTTTGCCAGGGCCTGCTCCCCCCCAGACACCACTCAGTCCGCGCAGTTCACGTCCACGATTGCAAACCCCTGGCTCGGCCCAGCTCGTCAACGTGCTGTTGGCGACGGGGACCAGCAGGAGAAAGCTCCATCCGGATGCAGTGGGGCGCGCACGCCCTCCCGGACAGCACGGGACTCTGCTGCGGACTGTCTTTTCTAAGCCGTTACCCATCAAGGTCTTCTTGACAATTGTCTGCAGATTGATTTGGGGATGTTATTGCTTCGGTATTTTGCTGGGTACGAATAGGTTTCAGTGTTAGATTCAGAAGTGGAGAGGAAAAGCCGTTTAGTAAAGTGAGTTGACTGGCTAGAGGCAGGAGGTCTTGTTCTATCTCTGGCTCAGCCCCCAACTGTGGGGTCTTGGGCAAGTCACCCAACCACGCAATTGGTCCGGGTGTGTTCTCAGGACCCTTTGGGCAAGATAGTTGGACCTTATGTATCGTTAGTACAGTGGTCATGGCATCAGGCATGTTTTTGTTTCTGTTTTGGTCAAAACCACAGTGGATTTCGTTAACTCCCAAGGATCTGTGCTTTCCAGGGTCAGGGCCTTGCCTGCCGTCTTCCCCGGTACCTAGTACAGTGCTTGGGTCAGAGCGGATGCGCAGCAGAAACCTGCTTTAGGAACAAACCAGGCAAATTTCTGTATTCCCTCTTCGAAGGAAGTAGGACAGATGTTAACCCGTTTCTCCCGGGGGCAGCGCAGTTGAGTCCAACAGGAGAGAGAAGAAGGGAGAGAGAGAGAGAGAGAGAGAAGCCTGTGGGTGCCCTCGCAGAGGGGCGCCCGTGATGCGTGTGGCAAGAACTCCGTGTGCACGGCTCGCGTGTCGCTGAAACCTGCACCTGGACTTGAAGCCCAGCTCGTGCGTGGCGGCCCCAGCGTCTCTGGCCGTGCGCAGGAGGACAGAACCTGTGCCCTCCGGTTGGAAGGTGCGGAGTCAGTGGGGCGTTCGTGCTCTGGCCCCAGAGAATCTTCCCCTGATGCTGATGCTTTGCTCATATGGAGACTCCCACGTGCTGGGCTGTGGAGGGCACACGTCGGTTCAGGGCAGCTTTCGTCTGGGGTCGAGAGGGTCAGAAACCCGTGGAATTTTGTAACTGGCTGTGATGTCAGGAGTTCCATACGTTTACAGGTGGGAAGTGAGGAGTCCAGACGGTGAGTGACTCATTCGGTTCATGTCGTTGTAAGGAACCGCCAGGGTCAGAGCCAAGAGTCCGGGGGGTTGGGCCCGGCCACCCCCCACGGCTGCACATCTGTGGCTCGGAGCGGTGCCCCGGAGTGAGACTGTGGGATTGGGTCCCGGCTGGGGCACAGGCCTTCTGTTCTGGGAGGGACAAGAGGAGTGTGGTCGGACGCTCCCTCTCTGTCAAGCTCGGTGAAGTCTTTGATGTCGTCGTGGAGCCGTGTGGCAGCTTCTGGCTCCACTTTTGCACGGAGAGTCTCGTCCGTTCCTCCGCAGCCTCCTCACACCGCCTCACCCCGGCGGGGAGATGGGAGAGCCCGGCGGGACCTGGCTGGTTGGTGGCTGAGGAAGGGAACGGGAGTTTCTTTTTTTTTTTTTTTAAATTTTTTTTTTTTAGATTTTTATTTATTTATTTATTTGACAGAGAGAGATCACAAGTAGACAGAGAGGCAGGCGGGGAGAGAAGCAGGCTCCCTGCTGAGCAGAGAGCCCGATGCGGGACTCGATCCCAGGACCCTGAGATCATGACCTGAGCCGAAGGCAGTGGCTTAACCCACTGAGCCACCCAGGCGCCCGGGAACGGGAGTTTCTGACAATGGGCCATGCTCTGTTTCTTTGTCTTTTTGTTTCTGTTGGTTACACAGTTTGATGATTTTATTTATTTGTTAGAGAGAGAGAGCGCGAGCACATGAGAGGAGAGAGGTCAGAGGGAGAAGCAGCTCCTCGCTGATGGGGATCCTGACGTGGGGCTCGATCCCGGGACTCCAGGATCATGACCTGAGCTGAAGGCAGTCGCTTAAACAACTGAGCCACCCAGGCGCCCTGGTTACATATTTTTAAAAATAAGGAGCTATAGCTTAAAAAAAAAGTCAGTGCTGCTCTCGGTGTTCTCCCCGTCACCCAGATCGACGAGGGGCTGTGCTCGGTTTGGGGCAGTGGAAAGTCAAGGCGGGAACCGCAGCTCTGGGCAGGGCCCTGCTCCTTCGGCCGGTGTCAGTGAGTCCTGCCTGCGGGAGCCTCTGGCTGAAGGTCAGGAGCTGCCTCGGGCATCCGGGAGAGACGGCTCTGCAGTCACCGGCCGGGAGCACGAGCACGAACTGTTTTAAAATTGCCACAGTAACGCAGATGGAGAGAAAGTGCACCTGATCGGACACAAACAATACGTTTTGTGAAGGAATGAATTGTTCAGTTCTTTAAAGGTATTTCATGATAATTTGACCCATGCTCCTCCCTGGCTGCCCTCTCTCTTACCCCGTTCCGTAAAGGGCTGGGTCTTGTCTAATGCCCTGACTGCACTTTCCTTAAGGGGCTGGAGCCCTTTGACCTCTGCACATTGTGTCCCCTTGGTGGGACGGGGAAGGGTCAGCTACACAGCTGGAAATGTGTTCCCTTCTTGGCTGTGTTGTTTTGTAAGACGAAGTGTCCGTGTGGGGCTGGGGACAGCCCGGGTCTGTTCCACGCGGCCTCAGGGAGGTTCGTCCCACTGCAGTGCCTTCCCAAGCCCACATCCTGCCTGGGACTCGTGCGTCCGGCGGAGGGGCCGGGCTGCCGGCAGGGGACTCGTGCGTCCGGCAGAGGGGCCGGGCTGCCGGCACGGAGCTGGATGCAGTCTAATGGGAAGCAGGGTTGGAAGACGGGGCAACGGCAGGTGGTTTAGTCTGAGGGTCACTACCGCACTGGCCTTGCATGGAACTGGCAAGAGGAGGCCTGTTGGTGTCTTCTCCTCAGGCAAGTGACTTTCACACGTTCACACGTGGCAGCTGGAACCAGGAGGAGGTCCTCACGTTTATGGGGAAACACATTGGTAGCCTTGGGGAAGGAGCCCCCTCTTCTCCTTTGGGGACACTGTGTGGCCACTGGATTCTTGAATGCCTTTAGAACTAAGTTTCAGAGTCATGCAGACCAGTTGAGGGACCGGTCCATCCAAGACCCTCAAAGTCACCAGCATAACACAAAGACCGTGCGTAGCACAGTGCAGCGGTGAGCGAAAGCCAAGATGGGAGCCGGCCCTAGGCCTGTCCAGCTCGGCCTGGAGTCACCCTCCATGAAGCCAGCTCCTGACTCTCTCCTCGGGGCGACCAGAATCCACTGACGGTATCCAGCTTGAGAAGACACAATCCTGTTTACACTTTATTTATTTATATTTTTAAAAGATTTTATTTATTTATTTGACAGACAGAGATCACAAGCAGGCAGAGAGGCAGGCAGAGAGAGAGGAGGAAGCAGACTCCCTGCTGAGCAGAGAGCCCGATGTGGGACTCGATTCCAGGACCCTGAGATCATGACCTGAGCCAAAGGCAGAGGCTTTAACCCACTGAGCCACCCAGGCGCCCTTATTTATTTTTTTTAAGGATTATTTATTAGAGCATGAACGGGGGTGGTGCAGAGAGAGGGAGAAGCTGACTCCCCGCTGAGCAGAGAGCCTAATGCGGGGCTCGATTCCCGGACCCTGAGGTCATGACCTGAGCCGAAGGCAGACACTTAATCAGCTGAGCCGCCAGGTGCCCCAACTTCTGCATTTTGTAAAGATGATTCTGGCCGCTGAGTGGACAGTGAGCGGAGTCGGGAGTCAGAGCAACGACGAGACGGGAGACAGTGGTGGAGAGGCAGAGAGGAAGGACCGTTGAAGTGACACCCAGGAAAAGGAGGGGCTGGGACTTGCTGATTGGAGGCAGTTAAGTGGAGGGTTGTCGTCTGGACACGGCTGTGCGGCTCTGTTCTGCGAAGCAGGTGTTGCTGCCTGCTCTGTTTTCTGCACAACTGTGGAGACTGCACAGCACAAATCAAGGAGACAGGCAGGTGGAATTAATGGACATTACCCGAAAAGCTGGGTGCGCGTGTGTGTATCGGCCCAAACGGGAGGTGCCGGGCAGGTTAGTCGGGTCCTGTTGGGCGACGTCTACAGGCCAGGTCACGCTGCTGGTGAGCTTGTCCTCATCGGTGCTGTGCAGGCCACCTTCGGGGGAGATGGCCAGTTCGGGGACCTGCTTTTATGGGGGTCACCGAGGACGGTGAGGTACTGGGAAGTACGGAAGCCGTGCCTCTGGGAGAACCTGGCAGGGACTAGTGGGTGAGGGTCCTGGGAGGGGGAGAGAGACGCCTTCACAAGCTCAGAGACCATCGGGGCTCGGAGGGAAGGGCTGTTGTTTCTGACAACAGAATTGCAAGAGGCCCCAAGATCAAGGAGGGCAAACGTCCCAGGAATCAGAGCCTTTACACTTTGAACCAGCTACCACCAAGCGAAGGTGTCCCTTTGTCACTGGAAGCCTTAAATACAGGAGGGCTGCTGGCCAGGCCCTTCCGGAGGGCACGTGCGCGGTGCCTGCCCATCACGCTCTGGTTCACACGTCTGTTCCACAGCACGTACTTCCTCCTGGCCGCTGTGTGCCGTGCCCCGTGCCGGGGGCCTCCCGGCCCTTGGGAGTCTGTCTTCTGAACCAACGGAGGAGCCGCCTCACCCTGTTGTCACGGTGTGGTGTGATGCCTGCGTGGGCAGGAGCGGGTGGGGAGCCGGGTCGTGTGGACACGGAGCCGCCTGGACAGGGCCGTGAGCCTGCGGTGACGACAGCGAGCCCGGGGGCAGTGAGGGCTGGCCGGCTGTCCTCGCAGCTGGGACCGGAGGGCAGAGGGTGTTGACGGGCTTCTGGCTTCAGATTCCCGCGTCCGCGCAGCTGGGGGAGCCGTGGGGCGCCGGGTGCGCGGGGACGAGCTGGTCTTTCTGGCCTTCCTGAGCCCACGGCAGAGCCGGGGGCCGGCCATGAGCCCTCCCAGCTCGGGAGGAGTCAGCGCTGGTTCCTGAAACTCTTGTATTAGGACTTTCATAAATCCGGGAACGACGACGTGTAGAATTTTTCACACTTCAAATCCGGTAACCTTCTTTGAGAAAAATTTAAAACACAGATAAGCAAAGAAAAAAAATAAAACGCTACTATATCCCCACAGCCCAACCTAGATGACCACTGGCAAATTTTGCTTTTTGCACCTTAAATATTTACAGATAGCTTCTATAACAGCCAGCATTTTTGATAGTTTCATAAATTCTGTTGTGTGTCCACACCATATATGTAAATGCATTCATTTTTTAAACAACTTTTTTTGTTTCAAATTTTATCTAAATTCTAATGTTAACTAACATACAATGTGGTATTAGTCTCAGGAGTAGAATTTGTTGATTCAGCACTTTCGCATAATACCAGTCCTCGTCGTGACAAGTGCCCTCCTGAGCACCACCACTCGTTCAGCCCTTCCCCCCACCTCCCTCCGTCAGACCTTCCTTTCTTTTTTTTAAAAGACTTTATTTATTTGACAGACAGAGATCACAAATAGGCAGAGAGGCAGGCAGAGAGGCAGGCAGAGAGGTAGACAGAGAGAGAGGAGGAAGCAGGCTCCCCGCGGAGCAGAGAGCCCGATGCGGGACTCGATCCCAGGACCCTGAGATCATGACCCGAGCCGAAGGCAGAGGCTTAACTCACTGAGCCCAGGCGCCCTGCCATGAGACCTTTCTAAGAACAGTTCGAGATTTACAAAAAAGAATGGTGAAGACCGTATAAGGAATTCCTGAATACCCCACACCTCGTTTCCCTTCTTATTAAGATCTACCTTGGCACGCTGGATTTGTTACAGTTAACGAGCCAATACTATACATACCGTGAGTTAAATTCTGTGCTTCGCTCACATTTCCTTAGTTCTGGCTTCGTGTCCCTTCCTGCCCCAGGAGCCCGCGTGGGACGCCGTGTTCCCTCGTGTTTCCTGAGGGTCATGTGACACGTCTCAGATTTTCCTTGTTTTTCGTAACCGTATAATTGGAAGAGCGCCGGTCAGGGACTTTGCAGAACGTCCCACAATTTGCATTTGTCAGATTCTTTTCTCGTGATTAGACCGGGGTTTTGGGCTTCGGGGGGGAAGACCACGGAAGTAACTGCCCTTCTCACCACACCGCATCAAGGTGACGTACTGCTACCCTGACTCGTCAGTGTGGGCGCTGACCTTGACCTCCTGGCCAAGGGGTGGCGGCCACAGCTCCCCCTGTGACGTCACCCTTTCTCTCCTCCTCACGCTGTAGCCTTGGGAAGGAGCTTCCTGCGCAGGGTCTGCGGGGAGGAGGGGATTACGCTGCCTCTCCTCGAGCTGGAGGTTCTCCGTAGTTTGGAATTGTTCTGCCCAGATTTATCTCTTTTCTCCATTTACTCGGTCGTTTCTTTTATGCTCTGGGTTATCATCTACTAGTGCCTTGTTGTTTTGCTCACATGTCCCAGCTGGGGTGATCGGGCGCTGCTGCGGCTGGTTTGTGTGTCTCTGCACCCATCACTGTGGGGCTTTCTTTTCGCACTTCTTCCCTTCCTGACACTACGCGTCCCTTAGGCTCTCCCGGTGTCCCGTCCTGGAGTCTGTGGTTTCTCCCAGGAGCCTTATTCCTTTTCTTTGCTGTGTTGTTGGACGCCAAGTGCCCGGTCCCACTGCTCTCCGGCGTCACTGGTTCAGAGCATCACAGCTGACCGAGCGCTGAGGTCCGTGGGAACACGCACACGTGTCCAGCATTTCTGTCTGGGACTGGCGGCGCCTCTGTCAGGCTGGGGGTGAGCTTCCCCTGCAGCCCGTCACCGCGGGACCGTCCCGGTCTCCTCCCCTTGATTCTGCTTCTGGTCCCACAGCGAAGACCCCGGTTCCCGCCGACCACCCGGTTTCCATAATGGTTGGATTTCAGGATGCGGGAGAAGCCGGCAGCAGCGGGATTGTCCGTGTGCGGCCCTGGGGAAGCAGCTTGGCCCCCTGGAGCATGGGCTTCTCTGCAGATCGGAGTGGAGAGTCAGCAGGCTGGTCCGAATGCTCCGCTGGCGGAGTTTCTCGTGTTCCCAGTGCACTGGGTGGTTTCGTCGTCCCCCTCACGGTCGGCCTCCGTTGATCTTGTCGCTCAGTTCGTACTCACTAGGGTTCGTCTTTGTGCCGTGAACCTTGCCGGTTTCAGCCGGTGGCACCGCAGTCACTGATAAGTCCCCTGCCTAGAAGGACTTGCGCTTCCCTCCCTCCCCTCCCCTGGGACCCTTAGCAACAGGTGACCTTCTTGTATGTCTTTGCCCTCTCCGATTTTCTGTCCGGTTTCTTTCACCTCAGTCTTCATTTAAGAACGACTCGTGTCCCGTGCTGTGGCGACAGCCCTGCCCGGGGCCCAAGGAACACGCCGCTGCCCGCGCGTCTGTGAAGGTCCTCGGGGCCTGCGGACACCCGCGCCGACCCGGGCGCCATGAGTTTATCTGCGGGCTCTGTGGGGACAGTGCTTGCGTCTGACTTGCCTGTGCACGGTTCTCTTTTTCTTCCTCGAGGCCCGTGTTGAGGTATGTCGGAGGGGTGCTGACCCCGGGCCTGCTCGGATGGTGTCCTGTTCTGTGGCGGCAAGGTGGGCCGGCTTAGAGGAACGGGAGGGACAGAGCCCTTCTGGGACTGGTGCTCGCTCACCTCCCACCTGCCACATACACTGACCTCTGTGCGCTCGCGTCCCAGTTCGTGACTGCTGTCCATCGCTCGGCTCGGACCGCAGCCATGCTGCTCACGGGGGGCCTGCTGCAGGGTGGGGGTGGCCCTCGTGGGAGGCCGCTGCTTCTCAGTTTGGTGGGATGGAGGGGAAGGGTGTGAGGCCGCTGGGGAGGGGGTCCTGCCGGAGGCTCCGGAGACGAGAGGGTACAGAGTCCTTCATACCAGATGAAAAATTGACCCGGCGTGTCTGCCGGCCCCAAGGCCTGGCCGACTGTTCACCCTCTGGACTTGAGAAAAATCATTGGAAAATGGCCCGTTAGTTCGGTCGTGTCACTCAGCCGAGAGTCTTTGCAGACCACATGCGGCCTCACGCACGGGACGGGAAGGCTCGTGGTGGGGGGCGCCGTGAGGCCGCCGCCGTGTCTTGGTTCTTCTCATCGTCTCCACGGATCTGCTCACAGGCACGTCCCGTGTCTTCTTTCTCACTGAGTAACGGTCTCTGGAAAGAGTCCCGTCCCGTCCCGTCCCGTCCCGTCCCGTCCCGTCCCATCAGCGGGTGCTCGTGTCCTGACTCTGCTTTGCTCTCACGTCTGAGCTGCTCAGACGCTTTCTCCTTCTGTTCCTTCTCCTTCGCGTTGTAGGGACCGTGTTTCTTTCTCTTTCCTTCTGGGGTTCTCGTATTTGTCGTCGAGTGGTAGAGTTTCTGGTGCCTGCGAGATGTTTGACTGTCTCAGAACAAAACAAGAACCTGGGTGGGCCAGTGCGCGTTCGCATGCACGGCAAGGACGGGAAGAACCGTTTTTAGTGGAATCTTGCAAAAGATAACGCAGGCTTTCCTGAATTTGTGAGAATCGGAGAGAGAGAGAGAGAAGGAAGGAGGGAGGGAGCTTCGGGTAAATGAGGCTTTTACGGGGTGAGAGTTTGAGAATTTATTAGCTTGCACACGCTCTGCTGAGCGCCTGCCGTGGGCTGAGGAAGTGAAACGAAATTTCCTCGGAGCGCCCGGACGTCGTTCTTTGTCATCAGGCTGCAGGAAACCCTCGAGGAAAAGCTAAACGCAGAGTTAGAAAACAGAAAATACATCACGTGTTCCCTCAGAGGACCAGGCCCAGAGATGGGTCCCCTAGCATGCACAAAACAAAGCAGGTTTACCAGCGTGTTCTTGAAATTCGGGAAATCGGGGCCTCGAGATACTGCCAGTAGGTTGTCGCTGATCTCAGTATTCTCTCCGTGGGGCCTTCTGGGAAATGAGATACTGTATTTCGTCGTGTTTGTCTGTAAAGGACCGTGAGTACATGCTTGCGAGTGGAAGTCCGATTTAAGGTGCACGTAACTGCCCAGAGCACCCCAGGCATGGAGCCGAGAGCATAGCACGTCACCTGGGTTTCTCCCGGGCAAGCCTGTGGACGCCCCTGCTGGGTGGGCCCCGGGCCTCAGGCCAGCCTGCCACCCCCAGACCCAGGAAGGGGCTCATCACAGTGCCCTTGCCGCCTGCTGGGTACAGGCTGGAGTGTCCCCTCTTCCCAGAGGCTGTTGCCCGCACGACCCATGATACAGATGTGAACGGACCTGTGGGGGCTGGAGGGGGAGGTAAGTCTGGAGTGTGGACGTCCCCGCGGGCGTGCGGCGTGGTCCCGGCCTCTGCGGCTGCACCGAACATGGGCCCTGCCTCGGGGTTTTAACTCTGGTCGACAGAAAGGGGAAACGGGGTTGGATGTGAAGCTCCACACGAGCCCGAAGTGAATCGCAGAACCGACTCCCGGCCTTGTGGTCGGGCCTCCGGGGGGTGTGCAGGCTCACAGGGGAGAGTCGGGCTGCGCACGTGGCTCAGTCCTGGTTCGTGCCTGGAGGAGTCCGTGCGCCTGCACCCCAGGATTGAGCCACTTGGACAGGAAGGTCGTGACAGTGCACGGCTTTCCCCGCAGATCCCGGTAACCAGCCCTGGGCGAGCTCCCGGGAGGAAAGGCCATCTCTCGGCCATTTGCTTGTGGCTTCTGCGGCGGGAGGTGCTTGGGACCACCTGGCTCCGACGGTCACTCACTCTCCCGTCCCGGCTCCCGGCCCCCTCATGCTTCATCCACACCAGCCCAGCCCCGTTCTGGCCTCCAGGATCCCACCCTCGTCCCAGCTCTCCAGGAGCTCACGCTTTCCCCGTGTCCTTGGCGCCCCTCCTCAGTGACCTGGTCCTTCACCCCCACCGAACGGAGCCCTCACTGCCTCGTCCTCTGGGTTCTCCTCTTCCCCTCCACCTTCTGCGTCGTCCTGGCTGCCGGGTCAGGACCCCACCGTCACCTTGACCCCGACGTCTTCCTCCTTCCTTGTGGCTCAGACCTCTCATTCTCTCATTCTCTCATTCTCGTGCCTCCTTCCGACCTGCCCCACGTCCCCGCCGCGCGCCCCGAGTCTTCGCTGACGGCGAGGAGGCTCTTTCCCTCACCCTCCTGCAGAGCTTGGGAAAGGTGCTGCGGCCTGGCTTCCTGCTTCTGCCCATTGTGGGTGTTGCCTGGAGGGTCCTGAGCGCCCCCGTGCCCAACCTTTTCCCCACAGAGTGCCGTCTGCCATGCGGGGTCTCCCCGGAGTGCCTGTCCCTCTCCAGGGCGAGTCCTCCCTCTTCTCCCTGCTTTTCCATGCCTCCTCCTTCCGGGTCACTTTGTGGCGTCCCTCAGCCAGATGCACTCGTGTTTTCTGCTCTGCCCGCCCGTGAGAGTGGGAGTCCCTGTGTCGGTCCATGAGCCGGGGCCCCCGAGACTTAACGCAGTAGCCCTTCATTATTTCTCTGGGGTCTCAGCTGCTTTGTGTCTGCCTCGGGGTGTCTGCCCATGTGTCTCCCCTCTTCCTCCCGGCACCCGCAGGCCGGAGCAGGCATGTCCTTCCCGTGGCGATGGCGGGAAGAGGGGCTCCTGAGAGTCCGCAGGCCTTCTGTGGCCTGAGCCCCGACTTGGCATTCCCCCAGTCCACGCCGTTGTGCTGCCGAAGCAGGTCGCCTAGTGGGGCCTGTGGGCTGTGCGGGGGGTGTCAGGAGGCGCCCCTGGAAGCTGGTCAGGAAACGGGCCTTTCTCCGCGCCTGCTGCGGCCACCGTTCTCATTGCCATCCTCGGGACGTCCTGTCCCGCGTGTCACGTACGGGGGGAGCCGCTGCAGGGTGTCCGGCTTCCACGGAGCTCCCGAGTAGACGGGGAGCAGCACGCAGGACGGAGGGTGGCCATCGGACCTGTGGCCGCGGCGAAGGGGCACGGAGCTGGGTCAGGGACCCAGCGGCTGTGTCTTTCTTCCGGTCGGTGTTGACCTCATAGTTCCTTTATTTCTTTTTCTTTTTTTAAATTTAAATTCAATTCTCCAGCTTATAGGGCATCATGAGTTTCAGACGTAGAGTTCAGTAAGGTATCAGCTCTGTATAACGCCCCATGCCTGTCGCATCGGGTGCCCTCCTTCATGCCCGTCTCCGCTGACCCCAGCCCCCGCAACCCTCGGTTTGTCTCCTAGAGTCCAGAGTCTCTCGTGGTTCGACTCCCTCTCTGATTTCTTCCCCTTCCGTTTTCCCTCCCTGCCCCTAGGATCGTCTGTCCCGTTTCTGGTGTTCCACACATGAGTGAAACCGTGTTACTGTCTTGCTCTGCCCGACCTCTTTCACTCGGCATAAATCCCTCCAGCCCCATCCGTGTCGGTGTAAACGGTGGGTGTTCACCCTTTCTGACGGCCGAGCCACATCCCGTTGTGTGTATGAACCACGTCGTCTCTATCCAGGCGTCTGTTGCGGGACATCTCCTAACGGCCTGTCTGCAGGCCCGGCCAGGGTGTCCTGCGTGGGGGGACGCACCTGTTGCACCCGAGCCAGCTTAGGACACGGGACAGCTGGTGCTGCCGCGTATTGGATGCCACCGTGCGTCCATGTCCAGCTCCACCCCTATGTCCCCGAGGACCCTGGACCCTGCTGTCGTTCGTCCACGTTTACGGGTGAAATCACTGAGGCCCGGAGGCTGGGGAGGGTTTGGGGTCGCTGGGGGCACCCCCCTGCTGTCCCGCTTCTCCCTCCCTTTCCGGTCTGTTCTCTGGCTCTTCCTTTCCTCATCTCACCGCCCAGCTTGGCAGCAGCGTCGTCCAAGCAGAGACAGGTGCAGGAACACGTGCTTTTGGGGGGACAGTGCGTCTGCTCTTCTGTGCCTTACCTCCTGATGGTGGTTGCAGCCTCAGGAGACCCGCACAGCCTCCGCAGCAAGCACACTGGGACATCCCCGCAGTGTCCCCTGCAGATTGACAGGCGTCACGTTAGCCAGAGAAGGTTAGGAACGGGTCAGCAGAGAGAATTCTGCACAGTGCACAGGGCCAAGCCGTCAACCTGTCTCGGTAGTTCAGGATGTGCGTTAAGTTGGGTTAAGACCCTAGAACGTGGCCTTCATTCTGCAGGACTGCCTTTTGAGCTTTTTTTTTTTTTTTTAAAGATTTTATTTATTACAAGTAGGCGGAGAGGCAGGCAGAGAGAGAGAGGAGGAAGCAGGCTCCCTGCTGAGCAGAGAGCCTGATGCGGGGCTCGATCCCAGGACCCTGGGATCATGACCTGAGCTGAAGGCAGAGGCTTTA
This sequence comes from Meles meles, assembly GCF_922984935.1. Taxonomy (NCBI): domain Eukaryota; kingdom Metazoa; phylum Chordata; class Mammalia; order Carnivora; family Mustelidae; genus Meles; species Meles meles. The sequence continues at coordinate 871,815 of NC_060075.1, forward strand.
ACCCACTGAGCCACCCAGGTGCCCCTGAGCTTATTTTCTATTATTTACATTTTTCAACTGTTGACGTTTCAGATTCATGTCCCTGTGATGTAGGAGGGACAAAAGAGGAGGGCAGTGTCCCAGAGGGACATGGGACTGACGGTCCTCCTGTACCCCTCCTTTTCTAAGATATTTCAACCCCTGCTGTGTCTCTGGGTTCTCCCAGCGTCCTTATGATGGAAGGAGGGGTGATATTTAACCCTTTCACAGAAGCTGAGGTTCCAAGGCACATGCAGGTCAGTGAGAGGCAATTTGTAAACACCTTCCTAAAATCTTAACACAGAACACCTGAAAAAATCTGGAGTCTTTTGTTTTTAGATTTTATTTTTATGCAACCTCTATACCCATTGTGTGACTCGAACCCACAACCCTGAGGTCAAGAATCACGTGTTCTATCCACGGAGCCGGCCCGGTGCTCCTGGAGCTCCAGGATTTATCCTGGGACAAAATCAGATCTCTCCGAGGCCCAACACCCAGGACTGCTGATTGTTGCACGATTTCTAGGGGGGAAAGATTGGAAACCATGTAAGGTTACTTCAAGAGGGAATCGGTTAAATATTGATGGGCGTTTGTAAAATTAATTATTTTGCAGTGATTGCAATTTACACCGGTGAGAAATGCCAAGTCTGGAATTGTTTACAACGCAGGGAAAATGACTGAAAACCAAAGTGACTGAAAATAGGGACGTTAGCTTTGGAGGAGGAGGTAACGAGTATTATTTTCTTCTTGTGGTTTTCTGCATTTTCTTAATTTTCTAGGTTTTTATGACGTGAGAAATCCCCAACCATAGTTTTACGTCAAGTAAACAGGTGCAGAGAGAATGTGCTCTGTCCACGGCCACGGGACCGGCCTCGCGCACCTTCTGCTCCTGAGCAAGAATGCTGCCAGTGCCTCGGGGCGGGTTTTGGGGTTCGGGGCCATCGTGTCTGTTTTCCTGTCACCCCGGTGCCCGGTTCGCTCCTCTTCAGAGGAGAGCAGGGAAGGGACGCTTTTGTTTAGGAAAAGGCCGTCGTGGCAGGGAGCAGCGAGCTCTGTCCTGCGGCCCGCCCCTCCTCTCCAGACGTCCTTTTCTCCTTCTTTTTGCCCCGCTCTCAGCGGGCCTTGCTGCTCTCCAGCACCCTGCAGGGAGGTGGCCGCGATGCCGACGCAGACGGGAAGATCTGGTTGTTGAATCTGCACGGGCGGTACAGCCGGGACTCCAGGAACATGCAGGCTAGAAGTGAGGTCAAGGAGGAATGTGCGGCTGCAGGAGAACGAGGGCAGAGCCCAGATCTTGGGGTTGGGAGGTTGGTGATGGTAGCGGTCCAGGACGGTCCAGGCTGTGGGAGGAGGCTCCGCTGTGATCTGAGGAGAAAACAGCTTGTGTTCTCCTGTGAAGTCAGAGCCCGCGGTGCGAAGGGGCCCTGGAAAGGCTCAGCACTCGTCAGTGGTGAAGCCCAGGTTTGGGGTATGTGGCTGCCCCTGGAGCCCCGTACTGTGGGCGAGGCCAGTCTCACGCTCCGCTGATGCTCTGAGCCGGAGCATCAGGGACGGACTCGGGAGCATGGGGGACCTGGCGGCTGCAGAGCCACCAAAGGCTGCTGTGTCCTGGGCCTGTGGTGGTGGCCGCCCTTTTTGGTGGGATCTGATTTTAGATCCTGCCCATTTCTCCAAGCCCAGTTTCTAACCCCCTCTTGGGCCTGTGAGCAGCTGCACTCCTCCTATCAAGCCGGGCAGCTGCGTTTTTCTGTAAATAGTCAGGGCTCTTCAGGCTCCTCCTCTCCGTCCCAACTCCAGAGCTCTGGGGTCGCAGGACAAGATGTACGCAGGTGGGTGGGCTGTGTTCCAGGAACTCTTCATTTACGAGAACGTAAGGCCATGGTTTGCGTGCCAGAATTGGCTACACTTGAGTCCTCTCGCAGACCTCAAGGCAGCCCAATGGACTCCGGCTCCCATGGTAGGAGAGAGAGTCTGGGCAAGGGAGAGAATGTCGGTGACGCAGGTGGCCGTGCCCCTCCTCACTCTGTTTAATTCTGCCATGTGCCTCCCATCTAAGCGCGGATCCGCAAGAGCTGGGCGGTGTTGAGAGCAGGGAGGTTAGACGGGCAAAGTGGTCTGAAACTGTATCGTGGGAAAGAGCTGCGTGCATTGAGGCAAAAAGCAAGTCTCAGCGTTCGAAAGTCTGTCCTGTGCGAGACGGGAGCGGCGCTGGGGCAGGCGTTCACTGGGCGATCATGTGGGCTCACCATTTTGTGGGGCGGTTTGTTGCCTCATTTCAAGAGGGAGAAGCTTTGCTCTGCGAAATGCCAAGTTCTGTAGGGTCTGTGGTGGGGGCTTCTAGGAGATAAACTTCTGCTCCGTGGACTAAAACCTGAAAATATTCAGAGCTGCCCCAACACGAGTTGCCTCCTTGGTCGTGAGTGAGGTTTCTGGCTGCGCTGGTGCATCTCGCGGGTGGGTGACTGACCACAGATGGGGTCCCTTTGGGAGGCAGGTGTAGCTCCTTCAGCCATGGATGTCCTTGGGCATCCGTCCAGAGCTCACAGCTGTGCCGTGTCCCACAAACCAAGAGGAGCAGGTGTGCTCCTGCTGGAGGCAGAGGGGGAACCCAACAGTTTTAAGCAAATCTGATCTCTTCTAGGACTCCTGCCTCCTAGCCCTGGGATGTGGGAGGACTTAAAAGAACAAAACCTTGACCTTGGATTGTTTGGGGTTAGCAACAGGGATACCAACGTTTTACTTCTAACTCGCTGTGCTGGGAATGGGGTCCAGCATTCCCAGAAACTTGTTAGAATCGAAGAATCTCAGGCCCTACCCTGCGTCTACTAAGTCATAAACCAGGAGTGGGCCCTGCAGCCGTGTTTAACAAGTCCTCGGTGCTCGAGTCTGAGAACCCCTGAGGCAGGATGACTTCTACATCTTCACTGTGATTCTGCGGTCTAGTTTCCTCTGTCCCACTGGGTACCGTGCGGTGAAGGGTTGCTTTTCAAGTAGTTTGGCAAATATCACCCATAGGACCTTCTTTTATTTATTTATTATTATTTTTAATTAACATACAATGTATTATTTGTTTCAGGGGCACAGGTCTGTGATTCATCCGTCTTACACACTTCACGGCACTGACCACAGCACAGACCCTCCCCCGTGTCCAGCCCCAGCCACCTCATGCCCCTCCCAGCAGCCCTCCGTGTGTTTCCTGAGACTAAGAGTCTCCTATGGTTTGTCTCCCTCCCTGGGTTCATCTTATTTCACTTTTCCCTCCCTTCTTCTATGATCCTGTCTTCTCAACTTCTTCATATCAGTGAGATCATATGAAAATTGTCTTTCTCTGACACATTTCGCTCAGCATAATACCCTCTAGTTCCATCCACATCATCGCAAATGGCAAGATTTCATTTCTTTCGATGGCTGCATAGTATTCCATTGTGTATATATACCACATCTTCTTTATCCATTCATCTGTTGTAGACATCTAGTTCTTTCCATAGTTTGGCTATTGTGGACATTGCTGTTATGAACATTCGGGTGCACGTGCCCCTTCGGATCACTGTGTTTGTATCTTTAGGGTAAATACCCAGTAGTGTGATTGCTGGGTCGTAGGGTAGCTCCATTTTCAACTTTTTGAGGAACCTCCATGCTGCTTTCCAGAGTGGCCGCACCAGCTCGCATTCCCACCAACAGTGTAGGAGGGCTCCCCTTTCTTAGAAGAGAGAACGACCTTTTGCAGCACTGAAGGTTCTGAGAAGTCCTGCAGAGGAAAATCCTGTTAAATTTCAGCTCACATTTTTTTCAGATGTGTCTGGCCTCCCACCTTTTCTGAATCTTACTTATCGACACGCTAGGGCGTGTGTCCTACAGGATGCTATTGCCAGGTGGGTTGCTAATTGCTGAGGTGACTCTTACTATGACACAATTTTACATCCCTTTTCTTGCTTCTGTTATTTAATCTTGGTGTTTAGTGAGATGCATGAGCACATGGCAGTGAAATGTGACGAGTTAAAGACGACAAAAAAGGTCATGTTTGACTCTCCTCAGACTTTTCCTCACACCAGTCCGTCTTATTCTCTGACAAAATTCTTACACGCGACTGCCAGGGAAGATGGAGTTGGAGGGCCCGAGGCTCACCTTGTCCCCGCATACGACTAAATAACAGCCATGCAGTATAACCAACCCAGGAAACGACTGGCAGAACAGACTTTCGCTTCCCGCAGAGAAGAGGCCACACTGAAGGGGGCAGAAAGGACGGCGTGGAGGTCGGGAGCCGGATGGACCCATGGGACTGCGCGTACAAGGGAGAGACACTGGGCACTGAGAGGGGAGAACGGGCGCTCGACACCAGGCCCTGCAGGCATGGGCGCCCACACGAGGACAAATTCCCATAACATTTGGCTTTGAAAATCAGGCTGGACAGTCAACACCTGGAACTTTGAAAACGAGCAGGCTCCACTCTGGGGGAGCAGGCAGGGCTGCAGGACGCGGAGCTCCCGTCCCGAAGACCCCCACAAGCAGCCCTGCGGGGATGCAACACAAAAGCGACGGTTTGCGAGACCCCCGGGGCCTGTGGGAGGGAGATTTACTCACCAGTCTCGGAGCATGTCTGGAGGGGCAGGGGTCTTTGGGAGACTTCTCCAAGACCCAGAGAGCTGGTTTCCCTGCCCCAGGCCCCAGCCTGGATGACTCGGGCACCAGCGGGACCCAGCACAGCACCAACACTCTCCACTCAGCTGGCTGCCAGTGACCCCACTCCCACATGCTCCTGTCAGAGCACCCCCTCCATCCTGGCCAGGCAGGAGTTTTCTCAGGTGGTGGCCGACTTCCTCCCCACAGCAGACAGGTGCAGACCTCGCCGTACCCCATGCCCTGCCCCTGCATTCTCCCGGGGGACTGCCCCTGCAGGGCACTCTCGCCCGGGGCCCATCCACAGTGGTCAGAGGCCTGGTAGCATGTGGGCAGCCCCGTGGGGGGCCAGTACTGCTCCGGAGTGAGTCCTGCCCCCCCTCGGACAACCGCACACACACGGTCTGACTGCGGCCTCAGGGCTGGGCTGGGGGCAGGCAGCTGGGCTGACTCTTCTCAGGGACCACACAGGGGAAGTACCACAGTTTGGTGGTTCTGCGTCTCCGGCAAATGCCGGGTCTGACACAGCCCAAGCCCAAGACCAGCAGAGGGAGGGAAAGAACAAAGAGTAGAGCAGAAAGAAATGGAATAGAAACCAGAAAACAATCGAACAGATCCATGGAACCAGGAGCTGGTTCTCTGAAAACTGATAAACCTCTAGCCAGACTCAGGTAAGTAAATAAAGGCGCAAGGACTCAGAATCAGAAACAAGAGAGGAGGAGTAGCACTGACGTCGCGGAGGCACGAAGGCTTGTAGGAGAATATTGGAAGAACTACACGTCAACAAACCGCACAACCTAGAGGAAACGGGTAGATCCCAGAATCATATAATCTACCCAGACTGAAGCAGGAGACACAACAAATTTGGACAGACCAATTACCAGCAATTAAATTGAATCAGTAATTAAAAACTCCCCAAAAATGAAAGTCCAAGACCAGATGGCCTCTCAGGCGAATTCTGTCCAACAATTAAAGAAGAGGTAATACCTGTTCTTCTTCAACGATTCCAAAACTACAAGAGGAAGGAAAATGTCCAGAATCATTGTATGAAGCCAGCATGACCCTCCTACCAAAACCAGATAAACACACCACAGAAAAGAAAACTATAGGCCAGCAGGTCTGACACACATAAATGCAAAAATCCTCAACAAAATATTAGCGAACCCGATCTCGCAGTACAGTAACAGCATCGTTCGCCAGGACCCAGCGGGGTCTGGTTCTGGGTTGCAGGGGCCGTTCTAATGCTTGCCAAACAGTCAACATGATGCGTCCCGTCGGTAAGAAAAAGGATCAAAATCATGTGGTCATTTAAAATGTAAACGTAAAGTCAGTGTAAAAAGGCACTGGGTGAAGTATAACGTCTACTCCTGGAAAAACGCCTTCAGGGAACAGGTCCAGAGGGCACACACCTCAGCATCACACGGGCCATCCGTGACAAACCACAGCCGACATCAGCCTCAGTGGGGAAGACGGAGAACTTTCCCCTACAGTCAGGAGCAAGACGAGGAGGTCCACTCTCCCACTTTGATTCAGCCCACGACTGGAGCTCCTGGCCTCAGCCGTCGACATCAGGAAGACACAAAAGGCACCGGATGGGAGGAAGGAGTAAAACCTGCAGCAATTGCAGATGGCGTGATACTATGTAGAAAACCAAGGACTCCTCTGAGGAGCACCAGAACGCATAAGTGAATTCAGTGAGTCTTCAGAAGCGAAATCGGTTGGTAGCTTTTCTAGATGCTAATAATCGAACAGCAGAAGGAGAAATTAAGGAGACCCAGCCACGGCGGAGCCTGGAGCCAACAGACTGAGGAGCGTTTGCCACGTGCTCGGCTCTCGGTCACTCCTGGGCGGCTGCCGTGTGGCCCTCGTGCCCTGAGTAGTGCACACCAGTCGTGACCGCTGGGTCTCAGACCCCCATGTGCTCCCAAGGCTGAGAGGCTGTCTTCTTCTTCTAGCGGATGACCGGGGCCCTGCACTGCGGTTTCCGCCCTGGGAGAGCAGGGGTCACTGCTGCGGGTGGGGTTTCTGCCCCGTTGGATGAACATGGTGGGGAGAAGCCTCCTGCTGGGAAAGCGCAAACCTCCAGATGCTTTGGGAGGGCAGCCGGTGCTGCCTTCCCCATCCCCTCTGGTTCCCTCTCTTCCTCCCTCCCTCCTTCTCTCCCTCCTCTCTTTTGCCCTTTTGTCTTTGAAATCAGGATCACAGCTTTAACCCGGGATCTTGGGGGAAGGAAATAAGGTGTTGTGCCCTGCGGCAACGGCTGCTGAGGTGAGGGGTGTCTGAGCTCTGGTTTGGGGGCTCGTCCAGTGTCTGAGCTCTGGTTTGGGGGCTCATCCCTGCTCCTGGAAGTGCAGCCTGGAGGCATCCCAGCCCCTGGGCTGAGGCTTTTTCAATGCTCGCCTGCCGTTCAGGTCTTATTCCGAAAGAAGCAGTTCTTATGTGGAAACGGTTTTCTGTCCCTGCTTGGACACCCTGTCTGAGGAAGCGCATTTTTGCTTTTGATCTGATAGAAATGTCGGGGAGCACTGCGGTGGGGGTCGGGAATTCATGGTCGTGTGGGTCTGTGCCCGCGGCATGGTGTTGCTGAGAGCTGTGATGGTGAGACGGTGTGCCAGGCCCCGCCGGGCAGTTCATCCCCACAACTGCTGAGTGCGGGGAGCTGACCTCACTCGCGGATGAGAGGACGGAGCCAGAGGGGGGCTTGGGCAAGGCTGTGCACCCGCCAGGAGGCAGAGCCGGGCCGCCGCGTCCGCACTCTGGATGGACGCGAAGACGCAGCGCTGCTCCGCCATGCTCGCCCGAGAAGAACGAGGAAGCGGGAGGAGAACCTCTTACAGAGAAGAGCGGGGCCTTCAGAGTCGAGTTCCGAGGCCCTTCTGTTGTGTCACTGTTCCGAGGTCTTCGACGCTGATGTTGTTTATTCCTTCTTTTCATTTCCGTACAGTTAACTAAAGAGACTTCTCAAGCACCCATGTCTGTAAAAAAATTTTTTTTAGTATATGTGCTGCCGAAGCGAGCACTGTAAAAAATTTTTTTAAATAAAGTTCTTTTGTTGTAGCAAGAGAAAATGAAGATGACTTTTTATTTATTTTTAAAGATTTTATTTATTTATTTGACAGACAGAGAAATCACAAGCAGGCAGAGAGGAAGGCAGAGAGAGAGGAGGAGGCAGGCTCCCTGCGGAGCAGAGAGCCCGATGTGGGGCTCGATCCCAGGACCCCGGGATCATGACCTGAGCCGAAGGCAGAGGCTTAACCCACTGAGCCACCCAGGCGCCCCGAAGATGACTTTTTAAAATACGTCTCTTCAAAGCTCACACCTTCTGTTTCTTTGCTAGTGCAGCGCCTGGAAGGGTATAATTTAATGTAATTCCCAGAACCTCAGGCTTTCATCGCCCTTTGTGCTGTAGGCTAGGGAGCCTGGTCAGTGGCTTTACTGTCACTGGTCGGTCAGCTCTGGCACTGGAACCGCGCTGGTAAAGACTCGTCACTGGCTGTTGGGATCCGCTGTGGGAGGCTGTGCCGGACGCCGGACCTGGGGCTGCGGGGCTAAGGCGCAACAAGCCGGGACAGAGCCAGTCGGTCCCACGGACAGCAGAGCGTGTGCGGTGGGCGGCGATGTGGGCAGGGGTCACGTGTCTAGCTTGTCCCGCGAGGGCTCCTGTGGAAGTTAGCGGGGCACAGCAGGGACGGAAGGCTCCTATTATCTAACTTTGGTCTGTGTGTATTTTTTAAGTGAACCCCAAGCGGGTGAGACCCAGGGCCGCATGCCCTGCTGTCCGAGCCAGCCAGCCGGCCGCCTTGTTTTCTGACTTACACAGCTGGTGTAGGTCCCTCGCAGGAAGGTGGCCTTGGGGTAGAAAGCGCCTCCCAGAGGCAGCTGTGAGGACTGGAGTGTCCCTCCTGACACCTGCTTCGCACTCCCGTGACTGGTTGCGGCTCTGCCCACTGGGGTGTGGGTGGGGAGTCTGAGGATGGACGTTACTCCCGGTGCCCTGCTTTCTGCTGGCCCCAGTGATGAGCTGGTCACCACGAGTGCGGGCCGTCACTGGCCGGCGGGCCTCAAGGTAGACTTGCGCTTGGTGGAGGTGGTAGGAGACAGCCGGGCGCACGTGTCCAGGTGACAGCTTTCTTGGACTTTGCCCAGCACCGGCTGATAGTCTGGTCCCACCGTCAGATGCCAGCTCAGGTCACCTGGGGCTTACAGGCCTCTGTCACATGGGTCTAGCGCCTCATGTAGAACTTCCTTCCCCTGTAGCTGGCAAGGGCAGGGGCGAGGCGGCCATCAGCCTCCACCCGCATCTCACAGGGCCACGTGCTCTCCCCGCCCTGGTGGAGACGAGCCCAGCAGCTGCCCCTCTGGCACTGGGTGGGCTGCCCTCCTGAACCGGAGACCCCGGAGGTCACGGTGGCAGGCTGACCCGGACCCCAGAGGTCGCATTGCAGGAGGGAGAACGTGCACCGGGCGGCCGCCCCCTGGACCTCTGCGCACTTGCGGGACGGCTTCTGCTGCTGCTTAGCATGTGGGTCAGGTCCACCAGGTCCGGTCCAGGTCAGGGCACGGGCCTCCTCGCACACACAGGGCGTTTTGCACCACAGGAGGCGAGGCTTCGCCGAATGAGGGTGAACACGTTGATGACCGATATCTTGTAGCCCTTAGCTGTTTTGATGTCACTTTTCCAGTCAAAGGAGTTGAACCGAGAGAATGGGATTGCTGCGGTGTGGACCCTCACATTTGGGTGCTGGGGTCTCGGAGAGTTCTTACTCAGCTTCTTACCCCGACGAGCAGAGAAGGGATTCCTCACACAGTACACACCCGGTGTACTGAGTGCCTCCTGCGCCGTGGGGACTCTTAGGGAAGCCGGGACGTCCTGGCAGAGGAGGGGCAGGCACGTGAAGGTGCGCGGAAACTGCCAAGGTTCACCTGGTGGGAGTTCCGTGGAGCTGACCAGTCTGTGCCCAGCTCCAGGCCTGAGCTCTTACTGGGGAGCCCTGCGAACCGGAGCTGCCCTTGCCCGCCAGGCACCTGCCAGCTGTGCTGACCCGCCGCGGACGGCCACCCAGGGCCTGCGCAGTTGGTCCTGCTACACTGAGCAGTCTGGTCCGCTCACTGCTTGGTTCCCGATACTCACGACTGGGCTCTAGCACGGGCCTTCAATGTGAAGCCCCGCACACGTGCGCCCTCCTGAAGCTTCAGGGCTGTTGCTGTTCAGATGTCTGAGCCAAGAGTCAGCTCCCAAGAGAAGAGAAGTGGTCTGGGTTAGTGGAGAACCAAGATCTTAGCAAATCAAGACCCAAACCAAAAACCAACAAGAAGATGTCTGCCCGCCCTGGGTTCCCCCGCGGTGCAGCCAACAGGGACTTCCTGCCCCTCCTGGGCCTGTTTGCCATTGTTGGTTTCATTTTCTCCACTGTCTGCTCTGAGATATGCCTTGGGTCGGCTGTACGTGGGTCTGCTCCTGGTCGCTGTCGGCAGGATGGGCCTTGGGGCAGAAATGCTTGGCCCACGCCTTTAGTTTGTGCTCACGGCTGAAGCCACCCGAGTCCAGGCATCACCATTTGCCAGCTCTGCACGGCCCGTCTCTTCCGGCTGGGGTGGGAGCTGCTCTGTGAGGCTCCTGGGAGCTGAGGAAGGGCGTGGCGGCCAGGAACAGAGCCACAGGCAGGCCAGGGCCCAGGGGTACTGCTGTAGCGGGAGTTACATGGTGAAAGGAGTAGTGGTGTGAGGGCACCTGGCCGGTGCGGTCAGTTAAGCATCTGCCCCTAGGTTTCAGCTTGGGTAGCAGCAGCATGCAGGAATGGGAGCTCTCCTTCCCTCCGGCGTGTGCACCTGTGCCGTCGCTGGGTCTGTTCCAGGCCCACAGAGGAGTGAGAGCTGCGGGCAGAGGTGGGTAGAAGGGACGAGCGCTGCAGGCCGAGCGTCTGGACACGGAGCTCCGCCATGTAAAGTCTTTGTGCTTGCCCTGCCCCGCGGCCTCTGTCTGCCCGGCTGAGCTCCTGTGTGGACACACAACGCCCTTCTTCCTGCGGCAGCTCGCAATGGTGCAGAAAGTGTGTGGGGGTGAGAGACGGGCCAGGCTTTGAGTCAAGCTGTGGCCACATGGTTAGCCTCCTTGAGTCCAGGTTTCCTCTTCTGCAACCTGGGAGCAGGCCGTGGGGGGTCGTTAGGCCGTGTTGTCTTTACTTTTGGGGTGCCCCGTGAGAAGGGGGACGGCCGGGGGCGTTAGTTGTGGGGAAGGGTAACCCACTCGTGGTTCCCATGCGTCTGGGCAGAATCCGGGAGCTGGACTTCGTCATCGTCTCTCTGGCTCAACCAACCCGTTTTTGGCTTCGCAGCGTTGTCGCTCCCGGTTTGAAGAAAATGTCCTGAGAGCCCTTGGTTCTGAGAATCTCGCGCCGGCTTGGCAGGAAGGACAGTCCCTGCTCCTGCCCCCGAGGTCGGCCTGGGAGGGAAACCGTCTGATCGCGGAGCGAATTCGTTTTGCTTCCATCTTCGGCCTCCGTCACTCGGACTCAGCGCCTCTGCGGTGCCGCGGGCGACCCAGCCCGACCCGCTGCTTCTGCGGACGCCGGCCCGGAGCCCACCCGGCCACGAGTCCCCTGCGGCGGGGGCGCCGCGGTCCGGACCGCCCGGCGGGCCTGACGCTCAGGTGCAGCGTCCCAGCCTGGGGGACCCCCGGGGGGCGGCCGTGCGGGGCCGTTTCCGGTCAGCGGGGGCAGGGGTCCCGCGCACGCGGCCCGTTTCCACCGCAGACCGCGACCCTTGCCCACTGGGTCGCGTCTGGGAGGACTGGGGGGGGTGCGCATGTCGGTGACCGCCAGTGTGCGGGAGTGTGCGCCTGCGCGCGCGCGCCCGTCCGTCCGAGTGCGCGTCCGCGAGTGCGCGCGCCCGTCCGAGTGCGCGTCCCCGAGCGTGCGGCCGTGCGAGTGCGCGTGCGCCCTGAGGCCGGCGGGAAGCGTGAGGCTGCGAGGAGTCGGGGCGCCCCAGCTCCCGCGCCGTCCCCCGGGGTCAGCCCGGCGCCGGTGAGCACCCGCACGTGTGGCCCTGCTGTTCCTGGACAGGGCGGACGGGCCGCCTCACGGGCTCTGGCGCTGACCGGCCGCCGGCGGGGGTCCCCGGAGAAGCGCGTCCGGGGCGAGCCCAGGACGGAGCCGAGTCCCGCGCTCTGGCGTCAGGTCGTGACTCGCGTCCGCGGCGGCTGCTCCGGGCTCGGGGGCGGCTCGGGGGCGGCTCGCGGGCGCGTGGCCGGGTTGGCGGACGAGTGAGCGGCGCCCGGGACGGAGCGGGACGGAGCCCAGCGCGTCTGTCGTGCGGCGTTGCGGGTCCTCGGAGGCCCCGGCGGCCCGCGGGAGCAGCTCGCTGGGTGTGTGCCCGGGGCCCGCCTTCGCGGCCTCTCGCGGCAACGCGGCCGCCCAGCTCGTCCCGCACCTGCCGTGGGGCAGCAGCGACGGCGCGTGCGCAGGAACTCGCGGGGACCGGCCGGCTCTGCCCGGGTGTGCGACGACGCTGGCTGTCGTGGCGCTGCAGGTCCTGTTTCGTGTCTCCCCGACCTCGGCCGACCTCGTCCGCTTCGGGAGCGCTTCCCGCCCTGAGCATCGAGCGCGGCCCCCAGTGCGCACGTGGGTGATCGGGCTTCGCAGGGCCCCGGGACGGTTCCCCCCGGGCGCGCCGCTCCGAGCCCGCCAGGCTCGCCGCTGCGCCCCGCTGCTCCCGCGCCCCGCTGGGGCCGCACACGGGCGCACAGAGGGAGCGGCACGGGGCAGCGTAGACGCGTGTGGTTCCGCACCCGACTGTCCTGGTCAGGATGCGCGGGGAAAGGGACAGGCGGCCCCCGTGCTGAGTCCTGCCGCGGGCGCCGAGCAGTGCCGCCCTGCCCGTCTGGTCGGGGTTCCGTGGCCGCTTCTGAGTGGGGTCTTGGTGCGCGAACAGGACTTGTCGGTGGGAAAACAGTGTGGGTGTTACGCTTCGTCCGGAACGTGCTCTCCGTGGTGCCGCGGGCTCCGGTGTTAACACGTCGGGCTTTGGGGGCTTGTGGCCTTCCTCTGCGGGGGGAGGGGGGGTGCCTGCAGCATCAGGGACCCTGGGGGGGAGACGTCACCGGAGTCTTGATCTCCCCCTTCCTTCCAGTGCCCTCCGCTGACTGCTCACCCTGTGGGACGTGGAGGTCTCTCTCCGTGTCCTTTGTCCGCATTTAAGATGCCTTGAACGCAGGGCAGAACGTCCGCCTTCTCTGACCTGCCACCACTGCTCTGTGGAGAGTCACGGCGTCTGGGGTCACACCCACTTCACATCCTTGTCTGTGTGCCTTGTGGAGGACGAGATCCGCTTCCCTCTGCCTTCTTCCTGGGCTCCTGGCCGCACGTGCGGGCCGTCTGTCCTCTCCGGCACTCGCATCCTGGGTGTTAGGCACAATGTGTGACGGAAGGACCCAGAGGTCCTGGGTTAGAGATGGTGCTGACAGAGCCCCGTGGGGCTAGGGAGGTTTATGCGGGGATGGCTCACCCCCAGCTCGCTCCGCTGCTCCGGAGCCTGGACGGCCCTGCCCTGCTGCCGGAAGGGGAACCTCCTCCCGACGGGGAACCAGTCCACACACACGTCCGTCCTCTCACTGACTCGAGCCAGGCTCGCAGGTTCAGCTGCTCTTGGAGACGCCACGTCCCAAGAGCCGGGTGGGGGGGCTGCCTCGTTTCTGGGACACCCAGGAGTCCACAGGTGCAGCAGCCGTGGAGAGCTGCCCCGTCCTTCGTAGCACTGAGTCCTTTCTCTCTTGTCTTCCTCCGCAGGCTGTCTGTTCGAGGATGGGCTCTGCAGACCGTCCGAGACCTGTGTCAACGGTAAGTGTGCGGCGTGGCCAACCCCGCGGTGCCACTGGGCTTCCCCGGGCCAGCGCCACATGCTGGGCACGCCTTGCTCTGTCCAGCGCCCCGCGGAGGTTCGAGGGGAGGAAACTCCCCAGGGCAGGAGTGAGAACTCGATGGACACTGGGCACAGGCGGGACACGTCATTCATATGCATGGCTTTGTGTCCGTGTCTCTGTCTCATCGCACCTTGGGACGGACAGCCACTCATGGCCGCTCTCTGACCCCAGGGCTGGATGCGTGGCCCTGACCCCGGCGGGACCCACCACCCCCCTCCGCAGGTCCTTGCTGCTTCGGCAGGTGACCGTTTGTCCTTCAGCCTGCCCAGGTCTTCTCTCGTACGGCCGAGGAGGCGGCGTGTGGTGTCCACTGGCGGCCGGCAGCGCCGAGGGTGCAGGGAGCAGCCCCACCAGGCAGGGCAGGACAGGGCCGGTGCAGGTGCCCGGTCTCGAGGGCTGCGTCCTGTTTGAGGGCAGCCGGTCGAGGGCAGCTGTGTCCCCGGTAGTGGCCCTCAGGTGTGGAGGACGGAGGGAGGGCGCAGTGCCAGCGTGGGGGGGGCTCACCCAGCGTGACTTCTCCTGCAGGAAAGGCCCCACGCGGGGCACTGGGTCTGCAGGAGGCATGGGTCGCTCTGGGAGACCGGCCTGCGGGGCAGGGACTCGCCTGTTTCCTCAGGTCGATGGGCAGAGTTAAGGGTGATGCCGACACGGGTGTTTCGCTCCCCCAGGCCTGGCGCCAGCAGGGGTGTCCTGGCGGGGCTCCTTCCGCAGAGGCCCTCCGGGAGGGAGAGGCGCCTTCTGCCTGAGGGCGCTGCAGCTCCGCCGGCCCTTGCGGGGGCAGCGCGATCACCACAGGGCTCGGAGAGTCAGAACCCAGGTGCTGGGCGCGTCCTGCCGAGACAGGGGCCCTGTGTCCGGGACCGGGGGCTTCAGGGCTGGGAATAGTCCTGCCTGTGTGTGTGTGGCTCACGTGCCCTGGGGACAAACTGCCACAGCTCTGGGTCACTCTGTTTTGTGGGTCCTCGTCTGCCTTATTTTGGCAGTGGTAGGGGTTTGGGAGAAGCATTGTGTGCAGCCTGAGGAAACGCTGACCGGGACCGGAGGGACAGTCTGTTAGGACGCCCGTGCTGGCAAGGTGTGTAGCTCGGGCCGCCCTCCCAGCCCGGGGTGACGGCTGGCTCCTCCACATGCACAGGCCTGACCCTTGGCCTCCCCTCCCAGGCCGCTTGTGACCGGACCTTGTGTAACTTCTATCGAGAGGAGTCTTTAAAAAGTAATCCTGTTTCAGAGCGCCTGGGTGGCTCAGTGGTTAAGCCTCTGCCTTTGGCTCAGGTCATGATCTCAGTGTCCTGGGATCGAGCCCCACATCAGGGTCTCTGCTCAGCAGGGAGCCTGCTTCCTCTCTCTCTGCCTGCCTCTCTGCCTACTTGTGATCTCTGTCAAATAAATAAATAAAATCTTTAGGAAAAAAAAAAGTAATCCTGTTTTAAAAACATGCCCCCCGCCCGCAGTGAAGTTGGATTGTAGAGGAAACGTGTGTGTTTGATCAGCACAGTAACAGCTGGGGTCCTTCCCTCTCTTTTGTCCTTGACGAAAACCAGGCCTGGAAGTCCTGGCCACTCTGGAGGTTTCCTTCCTTGGCCTCAGCTTGCCTCCCCGGCACGCATTCGCATTAGCGTTCTGTACAACATAATAGTTCTTTGGAACAAGAAAGTCATTTAAATGTGAATATAAGTGTGCAGGCTTTGATTTCTGGAGACAGACGATATTTGGAGTTTTTCTAGACAGGTAAGGTCTAGGAAGCAGCCAAGCAGGCACCACCCAGTCTCACAAAATCCTGTGCTGTGAGTAGCAGAGAGTGACAAGGACAGTGTGCCTTGTGGGTCTGGCTCACCGCGGTGTCATTCAGCCTGACAGCTGTCTGGTCAGGGAGATGTGGCCCAGCAGCTTCGCGGGGACACACAGGGCGACCCGCCCTGTGGAGTCCAGAACATTCCGTGGTCAGACACAGGTTCCTTCTCTTTCCCTCCCACGCCCCTTCTTTTGCTTGGGTTACAGATGGAAATGTCCAAGCCTCTTAACCTTCTCCGTGTTCTCCAACTGCCCTACAGGACTTTTAAATCACAGTTAAAATTAAAATGTTTCCATGGAACGAGATACTTTATAAAGAAAGTCAAAAGATAAACGTATTTGCCAGCTCACACCTGTCAGGACGGCTACTGTAAAACAAAAACCGACAACAGCAAGTGTTGGCGAGGATGTGGCGGGATCTGAGCCCTCGCCCTGAGTTGGCGGGAGCCTAAGGCCACACAACGGCCTAGAAAGGGAGGGGGAGGGTCCGCAAAACGCGGAATTAGCACGTCATCAGCAACCTCAAAACAGCGCCCCGAAGCCTGGGAAGCCGGGACCCAAGCGGCTCTTGGCACCCGTGTCCACAGCAGCGTCGCACACGACAGCCAGGAGGGAGACGCGACATGAACGTGCACTGACGGGAGTCGCAGGAAGGCGCACACGCGGACCGCAGGGTATCGCCAGCCTCGGCAGGGAGGGATTTCCCATACCCGCCGCACTGTGCATGAACCTGGAGGGCATCGGGCTCAGGGAGGTTAAACCGTCACGAAACGGCAGGTGCTCAGAGGTGCCATTCAGCGTCCGACTCCTGGATTCGCCTAGGGCTGTGATCTCGGTGTGGGGCTCTGTGCCCGACGGGGAGCCTGCCACGGTCTTCCTCCTGCCTCCCTCCCATGCTTGCTTTCTCTGCCTCTCTCTCCTGTGAGGAAAAAATCCTAAAGAAAAGGGGGCGGGGCACATGCTCTGGGATTTGACTTCTGTGAGGTCCCGGGAGCCATCAGATCCGTAGAGACTGGTGGGCGCGGGGGCTGGGGTGGGGGATGGAGTTCAGTCTACCGGGGATAGAGTTCCAGCTTGGGAAGATGGAAGGTTCTGGAGGTGATGGCGCTGGTGGTGCGTGTGCTCAGTGCTGACGAACGGTACAGCTAGGGATGCCTCAGATGCCGCGTCACGTCATGAACGTTGTGTGATTTAATGTCACAATTGAGAAGAGAGACGCCCAGACTGCAAGGACCCTTAGCAACACGGTGGGCCAGAGCTGCTTCTGCAGGATGGAGAGCTGCTGCGCCGGAACAGAAAACGGGGCAAAGATGTAAATAAATGGTCCACATGTTATATGAAGACATGTTTATCCTTATGACGACTGAGGGAAGTTTAGACATAAACCACACTCAGAAGATTGCCAAAAATTGAAGAGTAACAACACGTGCGGTGCTGGCAGGAACTCGGAGGCGGGCACAGACCCGCTCCTCAGGCAAACGTGAGCTGGTCACGGTCTCTGGGAATGTAATCTGACGTTGTCTACCAAAGGACAAGTACACTGGTGATTTGATTTGTTTTGGGGACTCGCATATGTAAAAGCAGGGTCTGCAGCAGTATTTTTAGTGGCAAAAACTGTAACACCTGTAAATCCACGGACAGGGCAATGGCTTCAGAAATTATGGTGGGTCTGTGGTATGGAAATTACGCAGGGATTTACAAATGAGTTAAATGTCTGTTTCCTGGCTAGGAGAAATGTCACTTATATGATAAGTCGAAAAAGTAAGTTGCAGAGCAGTAGTTCTTTTTTTTTTTTCCACTTTTTAAAAATTTCTTTTCAGCATAACAGAATCCATTGTTTTTGCACCACACCCAGTGCTCCATGCAATACGTGCCCTCCCTATTATCCACCACCTGGTTCCCCAACCTCCCACCCCCCGGCCCTCCAAAACCTTCAGGTTGTTTTTCAGAGTCCATAGTCTCTCATGGTTCATCTCCCCTTCCAGTTTCCCTCAACTGCCTCTCCTCTCCATCTCCCCATGTCCTCCTTGTTCTTTGTTTTGCTCCACAAATAAGTGAAACCATATGATACTTGACTCTCTCTGCTTGACTTATTTTGCTCAGCATAATTTCTTCCAGTCCCGTCCACGTTGCTACAAAAGTTGGGTATTCATCCTTTCTGATGGAGGCATAATACTCCATCGTGTATATGGACTACATCTTCCTTATCCATTCATCCGTTGAAGGGCATCTTGGTTCTTTCCACAGTTTGGCGACCGTGGCCATTGCTGCTATGAACATTGGGGTACAGATGGCCCTTCTTTTCACTACATCTGTATCTTTGGGGTAAATACCCAGTAGTGCTATTGCAGGGTCATAGGGAAGCTCTATTTTTAATTTCTTGAGGAATCTCCACACTGTTCTCCAAAGTGGCTGCACCAACTTGCATTCCCACCAACAGTGTGAGAGGGTTCCCCTTTTCTCCACATCCTCTCCAACACACGTTGTTTCCTGTCTTGTTAATTTTGGCCATTCTAACTGGTGTCAGGTGGTATCTCAATGTGGTTTTAATTTGAATCTCCCTGATAGCTAGTGATGATGAACATTTTTTCATGTGTCTGATAGCCATTTGTATGTCTTCATTGGAGAAGTGTCTGTTCATATCTTCTCCAATTTTTGGATATGATTATCTGTTTTGTGTGTGTTGAGTTTGAGGAGTTCTTTATAGATCCTGGATATCAACCTTTTGTCTGTACTGTCATTTGCAAATATCTTTTCCCATTCCGTGGGTTGCCTTTTTGTTTTGTTGACTGTTTCTCAACAAGATCCTAGCAAACAGGATCCTGCAGCACATTAAAAAGATTATCCACCATGACCAGGTGGGATTCATCCCTGGGTTACAAGGTTGGTTCAACATTCGCAAATCAATCAATGTGATAGAACAAATCAATAAGAGAAGAGAGAAGAACCACATGGTTCTCTCAATTGATGCAGAAAAAGCATTTGACAAAATCCAGCATCTGTTCCTGATTAAAATGCTTCAAAGTATAGGGATAGAGGGAACATTCCTGAACTTCATAAAATCTATCTATGAAAGACCCACAGCAAATATCATCCTCAATGGGAAAAAGCTCACAGCCTTCCCGTTGAGATCAGGAACACGACAAGGATGCCCACTCTCACCACTCTTGTTCAACATAGTACTAGAAGTTCTAGCAACGGCAATCAGACAACAAAGAGAAATAAAAGGTATCCAAATTGGCAATGAAGAAGTCGAACTCTCTCTGCAGATGACATGATTCTTTATATGGAAAACCCAAAAGACTCCACCCCCAAACTACTAGAACTCATACAGCAATTCAGTAACGTAGCAGGATACAAAATCAACATACAGAAATCAGTGGCTTTCTTATATACTAACAATGAAAATACAGAAGGGGAAATTAGAGAATCGATTCCATTTACTATAGCTCCAAGAACCATAAGATACCTGGGAATAAACCTAACCAAAGAGGTAAAGGACCTGTACTCGAGGAACTACAGAACACTCATGAAAGAAATTGAAGAAGACACAAAAAGATGGAAGACTGTTCCATGCTCTTGGATTGGAAGAATAAACATTGTTAAAATGTCTATACTGCCTAGAGCAATCTATACTTTTAATGCCATTCTGATCAAAATTCCACCGGTATTTTTCAAAGAGCTGGAGCAAATAATGCTAAAATTTGTATGGAATCAGAAGAGACCCCGAATTGCTAAGGAAATGTTGAAAAACAAAAACAAAACTGGCGGCATCATGTTACCCGATTTCAAGCTTTACTACAAAGCTGTGATCACCAAGACAGCGTGGTACTGGCATAAAAACAGACACATAGACCAGTGGAACAGAGTGGAGAGCCCAGATATGGACCCTCAACTCTATGGTCAAATAATCTTCGACAAAACAGGAAAAAATATACAGTGGAAAAAAGACAGTCTCTTCAATAAATGGTGCTGGGAAAACTGGACAGCAATATGTAGAAGAATGAAACTCGACCATTCTCTTACACCGTACACAAAGATAAACTCGAAATGGATAAAAGACCTCAACGTGAGACAGGAACCCATCAGAATCCTAGAGGAGAACATGGGCAGTAACCTCTTCAATATCAGCCACAGCAACTTCTTTCAAGACACGTCTCCAAAGGCAAAGGAAACAAAAGTGAAAATGAACTTTTGGGACTTCATCAAGATCAAAAGCTTCTGCACAGCAAAGGAAACAGAGCAGTAGTTCTAATACGATCCTAGTTTCTGGGAAAGCCCATATATATGACCCCACTCCCACACCCAGCGGGTGACCAGAAGGGAGAATGTGACAAGCACTACTTGTGTCTTTGGGGGGAACTGGGGCAATTTGGAGAGGGAATGTATTGGGCGGTTAACTTGTGTTCAAAGATCTTTAGTAAATGAGTCTTGTATTACTCTGGTAATAAAACTTACCTAATAAAGACATTTCAGAGTCTGCTGAACTTGGAAAGGCAGACCACCCAGGTTTAGGCCTGCTGACCTAGGAGCGGATCCGTACCAGCCAGGACTCTAGCCATGTTCTCAGCCCCCGCCAGGGGTAGCCCTGAGGAGCCAGGAGGCCCTTGTTCTGGTTTCGGATGGAAGCTTTGTGGTGGAAATGCCTTAGGTGTCTCACGGGGGTGGTCAGGCAGATAGTTGGTACCTAGAAATTGGTCTGCGGGTGGGGTAGTGTTGAGCAGGGAACTGGACAAGAACCTGGGCACAGCATGGCCCCAGAAGTCCAGGGATGGACACTTGAGGGGGCCATGAAGGCAGGGACTGGATGCTGGGGGAGGGGCCAAACCCTGTCCCTCCTGGATGGCCTTCCCCTTCAGGAAACAGCGTCGGTCCATGATGGATGAGCCCCGGTGGCCCAGCTGTGTGTGTGGGGGGGGCGCTAGGGCTGCACCTGGAGCGAGGGCCAGCTGGGGTCAGGTTTGAGGCCATGTCCTGCTGCCTCTTTCTTGCGTTGGCCCTTTCCGGGGAGCTGCTGGCCCTCAGTTGGCACAGGCTCTGAGCCCCCAGATGTGAAGGGACCTCCCTACCTCCCTTCTTCTCTCTATTTCCCTCCCCTCTTCTCTCCCTCTCCTTCCTTCTTTTCCTTCCTTCTTGTCCTTTTTTCCCTTCCAAAGCCTTCTTGAGGTGTGAGCCGACCAAGTAAATATTTTTGTTGGATGTGCTCTGAGCAGTTTTTTACTTTCATTTTCGTGTTCAGTGATCACGGCGGGGCCTGGCAACGGTAGGTCGCAATCTGCTGGGGTACCTCGCGTGCTGCGGGAAATTTGATAGACCGAGCTCCTCTGTTTGATCGCTCTGAAAAAATAGAATGACAAGCAGCTGTAGTTTGACACCTGGGGGACAATGAAAAAGTAGAGTTGGTCTGAAAAGAGATCAAGGAGTAGCAGTAAAACCTCAGCCGTATGAGTTGTGGCCACTGGAGAGCCTGAGAAAGCCTGCGGGGTCTGGACAGGCCGTGGCCCCTCTGGCCCCTGTGGGGTCTGGACAGGCCGAGGCCCCTCTGGCCCCCAGGGGGAGGGCTCTGCTTCTCCAAGAAGCCAGGCTCGGTGTTCGGGACCCACCAGCTAAGGCTCATTTCAGGGAGCTTAGCAGCGGGTTCCCACAGAGTGGACTTTACAAATCGGCTTTACGGTGACCATTTTCACTTCTTGTTTGGAAGGTGCTGTTGTTCGGACTGTGCTGTTCAGGGAGTGAAGCAGCTGTGGGATCGGTGACGCTCTGGTTCTGTCCTGATTTCTGGACGCCAGGGATGCAGAGTTCATAGTTTTGTCAGGAAAAACCACAAGTTCAGGGTGTCATAAATTCTGGATAAAGATGTTGCGGCAAATTCATTTTATTTTAATTTTTTTAAAAAGATTTTATTTATTTGACAGAGACACAGGGAGAGAGGGGACACAAGCAGAGGGAGTGGCCGAGGGAGAAGCAGGTTTTCCCGCTGAGCAGGGAGCCTGATGTGGGAATCCGTCACAGGACCCTGGGACCATGACCTGAGCGGAAGGCGGAACTTAACGAGTCAGCCACCCAGGTGCCCTGGGGCAACATCGTTTCATCAGCAAGATGTAGAGGCTGAATCTGTGGGTTTGATCTTCACCAATGACGTCCTTCCCTTGGGCAGTTCCTGAAGCCTGCTTTTGGGAGCTAACGTGAAATTCGCATGCCAGCCCTTCCGTTCGAGGCTGCGGTGATGTCTCCTGTGGAGACCTCCGGATGCTGTGGAAATGACGACGGGTGGCCATTCATTTTTTCGTTTATCCGGTCACTCAGCCAGTACTTGCCCACAGAAGGCCCCCACTGAGTTTGGTAGGGGAATGCAAATGAGACTAATCTTGAGACTTCAAGAAATTAGGAAGAAATTTAGGATTTGACTACAGTCCTTCACTTTTGGGGCAGCCCCCGTGTTTTCAGTGATCTGTGTTGCATCGGACCGCTGGGAAGCGGTTGTTTCCTTGACAATTCCTGAGTCTTGGGAGGGAAGTTGTGTGGATTTAATGTGTGTCCAGATGGTGGGGCATTTGTAACCTGTGCTGGTTTTTTTTAAGTGTCCTGGGAGTCCATGTGCCTAGGGTCAGAGCAGTAATTTCTTTAAGGAATCATGGTTCTCCTGCTGTCCTCACTTCTGAAAGATGATCTGCCCCTTCCATGGAGAAGAGACCGAGGGAAGATGATATGTTCAGGCCCCGGGGCGGGGAGAGCCTCGCTCCGTGGCCTTCTCTGGGGGGTGACCAGCAGTGCGGCCCCTCCCCAGCTAGCTGTTGCTTTTGCCACGAGCTGAACTGTCCCAAGCGCTTCCTCTCGCCAAGTCCCAAGGGAAGGTTCCGTCCCTTGCAGTGGACCTGCAGACGTGCAGAAAAGTCCCGTGGCAGCTGGTCACTGTGCTTTCCTCCCAGTGTGGCTTAGCCTTGAGCCAGCTGTCCGGAGAGCAGATGGGCAGGGCGGCTCTGTGCCGTTTCACTGCCCCTCGGTGTCTGCGTCCCTTCTCCACGCAGAGGATGTAAACTTGCTCTTCTCAGCCCCCATGGGCTCCCACTGGCCGCTGGGCTCCGGTTCGGACAGGCACGGCCTCCAATGGCTCTCCTGAGGCTCACCCCACACTTTTGTGCCTCTCCTGGACTTGGGTCCCCCTTCTCCTCCTTTCTGGCTTCGGTACTCACCTCCTCCGACGTCTCATCTTTACTGGAGATGTGCTCACAGTAGGAGCTTGGAGACTGGAAAATAGCGGGGAAATCGAAGTCACTACCCCCAAGAGTCTCTGTTAACAGGTTGGCAATGTGGCCTTTGTCGTCCCCTCTTTGTGCCCCGTCTTCATGTTACACCGCGGCGCTGGCTCCCGAGTTTTAGTTGGCTGTCTCCCACCGGCAGCCCCGATGCCGTTAACAACTATCTGCAAACTTCTCTTTGGTTTCTGCCTCGTACTCGAAGTGCAGGAGTAGAGCATAAACTTAAAAAGCACTTCCAATTTTTAAAACATTTAAGACATGTTCACTAACGTTTAAATTATTGTAAATATCATAGCAGAAAAGAGCTTTGTGCTTGAAGATTTCTTTTGGTATTTTGGTCATTTTTTATCAGATATTCTTAGAAATCAGATTAGTGGATTGTGGGGGTTTTGAGGCACAGGACATGCTGGCAAACCAATTTCTACAACTTGGGCTAATTTGTGTCCCACGGCTTGCGCGAAAACGAATGTCTTACTTCCCAGCCTAAGCATGACCTTTAAAAAATCTTTGCCATTTTGCTTTCCTTTATTTCTGGACGCAGCAGGTGGTAATTATGCCTTTGGGATCTGTTTTTAGGACATGGCATCTGATTTTGGTTGTTTCCCATTTAGGGTTATGGGCCATGGGCTCAAATCCACTGAAAAAGGAATTTGGAGACCTGTTTTCCTAGTAGTTCAGTTACTTGTATGACGGCATGGAAGCTTCTTCGTGACCTGCTCTGGACGGTTGTGATCATCTCTTTCTCCTGAGGTGGCACTTCGGGGAACACTGAGAGTTTTTGTCTCTGATGGCCAGAATTACTTGAGTTTGCTTCTGTAAGTTGTCCTTCTTGTTTCTCTCCAGTCTGGGGGTCCGTCGTGCGTAGTAACCCCAGTTCTGCCGGCCCTTCTCTACAGGGTCTTCTGTTTCTCTGGCTTCCGTTCGTGTGTCGTGTTCCCACACGGGGACACTGGGCTCCAGCTGGGCTGCTGCCTCGCTCTCCTCTCTGTCCCTCTTGCCCTGCAGCTCTGCCTCTCCTGGCCTGAGACCTTCGGCTGTCCCTGTTCCCACGGAGTAGACTCCCGAGGCCAGCGTGAGCATTTGAGGTCACTTAACAGGCGGCTCCAACCTCAGGGGTACGTTAAGGTGACCTCCCTTTTGTCAGTTTCTCCGCGGTGTCCACACTGTTCCATTGCCCCCCCCCCCCCCCCGCCAAATTCTGCCCACGTCCCGTTCACTTGTGCCCTGGCCCTGCCTGCCTGCCTCCACCGAGAACGCGCAGGCGCACTCAGTTCTCTTCAGCATTTGCGTGGTACCTTCCCTCCGGATCGAAGACTTTCGAGGAATCGTGAAGTACTACCTTTCTTCTGCTCGTAATGTGCACGTGGGAAGCACTTACTGATTCCCCGGGAGTCTGCGTCCTGACGTGCAGGGGACGACCGACCGGGAGATCCTCCCTGCGGTTCCCTGGGCCTTTCCCTCTGTCAGGGCCACTCGTTCTCTTCAGGAAAGTGCCCTGAACGCGTGAGAGCGTCGCTGGTGGAAGCGGGACCGTTGGTGGAATCGGTGCGCACCCCACTCTGCCCCCCCCACCTCCTACATTCGCTTCCTACTCTCGCGTGTCTCCTGCCCGTCACCTGCCTCGTCCCCCGTCAGCCTGGCCTCTCTCATTCTCTGTCTTCCGCCAAGGATTGGCACGCGGCTGCGTTGTGAACCCTCACTCGCGCTCCCTGCCTGTGGGTCGGGGCTGGGGGTGAGCCGGCAGGACTTGGGATTGACTGCTTTCCTCAGAAGAGCATTTCTGTGACCCGCGGGGGGACCCTGCCGACATCTTGTGACCAGACTGCCAGACTGGCCAGAGCGTGGCTTCTGACGGCTGCAGTTTGGGGAATCAGGGAGGGGGACGCCGAGAAGTGTCACGACGGGGTGGCTCCCGTGCGGGGTACAGGAGCAGCCTGTGAAGAGACGGAAATGACTTTTCTTAACCTTCCGGGGTCAGCCTGTGGCTCCTGGCAGCCTTGCCATGGCCTGCTCCTCCCGAGCAGGAGTCTTTCCCGCGCGTCTGCTGAGCTGTGACGAGAGGAGGCAGGAGCAGGGAGAGCAGGGCTGCCGGTGCACGTTTTCTTCCTGGGGGGGTTTTACTCGATGTGTGACCCAAAGGCCAGTCTTTGTGCAGAGCAGTTTTTGGGCAGCCACTGTGGTCACATTGAGCCCTGGTTTCTGGGGGTTGGGGCGCTGCAGGTCAGACAGGCAGGGACACTAAGTCTGTCCTCTCTTCCTGGTGTAGTTTCGGGGGTGGTTTGTGGGGACATTTTGGACCCTTCTCTGCGGCTCACAGAGCCAGAGCTGTTCAGTCTGGCTAGATTTTGAGAGATGTATAGAAAGGACACATTACTGAGATTGCAAAGACTTTTGTCTTACTTTTATTTATTTTTGTTTTATTTGCTTTAATAGAGAATTTGGCACATCTAAAAAAAAACAGTCAACAACTCAGATACTTCTGTGTGTTGGTTTGAGGCTGAAAGGCTGTTCGGAGAGTAGAAAATCAGGACCAAACGTTTTAGGAGCCGCCACACACATATTGTCCATGAAGTGTAGAGCAGAATTATCTCTCATAGTATGTGGTGATGGTTTCCGGAACTTTCTAGTGCCCCAGTTCTCCAGAGACATGCCTGCCAGGTTGAATAACGTGCTCCTGGGGGCTTGAGAAGGATGTCGTGTTGTGAAGTTCATTTAAAAATAAAACTTGTTAGAAATAATGATGTGTCATTTTGTGCCCCGTTCCGTGAATGTTACAGTTAAGTTACAGTTACCAAAGTCTCCTCCGCCAGGAAGTCCTCCCGGTTGGGTTAGAATCTCCTCCTCCTCTCTTCTCAGAAGGCAGTCTCTGCTCCCGGGTGCTTACCCACCCCTCACGAGCTCCTGAGTTTGGGGAATATCTTTGTATTCTGGGGGCCGGGATGTCACCTGGTGTGCAGAAACCATCAACGGAGGCTGACAGAATGAAGGAAATTGTTAGAGATCAAGAAGGGAACAAGAAGGTATAATTTTGCACTAATGATAGCATATGAGTTCTCACTGCATGTAGTCGCACCTGTTAAATGGATTTTTAAAATAGTTTTTTTGGCCTTCGTTTAGCCTGTAAGATCTGGGAGTAAAGAGTAAACGACACAAGACATTACCCGCAGGTAACGCCGTAGCTCATGCTGATGCTTCCACTCGAGGGCATCGTCTTTCTCGCTGTCACGTGTGTGCAGCGTTCGATGTGCTCGGATAGCGCGTGTGAGCGCAGACCGCGTGCCCCTGAGGGCAGCACCGGGTGTGAGAGAAGACCCTGTCCGTTCCTCGAGCCGCTTGGGAAGTCTTTGGATAACAGGAGACGGCAGCAACGTCTTCGTGTATAAAAAGACGTGTTGGCCCCTGGGGTCGTCCCTTGCTTTTCTCTTCTAGGTTTGCCACGTGTTGCTTCGAAAATAAATCGTACAGTTGTGGATGGGCCTCGTCTCATGAAAACGGAACGCTGGCGATGTGCAGCGTCGAAGGCAAGAACTTCCTCCGTGTCCGTCCCCCTGCCACCTCCCTCCCCCAGGCCGTGGTGGCTGCCCGTGCTGCGTGGCTGCCAGACCCGTGTCCATGCCCAGTGCCCTACACTGTACCAGGCGATGCCTCCTGAAAAAGACCAGCAACCAGCACACTCACTCAGCAGTGGCTATTGTCCGGGCTGCCCTCTGGGCAGGATCACGCCCCTCGTCCCCACAGAGGGGCAGCGGGCATCTGGCACGCAGACCCACAGCCCAGGGATGCGGGACTGTACCACCTGGCAGGGCCGGGAGGCTTGTTGCCCTCCCAAATTCCAATTAATCAAACTTAAAAGGAATGGAAATTAATTACCGAGTGAAACAGCATGAAGGGAGGTTTAATTTGGCTTATCAACAGGAAAGAGATGCCATTTTGAGCCTTCGCATCCGTGACTGGAGTTAAAATCGACTGCACCCCATGTGTGCCCGTGTGCACACTCGTGGACCTGCACGAACACACCCTCGCACACCCACTTACCGTGCCCCCGATGCAGTCCTGACTTATGGGGGTCGTGTGGGGGTGTCTTTTAGCTCAGATAATCATCGATGGGGACATCAAGGGAGTACATGTCATTCCTGATCCACAGAGTAAAACAGACCCCGGTGCATGGTGAGGTCCGGAGCCCAGGTGCGCTGCCTGGAACCATCCCTCAAGTTAAGGAGACGAGCGCTGGTGGACTGCATTTCTGCACGTGACGGTTCCAAGGACTCTGATCCCCAGGCCTCTTCCCCATCAGAGGCCTCCCAACCCTCACCTAGACCGTATCGTGGTTCTTGCTGCTGGAGCCACTCAGCAGGCCCCGCAGAGCACAGTTGGAATGTCACCTGACCCGTGGACTGGCTCCTTGGCCTCGTTCCCCAGGGTGCAGAAGTGGCCCGCTGTGCTTCTGTGGGGCCCTTGTCACTGCCGGGCTGGGATCCCTCAGGATGTTGCCGTCCATAGGGTGCAGTTAGAGCATCCCCCCGGGGCCTTGGCCTCCCCCGGCCTCTTTCCAGGACTGTTCTTGGACAGGACACTTCCTTCAGCCAAGTGGCTTGTTTCCCCGGAGCCCGGGCAGCCTGCTTTCCTGGCTGTTCTCAGAGGTTATAGCCGTCCTCAGGGGTCATCCTGCCCGGGGGGTTTGCCTTCCGCCCCCGCCTTGCGAAGGCCCAGCCCCCCTTCCCCCCAGAGGAAGCGGAATCGCCCCATTTCCCAGCTGTGTGCCCGACTTGGAGGACAGCAGACATGTGCCTTTGTTAAGACATTCTTGAAATACTGGTTTTTCCTTTTGTCCCCAGTTTCTCGAGTGATGTAGTCACTCGTTAGATCAACTCTCAAGTGTCCAGTTTTGAAGTTGGGATGGGACAGTCGTCCAGTAGAGGAGACTTATTTGTAAACATGTTTTTTGTGGCATATCCCAACCCAGAGCCACTTAGAGCGCTTCTCGAGGGGACGCGAACCCAACGCTGCGGTGACAGGGGGCCCCGGCCTTCCCACCGCTGCTCTGACGGTTTGATCTGCTTTTCGATGAGTGAGCAGGCTCCATGCACGGGACCCTTCCAGCTGGCCCAGGGCCTGCCGGGACGAGTGTTCCGCTGTCAGCGGGTGGCTCCGTCGGTTCTGTGTGGATGGTGACCGTGGAGTGGCGCCCACCTCCCGCACCCACACCTCCCACACCTCTGGCTGGCCCTTCTGGCCCGAGTCATGGCTGATTAGTCTGTACTGACGTCACTTTGGTGTTTCTCGGTCTGATCTCAATGTCTCAGAACGCCACCAGCCTGGAAGGACGGAGCGGCGCCGTCGTACGGGACCGTCCAGTGTTCCGGTGAGACGACTGAGCAGACTTGAGCATATCAGAGACAAGAATTGTCAGTGCTTAGGGTGCAGTAATTTTCTTTTTGCAAATTCTTCCTTTTCCTTCCAGATGCTTCAGACTGTTTTTACGGTACTTGCAGGCCAACCTGATTTGTGAAATTGGCATTTGAAGCAACAGCTGATTCTTTCCCACACGGTCGCCATCAGCTGTTAGAGGGTCGCTCAAAGCCAAGATGGCAGTTTCATCCGCGCCTTTTAAGCCGCCCCAGGTTTTCTGGGGGGGCGGCTGTGCTCTCCGCGGGAACCCGTGTCTGGGGAAGGCTCCGTGCGGTTTGTGATGCTGTCCCTGCACTGAGCTGGGAAGCCTAGCTTCCTTTTCCTCTTCCCCCGGAGTCCGGTTGCCATGGTGACGAGTGGGTCCTGCCTTTTCCCAGTTGGCAGCGGCCCGCGGGGGAGCAGAGATGACAGGGGCACGTGCCTCCATGTGGGACAGCGGGCCCCCATGGCTCTCCTGTGGACCAGCCCAGGTCCAGGCTGCGTGCCAGCTGTGGGGACGCCCGCACACGAAGCCACTTGTTCCAGGGACAGTTTATTCGGAGAGTGGACTTGGTTGGTAGCAGGAATGGTTTTAAAGTTTTGGCATATTTTCATAGCTGTTCGGTCTCCCTTTCTAGGACCCGAGTCTAGAGCCACGGCTGCAGTAGGAGGAATCTGTTAAATCCCGGTTAGATTTTGCTGGAAGCCCTGCAGGAGACGGAAGCTGGCACCGGGGGTCGGAAGTGTTGGGGCGCCTGGGGCTCAGCCAGTGAGTGTCCGACTCTTGGTTTTGGCTCAGGTCAAGGTCTCGGGGTCATGCGGTCGAGCTCCGTGCTCAGGGGAGTCTACTTGAGATTCTCTCTCTCTCTCCCCTCCCGCTCCTGCTTCTGTTTTTTTCTCTCTCTCAAATAAATACATCTTTAAAAAGAACTGTTGATATTTTCATCTTCAGCTAAGAGGCTGCAGGGACAGTGTCTGTCCGGGGCTGTGCTGCTTTGAATAGCCCAGAGACTGTCGTTAGAGCAAAATTGTACATGAACTTTGGTCCTAAAGATCACACTTAAAAAAAACCTTGGGGCGCCTGAGTGGCTCAGTCGACTAAGCCTCTGCCTTCAGCTCAGGTCCTGATCCCAGGGCCCTGGGATCGAGCCCTGCATCATCTCCCCGCTCAGCGGGGGGCCTGCTTCTCTCTCAGACTCTGCCTGCCGCCCCCCTGCTTGCGTGCGCGCTCTCTCTCTCTCCCTGACAAATAAATAAATAAATAAATAAATAAAATCTTGAACCTTACATTTTGCTGAGAGGGAGACTGTGAGGCCTCATTGCAGTGGCCGAGCCTGTGGCGTGCTCCAAGGGCACCGGGAGGCCGTGTGCGGCCCTCAGGAAGCGCAGCTTTCCCAGCCGGGGTCCGAGTCGGAGTCTGGAAGGGCAGGTGACCCCAGGCCTGGGTGATGCTGGCGCGGGAAGCTCTCAGCGCTGCGGGGCTCACTGCCTTGGTTCGGGCGGTTTCGGAAGCCGTGGTGCTCGCTGCGGGCTCCAGCCGGGAGCTGTTGTGCCGCACGCCCCACGGTCCCTCCTGTGCCTGGCCCGGCGCTGAGCAGTCAGAGCACGTCGTCGCGGCTTCTCCCGTCCCGCGGTCTCACGTATGTCCTCTCCTTAGATTCTGCGACGCCCCTGAGCGATTCGTTTCCTCCCTGCAGACTCTCGTTCTCATTGAACAGACGGCAAACTCGGCTCTTCCATGTTAGATGTGGAACCGGGGGACAGAGTCCCCTCCCCCCCCAGGTGACCCGGCCCGCTTCTCCTCGGCCGCACTCACCCTTTGTGTCTCAAAGCCGCAGGGGGTCACGGTGGCTCAGGGTCACCTGCCTCCTCTGCGCACGTTCCAGGTTCGCTGTGATGCTCTTATGGAGTCTTCATGGCGTTCCAGACGCCTCTGCGGGACCGCGTCAGCCCGTCGCCTCTGCAGGCTCGTAACGAGTGCATTTGCCTGGGAATGAGTCAGGCGTCTCGGGCATCCCTATGCCCCGGAGAAGTCCTGTGGCCAAGGTACCTGCCGATTTAGGGAGCTTCTTGGTTCCTTTTACGTTAAGAAAGAAAGGAAAACCCTTGAGGGTCCCCTCTTCGCTTCATTCATTTGGTTTGGAGTCTGTGTTGTTAGTGGGGTTTTCAGCTTGTTCTTGGGATTGGAAGGAATCTTGGAGACCGGAAAGTGGGAGACCCTGTCGTGTTCACGTGGCTGGCAGAACCGGAGGCTTTGTCGGGGGGGGGCCTGGGGAGCGACAGGGGGCTTGGGGCTGCGCAGGCCTCCTTCACTGGCGAGGAGAAGGCCCGCCCCACTGTCAGGGTTTCAGCAGTGTCTGTCGACGTGGGGAAGAGCTGTTCTGGGCTCCTCTCTGACAAAAGGGCCCGGTGAGATGTGACAGGGGACAGTTTGCTTCTCTGTTCTTGCCTTTGTTTTGGGAAACAGACAAACTCTCAGATTTTTGCTTAAAATAAAGCTGATCTCCGGAAAGAAGAGGAGAGAGCGAGGAGGGAAGTGGGGTGGTCTGAGGGGCTCGCAGCCCGAGCAGCTCGTCTGGACAGACCCCTGCGCTCTTGGCGGCGGGCAGTCTGGTTGTGCTGAGGTTGGGGCAGCTCAAGGCCACGCATTCAGTGCTGGGGCAGTGGGACGTGGTGAGGAGATTAGAACTAGCACGAGACGAATGGAGCGTTCAGAGAGGGATCCCCGGAAGCCATGGTCCAGACGAACACTGGTCTTCTCAGAACTGAAGACAAGTGGGGGGTTTAAGTCCTTCGGGGTTCATTCCAGCAGAGACGAGCAAGGTGGGAGATGGGATGCTCCGGTGCGGGGGCGGTCCTGTGGCCGGTGGTGTTCCGTCCTGAAGAAGTCCGGGGGGTGGCGGTCCTGTGGCCGGTGGTGTTCCGTCCTGAAGAAGTCCGGGGGGTGGTGGTCCTGTGGCCGGTGGTGTTCCGTCCTGAAGAAGTCCGGGGGGTGGGGAAGGAGCGGACTGTCCCTCACCTCCCGTGACTCACGCCTTCTCTGCTCTCCCACCCAGACGCGTCTCACCTCCTTCCTTATATTCCCTCACAGTGGTGTGTCTCCGAGTGCGTGGCGGGGCGGGGGTGCGGCCGGGGCAGGGATGGAGTCGGCTCTCCGTCCCAGTGACTAGCGTCACCCGTTACCACCGGCTTCTGTTGCCTTCGTCTCCCGCTGCTTGTGCTGCTGCGTTTGCTCCTGAGGACTCGGTGCGGGAACGGGCTATGTTTACGGTGCCCCCGGGGTGTGGCTGTTGTAAGGAAGGCTGCTAGGAGTGCCCCATGTGGGCGTTTGGGGGACCCTGCGGACTCCCTCGTGCAGTGGAGGGTGGGGTTTGTCTCGGGCACCCATCTGGAAAGTTTCCTTCAGTACCCGGGATTCTGGAAAGATGCAGAAATAAAAGTACATACATAAAAAGTAGATTGTGCCGTGTGCCACTAGAGAAACACGTAGTCGTCCTTCTAAGTGGTCTGGTCCCATTGGTCAGTCTTAGTATTCGGGCCAAACAGAATGCGTTAGCTTTGTTTTCCCAGTTGTTGAGAAAAAACACTGTAAGCATATTTGGTATAACCTATGTCCAAGTAGAACCGTTCCAGTTCTACTTTATTATTTTCCAGTAAGTCAGATGTTGGAAAAATCACCATTCCCTGCGCTTTCCTTTGGCTGGCTTTCTCTCCCACCTGCTGTGTGGCACGGACATGTGTACTTTGGCTACTCTATGACCTGGCTAGGATTTTGTTTTTCTTATTTGTTTCAGGGAAGAGAAATTCCCTCCGGCATTACTAAGACCACTGGGACCACCGCGAGTGATGGGCGGGGGGGTGGGTGGCCAGTTGCCTTCTCACACGTGCAGCGCCCGAGTCATCCACGTTGTCTGTTAATCTGAAGGGCTCAGGCCAGTCTTCGGACTCAACCCACTGAGTCGCGTGTCTCCTTCTGGCCCAGGAGAGTCCGCATTGGGGGCTCAAGAGTTACCCCCCCCCCCGTCAGAGCACTGCTGACTGCTGGGTTCCTCCTTATCACAAACACGTGTATCGTTTGTACCTTATCTCTTTATTCTCCGAAAAGAAACACAAAACATGAGACCCAGACTTTATACACTTTTGAGTCTGTATATTGTGGGTTAGTGTTTTTATTTTCTTAATCTGAAAACCCAGTGCCAGTGATTCATTGTAGTCACGTGCGTGCCTGTGTGCATGTGGACACACACGTATGTATGTGTACCTTCGTGTGTACCCTGTGCTCGTGATCTCTGGTACAGACGTACTGGACCGGAAGTCAGGAAGCTGGGGCCAGCCTGAGACACCAGCCCTTTCTCTTGGCTTTCTCTGTTCAAGCCGCTTCTCCACTGACGGTGCCGATCTCTCGCTTGCGAGGTGAGTGGTTTGGCTGTGTGGCTGTCGAGCTCGGTCGGCCGTTAGAAACACCTGGGAGCTTTCAGATGGTGCTGGTGCTCGGACACTGCCCAGCAGACTTGGACCAGGCTCTCTGGGGAGTGGGGCCCGGGCGTCAGCTTGCTTTCTTTTCTTCCTTCCTTATTTTTGTAAGCTCCCTGGAGTGACTCCGTTATGCAGTTAGACTTGAGAAGCACTGGGCCACGTGATCTTTAAGAACCCTTCCAGCCCTAAAATTTCCGTGATCTCTGCACTAAAATGCCAGCTGTGCTTTGTGCAATGAAGCCAAAGGTATGGAGGGGGAATTCAGTCTCCTCATTATTTCTGTGGTTCGTTAGCAGGAACGTCATTAGAGTAAACGGTAGTTCTCTGCGGACACACAAATCAGTGTAGATGACTACCTCGCCGTTTAACAAATTGCAGATTATAGTGCGGAATTGTCTCAGGTAAATGAATAACCCCGGTGCATTTGAGTGATCGTATTCTGTTTTTAGTCATTAAGGGTATTAGCCCGAGACACAGGAAGACTGAGAAAGCTCGTGATTGCCTCTGATGCCTGCTTGGTGTTTGACGACTCACCGGAGGTCTCGTCTGTGCCATTTTGCTGTGAAATTCCAGCTGCGTCTTGGACTGGCTGCTTGATGCCTGCTGCTTGGTCAGCTAGAAGGAGAGGAGGGTCGTGGGGAAAGCAGGGATGTGAACACTTGGTCACAACATGATCTCATACAACCCAACCGGAAGGCCCAATCTGGGGCTGACAGGGTTCTTGCCGGCAGAATTACCTAGGTTCTGGAGGCTGGTGACTTAAATATATGCGAGGTGACGTGAGGAGATAAGCTCTGGGCTTGCCGTATGGGCGTCCTCTCCATCACTGTCTGGATGTGCCATGCGACGGGAAGACCGCTGGGCTGCAAGGGAGAAGGTCCGACCGTGCATTTCCAGGCTGCGCAGCTGAGCCCACGTGACCTGGGCTGGCGATGCTGTACACTCTGGTGTCAGAGACTGGCCCGAGTCTGGCACCTGCCTGGCATGTAGCCAGCTCCTGAGCATGTCCTGGAGGCTGTTGGACACGCATGTTCAGGGTGGTGTCTGGGTCAGAGACATGTCAGGGACATGGTGATGAGTGTGTGCTGTGGGAGTGAGTGAAATGACACGGAGAACCAAGTCTGCTGGGGCTCCCAAGCACCGAGTCTTTGTTTGCATGTCTGCAGAGCACAGTCGGGTCTTCTTTGTGCAAAGGCGAAGTGGGGTACTGCGTACAATGTGCCGGACCCTGGATGCTCAGTGGAGGGAAGGTCAGACTGTTGTGACAATAGGCCTACAGTGAGGGTCCCTCTGACAGAGGGAGAAGCCGCGCACAAAGGACTCGTACGTGAGCAGGAGTGAGGGAAACTACGTGAACGAAGGACAAGAAACGATACAGAGAGTAAGGACGGGGCGGCCAGAAATGGCATCCGTGAGAATCAAGACAGGGTCAGAGAAGAGGAGGAAATTGTGAAGGCTGTAGAGAGGCCACCGTTTCTCCTCATCAGAGGGTTTTGAGGTGGGCTCTTAGTGTCAGCCCATGACGGGGAGGAGGCCCGTGACCACACTACTGATCGGTGCTGGAGGCAGGGTTGTTCCTGTCTGTAGTCCGGCCTGTTCTACAGCCTTCCGAGGAGCTGTGTTGTCCTACGCAAGTTATTTGACCTCTTGGAACCTCAGCTTCCTGAGATCGAAAGTGGGGAGTGATACTCTTTATTTGAAGGTTAAGGGACAATGAGCATTAGTGGTCGAACAAAGGACCTAGCGCGCAGGCGATATTTAATAGATGGCATAGTAACTCTGCTGCGGACGGTGACGGGGTGACGGTGAGGACCATGATGATGGTGACACTGTTGATGGCCACGGTGACGCCAATGACGCTGATGACGAAGATGGTGACGGCTCGGGGCCTCTTGGACGTCTGTCTACTCGCAGAGTGCGGGGCGTGTCTGGCCGTGCTGCTGTGAGGTCTGGGACAGGTTCTGGTCAAGAGCGCGGGCTGCCCTGAGTGCGGGTCTGCGTCCCTTGTGAGAGGCGAAAAAGAAACTCATCCAAGCACCTCCAGAAACAGCCGCACAGTTTGCTTTGTGTGTGGAGGAGTAGGGGCAGGGCTGTGTGCGATTTAGGCTGGGGGGAAGGTGGTCCTGGTCAGGGCCTGCTCTGTGGGAAGGGGAGGGGCACGGGGTGAGAACGAGGCAAGCAGGGGCGCTCAGACGCATTCCGTATCTGAGGAGAAACGCACACTTGGAACACTGCACCGAGTTCGGAAAGATTTGCGCTCAGACGCGGTGGTGCAGTAAGCCAGACCGCTCCTGCCACTAAGGGGAGAGTCGGTTGTTTTCCTGAAAGCCCTCGATGCGCTACTGCTTTTTAGACTCAGTGACTCAGATTGGAGCAGCCCCTCGTGAAGGCGTGTTTTCAGATACGGAGATGAGTGCTAATGTGTGAAGACGCGGAACAGCTTTCCTCAGAATGTGGAGAACCTGAAGCCACTTACGTGACCAGGAGGAAAAGAGACCGGTCCACCCGCCTGGTGCCAGCAGCCTCCAAGGGTGGCCACGAGGAGCTTTTAGTGGCTCAGGTGTTCCCAGTGCAATGCTGACGTCTGGGAGAAAAGGCCGGGGGGTGGACCGGGGCTACGGCGTGGACTCAGCTATGTCCAGAATTAAGTAATTATGCAGAGAAAAACATTAAAAGAAGATGTGTCTATAATGATTTTTCTCTTGCTTCTCCGTGTATCCCAGTTTTACATCGTAAAGTTTTATTACTCATATTACCAGAAAAAAAGTTACCCAAAACTGGGAATTTGGAAATTTGTGGTTTCCTCTATGCATTTTTACAAGGTGATCTTCTGACCTCAAGTGACGCTGCACGACCCGGGGGTACACTTCCTGTGTGGAATACTACTGTTTCTCAGCCGTGTGTCTGCCTGCGAGGAAGTCCGTGTGTGGCCTCCGCAGGGAGCGTCCTCCTGACCAGCTCTGCGGAGGGCGGTGGGCTTGCTCTCCCCCTTCTGTGCTGGCCTCCCCGGGAGCCTGCCCCTCTCTGACGGGCTCTGAGGTCCTCTGCCCTCAGGCGCGCTGCAGGCGCTGCTGCGCTCTGTATCCATGACCAGCCTTCGGGACCGGAGCAGCGGCCACCGCTCGCGGCAGCGCACTCGGGGAGGGAGCTGGAGTGGTGCCTTGACGTCCCAGGGACCTTCCAGGACCAGCGTCCTCGGACGGCACGGCTCCTGTCCATCCTGACGAGCTTTCATGTGTAGACGGGTGGGTATGTGGACGTCTTCTCATGCTCTTCTGCGAGGGAAAGGGCCTGGATTGGTGACTGGGGATGAGCCTGACCTGGTTTGTTAGGGGAGGCCCCAAGCCCCTGTTGCCTCTGGGTGTTCTACGAAGGAGAAGTGGTGGGAGACCAGGACCACAGCAGGGACAGCCGCCAGGCAGCTGGTCTCCATTTACCGCAGGGTCCATGGGGACCCCAGCCACAGGGTTTCTGTGAGTCCTTTGTCCTTTGTGTGTGGACAGTGGGAGCAAGAGAAAGAGCCATCCGCAGTCTTTATGGGATCGTGTGGACCAGACGGGCAGGGCCAGCTCAGAACCAGGCTACCAGGGCTGCAGAGCTCTGGTTCCCTCCTGTGTGCTGTGCGCCCACGGGCACCCAGGCAAGCCGTCTCCCCTGTCCAGTGTTCGCCCTGGAAGGTGGAGACGTTGGAATGTGTGGTCTCCGGGGCCCTCGTCACCTCACATGTGCAGGGAGTCCTGCCCTGGGCAGCCAGGCAGAGGCCCTGGTGTCGCCGGGTGATGGCCTTGCTCTGGGGCCCTGGGCTGGGAGTGCGCAGATAGACAGGCCTCGGGAGGCTTTGCTGGAAGGGTGGGCACCAGAGTTTGCTTCCTTCCATGTTAAGAGCTGAACGCAAGTGCCTGGGAGAGGGTCAACCTTCCCGAGAGCCGCTCACCCCTTCCCAGCCACTTCTTCGAACTCCCAATTTCTGCAGATAAAGACAAGATGTAAAATCCGTCCACGCAGACCTGGAGGAGAGCTGGAGTATTTCCGAAGGGAAGAAATTTAGCCATCGATGGGCAGCTTTGACCTTGCTGAGAGAATGCGGGATGTGAATAGTATATCCCCCAGATTCAAACTGTGATTCCGTTTTTCTCATGCTTTCCGGGAGGCCCCGGAGTGGCTGTTTGTCCGGACACGCCAGCTGCCCTACTGTGTGTGGGCCCCCCCACCCTCTGCCACCCGCTTCAGCGTCTTTGTTTTTAGGGCCGGCGACATTTGTCTGGGCTGACACGGGGGGCTCTCCCGGAGGAGGGGTCTGGCACGAGCACGCGAACGTGCTGCGGTGACAGGGGTTCCTCTCGCTGGTGATTGCAGAGCTGCTGTGCCAGACGGAAGCAGGAAGCAGAATTAGGAAGAAATGACAGAGCCCAGACTTTCTGTGGTCAGGTAAGGAGGACTTCACGAAGTGAAGATTCTGAGGAAGGACTCAGAAAACTCCTCACCAACCGGCTACGCTTCCTCTGGCTCGCACGGAAACGGTGACTGTTGGAGTCCTCCAGAATACAGAATGTTCCGCCCGTGTTTGGTTCTTGAGTCGAATAGTTCAACCACAAGATGGCCTTTTATTCTTCTAATCTTTCATAATTTTTTTACTTTTAAAAAGATTTTATTTATTTATCTGAGAGAGAGAGAGAGAGCTCGTGCTCATGCAGGTGATGGGGGGAGGGGCAGAGGGTGCGAGAACCCAAGCCGACTCACTGCTGGGCGCAGAACCTGAGGCTGGGCTACCGTCGCACCACCTTGAGATCGCGACCTGAGCCGAAATCAAGAGTCAGACCCTTCACTCGCTAAGTCAACCAGCTGCCCAAGATGACATTTTAAAAAGTCAATTGGGGAAATTTTTTAAAAAGATTTTATTTATTCATTTCAGAGGGAGAGAGACA
Organism: Meles meles; assembly: GCF_922984935.1. Classification (NCBI taxonomy): domain Eukaryota; kingdom Metazoa; phylum Chordata; class Mammalia; order Carnivora; family Mustelidae; genus Meles; species Meles meles. The sequence continues at coordinate 909,206 of NC_060075.1, forward strand.
GTGAGAGCACAAGCAGGGGGAGAGGCAGAGGGCGACGGAGCAGCAGACCCCCGGCTGAGCAGGGAGCTGGACACCGGGCTTGATCCCAGGACCTGAGATCATGATCCGAGCTGAAGGCAGATGCTTAACCATCTGAGCCACCCAGGCGCCGTTCGGGAAAATTTAACAGTGATTGGGTAATAGAAATTTATGTATAAGGAATTGTTGTTTATTTTGCTGGATGTGATAATAGGTTTATGATTTTATCCTTTAAAAGCCCTCATCGGGAGTGCCGGGGGGGCTCAGTTAAGTGTCTGTGTTTGGCTCAGGTCATGATCCCAGTGTCCTGGATTTCGAGCTCCACATCAGGCCCCCTGCTTTGCATGGAGATCTGCTTCTCCCTCTCCCTCTCCCCCTGCTTGTATTCTCTCTTTCTGTCAAATAAATAAAATTTAAAAAAAAAGCCCTCATCTGTCAGGGTTACGTAAGTACGGTGTGTAAGCTTCTCTTTAACGTACTCCGACTCCGCCCGGGGAGCAGGGTGGGGGCAGGAGGAGGATTAGTGCACCTGGTCAGCGGATGTGGGAACATGCTTCACAGTGTCCCTCTAGGTTGCATGTGTAGGAGAATTTTCACAGTAAAAACTTAAAATTTGCTGTGCACACCACGGTGCTCGTTGGCCCAGCCATAGTGGAGTATGTTTTGTTTTGTTTTTCCAGAATGTTGTGGATCTTTCCAAGCAGCTGCTGGGGGTGGAAGGGAGGGGGACCTAGAAGGGAATGGAGGTTAACAAGGCATCTTCTGGGGGCGCCTGGGTGGCTCAGTGGGTTAAGCCGCTGCCTTCGGCTCAGGTCATGATCTCAGGGTCCTGGGATCGAGTCCCGCATCGGGCTCTCTGCTTAGCAGGCAGCCTGCTTCCTCCTCTCTCTCTCTCTCTCTCCCCGCCTGCCTCTCTGCCTACTTGTGATCTCTCTCTGTCAAATAAATAAATAAAATCTTTAAAAAACCAAAAACAAACAAACAGACAAACAAAAACCAAGGCATCTTCTGTGTTTTCCCAAGGTGGGCTCTGCACACAGCAGCTACTAGAGGGAGTGGGACTGGACTCATCACCCTCTGCAGACAGGGCTAGGTTAGGGTAACACGTGAAATAGTGGAAGGGTGAGTCCCCATGTGGGAAGGCCTCATGTAATCTATCCATGCACAGAGTAGCTACCCTTTTCGGTTTTTAATGCATTGACCGTAGTGGGGTCTGTTCATGCATTTCGTCAGGATGATCTGACGTAGCTGTACTTCTCCTGTGGCTAAAGATAAAGAGAATTGTCATCTCTGACGTTCGATCCATTCATTTCCCCTGTTCATTTGCTACTCACCGAGGACTTTCTGAGTGAACAGTCGTCCAGGTGTAAATAAGAAGTAAGTACTGTGCCTGCCGTGTGCTGCTGGGGTAAGCGAGGGTGGCAGGGTGCTGCAGGGTGGCCTCTGGAGTGGGCTGCCCCGGTCTGCGGGCCAGAGGATGGCCGTATTTAACAGTGTTTGGTGGGGCGACTGCTTACACATTTACTGTAGACATGAAGAGCTTTCCTGTGTACCAGCAACCACAGAAAATGCAACGGGGGATGCTTAAACCCTCCGGAAGTCATCTGAAGAAGGTCCAGGTCCTGTCTGGGAACCCTCTCAAACTCTGCCGAGGGCCTTCTGCTTCTGAGTGTGGTGACCAGCTTGCAACAGACCAGTTTTACCCGAAAGCTAATAGAAAAACTGAGTAAACAGCAGAAAATTACCTGTGGGATATACCAGAGGGACAGAGAGCCAAGGCTGCAGGACGGGGAAGCAGTTCAGGGGACCAGCATCGTTGCACTTGCCAATCCGTCATCACTGCTGGCAGGGGGAGGGCGGGGGAGAAAGCAGCTGCTGCGGTTTCAGGGTGGTCATCAGGGCCTTTCAAGGAGTGAAAACTCGGGGGACAGCCTGGGCTTTCAGTCAGGGCCTCCGGAAGGCTGGGACTGCCTACGGCAGGAGAAAGGGTGGGTAGGACTAACCCCGTGTCCAGCCTGGCTACAGCAGGCTCAGGTAATCTCCCTGCACTGCTGACAGGACCAAGAAGGGACAGGTGGACAGACACAGGCGTGCAGGTGATCCAGGTGTTGAAGTCGTCAGGCTTTGACTCTGAAATAATGGTGGTTGATATGTTCAGAACCACAGCTGGTAAGTGGGGATTTCGAAGGAGCGTAATACATAGAAAAGGACCACATGGTAATTCTAGTCCTGAGAAAGGTACCACCTGGGTCTAGGAGTGCAGCCCGTGGGTTTAGTAGCAGATCGGACAGAGGGGAGGGAACGTGAAGTAGGTCAGAAGACCACATCCTGTGAGAGGAAAGGATGGAAAAATACAAAGACATACCGACATTGTAAGGAGGAGGACAAATGGACATTGTAATGTACTGTGGATTGAAGTCCACAGGGGAGGGGACAGAGACTGGGGAGAAGCAAGTTTGAAGGAGAGAAGGCTAATTGATGTCCGAGGTACGTGAGAGACATCAAGCAAAAATTCAAGCATTATGGACCCTAAGAAGAAGACGCACACACACACAGGAATGTTACAGAAAAATTGTTGAAAATGAAAATTAAAAAAAATAAGGCCTGAAATCAGAAGCGGCACATAACGGCCCAGTTGCGAAGACTGCGTGGGAGGCTGCATTACTTTCCCTCTTCACCTGGACGCACGCCCGTTGTCCAGTAGCCTTGTGCGACAATGGCATTTCCTGCCCACTCTCCTGTTCTGGACTCAGCGGCTGGCTCGGCTGCGCCCGTCCGGTGAGGAGGGAATAACAGAGCTGCTGGCCTGACAGCAGGGACCTCTTTGGCTTGTGGAATGGCTGCTGGACGTCGGGGGGTTTGGGGTGATTCTTCCTGCAGCTGAGACCTGACTTCGACGGGTAGGGGCAGCCAGAACATAACGGAATGATGTCTTTCAAGAACCGAAAGAAAATAACTGCCAACCTGAAATTCCATACCTAGAGAAATTATCTGTAAAAAGAAGGTGAGGTAAGTGGTAGAAAGTCTGTGTCCCTGGAGAAGGGGTGAAGAGCCGCGTGGAGGAGGTAGACCCCGGACAAATCCAGAATCTCCTCTGAGAAGCACGGGGACAGCTGGATAGTCGGCAAGACGTTGTTTCTGGGTCGGAAGGGTCAATGTTGTATCATGTCAGTTCTCTCTGAGTTATCTTTATGTTTAAGCAATTACAATAAAACATTAAAAAAATTCTGTTGGAATTAAGCAAACTAGTTTTAAAGTTCATGTTGAGAGGTACATATGAGGCTGAACGGGAAAGTGATGAAACAGCGAAGTTGTTTGGTGGATTGTCCATCCCACTGTGCTGGGCTTTGTGATGCTGGGGTACTCAGACCTGAGTGGTTGTGGTTGCAAATAGGCAGACAGACTGAAGGAAGAGAATAGAAAGTCTAGAAATAGACCCGAATGCATATGGGTATTTAGTATATGATAATGATGACATTTTAAATCGGTGGGGGAAATGATGTATTATTCAGTAATGATTTGGGGACAACTGGCCAGGCATTTGGAAAATACAGAGCTGAGTTCCTCCCAAACTTCTTACCCCGAAATAAAATCCAGATGGTTCAAAGATTTAAAGTATAATGGGATTTTATAAGTACTAGAAGAGAACCTGGGGGAATTTTTAATAATTTTGAGAAGGAATAAATCTTTTAAGCAAGACAGAAAACCCATTATCCATGAAAATTTAAAATACGCTTAACTCGCCAGGCCACTCCTGTGAAATTAATGATGAATGCGCGTAAGTGTGTGTGAAGAATCCAACGTAAAATGATTCTCTGGAACATTCTAAATAGGAGAACCGCGAGCATCTTAAATATCCTTCAGATGATGGTTCATCCCAAAGGTGGAACTGTGTATGTGCCGTTTTAGAAAGACCTCAATATATTTTGAATGAAAAACGGAGATGCAGAACAGCTGGGATTCATATCAGAAAAAAATGAAATTGGACCTGATTTCTTCTAGAAAAGTCAACTTGTATACCCTTAAGTGCGAAAGGCAAAACTATAAAGATTTTTAGATGCAAATGCAATGATTTTGTGACCTCAGCAGATAAAGATTTTGAAATAGGACATTGAAAAAACACTGACCACAAAGGAAAGGATGGATAATTTCAAGTACGTTAAAATCAAGAACATCTCTTAATTGAAGAGACACTAAAAAGAGAGTTCGACAACAAGTAACAGAATGGGAAAAGACATTTTTTTTAAAAAGATTTATTTATTTATTTATTTGTTAGAGAGAGAGAGAACACAGGCAGACAGAGTGGCAGGCAGAGGCAGAGGGAGAAGCAGGTTCCCTGCCAAGCAAGGAGCCCGATGTGGGACTCGATCCCAGGACGCTGGAATCATGACCTGAGCCGAAGGCAGCCACTTAACCAACTGAACCACCCAGGTGTCCTGGGAGAAGACATTTTTAAAATTAATCAATTAATTGTTTTTGAGAGAGAGAGCGAGCAGAGAGAGGGGCAGAGGGGGAGGGAAAGAGAGAATGTGAAGCAGGCGCCTCCCTCAGCATGGAGCCCTACTGGGGCTCGATCTCATGACCCTGAGATCATGACCTGAGCTGAAATCAAGAGTGGGACCTTAACCCACTGAGCCACCCTGATGCCCCAGGAGAAGACATTTTTAACACTTATCACCAACGGAACAAACCAGTAGGAAAGACAGAGACAAACCAGAAAACTTGGCATAATGTTTTCACAGGACCGTCTGAGGAGAAAATCCCGATGATTGAGAAATATACAAGACCGAGTTCTCCCTAGTTATTAAATCGGAGAAATGAAATTAAAGCCACATGAAATATGGTAGATCAGCTACTCAATTAGCAAAAACTCAAGAGTTTACAAAGTTTGGATGTTGCTGCGAATTGGGAGCAGGAGAACTCAGGTCGGGTGGTGGAATGAACAAGGCGTAGGAAGAAGCAAGGTGAGGCCTCCCGGGTGTGACCAGCCCAAGGGGACTTGCTGGTCTTCTGTAGGACGCCAAGCACAGCGGGCGGTGGTCTGTAGATTGGGCGAGTGGAATAGGAGAAAAATTTGTATTTCATCATAAATTATTATTTTTTTTTTGCTGTTTTTTCAATGGGAAAAGGAGTCCCCTTAGACTTCTACAATCCATGTTAAGACCATGTAATTTCGAATGTTTAATGACGTGCAGCCTTCCCAGTGCGTGTCTCATGGGTACGGTGGTGTGTTTTGCCTTCCTGTATGGGGGTGAGGGAGTGGAGGGGACGTTCCTCCATGGTGAGGCCAGGGTCTGCTTGGCGGGACGGTTCTGGGGTGCCCTTCGGCGTGCTGCTGGGACTGAGCACGGACCGGAAGCGTTCTGGAGCCCCTCTGAGCTTGCTCGTGGCGTTTCTCTTAGCAAGTGTCCTTTCGCAGGCAACGCTCCACGAGTGTGATAAGACAGACACAGACCGGAGTGCGTGCTTGGGGTGCCCGCACGTGCCTGCTCCGGACCGCAGCCCCCTGCGTGCTGGGAGGGAGGAAGCTCCCGTCAGGTGTCTGTTTTCTGGGTCCGTCTCGGTGTTTGGCACTGCTGAGCGTCTCCATCTGCTCCCAGGGCCCTGCAGTGACGTCCAGGAGTCGCTTCTCCTTACTTTAAGCAAATGAAACGATTCATTAAATGAGCAAATTATTTCTGCATGTTCAGCAGACAATAATGAATATTTTTACAACTAGGAAGTAGTTTATACTTAAGTTTCCCTTTTAAGGAAGAAAAAAATAAAATTGAAAGATAAGCTTGTGATTTCATCGTGAGTTCACACGGGAGCCTTATTTTCTTCTGCAGGGGTCAGACGCGGTACGACGGAGAACACGGGGGTTCTCTGAAACCAGCCTCTTGCTTCCCTCCTGCCTCTCCGCAGCCTGCGGTGATGTGAGAGGAGGACTGCGTGTCTCCTGCGCACCTGTGGTCCCAGCATTTTGTAGGCTCGAATTTTAACATAAGCTGTGGGCTGGCCTCTCTCTGTCACCGCAGCCCAGAGAGAGGAGCAGAGAAGAAGCACAGCACCCGTCTGTCTTCTCCCTCCTCTCCCCACGATCTGCCGTGCTCGGGCTGTGTCCGGAGGTCACCTGCACGCTCTTGAGTCCGGGCAGTGACCCAGGCAAGGGCCGGCGGCCAGGGAGGTCCTCACAACCAGAGTGACTGCTGTGCACACCACCGAGAGAAGCTGTCCCCAGCTGACTTTTCAACACGTTTCACTCCCGCTGTCGCTTCTCACCTCCCCACCATCCTCTAAGTCACACACACCTGAGTTTTCCTTGTAGAGAATTTTAAAGCTGGAGACCAGGGAATGGAAGGACCTGTCATTTGGTCACGACGGTTTCGCCCCACGTCACTGCTGCAGTAAGACCCGTGGGTCCCCTGGGTGAATACAGGGTTAAGCCGTGGCGGGGACATGACGCGGAGCGGCCGGCGGGGCGAGCTCTTTCTCACACAGAACCGTCCTCCCTGCTGCGGGACCAGGGACTTGGCTAAGTCAGACTTGCGGCGTTTCATAGCAAGCCGAGTGAGGTTGGTCGGTGAGTGTGGGTAAGGGGGCGAGGGTGGCAGATACTGCTCCCAGCGCCGGAAGGCTACGAGAAGCGGGGCCTTTCTGGTTGCCTGTCTGGAGAGGGACGTGTGAGGGATGCGTGTGGCCGTCACAGTCAGAACTTTCCCTGGGCTGCTGTCACTTCCGTCTGTCTCCACTCACACCGATTTTCAGGCTGGCCGAGCTCTGCCATCTTCATTTTAATGCTAACTATAATACAACCTTGAAAACCTAGTAATTGGGGAACCAAAGGAGGTTTTAGTATTTCTGTTTGCTGAGAAAATCACAGAGGGTTGGTTGCGGGGTTGTAAAAATGAATCGTTCATTTATTTACTGAGGCACGGAGCCCAATGCGGGGCTTGAACTCATGGCCCTAAGATCAAGACTGAGGTGAGATCAGCAGATGCTTACCTGACTGAGCCACCCACGTGTCCCCTGGTCACAGACTCACAGGACCACCGGAGAGAGCGGGTCTCGCTTATAGTGTCCCGGAGGCGCTACAGTTCAGAACCGCTCAGCCTGCCAGCCTGCGGGGAAGTCTCCGTTGTCCCTGGTCCGCTTCCCTGCAGGACACCCAGGCCTGAGTTAGAGATGACTGAGCGAGCAGGGGTGTGAATGCCCTGATTCTGTAAGCGGAGAGCTGGCCGGTTCAGGTTCCTCTGGTTGGCTGCGTGGGCTCAGGCGGAGCCCGCGTGCGTCTCTCTGCTCATGGGGACCAGCCCCGTGTGCTCATGGCCCTTTGTTCCTGCGGGGATGTGTGTAAGCCCAGGGACGGGGCAGAGTACGAAGGCGGTTTGTTTCCCGTACCCTGGGTGCTGGGATGTGCTGTGTGCCGTTGTCTCCGGAGCTCCGTTCTCTCAGGAACTGTACCCAGGATGCAGGGTGGTTCCGCAGCTGCTGTCAGAAAGCTCCTCACGGGTGTTGTGGGCCGGCGCCGGGGAGGGCGGAGGTCACACGGAGGTGCTGTTCCCGGGGCCGGCGCCGGGGAGGGCGGAGGTCAGATGGTGGTGCTGTTCCCTTCTGGCCACTCCAGCAACTTCACACGTGCGCCTTTTCCACCCAACTCGATTTTGGCACGACACGTTCGTTTTAAGCTAGTTGAGTGTATCACGAGTTGGCACCTCGTCCTGTCGCACACACTGAGCCCAGCTGGCTGCTCGGCTCATCTGGAAGATTCCTGGGGAGTGAGTGTGCGAGCACATGCACCGTACAGCAGGGCTGGGTGTCTCTGACTGGAAATGTGCCCCCACCCCAGTGACCGGGAGAAAACGAGTGCGCGCCTTTGTTTCCCTGCGTTGGTTAGTCGGGGGAAGAAAAGGGACAGAAATCGGTTTTGTTTTTCCTCTAGTTTACAGCACCTTGACATGCAGGCAGACGGTGGAACACTGAGGGAAACCAGCCCTGAGCGGACGGTGTGGGCTGCTGTGAGCCTGGGATCTTCTGCCAGGGCGCAGAGGCCAGCGGTCACCTTCTCTCAGGGCGTCTCCCTCGATGCTCCCCAGCACCTGGGAAACCTGTGTTAGCTTGAGCTCAGACCTGCTTCTGGGCGCCAGACTGGGGAAGGGGACTGAAGGTGAGAAAGGGTCACGTTCTGGGGGGGGATGGGCTACCTGGGGAGGAGGGTTACCCTGGTGGGGGGAGGGATCACCGGGGGAGGGGTGGGTCATGTGGGGGGGAGGGTCACCTGAGGGGGATGGGTCACCCGGGGGGGACGGGAGGGTCACGCAGGGGGGCCACTCCGAGGAGAGGGCTGTAGGTGAGGAGCTGGGAGGCAGGTCAGAACATACCTTCGTCTCTTTGTTTGGTCCCGCAGAACAGACCCGGAAGCAGGAACTCCTGAGACATTCGGTTGGCGCGCACCCTGATAGCTGTGTGAGGTTGTTCGTCTTTCCATTTGAGGTTCGCCTGGATCCGGACAGACGCTGGTGTTCCTACCTAAGCAGTTCTTACCAGGCAGGGTCTTGGCCTGGAAATCACACCTGCCTCAGAGGCTTGCCCCCTCCCTGGGATAGGAGGGCAGCCGTCAGCACTCAGAAGAGGACCATGTTCAAGGGCGTCGGGCTTGCCGATGGGTGTCGGGTCAGGTTTCAGAGGAAAGGCAGATGGAGGCATTGGGTGGGTGCCTGTCCCCTGCAGGAAGGGCTTGGTCTAGTCGTTGAAGCGCGGTCTGGGCTGGGGGCAGGGAGGGCAGTGACCCGGTGTCCACGTGCTTCAGCCCCCCAGCAGCTGGCTCACCCTGCAAGGCCAGGGCAGGGTGGACGGTGGCTGCCGCAGGGCCCACCCTGCCATCCCGGGGTCCGGAGCCCGTGGGAGAAAGGGGGTGGCACAGCCGTTCCCAGCAGACCCCACTCTTGGCTGGCAGCGACCGAGTCTGTGTGCAGACCGGGGCACTCGGAGAGTAACCTGGTGAGGTGCTCTGGGACGTCCCCCACCCAGGGGCGGTTGCACCCTCCACCTCCCTGTCGGCTGCCCAGGCTGCCCTCTGTCCTGTCACCGGGGCGGTGACCCGTGCTGGGTGGCGACCCGTGGGGCCTCACACCGCAGGACGTTGTGCTGCAGTCCCAGCGTGATTCGGGACGAGCGGCGTCCTTCCTGCTGAGTTTTACTGTTAGGAAGGCACCCGGCAGGTGGGCTGTGGGGAGAAGACAGCTCGCCCCGGTGGGGGTCAGTGGCTACTGCTGCCCAGGGACGAAGGATTTGCCCGAGCATGGCCCTTTCACATTTGACACCTGCTTTTCTCCAGGGGCCTCCTGGCAGCTCGGGTACATGATGAATTTTTACAGGCTCCACAGGGGGGTTGACCTGTGGGCAGGGAGCAATCCTAACGATTTGTGGGAAAATCTCGTTACTCCTCCCTCAGTTCATTTGCTCCTTTCCCAAGAAATGCAGTTGGTCAGTTTGCTGCAAGCCTGTCCCTGGATTTATGGGTCACGCAGGCAAGACAAGGTGACGCTGAAGCCGTGGGCGCCCCGTGTGGCGATTCGTTGTGGTGCCGTCGGGGCAGAGGTGGTGCTGGAGGCGGGGCGCCCGTGCTGCACCCATACCTACACGTCGGGGCAAGGACCCGCGCTCCCAGTGATGTGCGTCGTCCAGTGGGAGACTGGTTTGTCAGACGCTTGTTGAGGGTTGAACGGAGCAACTCTCTCTCCACCCTCAAAGGCTCTGTCCTGCTTTAGTTCTTACGTTTTAGATTTCTGGGCCAATCCTTTTGACACTTTGTATTTTTTTCCTTCTTTTTCTTTTTCTTTCTTTCTTTCTTTTTTTTTTTTTTAAAGCAGCCTCCATGCCCAGTGTGGAACCCAGGGTGGGTCTTGAACTCATGACTCTGAGATCAAGACCAGAGCTGAGATCAAGAGTTAGATGATTGGCTGACTGAGCCCCCCAGGTGCCCAGGGACACTTTGTATTTTTAGAAATTTCTTTTAACCAACCAATGTGGGAAGTCTGTCTTCAGACATGGTCCTCCTCTTGTCTCCCCTAAGGTGAGAATAATGAAAGTAGATGAGATCTGTTTTAATTTTTTCAACAATGGAAATGTGTTATTTTACTTTCAGATAAAAAAGGAAACAGATTCGTTTCCTTCTACGCCTTTTCCATGTGCAGGTCTCTCATAAGTAAAGCGCTGTACCCAATAAAGATAGGAACATGCCGAACGGTGACTATCTGGGCAGTACAGAAGCATATAAAGAATAAGATCAAAATCACCCACTTTCTCCTAAATCCCCAAAATAATCATTGTGAAGGACATTTGAGTGAATATCCTTCCAGATGCTTTTCTGGGAACAAAAATGGAATCCTGTAATTCTCCAGATTCTTCTCATCACTTGTAAAAATGCAGGCCCCTTTACTCTGGTTTGCTGAGTAGTGTTCCACGGGTGGGCACCGGCAGGGCCCATCGTCAGGAAACACAGCTCTGTACTGAGCCAGTCCTCTAATGATGAAAACCAAGGTTTCAGGGTTTTTCCGTTATGCAGATACTAGCCCTTAATGACAGTCTTTTCTAAGTCCTCGTGTATTTGTGTGTGGAAAGTGTTGTGGGTTTCAGTGCTCCGTTTCAGCCCCTTGACGTGGCGCATGACGATGGGTTTCACTTACGCTTGGGGAAGCCGTCACTCTCAGGTTCTGACTATGTCGGACGGTCAGAGAACGGTCTTCTGACGCTCACTGTCAGTGCTGAGTACCTGGCGGGTGCTGGGCTCCACCCTCATGTACTTGGGTCAAGTCTGTGGCCCTTCACAGACGCCAGGGTCTCCAATTTGGGGCCTTTGTGGAAAGCATCTCGCTCTTGGGAGCAGGACCTGGAGGTGCTTGGTGCCTGACTGTCAAGCCCTTGGAACATGTGTTTGAGGTGGTGTCTTTGCCTGCAAGAAGACCGTTTTCTGGTGCGGTTCTCCAGCTTTGTGGACTATGTCTTGGTGGGCTTAATACATGCTCTTTGTTCTTACAACTGAGCCTGGGGAGAGGGTCAGTGCAGAAGTGGTGACGTGTTCGAGTGAGGGCAGGAAGCTGGCAGGACCCAGTAGGATCCATGTGAGTTCATGGAAATAAAGCTCTTTCCTAAGTGATTCAGTACATTATGTGTAGGAACCACAGAATCTGAAACTGCCTTTCCCATGGTCAGTCCTCGTCCCTCCCAAGACTCAGTATTTCCACTTTGCAAAGTGGGCTCGGAAAGATGTAGCCTTCCTGGGAGTGTTGTGAGATATACCACTTCAGATAAGCCCAGAGGGCTTTGCATATTGGGTACTATGGTTAGTCTTTCAAAACACATGTTGCAGTTAATATAAAATTATTCCTATATTCTATACTCTCTATATCTATTTAACAGATATTTAATATTTAATATCTATATTAATACACACCAAGAATTGATATTTAAAAGAATGAGAGATGGCCTAGAATGAGAGTAGGCGAATTTTCCTGTAAAGGGGCAGGTGATAAATATTTTTTACTTTGAAGGCCACATAAGGTCATTGTCTCTTTTTCCTCCTCTTTTCCCCTTCTCCAACCCTTTGAAAAGGCCCTATAAGAAGAGACCAAGGGCAGGTGTGGGTCTGAGGGCTGTAGTTTGCCGACCTATGGTCAGAGTCCCTGCTACAGAGTTGCTGGCAGTGGAAATTCTGCTGTGCCCTGTGTGTTGCAGCTAAACATCCAGCCTAACCAGCTTTTAAAGGGTGTTTTCACACAGTGTGATTCATATTTGGCAATTTCCAAGAACATTTATGGTCATAAGGATTGAACTACAGACTTCCTCTCTCGGCTGTGATGGCCTAGTTTGCAGAAGAGCAGATTTCCTGCAAAGAACAACTAGAAAACCTGGATAGAGGACATGAGATGTATATTTGAAGGCATTGGGCAGCTGCTAAAGCAACCGGGAGTGGCCCAGATCCAACAGAGATGGGGCAGTGGAGAGCTGGCGTCCGCAAGCTGCTCTTTCCCTCTGGGCATTTGCAGTTCTTAGAATAAGAGGCTGAGAAACTGGGGAGGAGTTGCTGGAGAAAGGCATGGAAAAGAGAGAGAAAGCAGCAGAGCTCTCTGTCATCCCACACAAATGTACAACCCTCCAGATCCTGAAGAGAAGGAGGCACAGGAAGACGGTCCCACGCCCGTGGCTCTCCCCTGAGGCATTTGCCGGATTCTTGGGTTGCACAGCTAAAGGCTAATCTGAAGGATATGGAAAGGAAAACAGAATTTTTGGTTTCAGATGCTAAAGAGACAGAACTGGAATTCCAGACTTTCTAAGAAAAAAGAGTCAGAGCCCACATCCCAAGTGTTCTGGAAGAACCCTGAAGAGTTATGCTCCAGGTGTGTGGATAAACCAGAGATAGAATTGTCCTTACAACAATGATGAGGGTTAGGCCTTGATTGGATTAAGTGACCCGGCCCTTCTCGCTGCCCAACTGTGAGGAAGGCAAGACGATCCGGCCCCCAGGGCCTCTGCAGTTTCATAGCTGATGTCTGGCATTCAGTTGTTGAGGCTGAGTGGCCCAGACCAAGACACAAAGACAGATAGATAATGAAAAATGCTTATAATTATTGTACTTATACTTAAATTTAAAAATAACTGTGATTGCTATGTCAAAGGAAATAGATGACACAATAGATTATTTTATGAGGGAAATGGATTCTTTTTTTAAAAGTTTTTTAGAGAGAGAGCGTGTGCGTGTTTGAGTGGGGGGTGTAGAGTGGAGGGGCAGCGGAGAGGGTGAGAGGGAATCTTAAGCAGGTTCCATGCCCAGTGCAGAGCCCAAGGTGGGGCTCGATCTCACAACCCTGAGGTCATGACCTGAGCTGAAATCAACAGTCACTTAACCCACTGAGGCATCCAGGTGTGCCCCCAGGGAAGTGGATTCTATGAATCAAATAACCAGATGAGAATACTAGCGCTGGGTTAAAGACTAGGGAATAAGGGAAGAGTAGACGCCGCAGAAGAGCAGATGCGTGAAGTGGAAGTAGGTCAGTGGGAAATAAGCAGGCAGAGCAGCCGAGCAGGAAGCCTGGCTGTCTCTGTCAGAGGAGCACGTGGCGTGTGATCTCAGGCTTCTGAGTCTGAGCCCCACATCGGTGGAGAGATTATTCAAATGAATAAATAAAAACTTAAAAAAAGAATAACAGCACAAAGCTGATTAAAAACTCTAGAAAAGAGTATATGAATGTGGGACATGCTGTCACATCGGTGAGTCCCGGAACAGGAGAGAAGACAGTACAGAGGCAGTATTTGAGGAAATAACATCTGAGATTTCTTTTTAAAACTGAAGAAAGTTTACCAAACCTTGGATATTAAAAGATCTGCTAAGTAGCCATTTTGTAGCTGCATATTGGCAGTTTCATACGGTTCAACATCATAGAATGAATTCAAATCAACCCATGCCTCTGGGTATCATAGTAAAATTAGTAAAAAACTGAAGTTGAAGAGAAAACCAGGAAAGTAACCAGAGAAAATGCCTGTCAACCCAGAAATATAAGGCTCACTGAATTACTTTTCAAATGCAAAGATGAAATAAAGACATGCTGAGACAAAACTCGAGAGAGTCCAGCAAGAGGAGACCGTCACCAAGATATCAAGGGGAGTTCTTCTGACAAAGAGCTCCTCCTAGAAGCGGGAGATGCAGGAGGACATGGAGAGCCGTGAGAGCGGCAAGCAGGTGGTGAACTCACCTGAGTACTGTGTGCGTGGGGGGACGTGCGTCCTTCACTTCCAGCACCATGCTGGGTGCAGTGACCAGGCTAATGCTGTGATGAGTCAGGGATCCTGTTAGGAGTTCTAGGACGGCCACAAAGAGAGCAGCTAGCAAGGGAGGAGCAACAGGAGGCAATAAAAATAGTAGGAAGAAGACTAAGGGAGAGAAATGATAAGATGGTGGGTGCAAACCCCAACACACCCCGACGGTGTTGAGAAGTTGGGGGGGGTGCCTGCATGCCTGTGTAGGCTGAACACCTTGATCTTGGCTCGGGTCCTGATCTCGGGGTTGTGAGATGGAGCCCTGTGTGGGGCTTGGTACTGGGCGTGGAGTCTGCTTGGGAATCTCTCTCTCCCTCTCTCCCTTCCCCTTTGCCCCCTGCCACCCTGGGCTAAATGCTTCAACTGAAAATTAAAGATTGACATTGAAAAACCAAACTGTATTATGTGCTGTTACAAGAAGCCATCCTAAATGTGGGATACGAAAGACATGAAAATAAGAGAATGGAAGAGGACACCATGAAAACACCTACAGAGCTGGCGTAAGTGTACGAATGTGTGGAGTTGATTTTAAGTTGGAAGCGTGTTTAGGGATAGAGGGACTCGTGTGGTGACCAGGAACACACAGCATCATACATTTAATGCCTCTGATGTAATGGCAAAATACATAAAACAAAAACTGAGAGACTCAAAGGAAAGATAGAAAAAATGCACAATCACAGTTAGGCTTCAGTGTATCTCTCCAAATAATTGACAGCACAGACAAAAAACCACAAAACCAGCCTCCTAAATGCCCAGGAGATCTGGAGGACGAGACGAGCAGACTTAACCCAATGGACACACACAGAACTCACACCATCCAGACAGAACATGTGCTCTTTGCCGCTGCAGTATTTACTGAATTTACTAAAATTGATCACATGTTGGCAAAAAGTGTCCTAAAGACTGAAATCACTCAAAATGTTTCTATGACTCGAGGAATTAAGCTAGAAACCCATAAAGTTAACAGAAATTTCCTAGCTATTTGGGAATTAGCTACTCTTCTAAATACCCTATATATTGAAGAGGAAATCTCAGTAGAAGTTAGAACATATTTTGAACTGAACAATAATGAAAATACAATACTATAAACTTTGTGAGACGCCGCTAAAGCTACAGTTGGAAGAAAATAATGATCTTTCGTGCTTTGTCAGAGGAGAAGAGAAATTGAAAATAATCTGCATATCCACTGCAAGAATTTAGAAAAAGAGGAAATGGAACTTGAAGAAAATAATAAAGAACAAAGAATAATGTAGCAGAAAACAAATGTACAACAGAGAATGAGCAAAGCCCGTCACTGGCTCCTTAAAAAGATTTTAATATAAATTCATGACAAGATTGATTAATAAAAAAAGAGAAGGACCCCTTACTAATACCAGGGATGAAGCGTGGACATCACTATAGACCCTGTAGATGTTGACAAGACAATAGAGGAATATTGTGAACGATTTTGCCGTGAACTCATGCGGTGGCAAACTTAGGAATACATACGGTTCTTACTGTGCGATTCAGCCGTTTGGCTCCTAGGTGTGTTCCCAGCAGAAAGGATGCTGAGGTGTACGAAGGGTGTGTGCAGGAAAGCTGCGGCAGCTTCACCCCAACAGCCCCAGACCGCAGCGTCATCTACCGTGTCTGCGCGCGTGTCCAGAGGAACGCGCACGTGACCGTGTTCACACGACAGAGTGCTATGGAGAAATTACAGAACACCAACAGGGTCACGCAGACCAGTGCTGGTGAATTTCGCAAACACGACATTGAGAAAGGCAGGTGGGAAAGCGCTCACAGAGCGCGACTGCGTTTCCATGAAGTTGCGGGAGTCGGGGAGCGGCGCCGCTGCTGTCACTGGGGGCGGGCGTGCTTCTGGGTCGGGGTCTGTGTTTCGGTGGGTGTGCGCACTCTGAGAATTCTTCAGGCTGGCCCCCTCTCACGTGTGCGGAAGACGTGTCTTATTTTACTAAAATGTCCATGAAAATGTTTCTCCAGCCGTGGTAACTTTTGTAACGCTTTAAGCATATGGCAGGGGCCACAACAAATATTTCTGTCACCGATCTCCCAGAAAACCTTTGCAGAAGGAGACTGCAAGCATGAAGGGGCCTTCCCCCTCTGGTCAGGGACGGGGCCCGAGCCGGATCCGGCAGCCAGTGCAGCTCAGCGTGGGCCATGCACCCCGCTCCCATCCGCAGCGGCCTGCGTGGCTGGATCCGTGTAGATGCTTGTTGGCCGAACCCAGCTACGCTTTCTGCGCCCTGTCTTGTGTCATGGGTTGGGCCCCGTGCAGGCACGTCTACACGTCACGGCTTTTAGTCCGCAGGATGCACACTGACCACCTCCCCAGAGCGTCTCTTCTCCTTCCTGTCACACAAACGTCACACACGGTCTGGGGGGTCTGGAAAACGCATCTCCGTCGAGTCAGGGAGAACACTCGAAGGCCCTGACTTCAGCAGCTGAGTCAGGAGAGGTCATGTGACCCATGCCGATCCGATCAGAGCGATTCGTAGGACTTGGAGACTTCTGGCAAAGACCGCTTCTCCCCCTCAGGTGGGCGGGAAGGCAGGTGGGAGAGTGGACCGCCATAGTGACCCTCAGGATGGGGACAGCAGTGACTTCCCGGACACAGCGGGTGCGGAGCCGTCCTGAGGCAGCTGAGCCCGTGTGGAGCCCCACAGGGACGGATATACCACGAGTGTTCTTGTGAGGTTGTGCAACTTGTTTCACTTAAGCGCACGTAAAACAGACTCACACCGTCGCCGCCCCATGTCATACAGATCCTTCCAGTCGGTAGCCAGGGCCGGGGGCAGCCTTTTCCGTGTTCCTTCTGCGGTTCCCACTCAGTGTGATTCTCTTGTCTGCCGGACTTACAAAGCATTTCAGTTAAAGCGGGTCCCACATTGCGCAAGAAAGCTTGTTACCTCGTGTCGTCTTAAGGAGTGTCTAGGTCTGGGGAGCGTCCTACGCTTTTGGCCTCTGCAGGTCCTTCACATTCTACCCCCTGGCTCCTTTCCCTCTAAAGATTGCTTTTCTTTGGCGATTTGGGCTTGACATTTCAGACCCCGTTCATTCACAGTCTGCGCCATATTATGGGATCTGCTCCTGCATCAATTTGAATTCAGATGGCATCTAAGTGAAAAGCCTGTGCATTTAGTGAAAAGTCAGAAAGCCAGTCTGCTTCCATCATTCTGTACGTTTGCTTTCGGTTCTGACTGGAGCATTTTCCTCTCAGACCCGACTCTGCTGTTTGGAAGGGCAGCTTGAGCACAGCTGGGCCCTGGGCAACCTGGGAAGAGGTAGCCAGGACAGGACTGCAGGCGGGAATGGGGTGAGGCCAGTGGGAGCTGGTGCGCCTCCGAAGTCTGTGGGAGTGGAGGGTCAGGACCGAGGGCCGGAGCTGATGGACGGCGACAGGAAGTGAAGCTCATTGTGGAGCTCGATGGCGAGGGGGAGCCTGAGGCCCAAAGCCTAGGAGAGCAGTGATCGCTGGCTTGCGTGAGCGCTGGAACCCCGAGCAGCCCCCGGCTGCGGCAGGAACAGCTCTGACGCAGGACTGCGCTCCCTGGCCTCCCCTGAGGCTTCTGGTGCCCGGACATCTTCACGGATCTGCTAGAACGAGCCGCTGGGTCTCATATAAATACGTTCTTCCTGGAGACACCGAGCAGCCTGTCCTGTTGAGAGACAAAACCGTGTTCCAGGGGGTCTTGGCGCTGGAAAGCCTGTCCTCTGGGCAGTCACTGCCTAGGGCGCAGGGATAGTCAGTCACTGACTTGTCCTTGGCATGACCCATGTTACCCCCTGAAAAGCATCAGAAAGCGGATTTTTCAGTGACACCAAGTGTATGACAGGACAGTGCGTTAATGACAGAAGGAGCCAGAGCCCGGGGGTGGAGCCTTGGGGAAGTCCAGGCTTTGCGTCCAGACAGTTCCGCCGGGTCGGGCTGGGTTCTCCGCCCCCTCGGCTCTTTCCTGCGGCACAGATGTGCGGGCACTAGGCGGCAGAGCAAGGGCTTGGGCCGCGAGCGCGAGACATTCCTGTGTCCCTGTGGTTCCTTTCATGGCTGTGAACTCCCGCTGCTGCGGAAAACAGTTGTTTTTATCCGAAAAGACTCGGAGAGAAGTGAGTGGAATGCTGACACAGACCACTGAATCCCCCGCGAAATCAGGAGCGGACGTTGAAACGGAGCCGCGACTCCCTTCCCCGTGGGTTCGGGTTCCAGGCTCTCCAGACCCGCCACGGTCCGCCCAGTTCCTGACTGGAAGTGCCCACCCCGGCAAGCTGCGAGCAGGGGGATGCTGTGCCCCATCAGAAGGATTTTTGGATCATTTTTTAAGTTCTACTGAGGTTCCGGCTGGGTAACATCTGGTGCAGTGTTCATTGCGGGGTTTGCGACGGGGTCTCTGTAGTTCTCTAAGGACCGAAGGTGACTCTCGTGAAATGACGTTAAGTGAGCAAGGGAGCTAAGTTATGTAAATAACGTGATCCCAAGCAGGAAGGGGTTCCTGAAAGGGAAAATAAAAAAGGAAATAAGCCCGAATGCTAAGGCAGTTCCTCCGGTTGGCGGTTAGGAGCGTCCGCTTCCTTCTCTGTTTGCCGTGTGTCCGGACGCTTCAGGGAACAGCCTTCGCGGCTCTCGGGAAGGGCCTCTCTGAGGGCCTCCCCGTCGCGCGTGCTCTTCCGGGCTCTGAATCACACCGTCCCGGGATATATTCAGCGCCTCATGCTTCCCTACTTAAAAAATTACTTTTTAATTTTTGCCTGAAGTAGAATGTTCGGTTTGCACGTCTGTCCTCTGGGAGCCGGGTTCGCACGGGGCTCCTGCTCACAGGTCCCCTGTGGGGGTTTGGGTCCTCAACCCCCTGTTTATCCCTTGATTGGAGGTGAAGAGCCCCTGAAACTTGGAAACCGAGCAGAATGTATCTAAACTGGGCAGTTTAGACACTGGGGCATCAGCTCAGCCACCAGCTGAGGAGTTGGATTTTAGCCCCTTTTCTGCTGGCAAATCAGACAGGACTTTCTCAGTGTGTAGCTCCGGTCTGAGCTGCAGCCCACAGGCCCCCTCCGGTCTCTAGCTTCTCCTTGGTATGTGCTTCCCAGCAGCCCATGCAGGGCGGGAGATCCTGTCTTGTCCAGTCCAGCCAGCTTCCTTCTTCCAGGGTCCATCTCAGGCCCCACCGCTGCCCTCCTGTGGGTCCGTACCGTCCCTTCTTTACCCAACACGTCTGCTTGGCCACCTAGTTAGGCCAGCCGACGCTCCCGAGCGGGGCTCTCTGATCCGCCGTCCCAGATCCGTGCCGATGGAGCTCGGTGCCCCCCTCTGTGCCCCTGGTGTGCTCGATGGCCCTCTAGGTCAGCGTGGGTGTCCTGCGGCACTCTGTCGTAACAGTGGATCTCCGCATCTGTCTCTCTACCACTGTGTCCATCAGGGTTTCCAGAGAAACAGAGTCAATGTGTGCGCCGCATCTGTGTGTCTGTAGAGAAATTTATGTTAAGGAATTGGTTCATGTGACCATAGGGGCGTGAGTCCAAAGTCTGCAGGGCAGGTCTGCGTCTGCGAACTCAGGCAGGAGTCCCTGCTGCGGTCACGGCCGAGTTCTTCCCGACACCCAGCCTCTGCTCTCCAGACCTTCCTCTCACGGGATGGCGTCCCACATGATGGAGGTCACGCCCTTCAAGTCAGTGGCGGTGGCTGGCAGTCCCGCTTACAAGACAGCGTCACAGCTGCATGCCTGTGTCAGTGTTCGTCAGTGTTCAGTAGCCGGGTGTGACCGCTCCCCAAGCCCACTTACGTGACTGACCAAGCAGGACCAGCTGGGGACCCCTCCAGCGGCACGTGCCTCAGACCCACTGAGGAGGACCCGGGAGGGTCAGGTCTGTAGTTCGTCTTCGTCTCCAGCAGTTAGGGCCCATCTCTCTGCGGTTGCACGGAGCAAGGCGCCCTTGGGCAGTCAAAGCCGGTGTGCTCTCATTACAGACTTCCGCAGCGGGAACGTGTTGCTGGGCAGAGTTTCTGAAAATCAGGTCCGTCTTTGCTCCTTGAGTGAATTCCATTTCAGCTCAGCAGGGATCAGTGCAGCTTCTTGTTTTATCTGTGCGTAGCGTCCGCTCGCGTGGCAGCTTAATGAGGTCAAGCGGAGAATGGACTGCCCAGTGGCCAGACCAGCGAGACCACTCAGCCCGCTGCCCGGGCCTCTCTCCTTGTGGGGACACACTGCGTGAGGCGCTCCTGGGCCCCGCGTCCTCCTGTGTCTCCTCCTGTAAAAACCACTTGGCGTCTTGGGGTGGGAGACCCTGGGCGGGCACGGTCAGCCTGGAGCGGCCCGCCAGGTGCTTCCCAGGGTGGGCGTGCCACGTCGAAGCTCCCAGACTTTTCGCGCGCTCTCTACGCCCTCCGGTTTCATTTTCTTCATCTATAAAGTGCAAATAAGGAGTTACTGCTTCAGAGGGGAGTGTAAAGATTGAGTGAAATGAAACTATTGAGACAGACACGCAGCGCATCCTAGCTTCGTGTGTGACGGAGTTCCGGTGCCGTCTCTGTTCTCCGGGCCTAGCCGGGCTGTCACGTCTCTGCTCCCGGATCCCCTTCGGGCACGGGTAGGAGCCAGACTCACCGCCAGGGTCCCCTCCCAGAGGAGTGCCAGGCGGAGCTGAGCGCTCGGGGAAGAGACAATCTGGGACTCGGCTGTCGCCTCGGGGAGGATCGGGGAGAGCCCCACGGACTTCACCGCGGGCCGTGTGCGTTCCAGAGGACTCTAGGCTCACACACCCCTGCAGCCCCTCGGGCAGGCGTGGTCCCCGGTGTCACGTGCTCCGGGTCCCCCGAGGCCCCACGTGCACAGCCGGCACAGAGGACGTGGCTTCGCGTCCTCCCCCTCCTCACCAGCGGGTCTCCTCTTGCTCCTCCGGGCTGACTCCCTGCGCAGGCCGCTCCTTTGTTATCTTAAAAAGTGAAATAAGTCAGAGAAAGGCAGTTACCCTATGACTTCCCCCACTTGTGGAAGTCCAGAAACAAGACAGGATCACAGCGGAAGGGGGGGAGAATAAAATCAGAAAATTCGAGAGGAAGGGGCGCCTGCGTGGCTCAGTTAGGTAAGCGTCTGCCTTCGGCTCGGGTCATGGTCTCAGGGTCCTGGGATCGAGCCCCGCATCGGGCTCTCCGCTCCGCGGTGGGGAGTCGCTTCTCCCTCTCCCTCTGTCCCTTCCCCTCACTTGTGCTCTGTCTCTCAAATAAATAAAATCTTAAAAAAAAAAAAAAGGAAAGAAAATCAGAGAGGGAGACAACCTGTGAGACTCCGAACTCCAGGGCCCAATCTGAGGGTTGCTGGGTGAGGTGGTGGGGTGGGGTGACTGGGTGAGGGGCAGGAAGGGGGCACGTGATGTGCTGAGCACCGGGCGGCTTTATTTTTTTAAGATTTTATTTATTTGACAGCGAGAGGGAACACAAGCAGGGGAAACAGCAGAGGCAGAGGGAGAAGCAGGCTTCTTGGCTGAGCAGGGAGCCCCACAGGGGGACTCGATCCCAGAACCCTGGGATCATGACCTGAGCCGAAGGCAGACGCCTGACCCACTGAGCCCCCCAAGTGTCCCTGCGAGCACTGGGTGTTGTATGCAGTCGTTGAATGGAATTATTCAACTCTAACCTGAGACAGAAAAAGAAAAGAAAAGTGATGGTGTTTGACGTAAGTTCCATGCAGTCGCTCTCCTCAGGTTTTCTTGCTTTGGGCGGCCTCGCGGAGAACCAGGCCCGTGTTGGACTGGAATTCCCGTCCAGGAAGCTGGCTGTGCCCCGCCGGTGCTATCCCCCGTCCCTCGGTCTTTGGAGAGCAGCCTGGAGCGCACAGGGCCTGATAGTCTTGTCTCCTGGCCAGCTCCCGTGCAGGGGGCCTCCAGATACACCACACCAAGCGTGTTCAGGCCGGCCGGGCTCGGGGAAGTCACCGGGACGGGGTCCGTGCAGGGCTCGGCCGAGTCATGGGATGGGGTCTGCCAGGTGGTCACCAGGAAGCCTGTGCTTCTCTCCTCAGGCTGGGCTTGGTGCCGCAGGCCACAGGGTTCAAGCGGCCTTTGCTGCTTCAGGTGGAGGAGTGGTTCTCTTCCTCGTCTTTTTCCTCATTTCCTTCTTTCGTTTGACTCTCTGGGAGACATGCAAGAGTCTGGGTTTGCATCTGAAATGAGGATCTGGCAGGTTTCAGAATCTTTGTAGTAAAGCTTGAAATCGGGTGACGTGATGCCGCCAGTTTTGTTTTTGTTTTTCAACATTTCCTTAGCAATTCGGGGTCGCTTCTGGCTCCATACAAATTTTAGGATTATTTGCTCCAGCTCTTTGAAAAATATTGGTGAAATTTTGATCGGAATGGCATTAAAAGTATAGATTGCTCTAGGCAGTATAGACATTTTAACAATGTTTATTCTTCCAATCCAAGAGCATGGAATAGTCTTCCATCTTTTTGTGTCTTCTTCAATTTCTTTCATGAGTGTTCTGTCGTTCCTCGAGTACAGGTCCTTTACCTCTTTGGTTAGGTTTATTCCCAGGTATCTTATGGTTCTTGGTGCTATAGTAAAAAAAAAAAAAAAAAAATAACAGAATCTTCCCGCTCCCGGCCACGTCGGGATTGGTAATTCGAGACGTCAGACGGTGTTCCGGAGCTGCCATCGAGGGGCTATGCCGATGCCTCTCTGTGTGCGTGTTCCAGTTCTCCCAAGCCAGAGCAGCCCGTGTCTCGCCGTGTGGGTGCCGGCTTCGCAGACAGGAAGCCCACCTCGAGTCTGCGGTGCTGGGGGTCGCTCTCGGGTGCAGCCGAATTTCCTTGCGGGCCGGTGAGGACACAGCTGGCCATCTCTGAGGCGGGGTTCCACAGGCTGGGGAAATTAATGAATTCCAGCAAAATGGCATGTTTTAATGACACTTTTTTTGTAGGTCCCCTTAGAATGATGGATTTTGCTGGGGTGTTTCGGTGCCGAATCTTGGTTTCCCGTGGGCACCCCGGCTGGTCTCTCAGAGCTCACCGGTCTCCAGTCTCGGCAGGACCTTCTCGCCCTGGTGGTGAAGGAGGACCTGACTACGATGGTTAAGACAGCTTCATAGCTGTGCTCCAGACCTGCGGAGGGTAGTGATGCCGTTTTCTGCACCGCTACTGACGAGCACGTGGCAGGGGATGTTTGATCCCTGCTTCTACGGGAGCCTTCAGATTTCGGTTCCGTCCCGTTTGCATCCAACAGAACATACGGCTCTCAGGCCAGCACAGAACATACTGGAGAGAAAAACCCAGCAATTGGCTGCGCTATTCAGCTTCATTTCTTTCCCACTTTCATGGAAACCGTAAGATTGTTTTTGTGTTTCAGATCAAACATGTTTCTGAGCAAAGAGTACATTACCCAGCTGTCCTCAAAGCCATTACTTATCACTGTTCAAATTTAATCCCAGCCATCTGTTCATTTCTTTCTTTCCATTTCGGTTTCGGGCACGTCACAGGAAGGCTGCTTCTTGACATATCTCACTTGGAGAAACTACAAAAAGGAAAATATGTCAGAAGCGTTCTATAACATTTTGTCGGTGCTTTCTGCATAAATAACTAAAAGTTGTATTCCACTTCGGATTCAGTAACTCTGCCCTTACCCCAGCCTAAAACAAATTTGAAGACTCCAAGAAGCAAAATGAATCTTCTATTAATATTTCTTCATGGGAGGGTCTCAATACTGGGCCACAGGTAAACTCCTTCCTTTTAATTGTGGTTTAGTTGGAGTTTTTATCTCAAGACCGAGACTAAATTACAGTATGTGGTGTATACACTACTGTGTTTCTAATTGCAATGTACCTGATAAATGTGTGTAACGGGCTTCTTTTTATTCCGAGCCTGGATCAGAATGTGAGCCCCACAGGGTTCAGGCTGTAGGACAGTTGTCACTCCAGAAACGCACTGGAATTCGCTGAATGTTGTCAGAGAGGGACCGTGGCAGAAGCGGGCGTGTGGTTGCTTTCTGAAAGCCGCACAGGCTTTGGAAATGTCAAGAAGATAATGGGTGGAATTTTTCCACTGACTCTTTTGGAACCTGGGGTGTTTTATTCCTGAGGACTGTGGCCCCGTGGGGCATGACACATCTGTGACGCAGCCATGCTGGGACTGTGGACACATCTCTCTACAAAGAGTTGGGCCGAGGCTGCCTCGCTCCGTCCACAGACCCCCCCGTGGGACACGTTTCACGAATGGGGCTGCAAGAGAAGGGAGACGAGAGGCGTCAGTCAGGCTGATTTTCCTGGAAGTCTGTGTGGTTGAGAATGAAGATACTGTTTTCGTGATTCACGTCAAGCCCCTGTCTCTGGGAAGGGAAAAGAACTCAGAAATCATGCCTACGTGTGTAAACTGGTTAGCCGTAATATTCGAGAAGCCTTCCCTTCTCAGAAACCCCTCTTGAGTTGAAAGCATGAGACCGCTCTGCAAATATGTTGATCGTGTTTGCGTTTGAGTAAGAGGGAGGAGCATCTGCCCGCCCTCTGCATAATGCAGCCCTGGACGCCCCCACCCTCGAAAGACAAACTGAGATTTGTTTCTGAAAAGAGCCCCCAGGAGACCAAGGTGTGCAGATCAAAGGGCATGTGTGGCCAGCACACCCACAACAGGAGGGTGCCCCGGGCCAGGGGCCAGGGCAGGTACCATTCACAGGACAGGAGCTCCTTTTTGGCCTGCTTTGGGAAGAAAAACAGGCGCTGGCTGTTTGAAGAGAGAGAGACTCTTTTCTCTGTTCCTTGCTCACTTGCTGAAGTGCTTGTGTGCACATGGGACAGAAACCGATTATAATGTGATGTATTTCTTTTTCTCTTTGGAGACTTTCCTAATACGTTTGTAAATGTTAATTCCAGTACAGTTAACACAGTGTTCCACGAGCTTCCGCTGTAGGATGTAGTGACTCAGCGACTCGGCATGGCTCCGTGCTCTCCCCCTCATAAGGGTCCGCGTTAATCCCCGTCACCCATCCCCCCGCCCAGCCTCCGGTCACCTTCCGTGCGCTGGTAGTTAAGGGTCCGTTTCTGGTTTGCATCCTCTCTTTTCCCGTTGTTCCTTTGTTTCGTGTCTTAAATGCCACATACAAGTGAGCTCACAGGGCATTTGTCTCTCTGGCCTCGCTCAGCGCGACACTCTCCAGCTCCATCCATGGGCTGCAAACGGCAAGATTTCATCCTTCTTAGGGCTGAGTAACATCCCACGGTGCATACGACCCCATCATCTCTCTCCATCCTCTCCCCGCGGGCCCTGGAGCTGCTGCCGTCATCCGAGCACCGCAAACCGCCGCAAAAAGCACGGGGTGGGGGGGCGTCCTTCGGATCCGGCTCCCGCCGCGTTCGGGTGGACAGCCCGTGGCGCGGTCACTGGCTCTTAGAGCCGCTCGACGTTTCCCTTTCCCAGACCCCCCACGCTGTTTTCCACGGTGTCCGCCAGCTCGTCCCGCCAGCAGCGTGCGAGGGAGCCTTTCTCCCTTGTCCTCCCAACACCTGCTGTCCTCGTGGTTTCGATTTTCACGGTTCCCATGGGTGTGAGGTGGTGCCTCGTCGCGGGTTTGATCTGTGTTTCACGGATGATGTGATGTTGAACATCTTTTCTTGTGTCTCTTGGCCGTCTGGATGTCTTATTTTTTTTTTTTAAAGATTTTTTTATTTATTCACTTGACAGAGATCACAACTAGGCAGAAAGGCAGGCAGTCAGAGAGAGAGGAAGGGAAGCAGGCTCCCCGCTGAGCAAGGAGTCCTACGTGGGGCTCGATCCCAGGACCCTGGGATCATGACCTGAGCTGAAGGCAGAGGCTTTAACCCCCTGAGCCACCCAGGTGCCCCTGGATGTCTTATTCTTTAGAGAAATGTCTGTTCATGTCTTCTGCCCATTTTTAAATTGGATTATTTGTTTTTTGGGTGTTGAGTTGTATCAGATTTTTAAAAAAAGATTTTATTGATCCGTTATGACAGAGAGAGAGAGCACAGGCAGGGGGAGTGGCAGAGGGAAAGGGAGAAGCAGGCTCCCCGCTGAGCAGGGAGCCCAACGCAGGGCTTGATCCAGGACCCTGGGATCACGACCTAAGCCGAAGGCAGTTGCCTAACCCACCGAGCCACCCGGGTGCCCCGAGCTGTATCAGATTTTATATATTTTGGATATTAACCCTTTATCAGACACATCATTTATAAATTCCTTCTCTAATTCTGTAGGTTGCCTTTTAGTTCTATGGCCTATTTTCTACACTGTGCAGAAGCTTTTCTTCTTGATGACGCCCCAGTAGTTCATTTTTGCTTTTGTTTCCCTCACCGCAGGAGACCTATCTAGGAAAACGTTGCTCCAGCTGATGTCAGAGAAATCACTCCTGGTGCTCTCTCTAGGACCTTTATGGTTTCAGGCCTCACATTCAGGTCTGTAATCCACTTTGAGTCTGTTCTCGCGCAGGGTGAGAGCAGGTGGGCCAGTTTCATTCTTCTTCACGTAGCTGTCCGGTTTTCCCAACGGCATTTCTGAAGAGACGGTCTTTTTCCCATTTATTTCTTGCCTCCTTTGTCAAAGATTGATTGACGGTGTGATTGTGGGTTTGTTCCTGGGCTCTCTACTCTGTTCCATTGATCCGTGTGTCTGTCTGTGCCCGAACCATGCTGTCTTGGTGACCTCGGCTCTGCAGTGTCCGCACCTATAATACTTCCAGGTTTGTTTTGTTTTATTTCTTCAAGATTGCTTGAGCTCTGCACGGTCTCTTGTGGTCCCTACACATCGTAGGGCGGTTCCAGCTCTGTGAGGACGACGTCGGTGTTCGACGGTGCTTGCATTACGTCTGCCGACTGCTCTGGGCGGTTGAGACACGTTCACGTTTGCTCTTCCAGCCCATGAGCGGGGGAGGTCTTCCCGTCCATGTCGTCTTCAGTTTCTCTCATCCGTGGTCTCTGGTTTTCAGCGTACAGGCCTTTCGCCTCCTTGTTCAAGTTTATTTCTGGATATTTTTATTATTTTTGATGCAATTGTAGATGGGATTGTTTTCCTAATTTCTCTTTCTGTTACATTTTTAGTGTATAAAAATGTAACAGATTTCTGTATGTTGATTTTGTATCTTTCAACTTTACTGAATTCATTTATCTGTTGTAGTGGATTTTTGATGGAATCTTTAGGGTTTTCATGTCATCTGCAAATAGTGAGAATTTTACTTCTTCATTACCAATCTGGGTGCCTCTTAATTCTTTCTGTTGTCTGACTGCTGTGGCCGGGACTTTCAGTCCTGTGTTGAGTAAGAGTGATGAGAGTGGACACCCCTGTCTTGTTCCTGACTTTAGGGGAAAAGCTCTCAGTTTTTCCCCACTAAGTATGAATCGTCACTGTGGGTTTTTCATAGATGACCTTTATTCTTTGAGGTATGTTTCCTCTAGACCTATTTTGTTGAAGGTTTTATCATGAATGGTTGTTGTGCCTTGTCAGATGTCTTTTCTGCATTTATTTAAGCGATCATATGGTTCTTATCCTTTCTCTTATTATGATGTGTCGCGCTGACTGACTTGATTGCACCACCTTGCACCCTGGAAATAAGGCCCACTTGATCATGGTGGAAGATTTTAACAAGTTATAGTTGGACTTGGTTTGCTTCTATTTTGTTGAATATTTTGCACCTATGTTCGTCAGAGATGCTGGCCTGTAGTTTTCATTTTTTTGGTGTCTTAATCTGGTTTTGGAGTCAGGGTCATGCTGGTCTTACAGAATGAATTTGGAAGTTTTCCTTCCTCTTGTGATTTTGGACTAGTTTGAGAAGAATAGGTATTACCTCTTCTTCAAGTGTTTGGTAGAATTTGCCCGTGAAGCCGTGTGGTCTGGGACGTTTGTTCGTGGGGAGTGTTTCCATTACTGATTCGATTTCACTGTGGGTTATCAGTCTGTCAAATTTTTTGTTTCTTCCTGCCTCAGGGTTGGTAGGTTGTGTTTTTGGGAATTTATCTATTTCTTCTAGGTTGTGTGATTTGTTGGCATATAATTTTTCATGATTGTTAGTTATTTGCATTTCTGTGGTGCTGGTCACGATTTCTCCTTTTCCATCTGTGAGTTTGTTTATTGGAGTCCTTCATCTCTCTCTCCTCGCCCTTGCTTTTGTTTGGTTTGTTGTTGTTGTGTTGAGTCCGGCTGGAGCTTCATGGATTTCCTGATCTTTCAGAGAACCAGTTCCTGCGTTCGTTGATCTGTTCTGCTGGTTTTTTGGTTTCCATTCCATTTCTTTCTGCTCTTTAGTATTTTCTTCCTTCTGTGGGGTTTGGTTTTTTGTTTTTGTTTTGGGCTTTACTTTTTTTCTAGCTCCTTCAGGTGTAAAGTTAGATTGCTTACTTGAAATTTTTCTTGCTTCTTGAGGTGGGCCTGCACTGCTCTACACTTTTCTCTTAGAACGGCCTGTGCTCATCGCGGAGATTTTGGACCATTGTGTTTTCATTTGTCTCCATGTATATTTCCATTTTCTACTTGATTTCTTGGTTGGCCTGTTCACGGGTTAGTAGGTATTATTTAACCTCCATGGACTTGTGGTCTTTCCAGATTTTGTCTTGTGGTTGATTTCACTTTCGTGGTGGTCTGGTCAGAAAAGATGCGTGGTAGGACTTTGGTCTTTGGATTTGTAAGGCCACACTTGTTTTGTGGCCTAATATGTGGTCTGTTCCGGCGGGGGTCCATGTGTGCTTGGAAAGAATGTGTGTTCTGTGTTAGGATGGAATGTTCTGAACGTCTCTGTTAAGTCCATCTGGTCCAGTGTCCCATTCGCAGGCACTGTCTCCTTGTCGATTTTCTGTTTGGGTGATGGTTGCGTTTATCTCCACGAGGCATTGGACTTCTCTGCTCTTACTGTGTTACTGTGGACTGCTTCCTTTGTGTCAGTTAATAACTGTTAATACACTGGAGGGCTCCCTGTCGGGTGCATAAATATTTATAATTGTTGTATCTTCTTGTTGGATTGGTCCCTTCGTTGTGGTCTAGTGCCCTTCTTTGTGGAGAGCTTTTGGATGAAATCATGTGCTTGAGAGCATAACAATTAGCAACGTACTGGGCTTCCAGTGAACGTCTGTGAGTAAATAACGGGTAGGAAAAGTCTGTACCTGAGGTCGGTTTTCTGTCTGTCTACACTGGTTGTAAAGGTTTTTTCTTTTGGGAGTAGGCTTTGAAACAGAGACACCCCTTGCTTCTAGATTGTGGATGGTGAAATAATGAAATGCTAAGCTTCCAAAGACTTCAAAACATTATTTGCAATCTCAGAAATCTCTTGTTGGTGAATATTGGCAAAGTAAAGTGATAGTAGGCTTGTTAATTGTGCTGTTTACTTGGAGCGCTCGAGGCACATCCATCATTCTAATTTTGCTTGGCCGCGCTGCTGACTGGCCTCCTGGCACGAAGCGGAAGACGAAGGTCTGTGCGAATCAGTATCAATTCTTCAGGAGTAACGAGGGAAAGAAAGAGCTGACGCTCATTTGACTTTCCACTTTAACAATGTTTCTGAGAAGCTGTGCATTTTTTCTGAGCCCTAAGGGCTCCCCAGTGCCCTTGATACAGACTTCCTGCATCTGTGATGCGTAATTAAGGCAGAGAAGGGATGTGGCTTGTTACAGTGTTCGTTATGTTTGCAAAACAGCCATTTCCTGAAACGGGCTTCACGTGGGGAAAACTTAGCAGGCGTGCGCTGTCCTCGCAGCGGTCTCCGAACAGGGAGGTGCATGAAGATGCTGGTGGCCCGTCACGGGAGCCACGCTGCCCAAGGCACATGCTTTCACTCTGGACAGTCTTTCCCTCAAAACGCGGCCGTGCTGTGGGTGTGCCTAGACGCGTGGGCACACAGAATGCTGCACGAGATGGCGAGAGGAGCAGAGGCACTCACAAGACCAGAGCCGGCCCTCCCCACTCTGCACGGAGACGTGGGACCCTGGCGAGGACAGGCATGCTGACGCTGGGCACAGTGACCACTGCTGGCCCGTGGGGGAAATTACTGTGACTCTGTGACATTTACAGGTTTCTGTAAAAACATAGACTCTCTCACTGCTGGTTATCCTCGTATAGGGCAGTGAAACACGCTAACATTGGGTTAGTACCCTGTAACTTGCAACATCAAAAACACAGAGAGTGAACGTGTCCCAAGTCCGGTTTGAACTGCACTCGCTTTCTTGCATTCTAGCTTAAAGATCTGAAGACAGCGTCCTTCCTGGGACGCGGTAAGCCATCAGGCACCTCTCTAAGTTTGTATCCGCCTCCGGAGAGTACCCCTGCGTATCCAGGGCTGTGAGCCAGGTCCCAGGGGCCCTCTGGTGTCTCCGGCGAGCTCCGCCTCGGTCTCTGCCTCCTTTCCCCACAACCACACCCCTCATCCGTGCCGTCGAGCCGCCATCCTTCGTTCCCGCCGCTGCGCCTCTGGAGGCTCCCGGACAAGGCTGTGTCCGCATCCACCGGGCCAGCTGCCTCCTCTGCAGTCCCGTCAGCATCTGATTCAAATCCCACGTCCCGCACCGCCGGCTCTCACTCCTTTTCTTCACGTTCCCTTTCCTTGGTCAGTTCCCTCTTTCCGAGTGTCCGTTCCTGTGGTCTGTCCCCCGAAGACGAGGAGCCAGCCCCCGAGGTGCCTTGCTGTCCGTGTGCGCAGCAGGAAGCACGCACCGTGGCCCGTCCCCGACGACCCTGGGCAGACTGCGGTGGTGGGCGTGTCGGCTGGTGCAGGCGCGGTGATGTGTTCATGGGGACCTGGCAGTGAACTCTTTCCTGGAGGCAGTCGCCATGGCCGCTGTACCGTGAGGACCGAAGTGCGGACCCCCCTGCTGGGTGCTGGGGCCCGGCACGACGAGCGGCCGAGCGAAGCCTCCTGCCGTCCCATCCTAGACGTGGTCCCAAATCCGGCTGAGTGAGTGCCACCAAGCTGTGTACGTGTGTAGACTGTCTCGGAGGTCAGTGGTCAGGTTGGGGAGACGTTCGTGTGTAGGACTTACTGTTCAGGAAACCCCCGCCAAAGTCAACATGGGAGAGAAGAAAGCCGGGACTCAGTGGACGGCGGTTGCTACCAGGGATGTCGGAGGTGGAAATGACAGGGACGTTTGCGCGGGGGGTGGGACCCAGAGGACAACAGATGCAGGGAGTTCCCGCCCTTAAGGCTGCAGCGTCTTTGAGGGGCCGCCTAGCCCCTGTGGGTGATGTTCTCTCATTGAAGGTCCTTGTAGGCGCCATTTCATAAACTGCTCTGAAGTCTTGGTGACTTGCTAAGTCTAGGCTGAATCACCCGAATTAGCTTAATTTCCCTTTAGACCTTTCTCATTGATCAGGGAAGGAGCCCGGTTGAGGGTCTCTGATGCCGGCTCTCCTCACGTGGGGGGCGCTGGTGAGTCACGGGAGGGCCGGGGAGGAGGCTGGTGGGAACTGGTGTGCAGTTTGTGTCGGCTCAACGGCTGCGGCGTCTTCTGTCTCTACCGCTTGTTCAGCCGCTAGGCGAGATTCTTACAAAGCCGACGCCGAGGCGGCCCCAGACCAGCCACATGAGCGGCTGTGGAGCTCTGGGACCCGAGCGTCGGCATCTTCAGGGTCGCTGGGAGCTTCCGTGCGCAGCCCGGCTTGAGGGGCCCGAGGGCGGGGCCAAGGTGATCCCCAGACCCCGCGGCAAAGCCTCTGGCCCTAGCCTGGCCACAGCGGGCGGGTTGCTTGGGGTGATCTGCTGGAGGCCTCGTTCTTCGGGTTCCCAGCTACTTGCCAAGCAGCTGTGAGCGGCCCGAGTGGTCATTAGAGAGAAAAGTGGATTCGGGGAGACGCAGTGGGAGGCGCAGTTTATGGCCACGTGGTCCATCCGGAAAGCGAGCCGAACTGCTCGGCTCCGTTGAACAGAACTGTGCCAGCAGCCGCCCCGCTCGGTTCAGTGCCGGCTCCAGGCTGGCTCAGACGGTCGCTTTCTTGTCCCTCAGACGCGGGGGGAGCTGCGAACGGGCTCCTCTGAGACCCCGGCAGTGGGACGGCTGTGGAAGGCTGGAGAGTGCCCTGGAGAGCTGCTTCGGGGGACGCCCCTACCCCTCCTCCCATCCTGCTTTCCCCGGCCCTCGGGGTATTAGCGGGAGCCCTGAAGGCCGAGCGGCGCTGGCGTGGACGGAGCGGGAGAGCAGCGCAGTGTGGACGAGCCTGCCGGCGCGAGGGCCTCCGGGTGAAGGCGTTGCGGGTCGAGGGAGCAGGCGGCCTCTTCAGGAGGGTCCGCAGGCGGCTGTCCCGACGGGTCGCTTCCCGCTGAGCCCGAGGACGCCTCGTTTCTTCGCCGTTGCCTCGCTCACGGGTGCAGTTACCGTAGTGAAATTCGGTGCAGGAGGACGGGATGAAATTCTGTTTTAAGGCTCTTTCTTCTCTCTGTGGTGAAGGCCTGAGGAGTCGTTCACGTCCTGCTCCGTCCCGCTCCGTCCCGAAGCCGTCCGGGGCTCGACGCGTCAGCCCGTTCACTCCCGAATCTACCCCCCGCCGAGTCCCGGCTCAGCTGCCTGGTCCGGGCTCCTGCCGCGCCGGATCCGCTCCCTGCCCCGGGGCTGGCGGTGAGTCGTTCATTCCGGCCTCGCTTGGGTCTGTCGAGGATGTGGCCCCGGGGGCCCCGGTTCCCCTGTCGCATGAGAGCACCGTGGCGCTCCGTGTCCTGTCAGGTGTGCGGGAACCACGGCTCGCGCCCCTGCTCGCACCTGCGTGGTGGCGGTGGTCAGGGGACCCTGACTGCACCCCGGGGAGGCTGTGTCAGGAGCAGCCGGGCCTCACGGGCCTAGTGCACAGGCCGTGCCACGCAGGTGAATTCCAGGTTCTCAGGCCACCCCGTCGCTTAGGGCGCAGGGACCAAGTACGGGCTAGGCGCTCCTCTCTGACCCACGGAGGTCCCCGGCAGTGCTTGTCTGGGAGAAAGCCCAGCCGCTTGTCGCTGTGGTGAGCAGGGAGCCGTCCAGCCGTGGCTCTTGCCTTGGCTGGCTCTAGGCAGGCAGGTTGGAAAGCGCCGCGGGGTGGGGTGTTACCTGCTTCGGCCGGGAGCCCCCGCACCGTGTTTGCTGGAAGGTGTTTTGCCTCGTGCTGGTGTGGGCTTCGTTCAGAGGCGAAGTGAGCTGTGGAGAGACTTCCAGGCTCCCTAGCGCTTGGCTTCTCCTCCTTTGTCTCACACCCTCTACGGCTTGTTACAAGGTACCGAGGACTGTTTCAATCCTGAGCTAAACTTGGGTCCAAACTTGGTCTCCTGCTCTAGCTTCTCTACTAGGTCCTCAACCGGCGCTTGCTCTGGTAGGCTGGAATAAGGAAACAGGAGTGTGCCCTACGGACAGTGGAGAAGGACTAGCCTTTGAGGGAAAGGCCTGGGTGGGGTTGCTGACTGGGCCTCCCCCAGGTCCAGACACGCGGGAGCCCGTGCCACGTGCACAGCACCATCGGGGCATGGGGGCCGCAGACTGCCTTACTGGGTTACACAGACTCTGTACCCAGACAGACCACAGGGTGCTTACCTGGCTGGGTGCCCCCCAGGGCCTCTGCGCTGACCTCCAGGGCAGCAGGGGAGTCTGTCCTCTGTGGGACGGGGGTTGGGTAGGCCCTGACCTGGTGGGGGGGGCAGCTGGAACTCCAAGGGGGTCCTGACTTCTGTGCATGAGGCTGGAGCCCTGAGGGGTGGCCCTGACCTCTGGAAGAGAGCCCAACTTGCAAGGGAGCCTTGGCTCCAGAGCGCTCCTGGGGTAGCTTCTTGCCTTGGGCTCCTGAGGTGGGCAGCATAGGCCTGGGTGGCGGTTTTCCCGACCCCCTTGACTGCGGAGGATTGACGGTTGGCTGAGTTTCCCAGTGTGGAGTACAGAGTGCTCTCAGCAGGCAGAGGACGTCGGTGTTGATCTTCTCCCACACCAGTCCTTGCTACTGGCATGTGGGGGTCGATGGGCAGGGGATCATCTGTTGGGAATCAGAAGGGGCTTTCCTCAGGCACAGTTGGCCCTTCACCTGGAGTGGAGCTGAGGATGGTGGTGGGTCTCCAGGCGGCCTTGCTGCCCCGGCGGGAACAGTGAGTGCAATGGGTTGAAGCTGCCACGCCGCTGGGACATCTGGGAGCTTTCCCTGGTCCCCGCGCTCTCCGCAGTCGGGAGATCTGCCTGTGGTGGGCAGAGCACGCAGACCCCGACTCTAAGGTGTGGAGCGACCACCACGTCGTCTCTGTGATCTTCCGGAGCTGTGGTCCTCTAGAGGAGAACACCCAACACCCGCGGCCTTGTGCAGTGAGCAGACTCTGTATTTTTAAAGATAACGAGCTTCCTGGTTCTGGATAGGACATTTTATTAACAGACAATACGCTAATGAGTGCTGGTCTCTTGGCCTGAAAATAGCTGTTTTCAGATGTTAATTAGAGTTGATTACACATGTGAGGTTCCTAGCAGCTGCTAAGGCAGGACATGGCGTAAGTCCCTGAGATGACAAGCGTGAGCCCTCTATTTTCTCGCTGCATTTGCAGACCCAGCGGCTGCAAACCGTCGTGGCTGTTGGTCCTTCCTCACAGCTCCGGTGAGCTTCCGAGACATCTCTCGGGCACAGGTCCAGCAGGAAGCTGCCCTGCCACTGGCCTTGTGGTTCCAGGCCCTCAGCCTGGGCCCAGAGACACCCGGAGCTGAGCGTGGACGGTGAGGGGTCTGGGGAGCAAGTTCCTGAGCTGCCTCCACCCAACTCTGGACGAGACAGGAAGGGGCACCTTTGAACCCAGCCTGGTCAGAGCCTTTGAGGGATGACGCGGCCGGTTCGAAGTGGTTTCTTGCAGGAGCCGAGGACTGGTCCCTCACTGGTGAGGTCTGACCCCAGGCCTGGCGGGCTGCTCGGGGGTGGCTCTGACCCTCTGAGCTGATCAGGGCAGGTGTGCCTTCTTCTGTTGGGGAGAGTGATGACAAGGGGGGCCTAGAAGGACATGGAAACCTTGCTGGGAAGAGCTCATGGGGAAGACGGAGCCACGAGAGACCCGTAGCCAAGAGAAGCAGGGCTCTGATTTCAGGCTTACCCTGGAATTTCAGGGTAGAAACCTTGGGCCTTCATACATCCTCATGCAGGTATAGGAAAAAACACCACCCACCACCAACAGAAAAAGCTCAAAGAAATGTGGGACACAAGAATAAAGTTGAGTTTTTATCGTGGTGTACATGTTGAGTTAGTTTGCTGGCTTACCCCCGAATCCGCAAATGACTGTTTGCTCTATAAGAAGATCATGCTGGATGCTGGGGAGATAATGGAGAAGAATGGGGTCCTGGGAGAGCCTGCAACAGTGGGGAGGAAGTTGCCCAAAGAGAAGGGGGTCCCGTTTGTTTTAGGACAGCCCAGGCTGTCAAATCGCTGAGGCAGAATGCCATGAAAATGGCTTCTCACAGGGTGAGAGACATTTGTCCCACACCATTACATGGGGACCTAATGACTCTGTGGTCACACGCCTTCTCTTCTGTGCTCTGTGTGTCTCTTCTTAGAAGGACACCAGTCCTTGCATTTTGGACCTGCCCTAAACCCAGGATGATTTTGTCTCAGGATGCTTGACTAATAACTCCTGCAAAAACCCGATTTCCATGTAAGGTCACATTCTGAGGCTCTGATTGGACATAAATCTTGTGGGGACACTGTTCAACCCATTGCAGAACCCTATTCCCAAAGGACTACAGAGCCGCTGGCATTGTTCTCACTTCAGGTTGGAGGAAACGATGCTTGGAGAGGTTGGTCTTGCTCAGAGCCTTTGGCCTGTTTGGGACGTACTGGGAGGCTCTGCCATTTGCTGGCCACCGTGCTCCCCAGAGCCCTAGAGCCGTAGCCAGAGGGGTCTGTAGCCGGCGGGGTCTGTAGCCGGCGGGGTCCGTAGCCAGTACTGGGGGTCCGCATCTACTCCGTCATCTCACTCTGTGGCAGGAGAGAGACTTGTTTGCGTACCGTTCCCTGGCAGGATGCTGATGGCATCTGGTGTCCTGGCCTCTGGGTCTCCTCCTCCTGCCCCTCCCGCCCCAGGGGACAGCATACACGTTCTCATCATCGTGTGAGGTGGATGCGCTGATGGTGGGGAGAGGGCGATGGAAAGAGGATGGTGGTCTTGGGTGGGAGTGCCTGCCCAGCACGTGCCTGAAGGCGAGTGGCCGTGGACAGAGGGGACTCAGAAGTAGCTGTGTTTTTCTTAAATGGTGCCAGAGAGGGAAGGTGTTCAAAGACCCTGGCGGTCACCAGCCAGTGCACTCAGGTTAATGTTTGCCGCCACCGGAGGAAGTCCCGGCTGAAATTCGGACCCTGGACCGCGTCAGAACACTGCTCAGATGAGCATCTGGCGTGGGTGACGCCACGCAGGCAGGCTCCCCGTCTAATGCGGTTTTCAGGAAACTTTGGAGAGCAAGTGCATGGCATCCGCTCAGAGAGGCAACAGCTTTCTTTCTTCTTAAAACTGGATTTTTTGACAGACGATGTCAACACATTTTTCTCAGCTCCTCACTTCAGTTCTTAAAATATTTCTCAGGTCCTGCGGGAAATGTTGGGAGGATCTGCACAGCTGCAAGGGCCCCTCTTCATCCGAGCTCTGGGTTTGCAGGAGTCCTGGGCCGGCCGCTGGCCACACCCCCGCCCTTGGGCAGGTGAGGGAAAAAGCCAGCCAGATGTTGGCTGCCCTCCAGACCTCCAGGGGCGTTCTTACCTTCAGAGGGTTACTTTGTGATGCTTCCTAAATTCCTGTGCGCAGCCTGGTCTCAGCCTCTTGCACCTCTGCTCTCTCTGGGCACTTCCGTCAGCGTGGAGCCGTGGCTGCGGGAGAACCTGCCTGCCTCTGGCTGGCGGCGGTGGTGGTTTCCGCCTGACGTACTTAGTAATACACATCACTTTGCAGAAATAAGTAACGAATACCTGCTTTCTCCCGGTTTCACTCCAAAAGAGTAGAAGAGCTTCCTGGGGGTTGCGAGAGAACGGTTTTCCCAGGAGAGAGGCCCGTGGGCTCGTGCCTTCGGGGACAGGGCTTCTTCTTCCTAAAATTCCATTTGGAAAATCCGCTGTGGCGGACCTACTGCTGCTTTAACGAGCTCCGGCCCAGGAAGAAGAACATCGTGGTCTTCTTCTGGTTTATTAAATTGAAAATATGCTTAAATGTATTCTTAATTTTCTCATTATTTTATTAATATTTTCTGCTGCCTCTGGTGGTGTTTGGTTTCAATCCCAAAGAAACTGTAAAGACATGTTCTGATTACAGAACCAAGAAGCATTTCCTTTCTGACTCAGAGACCACCAGATGTCAGTGTGACCTAATGAATAAAATCGCACCGTGTGGGTGCCTTTGTCATTCTGTCTGCGCATGTCCCTTCCTGTTGGACTTCGGAAACAAGGAGGAGCCTTACGGAGCCTGCACACGGGCCCTTCCAGGCCGCTGGTGGTAGCCCTTGTGGGAAGCATCTTGCTTTCACGCTCTTGAAGGTTTGTTTGCAAATAAATGCGTTGCGAATTCATTCTCCATCCTACTTAGCAGCACAACGTTTCAGGATCAAGGTTTTTGGAACCGTGAGCGCAGGCTTCCAGGTCAGCGTCACGGTGGCGCTGTGCCAGGGCTCTCGGGGTTCTTTGGTCTTACTGTGGGCCCAGGACCCCAGGGCTGAGCTTGCCTAACGTCTGAGTTCCAGGGGGGCCGGCCAGGGAGGTTTCCTGCCACTCCTCCTTCCAGGGCCCCTTACTCTGCGGCGGGAGGGTACTGGCTCGGGAAAGAACACGCAGCCAGTAGCTGAGTACTAACTGCGGGCCATTCTGTCCGTTCTGAGCCTGCGGCGTTTTCTCCACTGGACAGCTGAGGAGGCCAGATGGTTTGTTTAAAGTCACTTGTCTGTGTGCTTCTGAAGCTTTGCTGTCTGGGCCGTTCAGTACCAGGTGAAGGACACCAGCTGGAAAAGCAAACAGGGACGGGAGGAACGAGGTTTGAGTGCAGGAGGGGTGTGTGCGGGAAGCTGAGCTTGGAAGCAGCCGCTGTGGGTTCAGCAGGGACCTTTTAAAGGTGTGTGGACAGCGCAGCCCTGGGAGAGGGAGCCCGTGTCCACAAGGTCACCTGAGCGGTCACACAGCCGGGGAGTCACGGAGCTGCCGTTGGGGTTGCCGCTGGAGGTAGTGGTCGCTCAGGTGTGCCCCAGCTGTGGGCAGGCCTTCCTTCACGTGGAAAAAGGGCCTCTTGGGGCCCATGTGACGGGGGGCGGGTCCCATCATTTCTGCCCCTTGCACAGCGTTTCTGCCTCGCAACTGGGAAGGTTCCGGGTTTCCTGAGCAGAGCCTCTGCAGTCAGGTGGGTCTGACTTCTTTTTGAAGACTGGAAAGAACACGAATTTGGTTGAGGTCAGAAAAATACATTCTGAGCACTGTTTTGCCGCAGGGAGGGTTGTGTCGATAAAACACCGCTGGTCGGAAAAACTCTTGAACATCTGTTGTTTCTCCTGCCGGTTAGGGGTAGGCCCGCAGCTCCATTTGGGTATCAGGGAGGCAGAATGTGGGAGAAGCCGTGTCCTCCGGAGGCCGGTTCTGGAGAGCTTTTCAGGCGTCCTAAATAAGGAGACCTCGTCCCTCCAGGCCAAGCCCGGCTCACAGACGAAGGGAGGGATTCGGAGCGGGCTCTGTGGCCACGTCTAGCCTGAGCTCCCACATCTGCCTCGCAGGGAAGGGGATGTGGGACGCGCGTGTGCCCCCAGCTGAGAGGGTCCACCATGCCCACTTCTGGGCAGAGAAAGGCCCCAGCACAGCTTCCTGGGGGTGGGCACGGTGTGCCGACGGCCTGCTTGAGACCGGCCTCCGTGGGTGTGTCCATGTAGCGACGGGCTGTCGAAGGCCCACACGGAAACACGACTCAGGGAACGCAACCAAGCCAGTGCTGGCGCCGGGGTTCCCTGGGAGGGCCTGTCCTTGTGTGGGCTTGGAGATGTCTGCGTCCACATCTCAGGTCCGTTTCCCGTTCCAGAGAACTGGCCAAGGTGCGCCGCAGCCCTGCAGGGGCAGGAGGGGGCCCTCTTCCTCGTGCAACAAGGTGATGGGTTGTGACCTGTCCCCGGGCCTGCTGCTGGGCGGTCGTCACAGTAATGGGCTGAGTTGCCTCCTCGTGGCAACTCCTGCCAGTGCCTCTGGTCACCGCACTCGTCATCGTGAACCTGCTTCGCTGATCGTCTGGCTCCGCCTCCTGCCAATACCTGTCTTCTCTTCCCTTGTGGTGTTGCGTATCTGCTGCTCCTCCTGCCCGGGCGTTGGGACATCACACTACATCCACATCCAGAATCTTTGGGGGAAGTACACTCTAATAAGTGGTTTTCGTAAAACTAACTTTCCTTATCGTCACGGTGGTGTCTGTCATTGTGAAGGATTTGGAGGACCCACGGCGTCTGCAAGGGTTCATCGCGGTGGGCTCTCCACCCCAGTGCAACGTTCCCGTGTCCACGTGTGTCTTGTCTGTTTTTCTCTTTCTGGGTGGACGCACGAGCATTCACGCACGGAAGTCCCAGAGGACTCGAGACTGTTCACTTGCCTTTCAAACTGTATTCCATTGATTCGTTGAAGTTTTATTTAATCTAAGAGGTAAGGCGAATGTGCATTTGCTCCCGTTCAGCCGTCGTTGATTTTTCCCGAAGTGTGTTGTCCGGGAGACGGACCTGTGAGCTCTGGGGAACGTGAAGGCCCTGTCAGTCCTGTGGCTCCCCCGGGTGTGACTCCCGAGCCACGCACGTCACCCACTGCTCTCACCCCAGCTCGCCCTTCTAAGTGCATCTCTCCGTGGTGAAAAATTCTCACTCTCAGGAGTCGGAGTTCAATAGGGGCGTCCTCTGGCCACAGGTTCTCAAAACTGCTGCCCGGGAGAACGGAATCACTCTGCATGGCTGTCCATTCTCTTGGACAGCCGGGAAGAAGTAGTGTTTTTGGTCATACCTTGGAATTACTGTTCTTAAAATTTGTACACAAAAGGAAATTCCCCCACAGGCGTTTTGGTGTAATTTGTGTCTTTAGCATAAAAGGCTGCTTCATTTGCTTTGCTTGGGAGGCCCTGTCCAAGGTTCTAACGTGCGAAAGCTTTGCTGGGGCAGGTCTGTCCCTGTTACGTGCCTGAATGTGCATTTGGCCCTGCTTGGCCTCTCACATGCACAGCGGGAAGGCGTCACAATGCTTTAATGAGAAAATTTCTGAGCAGGGAGAGGTTTCTGAACAGAAAGGGGCAGAAGGCCCATGCTGGCTGCCTTGGGAAGGGCTCATGTAGAACATTCTGGGACATGGCCAACATGTGGGGGAACAGAATGGCAGGAAACTTGAGGGCCCCGCATATTTGATGGAGATGCGTGAAATCGGGAGTGGTGTGAAGGGAACAAATTGTGTAATAAGCAACTTTGCTCTTCACCTTTTCTGGGTCATGCGCTATTATGGGCTAAGTTGTGTCTCCCCCCAAAGTTTACATATTAAAATCTTAACCCCCAGTACCTTAGAACATGACCTTATCTGGAAATAGGGTTGATGCAAATGTAGTCGGTTGAGATGAGGTCAGTAGGTGGACCCTAACCCAAATATGACTGATACCCTTCTGGAAGGGAGGTTTGGACACAGGCAGACACGGGGCATAGCGATGCGAGGATACAGGTGGAGACAGCTGACTGTACAAGGAGGGAGGCCTCACCCGAAAGCAGCCCTGCTGACCCCTGCTGACCCCTGCTGACCCCTTGAGAAGTGGCTGCGTAGGTCCTCAGCCCTCGCCCCTGGCACTTGCCGTGGCGCCCAGCAGGCGAGCACACGCCCCATCTCCTGAGCTAAGATTCAGCTCCTGGTCTCTTCTGGGAGGTCAGTTGCACCTTCTTGCCTCTCCCCCAGCTGCCTTTGGATCTCAGACCTCTGACTCACACCTTTCCTCATGCGCTCACTCTTTGACTTCCTGCCCTGCACCGGAAAAGCTCAGCTTTCCGCTTGAGTGGGGAAAAGTGCTTATTTAGTTTTGGCTCCAAAACATCTTTTATTTGTTGTGCTTTTGGAAGGCTCTGCCGTTACCCTTAAGTGACAGTGCCGTTACCCTTAAGAAAAGCAGTGACGTCCTCTGGGGAGCGAACTACTGTCCTGACCAGGTTGCCGCAGCCGTCCTGTTGTAGTGGGAGCGGCTCTCTGGGAGCATTTTAAAGTAGACACACACAGAGTCCTGCGCTCTGGAAGGAAAGAGAAGTTGCAGATGAGGCTCCTGGGCCAGGCCTGGAGTCTCCCTGGCACCCTTTGACACTGAATATGAGTCCGTGCGGGCCTTGGAAAGGTAGGAATGGGGCAGTCTGGCTTTTCTTTCACGTCACAAGCTCTGTCCTGTCACCAGAAAGAGGCAGCAGCCACTTGGTTTTAACACACCCTCATGTCTGGCTGGTGAAGAACTGAAGCCCCCGTTCTGGGACCCAGAGGGGAAAACCATGGATAATCCACTTACATGCTGGGTCTTGAGAAAACTCTCAAGTTCGTTTTTTATTCAGTACGGACTCGCAGTTCTATCTTCTCTTCAACTACTACAAACCCTGAAATTCACCTAGACTCCGTAGCTATCAAGGGAAGATACTAGTGACACACAGTGACTGGAAGGAAAGGGACATTTCCCCTTGCACACACTTCTACAGATGGAATGTGGACATGGCCTGTGTTTCATCTCTCCAGCGGCCCATGCGTGATGCGTGTAGTCCCCTGGGTAACAGAGTCCATGTGTGCACGTCTGCGTGATGGCAGAGATGGGGGTGGAGGGGTGAGTTCCCCGTTTCCCTGCAGTTACCGTTCTGCTTCAGATGGCACCTCGGCGCTCGTGCTGCACATGCCGAACGCGCTTGGAGGGTCGAGGTGGATTGAAATGAAAAAGGCACCTATCGTGGTAGCCTCCTAGGGAGCCTGATAGGACGGAGACCAGAGCAAGGTAACTGGGTTGCAAGAGGAGCGTCTGGCTTTCTGCCTGTCTGCAGTGACTGTAGAGGTGTCAGACGGGAAGGCGGTTTGGAGGTGGATAAACCACCTGCACTCTGAATCACATTCTTGATCAGTAACCTGAAATGCACAGGAGGGAGAACTGGAACTCTGACATGTTCTGCCCCATGCACAGTCTGAGACACAAGCAGCCACACTGCGGGCTGACCTGCCGGGCTGGAGGCCGGGCCATCAATCCACTGTGCGTGGAGCCTTAGAAAGGAATTGTATCTTTTGTTTGCACAGTTTTCAGCCAACCTGAATTTGGCCATGAGGTAGGAAGGTGTGTCCTAGGAAATGGCACTATGGCAGGCAGGCACCTGAGCACCCTAGTTTAGTTCTGTTGTGAAGGATAATTCCTTACTACCTCGGGGAAGACCCTATACTGTAACTGTATCCGCAATGACAAGATGTGAAAATCCCAACTAATTTTCCAGCAGTCCTACTTGCAAAGTGTCATTGCAGAGACAGCAGTACCTGGGAAGTTCAGGCCTGTTGTTATTCTCTTTTGGCCCCCATAGCCCTGCAGAGGGAGTGGTAGTTCACGCCAAGTCAAGGGAGATTATAGTTATTACAAGAGTGACTGGGGATCACTTATGTCTGTCCACAAAAGACTAAATCACATACCGTCAAATTGCATACAAAACTTGTCTAGCACTCTTCAGTAGTAACTCAAGTCTTAGAATCCTTGGAGAAGTCTAAGTTTCAGTTGAGGGGATAAGTTTTATTAAAAACAAACAAACAAACCAGGAGGATTCTAGAAGATGACAGAGCAGGAAGCACGAGGAAACTGTCTCCCACCTGGACAGTAGCTGCACTGATCAGAATCCGTCTGAGCGACTATCTCAGAACTCTGGAGTCTGTTGAAGGCTAAAACTTCCCGGGGAAAGCTTGGAGAGTAAATTAGGATTAATTTTGGTCAGTTTCAGCTAAATTTCAGTTTAGCCCTGGAGCAGCTACCTGTCTCCCACCTTCAGTCCCTGGCAGGCAGGGACTTCCAGGGACTTTCCAGACTGTGTTCTGGAAATATTTGCATATGGCTTGTGCAGGCCAGCGTGGATAAAAAAGGCCTTGTCTTTCAGATCCTGGGGCTATGAGTTCTGATGCCTGACTGCTCCTTCTGATCACAATCATACAAATAGGTGGGTGGCCGTTGATGTTGCACCTCCCCCTCTGGCTTAAGTGACTTACATGGGATTTAAAGGGTCAGTACCCTACCTTTACTCCCTTCATTTGTCACCTTTCACCTTTTGGGAGACAGGTATTAAAGACTAGAAAATTCAAAAACAACTAGATATATGGGGAAAATATATTATACCTCAGGGTGATCCTTGGTGCAGAGACAGCCTACCATAATTAAAAAAACCAAAAACTATAACCAAAAAATTTACAAGACCCAGGAAATTATGGGAAAGGAGAATATGATTTTCAGAATTACCACATTATTAGATTCATATGTCCAGTGTACAACAATAGCAACAATAACAACAACAAAAATGACAAGACATAAAAAGAAACAGGAGAGTATGGGCCATTCAAAGGAAAAAAAAGATACGTCAACAGAAAGCGTCCTTGAAAAAAACCCAATGGTAGATCTATTAGCTAAAGAATTTAAAACAACTGTCTTAATTAAAAATGCTTAAAGAATTAAAGGACAATAGGAAAAAAGTCAGGAAAATGATGTGTGAACAAAGTGAAACTTTCAGTAAAGAGATAGAAAACATGAAAAGAAAATCTGGAGCTGAAAAGTACAATAACTGCAACAAAAATTTTTACTATAGGGATTCAAAGGCAGATCTGAGCAGTCAGAAGAACAAATCAGTGAGCCT
The DNA here is from genome assembly GCF_922984935.1 of Meles meles. Lineage (NCBI taxonomy): Eukaryota > Metazoa > Chordata > Mammalia > Carnivora > Mustelidae > Meles > Meles meles. The sequence continues at coordinate 952,743 of NC_060075.1, forward strand.
GAAGACAGGACAATGAAAATTATTGAATCTGAGGAACAGAGGAAAAGCACTTGAGAAAGAGTGAACAGAGCCTAAGGGATGTGTAGGATACCATTAAGCAGACCAAAATACACATTGTGGGAATCTCAGTAGAAGACAGAAAGGGGCAAAGAAAATATCTGAAGAAATAAATAATGGCTTAAAACTCCCTAAATTTGATGAAAGACACAACAGTAAATATAAAAGAAGGCCAATATACTCCTAAGTAAGACGAACCTAAAGAAATCCACACCAAGAAACACTGTAAGCTAACTTTCAAAAGCCAAATCCAAAGAGTGAATCTTGAAAGCAGCAAGAAAGACGCAAATTGTTGCATGCAAGGGATCCCAGTAAGAACATTAGCAGATTTCTCATCAGAAACTTTAGGGGCCAGAAGATCCTGGGTCCCTGTATTCAAAGTGTTAAATGAAAACAACTGTCAGCCAAGAATTCCATCTCCTGCAAAACTGTCCTTCAAAAGTGAGGCAGAGATCAGGACAGTCCCAGATAAACAAAGGTTGAGGGGTTCGTGACCTGAAGCTGTACTAAAGGGAACCCTACAAGGTGAAATGAGAGCAGACAGTAGACACTAGACAGTGACCTGAAGCTGTATGGAGAAGTAAAGATCTCAGAGAAGGTAACACATGGCCAGTGTAAAAGCTAGTATTCTTGTAACAATGGTTTATAACCATACTTTTTGTTTTCTACTTTATATAGGAGACTAATACCTTTAAAGCAAAAACCCCAGTTACTAGTGTAAAAGCTAGTATTAATAAAAAGCAGTCGTTAGTATTACTATAACTTTGGTTTGTAACTCCAAATCTTCTTTTCTACTTAATTTAGGCAAGTAATGCATTTAAAAATATTAATTTATTTTTGGGGGCATATAATGTATAAAGATTTAATTTTGTGACATCAGCAACTGAAAGGGGTGGGGACAGAGCTATAAAGGAATGGAGTTTTTATATGCTGCTGATACTAAGCTACTAAAATATAATTAGAATGGTATAATTTTAGGATGTTAAATCTCCATGGTACCACAAAAAGGATAGCTATAGAATATGCACAAAAAGAAATAAAGAAGAAATTTAAGTATTTCACTATAAAAAAATCAACTAAATTGAAAAGAAGACAGGAATATGAGAAATGAGGAACAAAAAAGCTATAGGTCACATAGGAGACAAATAGCATAATGACAGAAGGAAGTTCCTCCTTATCGGCAGTTGCTTTAAATGTAAATGTATTAAACTCTCCAATCAAAAGGCAGAGAATGGCAGAATGGATAAAACACATGCTCCAACTATATGATGTCTGCAAGAGACTCCCTTGAATCCAAAGACACAAACAGGTTGAAAGGGTGCAAAGTGATATTCCATGCATGTAATTAACAAAAGAGAGCAAAGGTGCCTATGTTAGTTTCAGGAAAATAGCCTTTAAATATTTATAAGAGATAAGGAAGAACATTGTATATTAATAAAAGGTTCAATAAAACAAGAAGATACAACAGTTACAAACATGCACCTTATGACAGACCATCAAAATACATGAAGCAAAGCCTGACAGAATTGAAGGGAGAAACGATTCAACAATAATTGTTGGAGACTTGAATACTGCACTCACAATAGTGGATAGAACAACCACACAGAAGATAAGTAAGGAAACAGGGGACTCAAACACACTATAAACCAACTAGCTCTAACAGACATTCATTGAACACTTAACAGCAGCACACACGTTCTTCTTAAGTGTACATGGGACGTTTTCCAGGATAGGCCGTACGTTTGACCACAAGTTAAGTCTCAATAGATTTTAAAAGATAGGGATTAGACAGAGTATCTTCTCCAATGAAGCCAAATCAATAGCAAAATCTGGAAAATTCACAATATTGTGGGAATTAAACAATACATTTTTAAACAACCAATAGATCAAAGAACAAATCACAAGGGAAATCAGAAAATACTTAGAGATGAATGAAAACAAAACCACAACTTACTAAAACTTATGGGACACAGTGAAGGTAGTGTTAAAGGGGAAATTTGTAGCTATAAATTGCTACATTAGAAAAAGGGGAAAATCTCAAATCAACAAGCTAACTTTGTAACTTAGGGAACTAGATAAAGGAGAGCAAACTAAACTTAAAGCTAGCAGAAAAGAAGGAAATTGAAAAGATTAGAGCAGAGGTAAGTAAAACAATAGAAAAACAATAGAGAAGATCAGTGAAATCACAAAAAGTTTGTTCTTTAAAAAGATCAACAAAATTGACAGACCTCTTGCCAGATAGACCAAGGAAAAAGAGAGAAGACTCAAATTACCGGAGTCAGAAATGAAGATGAGTTTCTGATTCTACAGAAATGAAAAAGATCAAGACAATACTATGAAGAACTACATGCCAAAATATTGGGTAACCTAGATGAAATGGACAAATTCCTATAAACACAAAATATACCACGGTTAAATTTAAAAGAAATAAAAATCTGAATAGACTTTTAAGTAGTAAGGAGATTGAATCAGTAGTTAAAAATCTCCCACTAAAGAAAAGCCCTCAACCTAACAACTTCAGTGGTAAGTCTACCAAGAATTTAAACAAACAATAATGCTAGTCCTTCTCAAACTTTCCCCCAAAAAATTGAAGAGGAGGGAATACTTCCTAACTTATTCTGTTAGGTCATCATAATCCTAATAACAGAGCCAAACCTACTACAGGGAAAGAAAGCTATAAACCAGCACCCCTTATGACCCTTGATGCAAAAATGCTCGACACAATGCTGGCAAACTGAATTCTACAGCATGTACTGGGATCTGCTCCTGGAAGGCAAGGATGGTTCAACATAGGAAACTCAATCGGTGTATTGCAGCTCATCAACAGAATGATGGGGAAAAATCACAAGGTCATCTCAGTTGATGCAGAAAAAGCATTTGACAAAATTCAACACCATTTCATGATAAAAACACTCAAGAGAATACAGCTGACTCTTGAACAACACAGGTTTGAGCTGCCTGGGTCCACATATATGAAGGTATTTTGGACAAATACAGTATAATACGGTAAATGTATTTTCTCTTCCTTGTGATTTTCTTAACACTTTTCTCTAGCTTACTTCATTGTAAGAATACAGGGTAAACTATACAAACTGTGTGTTGATTGACTGTTGATGTTAGTAAGATTTTGGGTCAACAGTAGGCTATTAGTGAAGTTTTTGGGTGAGTCAGTAGTTCTCGGATTTTCAGCTGGGGAGTTGGTGCCCCAGCCCCCATGTTGTTTAAGAGTCATCTGCCTGTACACAATAATGTAAGTGGAAAAGTCTACAGAAAACATGGTACTCAATGGTGAAAAGCTGAAAGCTTTTCCTTTAAGATCAGGAGCGAGGCAGGGATGCCCACTTCTATCACTTCTGTCTGCTATCACACTAGAGCAGTTAAGCAAAAAGGGAAATAAAAGGTATCCAAATTGAAAAAGAAGTTAAATTATCTGGTTTGCAGATGATATGATCTTATATGTAGCAGATCCTAAGGATTCTCACACACAGAAAAAGGCTGTTAGATCTAATAAATGAATTCAGCAAAGTAGTGGGATACAAAAAACACACAAAATTTAGTTTCATTTCTATACATAAGCAATGAACAATCTGAAAAGGAAGTTTAAAAAGCAGTTCCATTTACAGTAGCATCAAAAAGAATAAAATACTTAGGAATTAGCTTAATCAAGGAGGTGAAGACTTGTGCAATGAAAACTACAAAACATTGCTGAAAGAAATTAAAGGAGACATAAATAAATGAACATGTACCTCATGTTCATGAATTGGAGACAATACTGTTAAAATGTCAGTTACCCAAAGTGATCTACAGATTCAGTCTAATTCGTATCAAAATCCTCGTGATGTTTTTTGCAGTTATAGAAAAATTTAGCCTAAAATTCATATGGAATCTCAAGGTACTCTGAGTAACTAAACAGTCCTGAAGAAGAGGACTGAGACTTGAGGACTCCTGCTTGCTGATTTCAAACATTTGCATTAACCGAGACAGTTGTAATATTGGTATAAAGATAGACATATCACTGAGGCCAATGGAACAGAGTAGGGAGCCCCAAAGTACACCCTCATATGTACGGTGAGATAATTTTGGATAAGGGTGCCAAGAATATTCAATGGAGGAAACGACAGACTTTTCAACAAATGAAATCTGAGAACTCCCCACATGCAGGAGAATGGAGCTGGGACCGTTGCTGAACCCCACGTACTAACATTTATGCCCCATGGATCTAAGACCTAAACGTAAGCCTAAAACCATGAAACTCTCAGAAGAAAAGACAGGAAAAAGGCGCACGATGTTGCATCTGGCAGTGACTTCTTGGATATGACATTAAAGGCATAGTTAACAAAGGAAAAAATAGACAAACGACTTCACGAAAGTCTTCTAGAAGTACACATTAAAAGACACTGTCCACAGAGTAAAAAGGCAACCTACAGAATGGGAGAAAATATTTGAAAACCCTAGATGATAAGGGGTTAATATCCAGAATACATAAAAAACTCCCACAACTCAACAACAACAAAACAACCCAATACCCAGGAGCAGGTAAAGGACTTGAATACACGTTTCTGTAGAGAAGGTAGAAGAACGGACCAAACATGCAAAGACACCACCACCAGTTATTAGCGAGTGCAAGCGAGAACTGCACTGGGATACCACGTCGCACCCATTACGGCGGCTACTCTCAGAGGAACAGGAAGCAGCAGCCGTTGGCGAGAATGTGAAGACGCTGGGCCCCTCGTGCACGTTGGGGGGTACAGTGGTGCGGCTGCTGGGGAAGCAGTGTGGCCCTTCCCCAGAAACGTAGACCTGGAGCCGCCGTGGGACCCAGCAAGGTCACCTCCGGGTATGCACTCCAGGGGACGAAAGCAGGGCCTCGAAGAGGTTCTCTGCATCTGTGTCCACGGCAGCGTCGGCCTCAGAGGCTAAGCTGTGAAAGCAACCCACGTGTGCACTGACAGACGCGTAAGCCACGTGTGTCCACACGGTAGAAGTCGTCTAGTCTGGGGAAGGAGGGGAATGCCGACACCTGCTCCAACACGGATAAGCCTGACGCGACGCTCCGTGATCTGGGCGGCAGCAGAAGACAGGCACTGTCGGATCGCTGTCCTGTGAGGTGGCTCGAGAAGTCAGACTCGTAAGGACAGACGGGAGAATGGCTGGGGTTGGGTCGGGGAGGATGGGGAGTTAGTTTTTAGTAGGTGCGGCGCCTCAGTGTACGGGGCCGAGAGGGGCTGTGGGGGCGGCGGTGGCAGTTGCCCAGCAGCGTGAACAGGGTTAGTACCAGTGGACTGTACCCTTGAGGGTGGCCGAGGTGGTGAGTTTTCGGTTCTGGGCATTACACCACAACCAAAGAAAGGGGAACAGCAGGATCGATGGCGCCGTGGGGAGGTCCTGAGATACTCAGGTTTCAAGAATGGATTTTGATGACTTGCCAAGGCAACACAGCCATTAGGGAGGCGCGGATTTATCTGCTGGATCTGATAGAAGAGCCGTCCGTGTGGTGGTCTGCGGTGCCTGGGCGGCTTGTCATTCACCAGCACAACCGTGTGAAGAGGGAGATGAGACGGTCTGATGGTCCTGATGCGCCCTGATCCGACCGACGTGCCTGAGGACATGCGGGGGGCCCTGTCGGTCGTCACCCCGCATGTGGTACCCGCTCTGGCGAGAGGGGAGAGCCGTGTGCTCAGAGCGGGGCATGGTTTATCGGAAGGTCACGAGGAGCCGTCAGGTGAAGAGGGCCGTGTTCGCCTCCTCGCGGATAATGGAATTACTACGCTGCATCTTCAGGGATAGCCCGAGGTCTGCCGGGGGCCCCGGTGCGTTACCCCTGGGGCAGAGGGGATGAGCTTGCACACAGGCACGTGCTCTCTGCCAGCACACACGTGCGGCCGGCCTGTGCACCGGGAGCAGGCAGCAGGAGAGCACGAGCGCGAGAGGTGGTTTGGGGCGGCTGCGTGGCCCACCGAGCGCTCGGCCTCAGCTAACTGCGGTTTCTCGGGACACCGAAGCCTTGCAGCAGGCAGTTCGTCTGTGCTTGAAAACCCAGATCAGAAAGCACATCCGGGGAAGCCGGCCCCGCCCCAGGTATCCAGCCGGCCCGGGCAGGGTCTTGGGAGCCTGTGTGATTGGCCTGGGGTCGCGTGGCCCCGCTGAGTGTGTCCCCTCCCAGGTCCTGGGACGCCAGGTGCCATGTAGAACGTTCTGCGTTTCCTGCCCTCACTTCTGCTGCCCTCAGAAGTCTGCCCCCAGTCGGCAGGTCACCTGTGCCTTGCCAACCGGCTACAGACCCATGAACACAGGAGGCGGGGGGCTGCGGGGCGCCGGCTGATCGCTGGTTTTCGTGTGATCTGTTTGTAGCCTGAGGCTTCCTGGGCTTCTGTCTGCAGACTGCACCCCATCCTGTTGCGACTCTGCTGGCTCTGGGAGCCCTGCCACGGCCGCTGGCAGTTTAGGTTCTAGCGCCTGTGGCGGGGACCGCAGTGCCGAGTGGGGCCTCATCCCAGGGCGAGTGCCCGGAACCTCCGTCCTGCTCTGCGCAGCCTCGGGTCCACCAGCTCCCAGGTCTGCTTCGTGGGGCCTCCGTCCCACATGTGTTATGGGGTGGCCACTGTATGGGAACACTGCAGAGGCTCCTGAAGGAGATGGGGTGGGGGTTGGGGGAGGGCGATGTGCTGCGTGGCGGGTTGGGGGGAGGCCGCGGATGTGCCGGCTGCCCTGCTGCCCCCTGCACTGCCCATTCCCTGGCTCCCTCCCGTGTCTGGGTGGGTCAGAGGGAGGGAAGCTGGTGTGGCGGGAAATAAGGACACTTCCCGTTTCCCTTCTCATCCCTCGTCCTCTCTTGGCCCTAGAAGGAGTGGAAGGGGCACAGGCTTTATGCCCACGGCTGTGAGCGGACACCCAACTCACCGGCACCCACTTTAGCAGGGAGTTTACTTGGTCCCGTTTTAACATGGGAGGAATTCACTGCTTTTCCCTGAGGTCAAAGATATATTTGTTCCTCTGCACTGAGCCCTCCTAAGAGGAGGGTTGTTCCCTTGGGCCCTGTGAGCTCCACGTGGGGCCGGGTTCCTAGGGAACCCGTGTCTGCCGTGGGTCAGATCATGCCTCCCCGCCAGCCAGGGCATGCGCTGGCCCTTGGGTGGTCACTCGTGCTCCTGCTCTTCCGGTCGCCCCTTCCCATTCACACCCCCTCTGTCACCTGCTGTGTTTTGGAGATGCGTGGAAGGAGCTGCTTCCCTGCCCCACGCTCTCCTTCATCAAGCACTTGTTGGCTGTGGCCCAACGGTTCTGGACACCGTTAGTCCAGCTACGGGGATCATAAATGGGATGTGGGAACTGCAGGGCAACAGCTGGTCTCCAGCAAAGCCTTCCTTTCCTGGAAGGGAATTGTGGGGACGCACCCGAGGCCGTAAGCCAGTTAGCCTCAGGAGATTCATGATGTGATCCTGTGGATCTGGGGAAGGATTTAACTCATTCCAGGAAATATGAACTGAGCCCCTGTCATGCCAGATACTGGGATTGCAAGGGTGCTGTGATAGCGTGTGCTCTCTCCATGGTGGTCATACTTCAGAGTGTCATTCAGATTCTCACTTATTCACCCTCACTGTGGACGCGAGCTCCCCGGGACAGAGGGCGCAGGTGCATCAACACAGACCCAACAGCACGGGCACCACTGCTTCCGGGTGTCAGCGCTTCTGTCTGTGGGATGCACCTTCCCACCCGGACAAATGTGCAGAGGAGCTCTTATTCAGGCTGGTACTGACGTGTATGCCTCCTGGGTGCAAACACCCAAGCCGGCCGCCGGTGCCTGGGTCCCACAGGACATCAGTGCCGCGGTGAATGCTCTCGGGCTGGGACTCCAGACTCGTGTGAAGTCCTGGGATCGCTGCTTTCAGATGAACGCAGATGTGTGGTGCTCCTACCCCTTCTCTGTCGGTCTTGTGTGCTGTGCCCTTCCGTGCCCCCCAGACACCAAGCAAATCCCTCTTCCCCAGGTATCTCTGACTCTGCCGAGCCTGTGCACCCTACAAGACATGTTCCATACCCGAGCTCCTGGGTCCATCCTTGTGCTGGGGTTCCTGCCGGCTCCTGGGCCATGCACAGCCCCTCCACTCCACGGGTACCTTCCCCACACGGAGTCCTTTCCTGAAATACAAGCACTGTACGTTTTCACCATCTGCTTCTCCGCTGCCACTTCAAGCCATGTCTTAGGGTAATTTTCTCCATTAAAATATATGCAGGTGTTTTGCTAAACACAAATTTTTCATAAGAATTTATTCTTCATTTTTAAGTAGCATTTTCTCCTCCTATTTGTGATAACAATGGCTCTTTAGAAGAAGGCAGTCGTAACTGTGACATGGCGTGCCAGGGAACCGGAGCATCACATGTGCCCTGGGGACACCCTTGGGCCCTGACCTGCGTCCATGCGAGCCCCTCCCAGTCACTGCCTTCCGTCTCTGCTCCCTGAGGACCCTGCTGTTTCCCTTGTGGTAGCCGAACAGGAAGGGGCTCTGGTGTATGAAAGACTTCCCACCACCACAGAGAAGGGAGCAGCAGGGATAGAGCTACAAAACAGGACTGAAGTCCCTGGTCCGTGCTTTCCTATGCCTCACGGGGCTGGAGCTTGGCTCTTCCCGTCTGGGTCGTGCTTCTGAAGCGTCTGTCGGAGCCGTCCAGGTCCAGGGAACTGGCAGCCACTCAGGACGAGCGCTGCTGACCGCACCATGGATCCTGGTTCCCGACTGTCCCCGCCTTCCTCATGGAAGTTTCCCGGCTTTCTCTTTTTAGTCCCTATCCTGCAGCTTCTCCAAAGGCCACACCTCCTAATGATGGGCCTTCTGGCCACCAGAGCCCGAGGCAGCACCCAGGTGCAAGCTGGGAATACAGGTTTACTGCCTGCTCAGCTTCTGCTTGAGGGGACAGTGTCCTACATCAGGATAGTTGTCCAGGATCTGCCGGAGGGGAGCTTTTGGAGTGCAGGTTAGTGGCTGGTAGTTGAAGGGCTCGCCCAGAGCCAGGACCACCCCTGGGAGACCTGGCCTGGCTGGTGTAGCAGGTGTGGAACAGCTGTAAGTGTGTAAGGACACTTCGTGGTGTGGAACTCTGCAGGACACTTCAGGATTAGTGAGCCGATGCCTGCCCACCTCTGTGGCTGGAGGGATTGCCGCGGCGTCTTATGGCTCCTGGGGCGTGTCTCAGCTGCTGGAGACATGCTGCCCAAGGTGGGAGACCAGAAGCTTGCAAGGACAGTGGCTTCCAGTCATTCTTCAGTTTGGTCTTAATTGAGAGCAGAGACGAGAGGTTAATGCAGTTTTGTTGTTTTTTTGGATCTGCATTGACTTGACCCATGGAACGTTATGTTGCGATGGCTCTGAGTCTCAGGGAAATCCACTTGGTGGTCATAGATGGTCCCACTGGTTTTTACGGTGGTCGTTTTGTTGTGACGTCAAGAAGTTTTCCTGTGAGGTTTTGAGGCATTGTATATTTGATAAACGCAGAGCAATACTCCACAATAAAAAACTAAAATCTACACAAACTCAAAGTGTGGAAACAGTAGGAAAAGGTGAATGCTGTTGACAAGTGCCGGTTCTGTCCGTGTAAAGTACGTACGGGTTCACGCTCCTGTTCGACACGTGATGAGTTGGCCCGAAGGTGATGGAGATGCTGGCTTCAGAAGAAATACCGATCACTCGTTTTTTTTTTCCCTTTGGGCAAAATTCTCGACATCTGGGGGGACTGTTTGTTAAGTTGAGTGTCTGAAGGTTAAATTTCAGCTATCCGAGCAATGGATGCATTTTTAGAATATTTTCCTATCTGGCCCTTTGGAGTATTTACATGAAAACGCCTCTCTCGTGAAAAAGGTACGCACTTGCTCCACTTAGCCACCTGATGTGAAGGCAGCACGGGGCAATGCAGATGTGTTTTTATTTTTGATCCCATGCGTTCCAGTCCAAGTGGGTTTTTAATATTCCAGATCGTTGCAGACCGGCATCTGGCAGGTGCTGATGCTCTAGCCTCATCCCTTTGGGGCATGCCCCTCCCCCCACCAGACCTTTCCCTCCTTGTGATCCTTTGATACTGCCCTCTGGTGGGACTGAAAGTTCTGGAAGACTGACTGCCTCACTTCCCACCCCTCCTGCCACAGGAGCCCCAACTGGTGTCCAGGGAAGTATAATGGGTATAAAGGGATGCCCAGTTGCCCTCGGTGGGATGATTCCGATGCGTGTGGTCATTTCGGTGCCCACGGTTTCTCCATGGAGTAACTGTGCTCCAGGCGCCCACGGTGATAGCCGGCCGGACGGCGCACTCATTAGAAGCCCGACCTTTCTTGTCTCCCTTCCCCAGTGTGGTAATTTCTTATTCTGCTTCCAGGGAAATGGAAACAAGGACGAAAGTTTGCCCAGTGAAGTAGCCAAGTGTGATTGCCTGTACTGACACCGTCAACAATTCCCCGGGCACACAGAGCTCCCAACTGGCTTCGTTTTGCCTCCTTATTAAGTATCAGTAGGCAGCCCAGGATCATCAGACACTTACAAAAAGCCTATGACAAAAGATGGGTGCCCCCCAAACCCCAAAAAACTAAACCAAAAAAACCACACACACAAAAGACAACGTGAAGTGACCAGACTGTGGAAACCAAGCAAACAAGGCATTTATAAGTCTGGGAAAAACAAAAAGGAGCATGAGAAACGAATACTAATCACAGTATACTCCATGGTCTAGCTGGGAATAGCATTCGCAAAGTCATAATGTTGTAAGTGTCTAATATTAACCTGGTAAAAATTGCACTGAGACTAAACGGGAGCATAGAGAACATGTGTGGGGGGGAGAGGGGGAGGGCATTGGCTATCTTGATGTGATAGACAGGTACGTCCCCATCTTCCACGGTGCAGGAAGTCAGATAATTCCTAAATCTGAAAATGTGAGAAGTAGGAACACAGGTGTGTCATTCAGACATACGGAGATGAAAACCAAAAGGTTCAATTGAAAGCGTTGAAAATGCTTTCCTGTGGGGAGTAGGAAAGGTGTGGAGAGTTACGAGGTTTGCCGGTTTTATTAACAAATCTAAACTTCTCAAATTGTAGGCAGTATAATATTGAAAAATAAATCCTAAAATGAGAGGAGAGAGTTAACTTTGACAACAGCAATGACAACAAAAAACAAACAAATACAGTGTATCTATGTTCTCTTTGTTGTTCCAGCAAATATGTCTGTCACGACTCACGGAGTGTGTCCTTGCTTGTGGATGATGCCGCCCCGCTCGTGCCTTCGAAAGGCAGTGTCTTTGGGTCTGTTCTGTCCACGTATATGCATTTGCTTTTATTTCGTAGTTTTACTCTCATACTTGGCTATTCATATACTTTTATTCTCTATTTTTTTTTTAATCTTTTTGGTTGAAAGGCCTCAAAAAACTTTTCTTCTCTTGGGGGTGACAAAACCAGCCCTGAGGAGAGTGGGGTGCTTGTGAGGACACAGAGGCACGGAGACGCTGAGAGATGCTTCATATGGGGCAGAACTGAGGCCCAAAGCCATGCTTCGGGGTCCTAAGACCAGCATCTCCATCCCTTTCTCTCCCTAATTTACCTCCAGTGAACTGCCGGGATGTGAGAGGCCCAAGTAATGTGGCGTTTGGGGCCTTTTCTGGGAAGAATCCCGTTTCATTCCTCGTTTTAAATGGGGACATGACAAGCTGTTTCTCTGGGAGGGAAGCAGAGGTGTAGGATAGGCTGAGACGTCTGGGCTGCAGGGCCCATCTCGATGCAACCCCCGTGCTCTCCAGGGCAGGCCTGAAGGGAGCACGCTGAAGCCGGGTCCTGCCAGACCTGCTGAAATCATGAGGCCGGTTCCAGGATACCTGCAGGATGCTTTCTGCTGTGTTTCTTAGCAGGATCAGGGTCTGCCGGGTCCCGGTTCAGTCCTGACCCCCACCTCTAAACGTTGGGGAGGTATCCCTGGCCCATGACTCAGGCAGAGTTTCTCTGAGTCTTACTAGTTTGAGAATTCGTAAGGGAAGGAAACAAAACCCAGAGGGCTCCGTCTGGAGAGTATAAGGCTCAGCCTAAATCAGGGAGAAGACCTGACAGCGGGAGGTCTTTTGGAAACATTAAGAGCCACCGAAATGCTTGACCTCTTCAGGGGACATTCACGGTTGGAGATCCTCATTGTTCAACTGAAGAACCTTGTACTTCCCCCTGTTCTGGAGGTTTCAGCTCTTTGAGGGCGGTTTTGGTTCTTGGCATCTTGTTTTGGGGATTGCTGCTGAGTCCGGTGTGGCAGAGCCTGGGCCCGACCCTGGAGACAGAGCAAGCGGTGACGCACGCACACGGCAGAGTCGCCGGTCGGGGACCTTGCGCTTTCCGTGCTCATTGCTAACAGGGCTTTCTGTCTGAGACCACTTTGCATTCTTTTACAAGGATTTTATTCATTTATTTGATCACAAGTCGGCAGAGAGAGAGGAGGACGCAGGCTCCCCGCAGAGCAGAGAGCCCGATGCGGGGCTGGATCCCAGGACCCCGGGATCATGACCTGAGCCGAAGGCAGAGGCTTAACCCACTGAGCCCCCCCGGCGCCCCGACCGTTTTGCAGTTTCGAAAGAAAATATTGCTGTAACCTTTATCTCAACATACTTCTGTTCTTTCTTCAAACAGCTGTTTTTTGAAAATGCTCAGAGTGCCTTTGATGCTGACAGTGGGAGAGGTAGCGTGGTAGGGAACGGTCTCTCCTGCATGAGGGGCCTCAGCCGTATGGGCCCTGGTGACTTGCCACAAGTCCTGAAGCAGGACAGGGCTGTCCCTGCAGTGGGTCTCCCGGGCTGTCCCCAGGCTATCCCTGGAGCGGGGCTCCTGAGCTGTCCCCAGGCTGTCCCTAAAGCAGGGTTCCCAGGCTGTCTAGGGTCATTCCCCCAGGTTTTCCCCAGGCTGTCTAGGGTCATCACTCAGCCTCCTATTCTGACTGAGAACTTGGGCACTTTGGTCCCGTGTGTGGAGGTCACAGCCAGCCTGGGTGTGACTGGGGTCTGGGAGGGAGTTGCCTGCTGTGAGGCTCACCTTGGACTTGCAGGAACCACCTCGGTAGCTTGAGACTGTCCCCTCCCAGGGCCTTCTGCAGAGGGTCTGCGGGTGTAGGAGGGCCAGGGATGGGCACCTTCCTTCATGCTCGTTGCCCCCCACCCCGCCACCGTCCCCCACGTGGAGGGCGAGAGAGGAGCTGTGTTCTTTTCGGCCTATAGCGCTGTGGCTGGGCCCTCTGGTCCCACACCCTCTGTCCCTCCCCGCTCCCAGGGAGAGGGGACCTGGGGGAGTGGGGCTGCCGCTGCCCCTGCCGTAGCAGGTGCAGGGCTCTACCTGGGGTTTGGGGCAAAGGCCTCTCCATGGTGCCCTCTTGTGGCGACTCCCTGGTATTGCGACCTCCCGCCCGCCGTGCCTCCCACAGTGGAGGGGAGAACTAATTGTACCTTGGCTAGGGGACCGGGGTAGAAATCAATGAGGACAGAAGCTCCTTTGTGTTGGCTGTAGCGGGGGTGGGGAGGCTTCCTGGCGGCAAAGGGGAGGCGCCCGTGGGCTTGACGGGTGTGGCTGGTAAACCTGGAGCAGCGGCCTGGGTGACGGGTTAGGGCCGCACCAGATCCCGCCTTGGAAGAAGGACTGACTTAGGAGGCTTGTGTCCACAAGCAGGTCTGGCTGCTCGGGGTGGGTGGCCTGCGTGCGGCGCTCAGCCGGTGGGTCAGCGGGCCTGCCGCACGGGCTGCCGTCCAGGACTGTGCTGGACGCCGCGGCTTCAGGAGGTCTCGGTGAGCGCTGCCCGTGCCCACCCCCCACCCCCCCCCCCCCCCCCGTGCCCTGTGTTCTCTGCAGGCTGGGCTGCCCTTCCTGGGGAGGCAGACGCTTGGATGCTTACTCTGTGGTCCCCGTAGGAAAAGTTGCTCCGTTCTCTCTGCTCCGCCTGGTCGTGCTCCTCCCCGCGCTGTGGCTGGGGGGAGCAGGTGGGGGGCCTCGGTCCGTGTGTGGGGGGAGGCCCGGCACGGTGGCTGCCGTGGGGCGGAGAGCCCAGGGTCGCTCACCCGCCTCGGGGTGGGGGTGACTGTCACACCTGGTGCCTTTGCCCGCACCCTGCGCGCAGGGTTCGGTTCTGTCTGGAACACGGGGCCTTGTCTTCAGGTGCCCTCTGAAATGCTTCCTCCCTCAGAAACCCTCTCCTGCTCCTCCAGACTTGGGGTCTCGTGTCCCAGCCTGAGGTAGAGCAGCTCTGCTCGTGCCTGGTGGGCTGGGAGCCAGCATGTGGCCAGTCCCGGAGCCACCCGGGGGGCTGACGGTGGGGAAAGGCTTCGGAGGGAGACGGATGGGGCAGAGCACTCCCCGAGCTGTCGGAACCCTGGTTTGGACTGGGGTTCGGCAGGGGGAGGGGGGGACACTGTGAGCTGAGCCCACACTGCGCCACGCGGCTGGAGATGCCAGGAAACGGTGTCCTGTCGTGAGGGGCCACAGCGTTCTGTGTCCGCACTGCTGTCAGGCCGCGATTCCAGCTTCACAGGCTCCGGGTGACTGGGAATCGTGAACACCGTTGCGGCGGTCCCAGGGTTTGGAGGAGTCCCCCACCAAGCCACGAGACGTTGCTTTGAGACACAGGAAACTATATCTGAAGACAATTACACTTGAACTTTAGTCCCAAGGTCCAAATCCACCAGAGTCAGAAAAGTACAGCCTGCGTCAAACTCCTTGCAGGCACCCAGACCAGGAGCTGGGGTGTTGTGGCCTCAGGGACTACCTCAGTGCCCCGGATTTTGTGACCCGTGTCCCCTGTCCCGCTGGGACCCACTTCTGCCTCACTGTAGAGGAGGGGGGCTCCCCGGGGCAGCCCTGGGCAGTTCTGCAGGAGAAGCTGGGCCAGGCTTTCTGAGGGCGCACGAGGGAGAGGACTCCGGGTGCCCTGGCCTTCCTCAGCTGGTGGCCGCAGCCTCTGGGGCTCCGGGACATCTGCGGGAGTTTCAGGCTCAGGATTAGGGGGCGGAAGGAGCCTCGGGGTGAGGGAGGAGGCTGAAGGACGTGCCGAGAGCTGTGGAGGTTTCTGAGCCTCTCTGTCCCTGCACCCGAACCAGTGGGCATAACCAGGGCTCCCCTTAGGGACACCACTGCCCTTCCTTCCCGGGGGCTCGGTGGGGGTGGGGAGCCAGAAGTAGCATGGTCTGGTGGCGCCAGGTGACTTTTCCCGCCTGGCGCCTGGCGGGGCAGGGTTTCTGTGCCGCTACAGAGGGAGGACGGAAGACAGAAACAGGTCGAGTGTTCAGCCCGAGGCCACACACCTGGGAAGTCACAGAAAGCACTCTGTGTCCAGATCCCGATCACTCTTTCTGCCTTAAAGGGAGAAATTCTCTCTGAATTCCACGCAAGGGGCCGCACTGGCTGGTGGGGCAGGGTGGCAGGGGAGAGACATGTCCTGGGCGTCTGAGGAGGCTTGGGAGCATGGAGAGGAAGCGGGGGCAGAGGTCCCTTTTGCAGGGTCCCTGGGCTGGAGGAGAGACTCGGGAAGCCCGTGGGGACTGAGGCCGGCAAGGGAAGTGCCCGCGGGTTCTCAGGCTCAGCTCCGTTCGTGGCCGTTTCCAGAGCGACTTCGTCTGTTTCTGTAGCATCTCGTGTGACGGGGTCCTCCCGAGTTAGTCACATCGACTGCACGACAGGTGCCCCTCGGCTGCTAGGTGGGTGCTGGGGCCGTTCTCATCCCCACGCGGGTGCTTTCTGGGACTCTAACGGGTGTGTGTCCCTGACCTGGCGGCAGGAAGCCCTCGTTGCATCGGGAGTGGTGCTGGTGCAGTGGACCCTCCAGGTCCTCCTTCAACTTCCCGTGTCCACAGCCCTCGGTGGTGCTGGGATGGGCCCTGATGAGCTTGTGGCCCCCAGGTGGTCCCCCCGGTGACCCCTCCAGTGTCTGCCTCCCCCTTCCCTCCCCGTGGGGTACCCCAGCCCCTTAGTCAAAGGTCAGCCCGGTCCACACAACCTCCCCTTCTAGGGTGTGGTCCCTTGCCGCCTGCCAGCCCGGTGCGGCATTGGCCCGTGAGGCCTCCCCAGGCCTGCCCAGGCCCTGGTGGCAGCCCCCGTTAGCCCCCGTGATGCCCAAACGGAGGGGTGTCTTTCCTCCCCCTGCCCTGTCCCGCGGGGCTGTGAAGGGTGGGAGCCCTGCCTTGGGCCTCGCTGCTGAGTCTGCACCTGCTCTCAGCGCATCGTGGGGCCGGGCTCGGGGCGGCGTCGGCCTCCGCAGTGTGTGTCCCAGTGCAGGGGTGTCAGAAGGTCCGTTGTCCTGTGGAGAGCTTTCCGGGCCCGGATTTCAGGAACGGCTGAAGCGTGAGTTTGAGGATCCGCCAGGAGAGCGAGCGTTTCTCCAGAAACCAGAAGTGCGGCCGCGGGAGGGACGGAGCCGCGGGAGGGACAGGGTGGAGAGGGTCCCGCCAGGAGCTGTTCTCAGCTGCCGGAAGTGAGGGACGCAGCCCATGGATTGGGACATTTGGAATAAGTATTGTTTCTACCTCTTTTGCCTTATAGTTGGCACTTTCCCGCCTGAGTTCAGGAGTGCGGCAGCTGCGTAGAAACTCACGAGAGGAGGAACAACTCGTCCGTAGTTAGAAGACGTTCGAATGCACCCGCCGGGGGTTCCTCGAGAGGAGGGGGCAGGCCGATGGCGCAGACAGGCGAGGGGGGGGACCGTGCATCACGCCCGGAAGTTTTCCAGCTGCCTTTCCTCCTCTCCCTTCTCCCCTTCATTCCGTTGGGACGTTACCACGAGCCCTCGCATGTGGTCCTGGTGTCACATCTGGGGAGAACATCTGTAACAGGGCAGGTGTCGGGGCAGGGGCGGTGAGGTGGGGCAGGTGGGGCGGGACAGGCGAGGCCGGGGGCCATCCGCTGTCGTGTGTTGGGGCTGTCCTTGGGGAGAAGGGCAGGGCACCCGGGCCTATGGGAGCAGCGATGCGCAGAGACCTGGGGGCGTCCTCTGGGACCGGCAGGGGCCGCCCCTCAGACGAGGGCTGCTGCGGGGCCTGCAGCGCCGTGGAGCCCCAGCTCCCAGCTTCGGGTGGTGTGAGGCAAATCACACAGGCTGTGGTGCGGGGCTTCTCCCAGCCCCCTGTCCCCCTCCACATGCCCCCCCCGCCCCCCGAGAAGTCAGTTCCCTTTGTGTCGTCTTGGAAAGCTCGTCTGCTTCCATCAGGCAAGTCAGCGGGACCCGGCTCCTCCCTGGCTCACCACCTGGGAACACCTTCTCGGAGACGTTCCCTGCGGATCGGGGCTGCGGACGCTTGGGAGCCGCAGAGCTGACCTGCAGGCTCTGCCCGAGCGGGGGCGTCAGGGTGGGGGACAGCGCGTGCTCACAGGCCTTGGCCACCGGCCGGTCGGTGGGAGGGAGGCCCGGCCGGGACCAGGAGCAGCAGGGCTGGAGGAAAGTGGCTGAAAGCTGAGTGGCAGAGTCTCGGTCCCTCGGGCTTCTGGCCCCAGCACAGGGATCAGGACGTGAAGAGTGCCTTCCCCAGAGGCCTCCCAGTGGGAGAGGCAGGAGGCCTGCCCCTGAGGGAGAAACGCCAGGCCCTCAGGAGGGGCCCCCTTGCTGGGCGTCCCAAACACACCGGGTCCCTTCTCCTTTTCGGGATGTAACTGCAGGAATTCCAGTTTTCCGAAGATCGCTGGTCCTAGGAGCCCAGGAGTCCAGGAGCCCCTCCTTGTGCTAAGAAGAGGTGGCGGGAGGGAAGTGGGAAGGCCTGGTTCTCCCCGAGCCCACCCTCTCTCTGTCTGGGAACAACGAGGCCTGGTGCATCCAGACCACGGGCCGCACGCAAGTCATCAACGTGTCCTCCGCCACCGCGGAGACGCAAATGCCCGGCTCTGGGAGCCGGAGAGGACTTGTGACCGCCTTCTCCCTACTCGCGTGTGTTTATTTATCGATCTCTCCCAGAGACTGTAATTTTTAACGTGCTGTAGAAAAGGGCTGGGTGTTCTCATGATTCAGAGTGATCTGGGATGGTTCACGGGGCTCCGCACCTCGGAGGGGACCTGCGGGTTGGCGTTTGCCGTGGTTCAAAGACCAGAGAAGGAGCTGAGACGCCACCACAAGCAGGAGACGCAGACCGTCTCGCCCCTGTTGAGCCTGCTTTAGGCTTCGGTCCGAGACGGGTGCGCTCGGGGCCAGCTCGGGGCCGGATGCACTTTACTCCACGGGGTCAGCAAGTACAGAACTGCCCACTCTGTGTTCTCTGGCACGTGTGCCGACTTGAGAGCGACGCTACAGAACGCGGCTGTGCCGTGTGTGACTTGTTCAGGTACTACGGGGTGGGGGAAGCCTTGGCTGTCGGCGGGAGGTCCCTGTTCCCCACCTGCTTTGACCCTGCCCTTCAGCCACCCCGTGTCCCCGCGTCTCCTCTCTGAAAGCGTCGTGTCCCTCGGGTTGCCCGACCCACGGAGGGGAAGCTGTCCTCATCGCTGTTTCTTCCCCATACTGGGTTCAAGTCCGCTCCCTGCCATTGGCAGTCACCCCTGGGGGAGCCCATTCTTTCAGATCCGTCACGGCGGGCTCAGTGCCGAGGGCGCAGGGTAAGACACGGTTAGCAGGATCCGCGTGCAGCGCCATCAGAAGAAAGAGATTTGGTCTTTGTTTTTGAGGAACGGACTTCAGTGTTTAGAGCAGCTTTAGGTTCACGGCAAAACCAAGCAGACGGTGCCTGGTTCTCGGTGTGCCTCCCACAACGCTCATCTGTGTGGACACACGTCACGAGGCATTTGTCGAAAACGCCAGAACGAACAAGCAGTGAGCCCGATGTCGACCCGGGGCTGTGGTGCCTTCGGTCTTTGTTCCGGCTCCTGGGATCCTGGGGATCTCCGAGCGTTCGGTGTCTCTTGTATGCCAGTGCAATGGCCTGGGGGGGGGGGGGGGTCAGATGGCTTCAGGATGGGGCTGTCCCCAGAGCGACCAGGGATGATTAGAGGACTGGGGCTCTGAGCACCACCCCGGCCTGTGGGAAGGCAGGGGGACTGGAGGTTGAATCAATTACCAGTAGCTCGTGACTGACTCAGGCCCTTGTCAGTGGAGTCTCTGAAAACCCTTCAGGAACCCCTGAACGGGGGATTCAGAGAGCTTCCGGGTCGGCGAGCGCATGGGGTGCCGGCAGGCTGGTGCACCTGGAGAGCACAGGAGCTCTCAGGGCACCCCCATCCCTGGCTCTGTGCATCTCCTCCCTCTGGGGTTCCTGAGGTGCAGCCTCCTTAGTGAACAGGTCATCTTGTAAGGAAACCGTGTCCCGGGGTCCTGGGAGCTGCTCCGGCACGTCGCGGAACCGGAGGGCGTGGTGGGAACCCCTGAGTTAGAGCCGGTTGTCGGAAGCGTGAGGGCCGTGGGCCTTGGGACTGGTGTCTGAAGTTGCGGGACTGAGCCTGTGAACTCTGACCCCAAGGCCTTCCCGGGCGCCCCAACTTCAAAGTGTCTGGTTGGAATATCCGAGTGTGCGTGTGGCAGTGGTCTGTGGGCTGGGTAAGGTCGAGGGGGCAGGCCAGGGAACACCCTCACAACAGAGCGCCCCGTTCACCCGGGGCCTTGTGCTGCTTCGGAGGAGCGGGAGGGGGGGCTGGCGGGAGAGCGCGGTGGCCCTTGCCTGCTGCATCTTCCGGACTCACGGGCGCACGGCGGAAGGGGGTTTGGCCGCGTGAAGGTGCTTTTGGAAGTTTCCCCTGAGCCCTGGAGAGGGGGCTTTGCTCATGAGACTAGATGAGCAGCGGCGAGACACGGCGTTCCTGGAGGGAAAGGCTTCCACGGAGAAAGGATTTATTAAGTCAGGTCACAGCCCCCTGGAAGGCGGGTGGGGTCTGGGCCGCCTCGTCGACCCCTGCGAGGTCTTGGTCCTTCCGGATTGGGGCTCGTGCAGCTGCAGACACCGTGTGCGGCAGGGAGAGCCCCAGCTGCCGCGGTGGCCGGAGGCGGGGGTGAGGGCCAAGGAGGACGCTCTGCGTTCTCGCGATGCACGTGGAGTCTGCGTACGGCCGGCCGCTCCTACGGGCAGGTTCTTTATTTACAGGAGCATTTCTCATCCCCTTTCCTCGGTTTGGGGAGTACTGCAGACAAGCGGGAAAACACGTTCTAGGTTTACAGTTGGTCTGCCATGGGTCTACGCCGACCGCCAGCGAGAAGGGCAGGGCGGGGGCGGCTGACGGTCCCGGAGAACCCTTCAGCCGGACTTTGGTGGTAAGTCAGTAATGGGTGTTGTGGGAGGAAGGGAAACACTCGTACATCCGTAACGAAGAACCACCAACTGTGGCAGTAGGACCAGCTGAGCGGGCTCCAAGTCTTGTGTGAGGGATGCTTCAGGTCCCCCAAGTCTCATTTAATTACCCTGTAATCCTCCCACTCTAGAAACACGAGGAATAAGGAAACACAACGGGAAGAAGTTGCTCGTGGGACCGTCTTTGTCGCAGACAGGAGCAGTGGCTGTGGACCTGGCGGTCGGCCCGGAGAGGCGGGACCAGGGGAGGGCGGGGACTTGTCTCTCACCGTGACCATCCTCAGGTTGTGAGTTTGCATTTGGGGGTGTGGTTGCTTCTCTCTGAGGTTGGCTGAGGGCCGAGGGGTTGTTTAAATCAAGGGCCAGGGCGAGATGGCATCTCCAAAGACCTCCCTGAGCAGGTTCTCGGGAGCCAGAGCCTTCTGGACGTCGGTAGGCAGTTGGTCTCTCAGACAAGAAGGATGAGGAATGCAGGGCCGCCCTTACAAAACTGGGGGGTCACCATGTCCAGACGGAGCTCTGGGGAGGAGGACCAGCCACCCCCTGTCCCCATCATTAGCCCAGCAGGTGCACACCAAAGGGAGAGATGGAAATTCGTCCATCACATTTGGAGGAGGAAATCCGTTTTATGGATACTTGGAAGCACCCTTAATTTGGGGAGGAGACGTTGATAAGAAATGGGAGATCATGGCCTCAAGTTTCTGTTCCCTTCAGGTGGTGCTTGGATGGCCGGTGTTTTCATCCTGGTCCTGCCCCGTCCTACGTGCGTGCCTGTGAAGTGGGGGACGGAGTTCTCTCCGATCCGGTGGTCGGAGGTCTCCGGGGCCTCAGGAGTGGGGGTGCCCCCAGACCCCACCACTTACTGGTATGGTAGGACTCATCACTTTTGGCCACGGTTACCTGGAAAAGGATGTTTCTGAAACTGGAAAGTTAAAGAAGGAAGGATTTGGCATTCTCATCACCGACAGTTACTGTTACCTTGGCAGGAGCGACTCCAATGCTCTGCCCGCAAGGTGTTCTGTGCTTGGCCACGCAGAGTAGGGTTTTCCCTTGGACCACCTGCCAGCCGTGGTCTGTGGCTGCCGCACAAAGAGGTGTTGCCATGGAAATAAAAATAGAAGTTGACTCTGTTTTCATGGTTGTTTGTTTATTTTAGTGTTTATTCAAATCTCTGGAAAGCTGAAATTTCATCAGAGTCAATTTTCACGGGTGCAATTAAAACAGCTTCTCTGCGATACCTCGCTTTAGCCGATGGGGCAAAGCCTGGTCCCTGGAGCCGCCCCCAGGACTTCATATTAAAGCGGCTTTTTGTTACTGGGGGACTCGGACAGCATTGGCCTACGTGCAGAAAGTTCAGGTTCCTCTCCGTGACGTCAGAAGAGAACGTACGGTCTAATCATCACCATTCAGCGTTTCGGAGGCATTATGGGAGCAGGAACAGAAAACTCCGGATTGAGAAATCCCCATTCCGGGACGTGAGTCCGGAGTGGGGCCGCTCCAGTGAACCCCACGATGTTAAAGACGGGGGGGTGATACTTTCGAGAGGCCAGACCCACCGGTACCAAGGTTTCGACTGTCACCGTGCTGGGCCGGGCTCGGACTCCGAACGGGCCTTCTGAGCATTTGTCCGCCAGTGTCCACGCTTCGGTGCCTTTCGCAGTAAAGGCAGATTCAAGACTTAAATACAATCGTTGTTGGTAGGTTAAAGTTCTTCAGACATACAGACGGGCCTTCCTTGTGCGCATAGAGCTTGTGGTGGTTTTGCTGAAAGGAAGGTTCGTCGTGTCCCGCAAACAGGCCTCCAGCTGGCTCTCTCGTCCAGAGTGGGCTCTGCTCCCGGTGCTCTGTGTCCACTCAAGCTGTGCTTTCTGCGTGGCTTTTGTTCTGTGTTTTGCTCTGTGTCGTGGACATCCTGGTCAGGAGACCCTCTCCCTTCACTGTAGGGGACAGGCCCAGCTTTGACTCATCTTGGTAGGAAAACCCCTTGGCCTAGAGAGCATCGCTTCTGCGGTCCTGAACTAATGGAAGTTATGGCCCGTGGTCCCCGCGACTTGGGTCCTTGCTCCCAATGCTGTTTGCCTCATGGCACTGAGAGACACATGAGGGCTGGCCAAGGGTCTCTCCGGTCTCTAGTCTACTGTGGACCCTCGTAGCCGCATGAATCCTCCGCTGCTCTGAGCGTTTGGGATAGTGCAGACTCTCAGCCAGACCTTTGTCCTCCACAGTGACTTCCAAATGCGGCTCTGTGGGTGACGTCCGCGGACACACACATCAAGCAGCGTCGGCTGCATACGGCAGAAGGCACGGCGGCGGGTATGCCTAAGCTGGCGTAGGTGGTGTGGACCGTCGGCGATAGAGGAGGGAGTCCTTGGAGTGGTTCCAGCAGAATTTGGCATTTGCTGTGGTCTCTTATCTGTAAAACCGCTTATGTTCTTAATTTAGAATGTTCGGGGCCAGAGTTCTCAACAGAAGTGATGATGCCGAGAGGACCCCCTCGGTGCAGTCAGACTTCCGGAGGACAGGGACTCCTGCATGTCAGAGGACTTGGAAATACTCCTGACCGCTGCATGTTGGTGTGTGCGCGTCTCGCAGGGGCTCACGCGGGGCAGGAAAGAAGGTTCTCCTCGAGAGAGCACTGTGCTGCCGCTGCCCGCCCGGTCCACATTGGCGACTTGGTAAATTCTCGTGCTCCGGGCATGGACCGATGATGCCTTTCTTCCTTCACCGTCTACAGTCCCTCCTGTCCCTTCTGTTCTGATGCCGCCGCGCAGAGCATTGCCTTGTCTCTTGAACTTCAAGCTGAATCTTTGACACTCTGGCTGCTTCACTTTCAAAAATCATTTCCGGGATTCCCCGAGGATGTTCAGCTTTCGATGCCATGTGATTAATAAGAAACGAGGGTGTGCTGCCGAGAGCTGTGCCTCAAACGGGCCACTCCGGGGACCCGTCTTCAGCATTTCAAGTACGTGGTGCTTTCTGGGCCAATGGCAGCGATGCTATTTACGCCATCGCCGTGTCCTGAAGCAAATTCCAGCTCTGCAGATCAAATCAAGAAGATCCACTAACAGAAAAGAAATGTCTTAATCCATCTGGCACTTTGCCTGTGACCACTTCTTTTGAATGAGTTACCGCGGTAGTTCTTCCCAAAGCTGTTTAATAAGAATTTGACGTTAGGTCTGTCTGTCAGCTGGATGTTTGGTCAGGGGGCGTGTCCTCCAGAGTGCCCCGATCTGGTCACAGGCACATCACCGTTCTTCACTTAGCGGGTCGTGGTGAACACCGATACACGTGAGGACATTCACTGGAGTGTGCGCCGTTGGTTACCGTACTGTAAGGGGACAGAACTAGAGAGAAAAGAGTTGTTCTCTAGGTAGAAAAGAAGGTGTAAGCATTTCTTCTCTTCTGTCGGGGTCTCCCGAGGAGGCAGGAAGGGAGTGGACTCTGCCTGCAGAAGACCAGCACTTGCAGAGACTCCGTGGTTCCACATGGTCCCAGCGACTTGACGTTAAACATTGGGTCTGGGGAGCAGGCTTGCCCAGGGCTCTGACTCCTGGGAGCAGGGGAGCTGGTTTTCACCCATGGGTGTCTGTGATCATAGCGGGGTGCTATCAGCCCTGGGGGATGGTCCCGAGCCCTTGCCCTCCTCCATGCCCCCCTCACGCCTGCACTTAGTGGGGATTCCGGAGTCGTGAGACCACGTCCTGCTGTCTACAGACATTCCCCTCAGAGGGGCCAGAGATTGGGCTCAGCCTGCTGTTCCTCCTCTGGGGGCTCCGTAGGGCGTCTTGTGATGGGCAGAGTTGGCGTCCCTCAAAGTCAGCATCTGTCCCCACGCGACCCCTGTCCCTCGGTGACCCTGCTATGAATATGGTAATTTTGTTACTGAAACCTGTGTTGGAAGCCATTTATCTTTCTTTTCTTTTTTTTTTTTTTTAAGATTTTATTTATTTATTTGACAGACAGAGATCACAGGTAGGCCGAGAGGCAGACAGAGAGAGAGAGGAAGCAGGCTGTCCGCAGAGCAGAGAGCCCGACATGGGGCTCGATCCCAGGACCCCGGGATCACGACCTGAGCCGAAGGCGGAGGCTTTAACCCACTGAGCCACCCAGGCACCCCTGGAAGCCATTTTTCTATCTGTGCCATTTTTCATGACTCCGTCCCCTTCGTCGCAGTGGATTTGAGTTTGGACTGGCTTTCCCTTTCGAAACGTTGCTTCTCTCAGAGGCTGTAGTACACAAAGCTGCGTTTCTCCTGGGTGAACCGCTCAGAGTGCTGTTGCTGTCACGTGGAGAGAGATGGCTGCGGCGTGTCCCAGCGCAGCTCTGCCATTCGGCGTCCCCAGCAGCCGAGGGGGAGAGCACGGGCTGTTGCACCCCGCACGTCGTACTGAGCTTTCTGCGGTCCTAGCAGTGTCCCGTGGCGGTGCTGGCTTTCTTGCGAGTGACGGCACTGACCGTCCTTTCTGGGGCTTATCGGTCTTCCCCTCCCTTCTTTGGTGAAGGCCAAGACGTTTTAAATTTCACTATTTCCCTATGTTGGATTTGAGAACACGTGCCTGTTTTTAACATGGATGATCCTAATTGTCAGATTCATGATACTTTTCTGAGGGAAAAGTGTAGTTTTTAGTGGATTTGATGTCTGTGGGATTTAGGAACACAAGAGATCGTGTCCGATCCCTGATACTGCTGGGTCTGACTTCCTGCCAGTTTGTGCCTGGCTGCTCTCCGCCTTCTGCTAGAATGTCTGCTGTGGGCGTGGAGATGGGGCCCACACTCACCTGCCTGCCTCCCAGACACTCTGTAGGTGTTGAGTGAAGGGATAAACGAGCAGACTCCGTCCCAGGAGCAAGCCCCCCGCTGGAACGCTGGGCCCCGAGGGCGCTGCCGGGAGTGAAGGGGCCCGGAGCTGCCACCACACAGGCGTCGTGGGAGCTGGTGTGGGTCTGGTGGGTCAGGAGGACGACGGAGCCCCATGTCACAACCCCGGTGCCTCTCTGGGTGTCTGCTGCTTTTCTGACCTGTGTGCCCTGAATGTCCCGTAGCCTCACTGCTGGAGGGATCTCCCCGTACTCACTAGCTTCAGCCTGGAGAGCGAGTTCTTACGCAGCAGCGGTGCTCTGCTGGGGGCCCGTTCCCTCCATGCCACTGAGGTTTCCTGTCCTGCCGTTCTTCTGTGCATCCGGGTGCTGCCAGGCGTTGGCTGTTTGCTCCCTTGTTTTTAAGCCAGAAGGGACGGACTGTAGTTTGTTGTTGTTTACATTTTTCCAGTTAAATTTTTCATATAGTAGAATCCTACCACCTTCAGGTGGATAGTCCTGTGAATTTTTGCAAATCTACGCGCCACATTGTCCCTCTACTATGAAGTCGTAGAACGCTTACGTCATCTGGAAGATTCCTTGTCCCCCTTCCTGTCAGCTCCGCAATCAGGCAGTGGCTGCTCTGACCTGGTCAACTGCACACGTGGCTGTCCACTGCTGTCACCGCTACCGCATCCTGCACGTGGCTTCTTCCGTGGCGCATTTCCAGCCCAGGGAGCCGTCTGTGTGGCTCCGTGTCCCACTGGCCTGTTCATGGCTGAGTGGCACTGCATTGCGATTTAGAAACCCATTTTCCTGTTGGACGTTTTCTTTTTTCCGTTTGGCTCTTGTGGATAAATTTCCTCTGAAGGTTCTCACGCAGTTCTCTTTGTGGACACGTTTCATTTCTCCTGGGCAAATACGCAGGAGCGGAATTGCTGGGTCACTGGGCAGGTGTATGTGTCTGCGTTAGGAACGGCAGACCGTTCCCCGGGGCGGCAGCTCTCTGATTCTGTCAGGGATGTGTGTGGGTCAGCTGCTGCTCCTCACTGGCAAGCTCTTGTGTCTTTGTAGTTTTAGCCACTCTGGCTGGTAGCAGTGGGATCACGTTGTGGTATTAATTTCCATTAAATGGTCTGTTGCGGGTGTGACCCCTTTGGTCAGCAAAGGAGCTTGGGAATCAGGTAGATCAGCCTTTGAAACACCTGGGGCCTTGAGTGAATAGCTCAGGTTCAGCCTCCGTTTTCCCCTCTGTGAGGCAGGGGCAGGGATGGGGCCAGCTCCAAGATGGAAGGATGAGCTGTGGGAATGGCTGTGTGCATGAACGTGGGTATTGTCGTCCCTCCTTTTTCCTGGGGTGTAGCCAGTTGTGCTCTGTTGGTTTGCTCAGTGTCCGGCTCTGCACCATGTTCTCGTTCTTCCTCATTTGTTCCGTAATGACTGGTTGCCACCCGGGGCAAGACAGAAGGTCAGCTTGCTTGGGAGGCGAGCTCCAGAACGGTGGGTACGTTCCTCCCCATGCTCTGGATTCTGCAGGGCCTGGCCTTTGCCTAGTAGGCAGGGCCAGCCCGAGTCTCTGCTTCTCGAGTGTCTGGTCTGGGATGTGACTGTGTCCGAATCCTGTTTCTTCCGCTGCTCTCCTTTGCTGGGGGTGGTTACACGCAGTTTGCTTCTCCATTTCCAAGATGGATGAATCACATTAATTCAGGAGGGAACAACAATCTCCAAACCAAAAATAACCAAGTATCTGGGCCAGGAGAGAGAGACTTTGTTCGATTAGGGGCGGCCGGTGTATTTTATACTCTGAAGAGATTGAAGAACTCTTAGTGAATACATGTGTGTTGCAGAAACAGTCTCGCAGCCTTCAGGTCAGCTAGTTTACTAAAAATAAATATATTTTTCTTTAAATCAATACAACTTTACTTGCTGAAGATAAATGTATTTAAGAACATGGTGGGTAATGCTGTGAAATTAATGTTATTCATACTCAGTTGGAATAGAAATGCCTTCAACCTTTTAGCAAAAGCAAGAGCAAATTATCGCAAAAATTTCATTTCAGAAGTCATCTTCCTCTCGAATAGGCTGGGCCCCGAGGTCAAGTCATCAATTTCGGTATTCGGTTTCCATAATGCAGTTCTGCGGCGTGCGTGCCTCACGATGGGAGCCACGTTTGCTTCCACGTTAGCTTTATAAATGGCTGTGTTAATAGTCTCTGGTAGACAAAGCCGCCTTTGGTTCATATCAGCAGAAGTTTCTCCTGCGTGAAAATACGATTTAAGATGCCACCGGGCCTGGCTCTTGGAGGCTCTGTCGGGTGCTGGGCCCTGGCTGCCCACCGGTCCGAGGTCTCGGTCCAGCTCTCGCTCTGGTTTCAGCGGGACTGCCTGCACCGGCTGTGAGTGTCCTGCGCCAGCAGAAAGGCACTCAGACACCGTCACGCTCAGGGACTTGGGGCAGCTCCCGCCACCTGACCACTGACCGAGCACTGAAGGGGTTATTTTTGGACACGTTGGGTCATAATTCAGCTGTTCCTGTGTCTAAATGGTCGGCAAGGCTCCCAGATCGGTTCCTGTCTCTTCACCTTTGTACACAGAGTTCTTGTCCTAAAATTATAGTTTCTCCAGGAACGACGGAGAAGAGGACGGGGGACTGAGCACCGGGAACAACCCAGCCGCTCAGTTTGGGCTGTGCGGCCTGGGAGGAGGCTGAACCCTGTCTTCCTCCTCCTCGGGAAGCTGCTTCTCTGGGCTTTGCTCACTGGACAGGCTTCCCGGCTCCCAGTGTTGCTATCCCTCTTGGGTCCTGAGCGAGGAGGGGGGAGGCAGGAGCTTTTCCAGGTGGTGCCTACCACCTGACCTCTGCCATGGACAGAACTTTGCCGACGTGATAATAATTACGTGATAATTTATCAGCACAAGGCATGATACTGGCAGGAATAAGACATTTTTTTCAAGAGGCTTTGAGACAAAACAAGAGCTATGCCGTTTCTAATAAAAATCAAGATCTGCTCATTTAAAGTCAGCTCGTCAGTGGGTGCCGCCTGAGGAAGCGGCCACGGCAGTTGAGGGCCCACGGTCTATCTCCACCACAGACTGTGACAGTCTCCGGGTATCAGGGAGGTCAGGGAAGACCTGGCCTCTTGAATCAACATCCCCACTGGAAGCGTGTCCCGTTGAAATGATGCGTACGTGGTGTTTCCCAGACAAGGAGCAGTCCTGACCGTGCAACCTCCCAGGAGGGGTTCCATGTTACCACCTCCACGACCGCCAACATCTGGCAATCCTTGTTTGCCCCTCAGTGCGGCTTCCTCATGTCAGTCCTCTGGGGCACCTGTAGGAGGAAAGTCAGACTGAGGCCTTCAGCGTCGGACGACGAGAAGACGGTCCTGAGTCAGGGTTCAGCCAGATGGCCGTTTGGGTCATGCTAATTGCCATGGTTGAAATTTTAATCGTTCTGGAGAAGTTGATCATGGAACTGAGTCTTTCACAGATGGATTCCAGCTGTGGAAAGCTGCGTTTCCGGTGGGTACCCGAGTATCCAAAGGGCTCCTGCCTGGAAGGGAGCCCGTTCCGATCCCCGTGAAAGTGCCGATGAGGCTATTTTTCCACTCTGTGGAAAAATCCTTCGTAGACTCACCTCCTACTTCGTGGTGCCGTGGACACTCAGATTGCGCTCGCGCATCCTCACGCGGGGGCAGCTGTGACGCTGCGGCGGGCGCTGGGGCTGCCTGCTGAGGGCTCCGCAGAACGAGCCGGCAGGCGTGCAGACCACACGTTTGTGGTCCTAACCCGTCGGCCTCTCGTGGTCGACAGTTCTGCTGCCGGGTGCCCTGAGGGCCCCGGCGGCCCCTGCTCTGGCCTTCGAGCACCCGTCCAGTCCCAGCCCTGTGGACGCGCAGGGAGCGTCGTCAATGCAGCCATCGTTTTTCAGGCCGAGTGTCTGGGCCTGCCGGTCGCCACCTGCGCAGCCATGCCCCGGCCTGGACCAGAGCCCCGACCTGCTTCTCGCGTCCTCGCCCCCTGCGTGTGCCCAGCTTAGCTGCCGGCGGCTGCAGGACGGGGTTTGCCTGTGGTGTCAGCTCAGGAGCGCCAGGGCCACCTTCCACGTGAGAATTCGGATCTTCGGTTCCCTGCGGCCCCAGGCAGGAGCTCGTCTCCCTCGCGCCCAGTGAGCTGGTCTCTCGTGGTGGCCCACCGGGACTGGCCCCTTTCCCTGGAGCGCTTGGAGCTGCCCTTTCCTGCCCTGAGCGGAAGAAGACAACGTCCCAGCAGCCCTGTGCTCCCGGCCGGAGAAACCCTCACCAGACATCGCGCGGGGCCGTTTCCACTCTTTGCTCTCCTGTGACACTTTCGGTCGCTCTGCAGGTTTCCTCCCACTTGCAAAGGCCCTGGGAATGGGGTCTGCGAAAGGGCGGCCCGCATGGAGCTCTGGTGACCAGCGGCCGAGAGACGCAGCTACACCAGCCGTGGCTGCAAATGATGATTGATTGCAAAGGGAAAGTGTCCTTGAGAGCAGTCCCCTAAACGTGGCAGAAGAAACCCTCCAGGGTGGCGTGGCCTCCCGTCCATCACACCGCTTGTGGCGGACAGTGGAGACGCTGCCCTGGCGCCGTGTGCGGAGAGACCAGGAGAGAGCGCTGGCTGCGGGGTCGCTCTGGGGTTCCTCGTTGCTACCACGTGGCCGCGAGTCTCGCGTGAGTCTCGCCGCCTCCACCGGCAGTGAGGGCGCGTGTGCTCCCACGTGCGTTTCGTTCGTCAAGGACGTGCTCCGTGCGCTGCCACCTGTGACGGGTGCCGGCCGCGTGTGCTCTGCTGAGACTGCCCGTGGCTGCCGGGAGCAGGCGAGCTCCTGCTGTTGGCTGATCAGAACCTGATCGGAGCCCTGGATGCCAGGGAGTAGAGGAACCGTGGTGCCTGACGTCAGAGACAGGGAAGGGAGGAGAGAAACGGGAAGTCGGACTCTTTCGGTTAGAAGGAGCTTAAAACGTCTCCCGTTTTGGGAATGCTGACTGAGTAGCCTGGTTGGCCTCGTGGTGCCCTGACACATTCCCAGTGACAGTCCCGGCAGCGGGACGCTTCTCCTTCTGTCCGCGCGTCTCACACGGTGCTGCCAAGGGCTGTTCTGCACAGAAATGCTCTCCAGTCCCTTCTCTTTGCTGCTCACTGATCTCAGACCTGCAGTGTGTAGGCGGCGTCACAGGAGGGAGGAAGGGGGCTCGTGGGAGGAAATCCCCCTGGACTCGTGTGATTGTAGGTCAATGGCGTGAGTGTGTCTGACGTGTGCAGAGAAACATGGACTCCGTGACTCCTGTCCGTGTGTCCCGAACCTCAGCTGTCACTCCTCTCCTCTCCTCCGTAGACGTCAGGCCCGCGACTCTTCAGACAGGAGCTCGTGGCCGCGGTGTGCCACTGCACAAACCCACGTCGTGCGGCCTGTGTGTGTGGAGAACACAGGCAGCGGGTGTTGGAGGCGGCCTGCGCATGTCAAGGGCACGGATGACGACTTCCAGCCGTCACAGCAAGTCTCGCGTGACCGGATGCCGGAGCAGAGAATTCTGCGCGGTGAGCCTTATGCACCGGCTTTCGGTGTGAAGTTTGATGTTTAGTGGAACCTCTGCCGGCTGTCATAGGAGCTTCTTCATCCGACGACATGCGAGTCTCTGCCGCTGCACGTCTATTCGCAGACCTTGGGCAATATTTAAAAACTGATTTACCACAGCCCGGAAGAATGGATAAATTTCTAGAAAGACTCAACCTTCTAAGAGTGAACTGTGAAGAAATAGAAAATCTGAATGGACTGATTGTAAGTAATGACATTGAAGCATTGACTTAAAAACTCCCCAAATAAAAGTCCAGGGCCAGTTTGTTTCACAGGTGAATTCTACCAAACATTTAAAGAAACGTTAGTACCCCCTCATCTCAAATAAAAGTTGAAGGGGAAGAAGGACTTCCAAACTCCTTTTTTTGAGGCCAGCATTGCTCTAATTATGAAAGTAGACCAAGGTAACACAAAAAACGAGAAGTACAGGCCAATATCTCTGATGAACATAGATGTAAAATTCCTGAACAAAATATCGGCCAATTGAATTCAACAATAAAAGGAATCACTTACACAATCCGTGGGATTTATTGCAAGAATGCGGGGATGGCTCAACATCCACACATTAATCAAGACGATACGCCACGCTGGTAAAATGAAGGATAAAAATCCTGTGATCATCTCAACAGATACAGAAAAGCATGGACAAAATTCAGTATCCTTTAATGATAAAAACTCTTAACCAAGAGGGTATAAAAGGGGCGTATTTAAATATAACAGAGTCCACATGTGACCATCCACAGCTGACATCAAACTTGATGGAAAGCCAGTGGTTTCCCTGTAAGATCAGAGACAAGACAGGGATGCCCAGTCTCACGCTGTTATTCGACATGGAGTGGGAAGGCCCAGCCACAGCGGTTAGGAAAGAAGAAGGGATGCAAGGCTTCCACGTTGGAAAAGGAGAAGTAAAACCGCCAGTCTTTGCAGACGGCGTGATTCTGCATATGCCCCACCAGAAAAAGGAAAAACAGCTATTAGAATGAGAACGTGAATTCAGTAAAGTTGCAGGATACAAAATTAAGGCAGAGAAATCGGTTGTGTTTCTACACATGATAGTGAGCTATCAGAAAGAGGAATTAAGAAAACAGTCGCATTGATGATTGCACCAAGAATCATAGAATACCAGGGGTGAGCGTCGGTAAGGAACTGAAAGTCCCGTGCTCTGAGACCCGCGGGACACTGATGAAGAAGACAGAAATAACGGGAGGATACTCTGCTCTCACGGGTTGGAATAATTAACCTTAAATCTCAAATCTTGAATCACGACCGTAAAACCGAAATGCGTAACCACTATATGAAGAAATGCTCCCCTTCGTTAGGAGCCATCGCAAATCCCTAGCCAGTGCAGATTAAAGTGAGTTTCACCTCACCCGGTCCGTTCGGGAGGACGTCTGAACACAGAACCGCGGCAGGGAGGTGGGAAGGGAAGTGTGTCCGGCTGCTACTGGGGGAAGCAGGCCCACCCTCCCAGCAGCACCCCAGCCGTGCTCGGGGGCTTTCCGAATGTGCTGGTGGTGCCGCCGCCGTCCTCCAGCGGGACACGCCCCTGAGAGCTTGTGCTCGACGGGGACCAGCTCTTAGGGCTCTCGTGAGCCCACGCTGCGAGCAGCACGGGGTCGCGAGAGAGAAGGGACAGTCCACAGCTCTTCTAATGCAGCATCAAGCTGTGTGGCCCCCGAGTGTGACGAGACGCGCCTCTCCTCTCCCAGCCTTCCGAAGAACAGTACGCTCCCCGTGCCCTGGCCACAGCGCAGTGCGCCTGCAAACCAGGAGCCTCACACTTGCGAGTATGCGTGATTGTCCTGCAGGTTTAAACGCGATTTTTCTTAAACAACTGGATACTTTCTACAAACCCAGACACTAAATATCTGTCTTTATATTCCTTGAATGTGATAGAAATGTACTTTGAAACATTATTTAAGGAGTTTAGAATAATTTGTTCAAACCGCAAACCTCAGCCTGTAATTGTAGCTCAATGTGATGACCGCAGGAGGACAGGGAGCTTTCCCCACGGCTGTACGCGTCCTTTGGGGATGGTTAACCACTGAACCCTGCCATTATGTGAGTCACTGGCTCCCCAGACTTTGAGCACGTAAATGCCCTAAGTTTTTTTTTTAAAGATTTTATTTATTTATTTGACAGAGAGATCACAAGTAGGCAGAGAGGCAGGCAGAGAGAGTGAGAGGGAAGCAGGCTCCCTGCCAAGTAGAGAGCCCGATGCGGGGCTCGATCCCAGGACCCTGAGATCATGACCTGAGCCCAAGGCAGCGGCTTAACCCATGGAGCCACCCAGGCGCCCCTAAATGCCCTAAGTTTAACCAGGTAGGATGCTCTGCAGACTTGCAGCGCCTTCAAGAAAGGTTTGAATGTTGTAAAACTTTCTGGCAGTGATGCGGATGTGGCCCCAGAAGGGCGTGTCTCATCGGCACACCTTCCCACGGTAACTGTTCGGTTTTAAAGTGGACGAGCCTGTCGTGCTCACTACACAGCAGCTGCCCAAATCGTCATCTGATGTACCAAACACCGCGTGGCTCTGGTTGGCAGCTCTGTAATGACAGAGAAAGTAAGAGCGTCGCTCCCGTGTGCGTGCAGACGCTGAGGGCCTTTTCTCCGTGTGCGCACGGAGCAGCGTCACACCAGGAGCGTCTGTGGCATCTTTCTGATAGCTCACTATCATGTCCTTCCCCCGGTCTGTTTTCCAGTTCCATGGACCGCACTGGTGTTTAGGAAGGGCTGGGTGGCCATCAGCTGCCTGGGCATCTGGGTGTCGCTGGCAAGTCCCTAGAGCTCAAGGCCACGGGGGTGGGGGGTGGGCCCAGGAGAGGCCGCACGTGCTGAGCTGTGGCGCTCAGCCCTCTCCTGTCTGCAGCTGGACCATGCTTTGATCTGGAGGTTGGTGGTGGTGCAGACGAAGGGGAACCCCGACACAGGGAGGAGGGAGGGGAACCAAACCCTGGTGAGAGGGGAGGAGCCCGAGCGTGCAGCTGTGACGTGAGGACAGAGCTGGGATCACTGGGAGGAGGTCAGGAGTGGGCTCGGCACAGGGGCGGGGCTGTGTTCCGTGTGGTACTGAGACACGGTGAGCACCGGGCAGTGCCGGCTATAGGTGCCCCGAGGGCCTGAGCTGTCCCCCGGCTTGAGGATGACTGGACCCCGCAGCAAACACAGGGCAGCCTCCCCCATCCGAGGGAGCCACCCCTGAAGGCCCTTGTGGGTCGTCTGTGGGGCTTGTGGGGACACCGGGTCCAGGTTCTGGGTGCTTCCCCTCCACATCTGCTTCTGGACCCACCCGGAGGGGCGCCTGCTCCGACCTTCCCTGGGAGGGGTCGGGGTCGGGGGAGCTGTGTCTGCGCGAACAAAAGGCTCCAGATTGCACAGGTCTCACGAGAACTGCTCCCCCGTGTGGCTGCTTTGGTCCCAGAGTCTGAAATTAGACCCCAGACCTTGGAGAATCCTACTGGAGGCCTCCCTGGCATCCTGGGGTGAGTGGACACTTGGCACCCACATCGTCCAGCTGTAGTTCATGGCCCCCGGGAGAGGGACGCTTGGGGAGGGCTGTGTCGGCGAGCCTCCCCGTGCACGGGGCTGCCCTTGGAGGCCCTGCTTCTGAGAGGACGCACCCATCCCTTAGCGGAGTTACTTTATATTAAAGACTGTCAGAGAAAGGGAAGCAATTTCTCTAGGCTCCTTGGTTAATGAGAGCTGGGGGCGCATCAGGCACTTTCCTTAGGCATCTGGGCTCCTGCACGGCTGTCATTCTTAATCATATTTTAATTTTCAAATAAATTGCGTTCATTATCCTTCCATTTACGATGCTGTGTGTGCGTCACTGCTCATTAATGTTTGTTAGCCCTCTGCCGGGCCTGGTTTTCACACCGCCAGGGCGGCGGAGTGGTAATTAAGGGCGATCTGTGTTGATTTACA
Organism: Meles meles; assembly: GCF_922984935.1. Classification (NCBI taxonomy): domain Eukaryota; kingdom Metazoa; phylum Chordata; class Mammalia; order Carnivora; family Mustelidae; genus Meles; species Meles meles. The sequence goes on from NC_060075.1 coordinate 987,360, forward strand.
GGAATTACTATTTTTTGTAGTCTTTGAGAAAATAGCCTTAGAGGGTTGCTGAGTTGGGCCTTTCGATGGACACCCTTGAAGGCCGTGTGAGGAGTGGGACTGTCCTTGACCGTGATCTGGAGAAGGTTTCCATGGTTCCAGCGGGTCCCTTCGTCAGAGTTCATCTGGCGCGTCTGACGGGGGCGGAAGGCGTCCTCTGTGTCCGGCTTGTTAGGCCAAAGATCTCTTTGCCAACTGAAAACCAAATCGGGTTGTTCTTGTCGACCCATTATTCGCTCGTTTCCCCCCAAGAGCTGATCTATCCAGATTGGAAGCCAAGATACTTTCAAAGTTGAGTGAAGAGCTCTTCGAACAGATATGGTTGTTTCTGATGACGTTTTGGGGAATCGATAACGTATTTCAACCTGAGCATGGGTCACTTTGGATTGTTGGGGTTCTGCAGTGCAGCGAGAACCTTCCCATCACGGCCCCTGAAGTGGGGAACACGTCTCTTCCCAGTTTCTCATTCAGTCACTAATTTCTTTGTCATTCTAAAGAATTCCAATCAAGTGTACATAGTGAAATTTACCCCCGTAACCATTTCTGAGCACATGGTTCAGGGCACAAAGCACATCCGCGTCCTCCTGCGGCCATCACCGCCTCCATCTCCAGAGCTCCCTCGTCTTTCCCAGCTGAGTCCCTGTCCCCGAATCCCGGGCACACCCTCTGCTCTCTGTCCCTGTGGATCTGACGGCTCCGGGGACCCCCAATGCTGGACTCACGCGGCATTTGTCTTTCCGTGACGGGCTGATTCCACGGACCACGGTGTCCTCGGGGTTTAGCCAGGCTGTGGCAGGAGCAGGACTGCCCTTCTTTTTGAGGCCGAAGGACACTGTTGTACGTCTTTGCCACATGTCGTTTCTGCGTCCGTCCACTGACGGACGCTTGCTTGTTTCCTGGCCGCTGTGAACGCCGCGGCTGTGAGCATGGGTTTTGAGCATTTCTTTGAACTCCTGCTCTTAATTTGGTGATTCCCATTACGTCACTTCCACTGGCCAGTCCCTGTGGGGGGTGGGACCCAGCCTTCCCTATGGGGAAGGACAGTTGGGTGATTCCAGGATGCCGGGCTCACCGGGCCCAGGGAGGGCAGGTGGTGCTGAGGCCCGAGTGACAGGAGAGTGTCTTGTGAGAGGACGTGCAGACCCCACAGCGTTCCCCACCGGCACAGGCTGAAAGGGACGGCTCGGGGCCCCGGGTGTGGGTGGTCATTCCAGGGGCAGCTGAAAACCACGTAGACGCCAGAGAGCGGTATCTTTCCCTCATAGTTAAAATTTATTTTCAGTGCAGAAATGTACTTTGTACAGAATGGAGTTTCCTATTAAATAAGTTACTGTTTTGAATACTAAAACTTCTAACCTCGCATCTCCGGACCATCTCTCTGGAATTTCCATTTTCCCAACAAATAACCTTGCGAGGGGAAGGAGAGCAAGGCTGCGTAGACGACATCCAGGGGAAGGACAGGCCCTCGGAAGTGTGGGCCGTGGAGCCGGTGGGGTTGTGGAGGAGGCAAAGGGGCATGGTGGCGTCCTGCACACACCCGCTGCCCTCTCTGCCCGCGGTGGGTTCTCGCGGCGCCGAGGAGATGGGGGAGGTCCAGGACCCGCATATTAGTGGTCAGGGGAGTCCTCCTGCGTCTCCTGGACTCAGTGGGCTGTGTTTCCTCGGTGCTGGCAGGCGCACAGGGGTCTCTGGCTCACAGACGCCGTTCCAAGCATGTGTGGTGGCCGCTGACCCTGAGAGCACGTCAGGCCACGCTGGGTTTGTGGGGACGGGGATGGCCCGCGTGTGCCTCGCCCTCTGATCAGCACTGGCAGAAGCCCAGGCTCCCTGTGGGCCCGACGGCCGGTCTCTGACGCTGGTGGCCGCCTCTACCTTCCCCCAGGCCCGGGGCTGCTTCTTGCATCTCACCAGCCCTCTCAGGCCCTGGTGCTTCTCTTCCTGCCAGCTGGAGAACAGAGCTGGGAATGAGGGGGCAGGAGAGGTCTTGGTTCCTTGACCCAGAGCCTCAAGGCTCTGGGTGTGCCTGGCCTGCTGGGGACTCAGCCGAGTCCGCCGTGGGCTGGAGGGCACAGGTTTGGGTAATGCAGAAGGTGGGGCCTGCATTCCGAGGAGCCCCTCAAGCCTGTGGGAGTGGAGGGGCTGGGCAGGGGCAGAGAAGAACGGAGAGGACGGGGCCACCGTAAGGCGGCAGAGAGCAAGTGCCCTGGCTTCCTCCGCCGCGGCTCTCCTCTCTCTGGCCGCCTCTGCCCCTCGTCTGTCTGCCTCCGCCCGCTCCCCCCCCCCCAGGCGGGACGTGGGCAGGAGCTCTCCGGTTGCCGGCGTAAGAATGGTGCAGAGTCGAGTGACGGATGGCTGTTTTTGAGTAACTGTCACCACCTGATAAGACGAGGGCTAACAGATTCCCTTCTTCCTCATCCTACATAATGTGCCATTTTCCTTCCGAGCTGCTTACGGCTCTCAGTGCCAGGCCTTTCTGTTCTTGTCTGAATAGTCAGTGGAACGTTCGGGGCTGATAAGAGGAGAGGCCTCGGTTACTCGGCAACCGGCTGGAGCAGAGGCTGCTGATGGGGAGATTAGCTGCCACAGATAAACCGCCGTTTCCCTTCCCTGCGGCTTATCTTTGGACCCACAGCAGGCCGCAAGGAACACGACAGCCTGCGGAGATTTGGGTGGGATTGGAGCTCTCGACAGTGAGGGCTGCCGAGCACCCTTGGGCCGGCCTCAGTGGGGTGGGGGTGGCGGTGAGGGGGGGGGTCTCCTGTCCCAGCCAGGGCCCTGCCTGGGTGAGCCTGGACCTCCTGGGGACGCTCGAGTGTGGCTAGGACCTGGAGGTCAGGGCCGGCCATCCCTCCCCTGACCGGAGCAAGGAGCCCGCTCAGCTCATTCACAGTGGCGGGGTTCCCCAGTCGCCTCCAGGAGAAGAACACAGCTGACGTCGTGGGAGCCGTGCCGCCATGGGAGCCGTGCCGCCGTGTCCATCCAGCTGGGATCCCGGGCAGGAACCAGAACGGGCTCTCACCATCGCGGCAGAGTCACCCGAGTGGGAACACTGCCCACTCTCAGCACAGGCCTGCAAACGGGGTTCAGCTCGGTGGTTTGGGGCTTGCTTTGTCTGTCTTTCCCGAGTCCGGCTCTCGGTAAACACCCATTTGTGTCGATGAAACCCCTCATGGCCCCACGGCTTGGGGAGTGCATCTCCCTACCAGCTGGACGAGGTGCTCAGATCATTCCCGTCTGTTCTTTTCAGACATAAGCAAACAAAACGACGCCAACCCCCGAAGGTCAGAGAGGCTCGGTCCGGGCTCCGGAAGGTGCTCTTCGGGCTGTGGGAGTGAGCTCCGTGCGAAGGGCCCAGACGGTCTGCGCTGCCGCTGCAGCACGGTGCTGACGGCCAGCCCCGGGGAGGACCGCAGCTGCCTCTGCTCGGCTCTGCGTGGACACAAGGGGACGGACGGGCACCGTGCAGGCAGCGGGGAGGGCCTTGCCCGGCGTGAGGTGAACACTGGCAGTTGCTCCAGATGCGGCCAGTCCTGCTCGTGCCCGGCCTGTTTTCCACAGAGAGCGCGTTTGAGCTGAAGAAAGGATCTTAGAAAAGATCTCCTTCGACTGGTGCCTCGCAGGGACCTGGCCTGGGAGCGAAGCGGCTGGAGGTGGCCCGGAGCCCCGTGTCCTTGGCCCACTCAGCGTCCCTGCTGTCACTCACGGTGCTCGGAGGACCTCCGGGGACGGCGGGGCTCGTAGGTTCGGCAAGCATGTCCTCTAGGTAGAACCTGTGGTTCACATCGTACTCCGCGCGGGCGGGACGTCACCCGCGTCTGCAGGAGCGTTTGCGCAGCCCAGCGTGTGTGTTACCTTCCGGCTCCGACCTTACGTTTCGTTTATTTGACTTTCCTGCCGAAGGAAGACTGTGGCCGCTCGAGTGTCTGAGCAGGGCCAGGGTGAGGATGGGGGCTGCCGGCGGAGTCTGGGGGGAGTGGGGAGACCAGGGGCGGCCCCTGGCAGCTCCCGTCCCTCAGATCTTCGGTTTTCTTGTTCCTAAAGCAAAGGGCCTGAATAAAATGCACACCTCCGTTCCCATCAGCTCTCCGCAAACCCCGTTTTTTCTAAAATTGCGCAGCAGGGTGTCGACCCGCTCTCGGGGCTGTGGGGTGAGGGCCGGGAGGGTCGGTCCGTTTCAGGAGCACAGCAGGGACCGGCCGAGCCGCGCGGGTCCGGCGGGTCAGCGTCTCATTCCGGGACGTGCTCCCGCGCTCTCCTGGCCGATGCTGTGCAGGGGTGAGTTTTCTTTGCAGGAAGGGCTGAGCGTTACAAGGCTCAGTGTGGTTCCTTTTTGTGGGTCAGCATTGTGCGTGGCATCACCAACCCCATCCCGCCCCACTCCCTCCCTGGAGAGTTCTGAGGTCCAGAACTTTCTAGCGCAGACCTTCCGGCCCTGAGGTGGCCAGGCCTCTTCCGGGGTCAGAGGTCAACGAGACGGGAACGGGCCGCTGTGTGCGGATGGCAGCGTTGCGTAGACCTAATCCCACTCCGGTTTTCTGTAACCACCTGCGGGAGCGGAAGGTTCTGAGGGCTGCCCGGGCGGCTCCGGGGGACAGCACCACGACGCCGGCCGTGGGCTCCATGGGAGACGCGTTCTCTGCCGCGGGTGCGGGGGAGCGGCCCGGCGGGAAGCAGCGCACCTTCCCTTCCCTGCACGGGACACTCCGCTGCGGGCCGTCCGCAGGCCTCCCTGGGCCTGACTGTAAGCGCCGGAAACCAAGGTGGTCGGGCCGTGCGCATCCCTCCCCGAGATACACGTGTCGCTCTGGAAGCTGGTTCCCCGGTGATCTGCCGGTTCTCCGCACGGTTGGCCAGACCGCGTCCCGCCGTTGGCTCCTGCGAGAGGCGCAGGCGGCCTGGTAGCCCGAGGGGCCGGGAAGAGGCCGCAGGCAGGCGGCACCGTGTGGAGCTGAGAAAAGTCCGCGAGGGCCGTCGGGCTCCCTGCGTCCCAACGTGTCCCGGGACCCGTCGTGTTTGGCCCGGCAGGGAGGCCCAGAACACCGGCTCCTTCGTGGATAGGGTCCTGGGCTTTGTCCCGTGACCTTCGGCAGTGGACAGGAGCGGGTGAGGCACAGCCCGCCTGAGGCCTGAGAGCTGAGCCCCCGGGCCCGGGAGACGACAGCCTCCGTGGGCGCCTCATAGCCGGCTGCCGGCTGCCAGGAGACTCGGGCGAACAGAGCAGGGGCGCGAGGGGGACGAGCCCGGTGAGACCCTTGCACGGAGCAGGCCTGGGCCGGGTCGCTGGCATGTCACTCTCTCCCGCCCTCCCGGTGCCTCCGGCGTCTGTTCCATGTGCACCCGCGGCCTTGGAGCTGCGGGAGGAGGGAAACGCCGCAGCCTCCGTCCGCTCTGGGACGGTCCACCCGGGTCCTCTCTGGTCTTTACCTCAGCTTGTCCTGGAGCCCCGCGGGTCCGGTTTCCCACGTGTGGGCCACTTCCGGTGCCGGCATGGCCTTGCGACGGGCAGAGCTCTCGGCGACCGGCTCTCGGAGGAGCTTCTCCCTTCGCGTCCCAGGTGTGTAATGCGCTCTAAACCCAGATGCAAAGCGTCGGCTCTTTGACGACGTGACAGTGACCGTTTTGACGAGGGAGGGACTTGCCGTGGGTTCACAGGAAGCGGCCCTCCCTCACCGTGACTGGGGCCGTGGCTCCCATGCCGAGTTCCGAGTCCCTGTAGCCAAGTGGCGCCCCCCAGACTCTCGGGGACGTGAGGCGTTCGGACGCTCTTGTGGCTGCCAGATGCCAGCCCTACCCCGGCAGAAGGTTTCTCCCACGCGGGTGCGGAGGAGCAGTCGGGAGACCAGGGGCCTCTCCACCACCTCAGCTGGGCAGCAGTCGTCCGCCCTCTGGCCTCGCCTCCTCCAGAAAGCCCTCCCTGATCGGCCCTGACTTTCTCCAGCAAACCAGCTCCGTTTCTGGGCCTTGGCTTCCAGGCACACAGGCCCTGGTGGCATCTTGAGGCTCACGTGTGTCTGATCAGATGTGAGGGGCTGGTGTTTCCCTGAACTCAGAAGGCTGGGTCTCGCGTCTGGACAAGGTAGGCGCCAAATGTGTGCTCGCCGCTCTGAGCTGATCTAAGTGTGAGCTCATCCTGGCGACTGGAAGTGCACGTATGTCCATGAAAACCTGTCGGCCGCGCGCGCTTGTGTCTGGGCCCCATGTCCGCTGTAGCTGGTCCCGGACCGCACACGTCTCTGGCTGCGGACACGGTGACGTCTATTAAGCACCTGCTCCTTCCTCTCCGAGAGGGGACTGCTTTGTTCTACTCTTTTATTTTGATAGGCTTTTTGTTAGATTTTTAAATTATGGGAAAATACCTGTAATTTAAATTTACGATGTTAAAAGTAAGATTCCGTGTCGTTAAGGACATTCACACCGTCATGCAGGCGTCACCCCCTTTCCTCTGCAGGACCCCTCCCCCCCAAAACTGAAACGTGGTCCTCATTGAACACAAACCCCCTCCCCCTTCCCAGGTCCCTCCACTCTCCGCGTCTGTGAGTCTCACTCCTCTGGGCACCTCGTGGCCGTGCACTCACACGGCACCCATCCTCTTGGGCCGGCCTGTGTCACTCCGTGTGACGCTCTCCACGCTCACAGGGAGCAGGTGCCCGGATTTCCTTCTTTCACAGCCCGAGGAACACCCCCTTCTGCGGACAGACCACGTTTGGTTTTTCTTTCGTCTGTTGGTGGGACACTTGGGTTGTTTCCAGCCCTTGGTGGCTCTGAATCGTGCTGTGCTGGGGGATCTCTTTGAGTCCTGCCTCTGCTTCTGAGCGTGAACTCGGTGGCGGAGCCGCCGGTCCGTGCGGTCGTTCTGGGTTTCTTCTGTTTTAGGAGCTGCTCTCCTTTCCCACGGCCGCCGTACCACTTACATTCCCACAACAGCGCGCGGGAGATGTGGGCTCTTCAACATTGTTTTTATTTTATTTTTTTAAGATTCATTTCTTTTGGAGGGAAAACACACCGTGTGCGAGCTGGGGGAGGGGCGGAGGGAGAGGGTCCCACTGACTCACCGCTGAGCAGGAGCCCGTGACCCATGAGATCAGGACCCGAGCCGAAACCAGGAGTCAAACCGTCAGCTGACGGGGCCAGGAAATTCACGTCTGTCTGGAGACCTGACTAATGGTTCGTTTCTTAAACTCTGGGGTCCCTTACGGCTCTTGGATCTCACTCAGGGGACATTTGTGGCGCGTGGCCTCTGTCAGGAGTTGATTTCACTGGGAAAGATGAAGGCAGCTGAGCACGAAGAATGTCCGTCCCTCGTCTCTTCTCAGCCTGGAGCAGAGCTGGGCATGTCCAGGCTGTGCATGGGCTGGCCCAGCTGTCTGAGCAAGCAGGCCTGGCCTGACATCTGCAGGGCCGGCCCCCGCACGGGCTGTGGGTCACCGTTTCATCAGGTGGCTCACAGCGGCCACAGCAGCTCGGGGTCTCCTGCTCACCCCCAGCCCCGTGGTGCGTGTGGGCTCTGGGTGCCAGAAGGAGCTCTGGGAGGCACGTGGGCACCAACCTCGGGCCCAGTACAGGGGTGGGATGACCTTGGGACGGGCCCTGGGCCCCCTGGCCAGGCGACTTGTCGCAGTACAGAAGTTCACTCGTGCAGAGCCACTGGTATCACTTGGCTCAAACAGCCGCGTGCTGGTCCTCCTCCTCCTCACACCGTCAGTGCTTTTTCTTGTCCCGGTGTGGGCTTCGGCGATCAAGATGACGGAGGTATCTGGTCTTGCTTCCCGCCCTGGCCAGGTGCTGGCTGTCCCAGCTGCACCAGAGAGACGTCGTGTCGGCAATAATGAGTGTGCGGCCGGCCTGCCTCCTGGGCGTGACCTGTAGCCAGTCCCTCAGCCTCTCTGGGCCCTAGTGTTCCCAATGGGGAGAGGAGACCGTGGCCGTTCAGATCCCCGAGAATTGTCCCAGGCTTGACTGCGCCGAGAGTGTCCGAATGGTGTGGGCACGGGGTAGCTGTATGTAAACACGTCAGCTCTTGTTCTGGGAGCTGACAGACACGAGGCCAAGGGGATTGTGTTAATTGGTTTCGGAACAAGACATCCCATTGCTGTGACTTGAGGAGGATGGCCACGTTTTGTGTCAAAGAGGGGGACATGTGTTCGGAAAGGAAGGCTGGTGCTCAGGGTGATCGTGGCCAGAGGGTGAAGTGGACGGTTCTGGAAGGTCCTGGGCAGGGGTCCTGGGCATCTCCCACGCACGCTGGTGGGTTGGAGACCTTGGGCAAGCCCCTGAACCTCTCTGTGCCTCGGTTTCCGGGTGGTGTAAACAGGAAGGGGCTCTCCCTCCTAACAGCTTCGTGGGAGTGTGATGTGGCTTAGAGTCAGTGTGTGGAGACTTAGAGAAGTGGCCGGAGCGTGAGCCCTCGGGGAGCAAGGACGGACTCACTGCCATCTGCACACTTTTCCCTGCACGGCGGCGCCTGACGCCCACTCTCCAGCCTGACGCCCGGCCTGGGGCTTAGGAGCCACATGGACCTTCCCAGACCTCCTCGTGCCCCTTGGGGAATGGGAGATGTCGACCCCCTGTATCACACAAGGGGAGGCAGGACATCATCGGCTCCTGAGCCCGACGACCAAAGCGAACTTGCCGCTTCCGGACAGCTCGCACCTGTGCGGGTCCCCGGCCACGCTCTGCACACAGGTGCCCCGGGGTTTCCCGAAGCGGGTCCTTCCTAGGTGGCCATAGTGTGCGAGGCCTTGTGGGCGCCCTGAGCAGCGCAGTGGCGAAGGCAACTTCCACCCGGAGAGGGGAGAGGGACCGGGGGAACGTAGGACACTGGTGACAGGGTCTTTAAGCTGGCCTGCCCGTTGGGCTCGGGTATCTGTCTGCAGATGGGGGGGTCCCCTGGCCTGGTGGTGAACCCTGCAAGAGTGTGCGTAGATGGGATTATGAGTGTGTGTACCGGGGTGAGTGTGCAAGCATGCGAGCCTGTGTGGGTGTGTGCACGTGTGTGTACACATGTATGAGCTTGTGTGCACCCACGCAAGTGTACGTGTCCCTCACTCCGCCTGCCTCGCGGGGAGAACCACCAGCATCTCTCAGCTAGGGTCCAGCCAGCGCATGGGGCCACCCGGCTGGTCGGTGCAGTGTCTGGCCCGCCCAGCTTCCCGGGAGCCCTGGCCACCTGTCCCCGAGGAGGATCCAGTGATGCGGGGGGGGGGTGTGGCCACGAGGGGTCGCTGTTGCCCTCCATCCTCGCGGCTGCCGAGGTGCTGGGCTGGATGGGGATGGGGTGGGGACGACCGTTCTGTAAACAGCGGCGTGTGCTTCCCGGAGGGCGGCTGATGCGAGCTCAGACGCCGCAGGTGCAGCCGTGGGGTCACGTGTGGGGCCTGGGCCCCCGGACACCTTCTCTCAGCCCGTGGGCTATTTTGAGCTCAGAGTTAGATTCCTGGGATGCCCCCGGAGGCCCTGTGGCCAGACCTGTTCTCACTTCCTGGGCTGCCCCGTGCACTCCGGGGAGTGGTTTCCGAAGGACGCTGTTCCTTTTGTCCCACGGGGTGGCTGGCCGCTTCCCCAGGGGCGTGACTGCATCTGGTGGCCGCGGGATGCAGTTTCTTGAGAACCTGCGTGCACGACCCAGGCCTTTGTTTCTGGGAAGCAAGGCTGGTCCCTGCATTAAGCCTCCCGAGAGCTCTTGTCTTTACTTCTGCAAGGAATTCTGCGCACGGATGATGGAGATTCCATTTCTCTCCTGCCCAGTCACAGTTCTTTCTGGGCATCCGCACACCCAGCGTGGAGCCCAACAGGGGGCTTGGCCGCACGATCCTGAGATAAGACCTGAGCCGAGACCAGGAGCTGGAAGCTTGACTCGCTGAGCCACCCCGGTGCCCCTGCCCCGTAATTACTTGAACACCGTCTCTGGTTCACCCTCCTCTGCAAAGACTTTACGATAGTGACACCTTTTCTGCCTGTCCCTTCTTATTCCAAAATCAAGATCATCGTTCTAAAGGTTTCCAGGGAGCGAGTTAATACGTTTCCACGTGCTTGTTATTTACATGGATAAACCACTTGTACACATTACAGAACAGGTCCCTACGCTGCAGTCATTTCTGAATGTGCCCTGAACTAATGATCCCGCCCTAACACCTACATAGTGTGATTACATTGCGTTGGTGAATTACCTAGTCTCATTATTTCTTCCCGAAGAAACAACGGAGAAATGTATGAAAAATAGAAACCAGCAGGCTCAGTGGGTGAAGCGTCTGCCTTTGGCTCGGGTCGTGATCCCAGGGTCCCGGGGTCGAGCCCTGCTTTGGGCTCCCTGCTCTGTGGAAGCCTGCTTCCCCCTCCCTGCTGCGTCCCCGCTTGTGCTCTCTCGGTGTCTGTCAAATACATAAATACAATCTTAAAAAAAAAAGCAAAGACATTAGAAAAAGAAGAGAGAACTAAGTGTCATGGGTGCAGAGAACATGGTTAATTCCTTAAAAAATATGAAAAAAATATTACCAGAGCCTCACAACATGCGTTGTGTGATGAGGGCTGCCCCATGACCCGGCAGAGAAGGCCGCTGGAAGGTAGAAGGTGGTCGGTCCTGGCCCCGGGGTCGGGGGTCCATCTCCTGGGTGGTCTTTTTGGGAGAGATGCTGATGACACTGGGAGGGTGTTGCTCAGGAAGGGAACACTTTGGCTCCATAGGCTTTTCCTTTCTTTCTTTCTTTTTTTTTTTTAAAGATTCTATTTATTTATTTGACAGATCACAAGTAGGCAGAGAGGCAGGCAGAGAGAGGAGGAAGCAGGCTCCCTGCTGAGCAGAGAGCCCGATGTGGGGCTCGATCCCAAGACCCTGGGATCATGACCTGAGCTGAAGGCAGAGGCTCTAACCCACTGAGCCACCCAGGCGCCCCTCTTTCTTTTTTTTTTTTAAGCGACTGGGCCACCCAGGCTCCCCCGCCCCACAAAAGGATGCCCTTTAATGCAAGTCTGAGGCGCGTTGCCTGAGGTCAACTGAACAGAAATGGTTTCTCCTGGAGAGACCTAAAGCAACCTGTTGAGGCCCGTGGTGGTCTGACCTGCTGGTTCGGGCCGTCCTCCGGGAGGCCTGGCACTCAGCAGTCCCCGAAACGACAGCGTCCCACGAGGGAAGGCCGGTGTCTCCGAGCACGGAGTCCCTTTCCCAGAGCAGGGGTCCACTCGGCCCTCTCCCTGCACGTGTGAGGCCGAGAGCGGCTGTGCGGGGGAGGGCCAGCGCCCCGAGCCTAACCCGAGGAAGGAAGAGGCGGCCTGGTAAGTGCTCAGAGAGCGCAGGGGTGCACGGCCCTCCTTCGCCGGCCCTGCCACGGGCCCCCTGGGTTTGGTCTCGGCCATCCCTGGGCCTTCAGCAAGGTTGTTTGCTGGTCTGGTCGAAGTGGGCTTCCAGACCGTGCGGGAGTCCAGCAAACCAGGATGCCGGCTGACCGTGTTAGGAGCTTCTGTGCATCGCAGCTTTTCTTCGGGCAAATGGAAAAACGCCCGTTAGTCAGTCACAGGTATTTACCGAGCCACAGTGGGGCCGAGCGGGTGTCGACGTGGGGTCTAAGGGGCGGAGCCGACGCTGTCCAGGAGCCCGCGGGGCCTGAGGTGAGAGGACAGTGTCCGTGCCAGAGGGACGTGGAGAGGCGTGTGTGTGCTCACGTGAATGCCGTGCAGCCCGGGGCCACGCACAGCCCCACAGAGCAAGGGAGAAGGGTCCAGGAGGAGGGCATCGCCGCTGGCCTCCAGCAGTCCTGAGGGGACAGTGACGTTTATGAGTCAAAATGACTTCTGCCCGCCGGAGTGGTGCTTCAGGGATCACTGGTTACAGCAAACACGCGGACAATAAACAGGCTCTTTCTCACATTCTTCCAGAAATCCAGCAAAACAATCATCCAGGCTTCTCTTTCTAATGGAAGAAACCAGCTGCCGGCGGCTGGTGACGGCCAGTGGGACTCGGGTGGAGATCAGCTTTCTCAGGACCACAAACATGCCTCCTTTTTCTGTGTTTGAAGCCGTGTGCTCTCTGGTTTCCGGGAACCACGGGGGCCCAGTCTTCTGCTCTGCAAGACAAAGAGGGGCATTACCGTTCCAGAAATCCGGGACTCGGGGACAGCCTCAGGGTTCCACCCAGGTCAGCACACTTGGGAACGTTTGGTCCATGCCGTGATTCTGTGGTCGCTGGGGCCGCTGCCGGCGGAGGCCTGGGAGGTGACCTCCCCAGGGAAGGGCGCGGTCTCACTCCCCGGGGGCCCTTGGTCGTCTTTCCCCACCGCTCCCAGCCAGAAGCAAGGCAGCTGCGCCCTGCTTTGGAAAGCCACACGTTCTCTGGGCCGTCTCTCTGAATATGCCCTCGAACCCCGGAACCTCTGTGTGCCATGGGACTCCTGGAGGGGCTCTCCTGCTGCTGGGCTGCAGGGGCACCCTGGGGTTCCCCTCTGGAAAGGCTGCAGATCATTCTGCTCTTGGTTCATGGTGGCCGTCCTCGCAGAACCATCCTCCCCCGGACAGGGAGCGCCTTTCAGGCCACGGCTCCTGGCAGGACGCAGACCAGCTGGTAAGGGCCTGGCGGCCCCCGGGCAGAAGGCTGACGCCTCCACACCCTCAGGCTTTCCCTAACTTGCTTCACATCTTGGCGCTCAATCCCTGGGCCCCCGAGCTCTGGGGACGGGGTGCTTCCTGCCCTCCACAGAGCCCACTCCCCTGCCTGGATGTCCTTCCAGCCCCGTGTCGGCAGCCCCGTTCCGTACGTGTGGAGCCCAAGTGGATGCCACTTTCCTGAGGCGTTTATATGTGGGACGAGGCCGGCGCTGCTCCTTCATGCCGCCCGTAGGATGTCCCTCTGAAGCCTGCATCGCAGTGGTGCGTGGCCAGCCAGCGTGTCCACCTGTGGCCCAGATGTGTGTCCTGCGGCTCTTCCATCTGTCCAGCCGGCGGGACCAAAGGGCAGGGCCGTGCCTTTCCTGAGGTTGGGGTGCAAGGCAGAGCCCGGGGACAGGGATGGAGTCAGACGCACGGCGGGTGTGGGACTGGGAGTAGCGAGACGCGTGCTGGTGAGCGTGCGCGCACCGTCCTCCGCAGCCAGACAGAGCTCGTGGAGCTGCCCGTGCAGGAAGTCAGGCTTCTGGCGGGGGGCGCCGGTGACACCTGCTTCCTGGACGGACGGTCCAAGTCGGAACAGCGGCACCCTCGGGCGCTCACGGAGTGTGGCGGTTAAGCAGTGGTCGAGGCTGTCTGTGCGTGTCCACACGCAAGCAGACACGCATGTCGCCTGCGCACAGCACACACACGCGGAGACACGGCACAAGCACGTGACACGTAGAGACGTGTGCAGACGCGTGGACACAGACGCTCATGTTCATGAAAACAGCACCTACGTGCCTGCGTGTGCACACATGTACACACGCACACAGACGCGCCTACACACGTGTGTCTGCACAGTCCCGTCCTGTGAAGAACCTGTGTGTGAAAGTGGACCCAGAGTGTTCCAGGACTTCTGGAGAAGACGCAGCGGCGGAGAGAGGAGAGGGGCCGGCGGTCGCCGGGCCGAGCGGGGTACTCGGGCGGACGGGGGAGCAGAGAGGGTTTTCAGGGCAGGGAAGCCGCGCGGCACGTCACCCTGCCAGCGGGCACGGGCCCGGCCCCGAGCGGCTGCAGACTTCGGGCGACACGATGGACTGGAGTGGGCTCAGCTCCTGTGGCCAAGGTGCCCCTGCGGGCCGTGGGACGGGTTCGTGTGTGTGAGGGGAAGCTCCGCGCCCTCCCTTCAGTTTTGCTGTGAATCTAAAACTGCTTTAAAAACTAAAGTTGGGTAGTAGCACCGGGGGCTCCGTCGGCGGGGCGTCCGACTCCTGACGCCGGCTCAGGTCGTGACCTCAGGGTCATGAGTTCGAGCTCCGCGTCGGGCTCCCTATCCCTCTGCCCTCCCTGCGCTCACGCACACACGCACTCTCTCAAATAAACAAATGAATTCATTAAAAAGCTTATTTCAAACTCAAGGTTAAGAGTGTGCTGGGGAAGTGGGTGGGACCTCATCGGCAAGGCTGTCGTCTGGGGGCAGAGAGAATCCGGGGGTAGTTTAGTCTCGACTTTCAAATCATTCAAACCAAGTTATCAGCTAAAACTAATTTTAAAAGCACACGAAAGTACCATGTGTTACGTTGTATACATGTGTTTTGAACATGCATGTTTAAGAGAAAGATTTCAAGAAAATGCCACAAATATTTTTCTGAAAGTGTATTCACGACTTTGTGCAGCATAAACCACACTTGAGGAGAGGCACCGCCGCACTGCAGAAGGGAATGAACTCGCTCGGATGTTCCAGAATACGTCAGCAGCGTCTGCTGTTTTTCTCCGGTGAGGGCTCCCGCGGGAGTCGGAACCTGGCTTCTCTTCCCCCTGTGGCCTTGGTCACAAAGCTCGTCCGTAAAATGTGGGGCCAGACCGACTTAATGCCCCTCCTAGTCCCTACGTGCTGAGAGTTTGCTTTCGAGACACTCCATTTGTAAAGGAGAGTGAAAGTTTTAGGAACATTCGAAAGAGTTCTCTGTTTTTCTCTTGGTCCCCTGCCCCCCCGCCCCCGGCACAAACACTCTGTCCACAGGCTCGGAGTTCTTTGCACAAAATAAAGTAAAAAGAACAGGGCCGCTTACTGTCCGTGTTTCTGGAGCAGATTGCCTGTCTCCCTGGGTGGCAGCAGGGGACGGGACCCTCCCTGCGGGAGCACGGCCGCTGGGAATCCCTCCGGCCCAGTGTGGTGGAGATGGCCTGCAGAGGGCTTGACTTCTCCCCACGGCCATTGTCTGCGGCACTGAGCAGCTGTGCAGGTCGCCTACCCCGGTTCTGGGAGCTTTGCAGAGGCCCATACAAATTCACGGTGTGCTTTCGACACTTAAGATGATTTTCTGCTAATCACACGGCACCGTCCGTCTTAAGCCCATATGTAGTATCAGACCAGTAATTACTGAGTTAGCCTGGCATCGGGCAAATGTGTTTCTGCTAATTAAACTTGTTGCATTTGAATGGCTTTCTTCAGCGACACTTCGTGCGGTGAGACCGTCGTGAACAATGAAGAAGCGTTTCCCCTCCATCCGGGCCTGAAACTGCAGATGGCCGCCGAGGGGACGACGCACTGGCCCTTGAATTAGTCTTTTGTGTGCACGAAAGACAGTAATTTGGGTGTTTGAACCCCCTACAGGAAGCTTATTTCAAAGTGAACAGTTTGCCAAATAAAGACTAATTGGGGCCTAAATTAATTAGAAGGTGTGGTTGAAAAGATGAGCAGAGCCCGTCATTTTAGACAAACGGAACAGAGCCGGACGACGGGCGCCCGCTACTGTCCCCCGCTCCGGGAGCCCCTCTCCTTGGCCCTGGGCCACGCTGCAGAAAGCTCCCCTCACAACCGGCCGCGTCACCGTCCTCGGGGCTGCCTCCCCCCATTTGCCGGACCCCCACATGGCACCCCGGTGGCAGACATGGCCACTGTCCTCGTGGCTTCTGCAAATTAGTATTTATATTTCCTGGGTGTTCTGTTTCTCATCTGGAAAACTGGCCCTGAACGATACTGATTTTTTTGTCACGGGACTGTCAGAAGCAAAGCTTTGCGTCAGAAAGGTGAAGGCCAGGGGCAGGAATTTCGAGAAGTGAGAGGTGGGGAGTGAGGGAGGAAGGGACGCGAAGCGGAGTAGAAAGCGCGACGACTGCCTTCACGTCCTCTTCCCCATACCTTCGCAATTGTGTTTCTCGCGACGCTCTTTAGTTTAAATAAACCATAACTTTCCAAGTGCTCTGAGTTCCGCTAGCGTTGGATGACTTCCTTCAGCCGTGTTCCAAACCTCAGCGTGCGGCGCAATCGGAATACATTGCGACGCCGTGTTGAATGCCTTCTGCCTGACAACGAACGTCACGTTCTCTCTCTTCTCTGCTCCCCTCTTCCTGCAGACGGGGTGTTTGGAAGGTGCCAGAAGGTTCCAGTGATGGACACACACCGCTACGAGGTGTCGCCGGGAGCTCTGCAGCACCTGACGGCTACCTTGCAGAAGCTGTCGCGGACAGGTAGGCGGGCGCGGCCCCACCGTGTCCCGGGCCTGGGCACACTTGTGGCCGCGAGGCACAGAAGTCGGGGGATGTCGGGGATGTCGGGGGGCCTCGCAGGTAGTGAGGACGCAGCACAGGACAGCGTTCGCCAGGGCTGCCAGAGAGAGGACAGGCTGGGCGCAGGCGGGCTGGCTTCTGGAAGGTTCTGGTGGGAGTCTCCTTCGTGCGTTGGACGTGGCCGTGGATCGCGGCTGCGCGTCCGGGCTTCAGGGAGTCCGGCAGGGGTGTGGTGTGGCCGGCAGGCGCCAGATGGCCGTGGGGCCTGAGCACATGCAGCCCAGTGGCCGGTCAGCCTCCAGGCCGTCGGCTGGCCTCCAGATACTGTCACCGTGCAAGTTCCTGTCCCACGGTTTGGCCACAGGAGTCGGCTCTAACCTGTCGCTGAGATGATAAATCTAAAAACTGCCATAATTCAAACATTATTATGTATGGGATTCCTCGTGCGTATATGCTGTGTAAATGGAGGGGAAGCTGCCTGCGTGTTCACCTGGTTCGTCCTGCCGGGGGGGGGGGCTGCTTCCTCTGCTCGGAGCCTGGACCGAGGCGGACCTGCACACTCCGTACCCTGGTGTAGGGGGACAGTCACAGTGATGTTCCTGGAGTGAACCTGCAGGTCTCAGGGTCAGCGCCTGAGTGGCCCCGCTGGGAGCCCAGCCCGGGAGGGAGGGACCGGGAGAGCCCCTACATCCTTTCTACGTCAGATCCTACAGGGCTTATCCGTGGCTCCGTAAGGAAGAAGGTCTGTGGCCCCTTCGGTTTGGGAAACGGTTCTTGCTCTGTTCCTCCTTTGGAATGTTCATAGTGTTCACAGCTGCTTAGGACACCGGCAAGTTCTGCAGGAAGGAATTACGCTAATTCAGGGGCGCCTGGGGGGCTCAGTTGGCGAAGCCTCTGCCTTCGGCTCAGGTTGTGATCTCGGGATCCTGGGGTCGAGCCCCGCATCGGGCTCCCTGCTCGACGGAAAGGCTGCTTCCCCCCTCTGCCACTCCCCCTGCTCGTGCTCCCTCTCTTTCTCTCTTTCTTTCTCTCTCTCAAATAAAATCTTTTTAAAGACGGGATTAAGTTTACTCATTCACTCGCAGTCACTGGCGGTGGCACCCTTTCTCCCTGGGACACCAGACGTGCCAGGGTTCTGTCAGGGAAGCGGCGGGACCACGTACACGGTCCGCTGCAGGGACTCGGCCGCGCGCGGTTGTGGGAGATGATAGAGCGTCTCGGCCAGGCCACTGCTCTCAGTCTGGAGCCTGGGTCTGCACGTGGGCCGTGGGGAGGGACTGTGGCTGTGAGGTAAGAGGTCAAGGACAGGGACGGACAGAAGTCCGTGACTGTTCTTGTGGCCTTGACCTTGGGGATGAGGTATCCTGTGGAATCCGGCCCCTCACCAGGGAGCTGAACGCACAGTCCCCGGAGGCTGGGGAGGCTGGGCGGGGCCCCGGGGAGCAGGGCAGCTGCCGCAGTGAGTGGGCAGAGGGACGACGACGTGTGCGCTGCCGCGTGCCCGTGGCCCTCCAGCATCTGGCTCACAGCAGCCACACCGCAGGTAGCTTGCAGGACCAGGGCCGAGGGTGCGTTTTTCACTAAGGATTCGTAGCCCAGAGCAGTTTCTTGAAAGGAGAGTCGTTATCTGCAGAGGGTGTCACGTGTTCGCTCCAGGATCCTGAGGGTCTGCTTGCCTATCGGGCCCTTTGGGCGGCTGCAGCCTCCGTGGCAGCCACCGACAGCCCCTGGTGTGCAAACGTCCTGCCTGTACATGTGGCTGCTTGCGACTTCCTGCTCCCTGGGTCCAACTGGGCGGAGCACGGCGGGTCTCGCTCTGACGGGCCCAGGGAGGCTCCGGGTGCCCCGGTATTGGGGTCAGTCGTAGTCCGTGTTTGATAAGCCCTGGAGGAGCTCCTCGTTCCTTGTTCCCTGGCACACAGTCGGCCTAGCAGAGGCCGCAGGTCTGCATGTGGACGGCCAGGAGAGAGAGTAACTGCGTAAATTTCTGGCTTCTGTGGCCTGCAGGGACCTGCCGCCGCCCTCCACCTTTGTTCCTGGGGCTCTCGTGCGTGAGACGGAAACGGCCAAGTCTGGGGATGGTGTGCCGAGCTGTGACTCCGTTTTGGTGATTCAAGCCAGTCCTCAATTCTGTAGATCTCGAACTTTCCTGCTTATGCGGGTCCCTGAGACTCTAGGAGGCTTCCGTGTGGCCCTCTGGGAGGGGCGCTCTGGGCACCTAATCACGAACAGAGATCTCCGTGGCCAGAAGCTTCTGATTTCCGCGTCCTGGTGACCATACCCACCTTTTGTGGCTCTGAAGTGCTGCGTCTTGGCCTCTGCTGCCCCCGATGCCGGCCTCCCCGCTGCACCGGCGAGCCCAGGCTGGCCACAGCGCTCCCACGGTGGTTTCTGACCTGCCGGGGCCTCCCTGCTGAGCTCCTTCGGGATCCTGGGGCGCTGTGGTGAGCTCACATCTCACAGTTGCGGGCAAGGACGTGTCATCTGGACCCTCCTGAGGTCATTAGCAGGTCCGACGTGATGACCCACTCCCGTGTCCCCAGGGACCTGGGGGAGAGAGAAACAGAGGAGAAGAGCTTTCAGGTGGCGAAACAATGACTATTTTTGACTTTGATGTTGCCCTGTGCTGAGTCCCCTTCTGGGCCGTGTGCCCGGGCGCTCCTGGCTTCGTCCGGGCCCCATCCCGGCTGTGGCCGGACCCTGGAAGGACAAGGGCAGCGGCCCCAAGAGGCAGAGGTGGCCCGTTCTCTGGACTGACGTGCGCCCGCAGACCATCGGGTCTTCTGCCAGCTTCTGAGCCTTGAGATTCGCTTTTGCCGCTCCTGCGTTTCTGGTGCGGGCGCTTGGAGCTGGGAGGTCCTCACAGCCAAACGGTGGGCAGAGCTGCCTCTCGCTGAGTCCCCAGGGGGCTGCCAGCTTTGGCTGAAGGTGCGTCGTCTGCAGCCCAGACAACGGACACGGGTGCCGTGGCCGCACAGCTCAGCCTTCTAGCTCGGCTCTGCCTGGGCCTGCATTCCCGCCGCCGTCTGCCTCCTGACCCGCTGCCTCTCCTTCCTGGGGCCACTGGTTTCCTCAGACCAGGAAGGCTGGGAACACTCAGCTGCGGCTTGGGAAACACAGACCCATGCGCCCACTCCAGTCGCTCTGACAGGGGCCGTGGAGCAGGGCCTGGGCGTCTGTGTCTTAAGTAAACGCGGGACACCAGCCGGGCCCGGAGGGGCTGGTCCTCTGTGGCCCTCCGCGGTGTCCCTACCCTCCTCCCCAAAGTGTGTCCGAGGGCTCCCCGGCTGGCCCGCGCCCGTGTGTGGGGAGAGTCCAGGTAGGAATTGGAAGTTGGGTAATTTTGATTCTGGACCGCCTCACCCGGTGTTTGTCCTACAGCAAGCCTTAGGGTGAATGCATGTGATCCGGAGCTCCTTCTCTGATTTTTGTCCAGTTGGTGCTATCTATCCTATTTCTCGAATTTTGTGTGGGTGTTTTAGGTTTTTCCCTCTGGTCACGAAAGGCTCGGTACTGAAGAACACCCTGGAGGGTTGGGGAGTTTGTGTCTTACCCTAAGGAAGCAGCCCCTAACTCTGCTGGTTCCCTGGACTTGGTCGTCCTGATGGGAGATGGTTTTTGGGAAGGGAGCTTGTTCCGAATTCCTTAAGATCATCCCACCTAGGTAGGCGCCCTGGGAGTGGAGTGGGTTGTGTGCGTCATCCGTGAACACTGCTGTCTGCCCATGCGGCTGCTGGTCTACTGTCGGCTGCTTCACGGCCGTCGGGGAGCCTTCCTCATGAAGAAGGAAAGGACAATGTGGTTTAATTGTGCAGTTTTCTCTCTCGATGTAAATATATACATCAAGGAGAAGAAATATGTTCACTTCTGTTTGCCATTCTTGTGTCCTACGAGAAGAAGACTTCTCATTGTTCTCTCATGTATTAAATTTTTTAAAAATACGTTTCACTTCTTCTGACAAGCCGTTAAAATTCCACATTTAAATGTCACTCGTGGGCACGTAATTTGCCGTCATGAAAGCAACTATGGATTTATTTCCTGGCGAGAATCTCCTGTTGTGTTGAGCTATATGTCAAAACCAAAAGGAAAAAAGGAAAATTAAAGAAAAAAATCTAACACAGTTTTATAATTCCTTAAAAGAGAAGGAAAAGAAATCATCTAGTGGTCTGAAATACGACCGCCCTCCAGGGTGGTCTCCAGACGCCATGGCCGGGTGAGGGGCCAGGTGCTGGCTCAGCGTTCTGGGCACTTTCTGGCAAGTTCTGACACATTCTGGGCACGTCCTGGCATGTTCCATACAGTCGTGTGGTGTAGCCGGTCGGGCTGAGCTTCAGCCTCCTTCTTCCTTTTCCTGCCATGGGTCTCTGCTTGCAGTCAGCCTCCGCCCACGAAGCTGCCTTCTCTTGTCCACGAGCCCGCCCTGTGCCGGGAAGCTGGCGTCATTCCTTCTTTCTGAGGTCCCGCGAGGCCCAGCTCCGAGGTACAGGCAGACGCACGCTGTGGGGTGCGGAGAGGGGGGTGTGGGCGCGCGGGTGCGTAGACTCAGAGTTGAGACTCGTCTTTGCAGGAATTTCACTACATTCGGTCGCACGCTCCCACGTGGTGGGAGCCGGTGGAGCGGCCTCTGAGAGTGGGCAGTGTTGGGGGAATGGAGAGGCCGTGAGGGGGCCGTGGGGCCAGGTGACCGCTGGAGACCGAGGCCCAGAACGTGCAGAGACCTCGTAAATCAGCAGAAACCAAGTCAGGAACGTGGCAGTTCAAATGAAAGAGACGACTTGGTTAACGATAAGGTGGCAGGAACGAAGGACGGCTGGAACCTGGCGAGCTGGACATCCTCAGACGCGGCTGATGCGGCCGCTTCTGAAGCTGTTCTGGCCACGGAAACAATTGAGTGAACCTCGAACGTCGCAGCTCTGACTTCCAGGTCCGTCCTCCGGCTTATCTGGGCTCCGGGCGTGGAGCTCCGAGTAACAGGTCGCCGCTGCTGGGGCTGCAGAAACCAGCGGGAACGACCTCCAGGCGCGCATCGGGCGGGGCGCGGGCCGCATTCGCGTCACCAGGGCCGGCGGGGCGGGGAGGTGTGGGCCCGCGTGTCAGCCTCTCGCTCGTGTGCCGAGCAGACACGGCGAGGTCCCGGCGAACGCGTGGGCTCTGAGGGCTGCGGCGGCGACGGGAGCAGCACCGGTGCAGTCCGCGTGAGGGCGCGGGGCGCAGTGTGAGGACGCGGTGTCCTCCCGGCCGAGGCGGGGAGAGATGCGGGCAGGAGCGTCCCTGACGCTGCCCTTCGTGTCTCCACGAAGCGCGGCTGTCGAGGTGGTTTCGTTCCCATGTGCGGAGCACGTCCGGGTCTGTGAATGCCGAAAGGGCTGGCGGCCAGGGGGACTCACGGAGGAGCTAGGGGCGGACAGACGGGTAGAGACGAACAAAGACACGGAGGGAGCAGGAGAAGGCCAGGTCCGGGGAGACCCGTAGCGCAGGCCCGCGGCTGACCAGGGCCGGAGGTGCAGCCGCGTGATGGGGAGGGAGGCCCGCGGGCAGGTGAGTGCGTGCGACGCCGTGGGCCGCTGCGCCGGGAGGAGCGTGGAAGGTCGGCCATGGGGAGTGTGGCGCGTTCGGGGGACCCTGGACAGTGCGGGCCACTCGGACGAGCCTCCTCACGTAACGAGTCACGTACCTGCGTTTCCAGCGATCGGCTTTGTGCGTGCAGGGGGCAGGTGTGACGTCCCAGCGGGGAGTCCCCACTGTCCACACACTGGCCCCGGAGCCGCTGCCCGGGACAGGGAAACAGCGTCCGAGCGGGTGAGGCGCCGCCCTCCTCAGCCCTGCAAATGCACGGTCCCGGGGCGCCGGTCGCCTCCCACGCTGGCGTGGCCGCTGCGTGGAACGGCCGCCCGACTCCGCAACGCCACGTGGCTCAGCCTTGACCATCGTCTCCTCTTTGGTAAGAACCTTCCGGAACGTCACTTTCTCGCGAGTCTGTGTTTGCCCGCAATACCCCTGGCGCTCGAGCACCCGCCTCCCTGGACAGTTCTGGCATCGAGGTGAAACGAGGCCGTGATTAGGTGAAAACCTCTCCCGCGACCAGCATTTCCTCGGAAAGGGTCGGAAGAGCATCCGCGGTGCTGCGGGCTGCCCAGGCAAGGGCGCTGCGGTGTCCAGTTGCCGGCCTGGCGCCGTCCTCACCGGCAGAGGCCGCGCTGCCCCCCGAGGCATCCTCCGGGCTCCCATTGAACACGCGGCTCCCGGCACGGTTCGGAGCTGGTTTCCAGACGGTCGACAGCAGGACACATGGGGGGAGACGGAGCGTGAGCGGCTGCTGCTGACTGCTGGTCAGTCTGCTCGGAAGACAGTCCTGCGGTTAGTGGAGAACGTATGATCGGTTCTTAAAGCTTAATTTTTCCTCGGCCCTTCAGGGCTGTGGTACCAGAAACTGCCGAGTTCGTGCCTGTCCCTCTAAGAGCTCGATTCTGAGAGAACCCGTCTTCCTGCGTGCCGGAGCTCGCCGTTGCCTCTGAGGGGCACAGTAGCTAGGAAATACACGTCTTTGGGGTGAAGAGCTCCTATCATCTGGAATTTTCCAGGACTTCCCTGAACATTGCTCCTGGCCACGCGCAAGGGCCCTCCTGCTGTCCCCCTGCCCATGCCTCCTGCTCAGTGTTGTGTCCAGGAAGCTGCCAGTCATCTGTTCTGGTTCCCGAGCTGGCCACCTGTGTCCTCTCGACACCAGAATATCTTCCAACATAAGCGTAATCATCTCAGCTTTACCCATGTGGCCGGCGGGCCTTGGGACATCACGCTACACAGCCCAGAGTTTTTGTCTCTATTTCCCGAGATCTGTTCTCTGCCCCACGGCTCCGTAATAACTCTTTCGTGCTCACTCGAAAGCCCCATGTTGCAAACTCAAAGATGTCTGCTTCACCCTGGATTTCAAACATAAAATGTACCTTTTTCCTCTTTAGGTAAGCAAGTCACTTTTTCCAAGACACTAGAAAAAGACAGGTTCCTCTGGTTTTAGGATTATGTGCTTAGGATGCTGGGTGCGGATTTGTTTAAAAATATCAGAAAATGCATCCTAAAGCTTTCTTGGGATGTCTAATTTCTTCTGTTTCACGCTCTGAACAAAGACGGAGCCTCTCCTGAGGGCGGTTGGCTTGGTAATGGCGGGGACCCTACTCACAGGCTCAAGCAGACCTTACTCACGGCTTCTCAGGGAAGAATCCTGACACCTCCCTAATCAAAGACCGGAACTACTTCTTAGAACACAGCCTCTCCTTAGCCTTATCCACAGAGGAAACCGTCACCCTAGACAGGTTTCTTACAAGAGGGGAGTTTGCACGAGGCCACAGAATCTGGGTGACGGGGGCTGGGTTTTGACCTGGGAGCGCCCATGTCCCGTTCTCCTCTTAGCAGGGATCAGGGCCGCCTGAGACCTTCAGAGTCCCAAGAGAACTAGGGTTTATCTAGTTTTATATGTTACTGATTCAAAACCTTTATGGAGAACCACCTTCGTCGGGGCCTCATCTGGGGACACGGCCCCCGGCGGACGCGCTGCCGGATGCAGGTCATTTTGGTGCCTGTGTTCTCCAGGGGCGTGTGGTGGGACGAAGGGACGAAGGGCCAGCCCTGCCGTGTCAGGGCTCCGTGAGGCACCTCACTCCCCGGGCCCCCTCCCCAGTCTGGATCTGCTCCTTCCTCTGTCAAATCAGGAGAATTGAAAGTTAAGCTTCATGGTGCTGGGTGGACCGTGGGAGTTGGGGCGTGGCACGGTGCTGTTCTGGCTGTTTCTGGTGCACGTGGCTCTGCCTGACCACCAGGTTCGTGTGGCCCCGTTCTCAGGGCAAGAGCCTCAGGTGCGTCCTCCAGTCTTCTGCCTGGATGCCCGTGCTCAGGCCTGAACCGCTAGCGGTCTGCGTGCTTCCGAAGCGGACACGTGTCCGTGCAAGATGGGAGGAGCATGTGTCCTTCCACCTGCGTGTGCCGGGCACAGGACAGCCCTCGGGGGTCGGGCAGGGGCTCCCCGCAGGGCGGCCGGGGCAGCAGCTGATCCCAGCTTGTGGGCTGCCCGCTTCCCCTCTTGCCCCCAGGAGAATTCTAGTCTCTGCTTTGAACTTGGAAGTTAAACCTTTTCTGCAAAAAACACGTCTTCGGTGGCTCAACGGCTGGGGACATCTGAGGTTTGACGCGATGGTCCTCGGAAAGAGAGAGGTTTGTGATTCTTCTCTTGTGCAGGTAATGCAGTGGCTCGGGGAGTCGAGCTGGTGGAGAAAACCAAGGCCAGTCTGGGGCATCCTTCTGGCTCTCCCTCCGCGGCCGTCGCGCTCCTTTCATCTCCTGCTTCTCTTTCCGTCCACTCTGTTCTCGCCGAAAACCCTGCTCTTTCTGCCTTTATCTCGATACCGTAATGAAAGGCCTTCAAAGACCGAGTTTCAAAAAACATCCCCCAGAGAGGGCCATTACGTTTGTGGAGACTGTTTGTGTGCAAAAACTGGAGTGTTCGGGCGACGAGATTATCTTGAATTTCCAGGTGGAGGGCGGAAGCTGGGAGGCACCCGCCGCTCCCTCTTGCCCTCTCCTTCCTGTCTCGTGCCCAACCGCTTGGCAGCACAAGGAGGGCCTGTGGGGTCCCTGCTCCACATGGGGCGGGGACAGCGGTGCTCCTCAGCTGTCACTTGGCAAACCGTGGGGTTGTGCGGCCTCCCTGAGCTTGGGCGTCTGTGTGCGGAGTGCTGGGCCTCGGGCTGGGTCCCTGCGCTGGGAACAACCTGTGCGGTTAGGGTTAAGGGTCTGTGGTGTCCGGCTGTGGAACGGCACGTGTGTGTTCGTGCAGAGAAAGGACCGGACAGCAGAGCCTTACCCACGTATGGTTGTCAGGAGCCGCCGGGGAGCAGCCAGGTCATGCCCAGGTTTGCATAGGCGGGTGCGCTCGGTGAGGTCCTGCTGGCCTGGCCATGCGTGTCGGGAAGTGGGTGGCAATGGTTATTGGTCACATTGGTTATTTTGGGGGGCTGTGATTTGACCTTCACACCCTCTCTTCAGAGAGGTCACCCTGTAGGAGGCAAGTGGTTCCTGCATTCAGTTTCCAGGTTTATTTGTGAGAAATGGCATTCTGGAAGGACACTCCCATGTCCTGCGGGAATCGTCAGCTGGGGAGGCGGGAGTGTGGTTCCCTCCCAAGGGCGGCACCGTCGGGCGAGGCCTCTGAGTCTGAGTCTGGCACGCACCTCTCTCCGGGACACCCAGGCCAGGGTGCTGACCTCCGTTCACTGTGCTGAACCTTTAGGGAAAGTGTGAGAGCGAAACCTGTTCTCCTCACGCAGGTGATTCTCCCTCCGTGGGAACCTGTCCTGGGGCCTGCTCTGTGCTGCAGGCCAGAGACCCGGAGGGGACAGAAGGGGGAGGGAAGGCGCGGGGAGGGGACCGCGCTTCTTTCCGGCGCTCTGCAGTGCAGAGCCACTGTGCTCCTGGGACGTGCGTGCCCCTTGTTAGGGCCTGAACGGGATGGGCGGTAGCCGTAGACGGTCCTTCCCCACAGGTCAGCGAGGAGAGGACGTGTGGGTGCCAGGAAGGGCATGACTTTGGGAAGAGGATGGAAGAGGGAACATTTTTTTCTTTTTTTCCAGTTCGGCTTCAGAGACGGGACATTGGGATAGTTGGGGCTGTTGGGATACTGCACGGGGACAGGGCTGCTTCCCCGGGTGCCTCTGGCTTCGGTGCTGGCCATCTCTGTCACAACAGGTGACCTCAGGCTGTCCCAGGGCAGTGGTTTGACCCATCCAGGGGCCTGCTCTGTTGAGGTGGGACTCGGGACAGCCCAGATCACATCCCTGTCACGCTCTCCCCTGCACTCCTCTTGCTGGTGTCCTGGGCGATATTTACCAGAAGGACCCCCGCAGATCCCGGGTGCTCCTGGAGGACAGAGTGCAAGTCCAGCCCAGCTGTGTCTCCCAACCCAGGACACGGTCACTGCGAGGTGGCCCCGTGCAGGGATCGAGGGCTCTGGCTTCTCCCCACTCCGGGCTCTCCTTGCACAGCTGAGGTCCCAGGAGCCCAGTGGTCCCCGAGGTGGGGGGCGGGACACTTTTTTAAAACAGAGGCCCTCCTCCTTGACACTTTGTCTTTGACGTAAACAGATCAGACTGCCCTGTGCAGAGTGCACCTTCCCTGTCCCCCAGTGTGTCCAGGGGGTTTCGGTTTGGGACCCGAGAGTGTCTTCTGGGGTGCATGTGTACATCCACGGGGAGGAGGGGACCAGCAGACGGGTCTGCATGGAGCTGGGCTTTGATACTCCCTTGGGGGAACTCTGAAGAGTCGAGCTGGGCAGCAGGCAGGGGACTAGGCCTCAGGGAGGGTCTCTGGGGGCCGGTCCATCAGGGAGGCATCCGAGGGACCTGTGCCTTTGAGAAACTCGGAAGGCAGAAAGCCCCGGGTGGAGAGGGAAGGTGCCTTGGGGACAGGCCGTCCGCACCCATGGGACTTCGCCAGGGTGGCAGCAGGTGCAGGTGGGAGGGAAAGAAGACGGGAAGGCCCTTCTAGGGCTAAAGGGAGCGACGCGGACAGGCAGGGTGGTGTCTTCTGGAGACGCCGGATTTCACTGAAGACCAGACTGACTCCTCTCTAGCAGCAGATGGACCCGCGCCCTGTGCCGTCTTCTGCACGGAAAGTCCTGTCTCTCAGGGCAGCGTGAGGCTGTCCCCCACCTGCCGAGCCCAGGGCTGTCTCCTCTCCCGGGTGGTCCAGCCTGGAGGCTGTGCACACGGCACAGCCGAGGCCCGGGACCAGCCCTGGCAAAGCAGCACCTTGCCTCTCAGCAAAGAACAAAAATTACTCACAATCACACGCACTTAGCGATTTCAGATTATTAACGGTGGTGAAAGAATGTGTCTATTCAACAAGTAATTTGTCGTAATTTTTAGTAATTGAAAGTAATTTCCAGCAATTAAACCCTAATTTAGTGCATTTTCTGGGTGACGCCCTATTCAAGGGGTGCCTCTGATCCACTCTCGGTGCTTTTCCTGGGCACTTTGTTCAGTAAAATTTGCGGGGTGGGGCGTCAGGGCAGCGAAAGAGCCCGTGTTGGGAGCGCAGGGAGAATCAGGAGCTGATCCGGCTGATCCCGCAGAGCTGGGGTTCAGCCGAGGGCCGTGTGGCGCAGGTCTTCCCCGCAGAGCCCCCTCGGCTTCTTCGGAGTCACAGGAGCTGGTCTTGTGACGAGGCCGGCGCCCAGGAAGGGCGTGCGGCGGTCGCCAGGTCGCAATAAGCTGGCCAAGGCGGCGGGTGGCCCCCGCTGGCGGCCCGGGCTGGAGTGGCGGTGGGAGGGGCGGACAGCGGCCGGACTGCGGTGCTGTGGGGAGGTAGGATTCTCCTTCCTGACTTCCTCCCCGAGCTTTCCGAAGCCCTCCCCCGGGGGCAGGTGTGGGGGGTGGGAGGACCAGGGTGGAAGTGGCCTTGGGGGCTCCGAGGAGTTAACCTAATCACGGCGGATTTGCATGTGAAAAGCAGCTGGGAGCTGGTCTTTGCGGAGGAGGGATCTCACCCCTGATGAAATCCGTTCTCTCTCTTGTCAAGTAGCAAATAAATATTCTGACTAAATTCTTCAGAAATGAAATGACTTGGTATATCTGGGAATGTGCTTTATTCCCCTTGCAAAGTAGTCATTTTGACTGTGCGTGACTTCCTCCTTCGGCCCTGGTAGTCGCTGGAACTTGAGTGTGGTCCCTGCCTTTCTGTGTGTGTTTCTGTGGGAACGCGGATCCCGCCACACACAGACGCACAGACGAAGGGTTGGCCGTGGTTACACACGTTTCTGGCTTTGTCGGGGCCGGTCCAGGACTTCCGGGGCAGCCCGGTTGTCTTCATGGATGGGGTCTGGGCCCTGCCCTCCCAGTGCCACAGGCCGGTGTGGGTGGAGTCTGGGCCCCTGGCAGTCGGTGTCCGGGCTCAGGGCATCTTGCGCCGCCGTCGTCCTCCTGTTGCCTGATCCGAGAGTCCCGCGTTGCCCCTCCGCCTGGGCTCTCCAAGGCTCGGGTCCACAGTGTTGCCGACCCTGTCACCTGGGCTCCTGCGGGGAGCCTCTACCTCCTCCGACCTCGGATCCTGTTCCAGGCAAACATTTGGTCATGCTTCCTCCTACGACATTAAGAACGTAATCTCCAATGCGCGCGAATTTAAAAAAATGAATGTAACGCTGTTATACGGAGACAGATGGACGAAAACCCAGTGCGGATAAACCAGCATTTGCGGCATGTCCGTGTCCTGCCCAGGCTCAGCCGAGGGCCGAGTGAGCTGCCCGGAGTCGAATCTCGGAACCGCGAAACCGAACGTGGGACGGTTCCTCCGCGAGCCGCGGGGCCTGGCACCATTTCCGAGTGGTGAAGGGTCCACAGTGGATGATTGGAAGAAGGGGGACTGCATTCTGGAGGTTGCCCTTCTGCCCTGAGTCTCCAAACGAGGCCTGGGGCTCTGGAGTGCACGCTTCTTTGGGTCTGTTTGTGTCCTTCTGGGCCCCTGTGATGCCCAGAGACAGAACAGCGTGACGCTTCTTTGCTTGCTCCCGCTCACTAGTCTGATGCCAGGAGCCCTGCTCGGCTGACTTCTCCGGCTCCTGCAGTGCCGGTGAGGCGGCGAGGGCACAGGGAAGCTGGGCGGGGGTTTACGGAGCAGCTCCGTGTGGGGAGTGACACCAGCAAGCAGGTGCTCCCCTCACCAAGAAGCCGGGGTGCCGGGCTCCCTTTCCCGGGTCGTGTGTTACGGGCAGCCCGGGGCCTCCGGCGAGCTCTGACCTTTTCAGCGTATGTTGATCTGGTCTTTCGGGGCGGACACAGCAGTTGTACCTGCCCACAGCTCTTCAGGCAAAATAGGAGGACGGGAGGGAAGCAAAGGCAGTAGGTTCCCTTCTACAGATTTAACCAGAGAACGCAGAGGTCAAGCTTGAAGGTCGCGGACCCCTCTGTGCTCCAAACATGAAAAAGAGGAATGAAGAGGTAAGGGGTGCTTGGGAGAGCTCACGATTCCGGGACCGGCTCCACGAAGGCCACGCGGGCCGGCGGAGCTCATTTTCCTAGGACACGTTTGCTCACTGAGACGGTGTGCCTGACTCATGTCCCCAGCTTCTCGCACCGGGCCAGTGTTGACGACGGGCTGAGGGAATGTGACCTCCTGATCACAGGGAGTCTGTTGGTCTGAACTGTGGCCTGGGCCGGAGCACGTGAAGCCCTCGCCTCGGCTGGCTGTGGCAGGTGCGCGGGAAGCTGGGGGAGCTGAGCCAGCGCTGGGACGGAAGCGTCCTGGGAGTCCCCTGGTGCAGACAGACAGGCACAGCCGAGACGTAAAGCTCTGTTGTGTTAGACCGCAGAAGTGCCGGGGTGACTGGCCGCTGTAGGGCTCCACAGCCTGCTGTGTGGGAAATCCGCAGTCTCGGGAGGCGACGCTGAACCGGATGTGTGGTGTTGCAGGATAATTGGAAGCCCGGCATCCGTGAGGGAGGTACAACTTCCGTGAACGCCACAATTCATTAATTAACTCTGAAACAGCGTGTAACCCGTTCCTTGAAATGGCCAAAATGTGACTTAGGAGTTAAGGAGATTTGGGATGATTAGTGGGTCTGTACAAACAGGACTAGGAAAGTCAACGAAGACACTGAGATACGGATCACCACCAAGATGGACTACACAGCTCTGGCCACATCGTTAAGTGGAACGGAGGGAGTGGTCGGCTGCCGTGACCCAGTGAACGGGGGTGTCCAGCTTGTTCCACGTGTGAGGGTGGAGAAGGGGACGGACATGTGCCGTGCCTGGCTCTGCCCGCAGCCCCGGGATGCAGGGCGGAAAGCAGCGGTGAGGAGCAGACGGCAGAGGCGGTCGGGAAGAGGCCCCCTCTCCAGTTGCTTCCCCATCTGAACCCGCGGGGCTTCTCCTGGGGGGGCTTCCCGACGGGGTGGGGCCAGGGGACGGGTGGGTGATGCTGGTGGGGCATGGGCTGCAGGGTCCCTCACGGTTCCTGCCTCTGCTGTCCCCCTGGCTGGCCCCGTCCCCCCCCCCCCGCTCCTCATCCACGCATCCCTGCCCAGGCACCGGGGGCTGAATTCCCGTTTTCACTCCGTGAAGAAAACCCCACGAAAGTGGAGCTCTCGGACCCATGGACCCCTCGATCCTGCACCCAGAGATTCTTACACTTTGTCTTGTTGGCTCAAGTCTAGGCTCGGGTTACGCTGCTGTATTACCGTGTCCGCTGTGCGTGGGCCTGTGGCGTCTGGGCGGAGGGACCACATGCTGGTGGAGACCGGGAAGGAACTCAGTGGGAGTGGGGAACCACATCTGGACCTTAGAAGGCACAAATCATGGGTTTTCTGAGCAAATCTGCTCAGTGTCTTTGGTAAGCAATGCCGAAAACCCGTGATTCTGACTCGAGGCATTTCTCTGCTTGTGACAAAAATCACTTAAAAGATCCGTCCGTGGAGAATTGTGGTGATCCAAGCTACTGAACATGTGCCGGCCGCCCTCCTTCCTGACCTGGATGCCGCAGGGTTTGCGAAATGTGGAGTTCGCCCTTGTGTGAAGATGGCCGTGGCCAGAGAAGTGGCCCCAGAGCCCCGGGCAGGCTCATTCCCACGGCAGTGACGTCCTCGGGCTCTGGCTGTCATGACGACATGCCCATCCGGCCGGAGCGGCACCTCAGCCCGGACGCCGCCGTCTCTCCAAGCTCCTCCAGCCGCCCCCACCCCGCTTGCCTCGGGTTCCTTTATGCTCGGCCAGGACCCGGCAAATGGTGGAGTCGGTGGGATAATCCACTCGTAAGCACTGGCTGTGGAAAACCACGTGGACCACGCCGGGTGCCACGTGAGAGCCGCAGCTCAGCTGCCGGAGGTCCCAGTGTGGCGCTTCGGGCACGTGAGAAGGCGGGCGTGGAGAGACCCGTCCCCAGAGCTCGAGGCGGCATCAGGGACACACCTCTGAAGCGTGAGGAGGGGTAGCCGTGGCGGGTGTTGGTACTGGGTCGGACCTTCCACCGGAATCTGTCTGGGGGATGGTGAGAAGGGGCTTCCGGGGGCCGAGGCTGCGTTGAAGGTTCTCGTTCCCCTCCTGGCCTGCATCTGGAAGCTGCAGGTGGGGCTGGGCGGAGCCCGTCGGACGGGAACCCACCAGAGTGTTCGGAGAGAACATTCTACGCTTGCGCTGTGACGGTCCAGTCGGTGGGTGTCCGTGTCGTGGCCCGTGAAGAGCTTCCGATGACTCGTGGGGCGCGCCTTCAGAACAGACTTGCTGGTCCGTCAGTGGTTCCCGCTGTCTGGGGAAGCTCACGTGTCTGCGGAGGGGGCTGGGAGCCAGAGCAGACTCTGCTCCAGTCACGGCACAGACAGGACCACCTGCCAGCCGTCGTCTGTGAAGCTGAACTATCGTCTCTCCACGGCGTCCGTCCCCCGGGAGCTCTCCAGGACGCCACGTGGCCTGGACACGTTGGCACTTCTTCAGCCAATTATGGCCTGAACGTCTGGCCTCATTGCCCTCACCTGACTCCGTTTCCTCCGGCGTTCAGCCCGCCGAGTGGGGGTGCGCCTCCATCAGGAACACCCATGTCCCCGCAGGGGTGCAGCTGTGACCGCCGGCTCCGGGGAGTCCAGGGGCGGAGCTCTCTTCTCCGCCTCTCGCTCTGGGCCGTCTGCCTCCAGCCTGCGGGGTCCCCCGGCAGCACACAGGCCGGCTGCCAGCGGGCTTCCCATCCCAGGGCCTTGCAAGACCCCCCCGCCCCCCCACGAGCTAGCCGGCGTCTTCCGCGTGGCTCCGGCTCGCCCTCTCTGTGACCTGGGAGTTCGGGGCCTCACCCTGCACTCGTTCTCCCGGAGTGCGCTGCCCTGAGACCGCTGGTGTCAAGCCGGGGCCGGACCGGCCGGGCTCACGGGCCTGTCAGAGCACACACAGGCCCGCTGTCCCACCGGGCGTGGCTGCTGCCGACCCCTCCCTGCTCCCGGGAGAGTGGAGAGTGCGCACGAAGGTGACACGGACCGCAGCACGTGCGTCCCCAGCGGCCGCCGGTGGGCGAGCATATGACCTGTGTCGCCGAGCGCCCGGTGAATGTGCACAGGACTGGCCAGTGGGGGCCGCAGTGGGGTCCGCTGTCCCGCTTCCTCAAGGCTCCCGGGGCAGAGCTGGTATGGGGGCAGGAGGCACCGTTTCTAGCATCGCAGGCACAGCCCATCGTGGAAAGAAACGCCCCAGGTCCTTGCAGTGAGGCGGCCCAAGGAGGACAGCTGCAGAGGCTGGGTTTTGTCTGTGGCCCGTGGGCTGTCCCTGGACCTGAGCCCGGGGGCGGGTGTGCCCGAAGCTCTTTAGAAGAGGGCTCTAAGTCGGCTCTCCCCTGGTTGCACAAGCAGGAGAGAGGAGGAGCCCAGGGCTCAGACCTCGTCCGGAGACGGTCGTCAGGGCCCTCCCTCCGCTCAAGCCCCCGGCGCAGTCCCGCGGCCACGACCCATGGCTCACGGGCTCGGCCACCCTCCGCAGGGGCCCCAGGGGTGCGGCTCCCACACACGATCTGCCCCTGAAGCCGCAGCTCCGGGGTGGGGACCCCAGCTCGGTGCTGCCCCCTCCGCCTTGGGCAGCAAGGAGGAGGGGGAGCAGCAGCGTGTCCGGGATGCAGGGGAGCCGGCAGCCGGGCGGAGGCCTCGTGCTCAGCGAGGTGCTCAGCGAGGGTTCGGCGACCGCCTTGCTTGTGCCTCGTCAGCTCCCGCCTTCGCAGACACTGTGCAGCATCACCGCTCTTCCCGCTGGCTGGCCCGGCGGTGGTTTTTCCCACCTGGCGTATTTGAGTTCCATCCGGAAGCCGCGGGTTCTCAAACCCACCGCACTCAGTCTTCGAGTATCGGAGCTTCCCCCCGTCCGAGGGAAGCTGACCTGTGGGGGCCGCCCCGCACCGAGGCCTCGCTGGCTGGGGCCCCTCCTTCCAAACCTCCCCTTCCCGGGGTCGGGTTAGGCACGGCCAGATGCCACCTTGTGAGGGCAACTGTCCGGAGTCCTCGGGACGGGCCAGCCCTGTGCCCTGCCTCCTCCAGGCCGGCCACTGATCCGACGGAATGTTCTGGCTCTGCCCCCAGCTCACCCCCGCTCCTGCGCCGGGCTCTGGCTTGCGCCGCTCCTCTCGGAGGCGTGGGGGCCGCTGGAGGGGCAGCAGGTCTGCTGCACAGGCTCTGGGTCTGTTGCCACGGTGTCCAGGCCCCGGCAGAGCTGACCGGCCCGGGTGACCCCGGGGAGCTGGTCTGGCCTCCTGGCCGTGCCCCGGGACTCCCACAGATGGAGCCGTGGCTGCTCCGTGGAGAGGAGGTCAGAAGAGGGCCCAGGACCTCGATGTCCTCATGGCAACTCTTTGCCGCTTGGAAAGGGCTGCAGGGTGGGAAGCCCGTTTTGCCGTGTGGCCTCTGACTTCCAGCGCGTCCCGTAAAACCAAAGATGAGTTCAGTGTGGGGTGTTCTAGATATCAAGAAAGCCCCGTTTAAAGGAAGTGTTTCATCTAGCTGCTTATTTTCTTTCTTCATTTTTTAGCTCATTTTGGCATCTGAAGGGAAAGGTGAGGCGAAGTGCTGCAGGGGCTCCCCCAGAGGACCCGGCTCTCGGTGCCGATGTGGACACGAGTGGACAGACTGTGTCCACGGGGACGGGGCCTTCACTTGGGCTGTCGGCACCGGCATTCACCATGTCGGGCAGAGCTAACGAGAAGGGGAGTGGATGGTTCAGCCCCCCCGAGGGCATCTCACGCCCTCATTCCGTTGAGGACCCTGGGTCTGTGCAGTAGGACGTGGAGACGTGCTGAGTGAGTGCACTGTGCCACCGGCTCGGCCGTCTGAGCCGCACACTCCCCCGGTCCTCTGACTCGGCCTCTCTGCAGGGATCGGGGGCCCCAGGGTAGCGAGCTGCCTGCCTGTACCCCGGAGGCCAGCACTGCCGTGCGTCTTCTGTGGGAGCACCGAGCTGCACGCTCCCCGGCTGGGGCCACAGCCTGGGCTGAGCCCGTCCCGCACCTACATGGGACCCTGCTGCCTGGTCCCGAGACGAGTCTTACTGTCCGCACCTTGCAGGGTCCCAGGGGAGGCAGTAGGCAGGAGGGCGAGCTTTCCACCATCTTCCCACCAGGACCATTTCCCAGGTCCCTGCAAAGAGAGGAGGAAGGAAGCCTGGCGATCGGCAACAAGGGAACCCGTCTCATCCAGGCTCGGAAAACACAGGCATCATCGGGAGAAGCTTCACCCTCCAGCGGCTCACTGAGCCCCTGATTTTCCTCCTCCCAGACACGCCAGGCTCTCAGGAGATGTCTGTCCTTTCCCGCTGATGGTTGGAGCTTTCATGGCGAAGAGGCGTGGGTCATTTGGAGAAGCCTAAGGAGACGGCCAACCCTTCTGGGCTTTGGCCACCGTGGAAGGTGGTGCCGTTGGATGCCTGTTGATGTTGAAGACAGCAGCGCTGAGATCTGAGCCTGGCTCTGGCTGGCAGCCTGAGGGACACCAGCACTCGGAGGGTACCCTAGCCCCGGTGTCCCCGCGTGCTCCCCGGGCCCCAACCAGGGCTCTGAATTGAGCACCGTGTGTGCTCACAGCAAGTCTAACAGCAAGAGGGCCGCTCCCCGTCCTCAGAGCTCATCGAGGAGCAAGGAGCAGGGAAACGCGCCTGCCTTCTGCGGTCTACTGTGGGGTCTTGGGTGGGTCCTGAAAAAGCAGCTTGAGGTCACGGGAAGGATGGGCTGAGGTGCTTAAGAAAGCACGAGAGTGGGACAGGGGTGTGGTATGGTCGGGGCCCCGGTGAACCAGCCGTAAGCACTGAAGGAATGCTCTTGACGGCCTGCCATGTGCCTGGGAGGGCGCGCGTCCTCGAGAGGCAGGGCAGGCTGCGTGCTCTGCGCTCCCCGCTGGCAGGGACCCTGCCCAATGCTCTGTCCCCAGAATCCGACCCTGGCGAGTGAAAGCAGGTGAACAGGCCCCACAGGGAGGACTCCGGTTCTGGTTCCATGGTGTGGCTTCTGTCCCTTCTGTCCCTGACTCCTTCAGCTGTCCTTGAAGGAGTGGGTCGCCCCTGCCGGGGCCTTTCCAAGATGTGTGCCCGGCCCTCTTCCCACCGGTTCCTTCCTTCCTTCCTTCCTTCCCACCGGTGTCTGTGGACCGCACTGCGCTAGGTGTGGCTTTCACGGGAAATATGTGCCTCCGTATGACCTCCGGCTGCCAGGTCACCTGCTTCAGGAGCACGTGTGAGGGAGCGACGAGAGCACTGGGGTCCCTTCCTCCCACCAAAGCGATGGGATGCCCGGCCCAAACCGGGTCCTGTGCAGAAGGTGGTCTGGCAGAGGGGAGGGGGCCCAGCTCTGCCGGTACAGACAGGACTCCGCGGGGCCGGCGGCGCTGGCCGCCACGGCCTGAGGAGCTCGTGGGGTTTGGGGGCGCCAGGCTTGGAAGAACGTCTCAGAGCCACATTGTGAAGTCCTCGCGACGTGCTGTGTGTGGGACGTGCCCAGTGACTCCCGCCTGCCACCCCTCCCCGTGAGACGTGAACGTTAACAGCCACAGAGACGTCTTCAGCTCTGGTGTCCCATCTCCTCTCCCAAGGCTCGCCGCAGCGCGACACACTCGGGAGGTACTGTCCATTCTCAACAGCCTGTTACCCTCCGTCCAGGGGCTCAGCTGCTGATTCCGGGGCCGTGATGCCCGCAAGCTCCGGAAGCCGGAGACATACACCCGAAGCCCATGGCCTCCTTCTGAACGGCCCTTCTCAGAGGGTGAAATGAGGGTGTCCACGGGTAAGAGGGGTCAGGCGGAGGCCTGACGTGCATTGGAGGGATAGTAGTTACTGGGGAGGTCCAGCCCTGGTCAGCAGAGCGTGTGAAGGCGGAGAGGCTGGTGACTCGCCGGCGCCCGGACCGGCTGTCCTTCGGCTTTCCGATCAGTTTCCACGCATCTTTGAACTGGGGCAGGGGAGGCTGTTCTCGCCTCGTGCCCTTTGGGACCCCAGGGCACCTCAGGGGCAAACACTTAGCAAAGCCCCGCTCGGCTTCCTGGAAGTCAGGGCCTGGGATGGGGGCGGGGACCTAGGGCCACCCACAAACTGAGTCGGGACCCCATGGGGCACGAGTCTTTGCCCTCTAGCTGCCGGGGGACTGGAGCCCTCGGGAGCAGAGGCTGGCCGTGGCCCAGGGCCCCTCTCGCCGCTGGAGGCCGGGAGAGGCGCAGATGGCCGCGGAGTAGAGCTTGACAGAGAGTGGGACCCCCAAACCTGGGCAGCGTGGGGAGCTCAGCTGTTCTGCTGGAGAGCAGGTCCTTCGTGACCACAGCTCTGAGAGCCAGGGCCACGGTCGCTCAGCTCAGAGGTGCAGGAGACCCACACCGTCACGCCGAACGGCCTGCCTCCCCGCCCAGAGGACGCACCCGCGGCCCCCGGACGGCCCTTCCCTCAGCCACAGGGGAGCAGGATGGAGGGAGGAGGGCAGCAGTGCGCCCACGTGTGTTTCTGTGTGAATAGACATGTGGATACACGTGTCCGCGTGTGTATGTAACTGAGTACATTTGCGTGTATGCACAAGTGTGTCACGTGTGTGATCTGTGGTTTGTGTGTGGGTGTGCGTCCCGGACCTCAGGGACCCCGTACCTCGTGCCCCTGGACCTCAGTGACCCCAGACCTCATGACCCTGTGCCTTGGTGCCCCCGTGCCTCGGTGTCCCCCATCCCAAACCCTGTCTGCACCTCATCAATCTCAGCTCAGCACTGCTGGGATTTGGGCAGGCTTCCCGCCAGCGAGCACACGGGGTGCTTCGGGGAAGGAGGAGGCCCCCACAACCTCCCATGCTGGGATTCTTTTCCAGGCAGTCTCGTCTCAATTTCACGATCTCCTCTGTCCTTGGTGCCCTCCCGGGAGGCCTCCTCTGCCTGCCAACCCACTCTCTGCCGCTAACCCTGCCTCTCCCACTGGCCTGTGGTGTGCCATGGAACAGCCTTCCAGCTCCCACGATGTCCTCTGGGCCGTAGGGGTCAACACCTAACAGAAATGTCAGCAGTCCACATCGGGCTGCTGTCCACTCGGGTTGGGCAGCCAGGGCCCCGTTAGAGTGGCAGCTTCGCAGAGGCAG
Organism: Meles meles; assembly: GCF_922984935.1. Lineage (NCBI taxonomy): Eukaryota > Metazoa > Chordata > Mammalia > Carnivora > Mustelidae > Meles > Meles meles. Next base: position 1,024,575 of record NC_060075.1, read on the forward strand.
ATGGTCCCAGTGCTCCCACAACAGGGGCTCTGGGCCGCGGAGCTGACCCTGGGCTGGGGTCTTCCTGTCGTGCTCCCTCTGCTGCCTGCTGGCTCTGCTGTCCCTCGGTCCCTCATGGCAGCAGTAGCAGGCGTCCTTGGCCTTCCGGTGGCCTGCTGGCGCTGCTGATTGGCTTTCGGGACGGGCTTAGCGTTGTGGGTTTTCCGGACTCGTCTTTTTACCGTGCTCAGGACGATAAGCCCTGTCGGCCGGTGCCCCGTTGTGGGAGGTGCTGAGTGGCCGTGCCTGGGCTTTCCTGCGGACGCGGTCCCCAGGCAGGTGGTCTCGCTGTGATCGACCCCACGGAGCTGCAGTGGTCCAGCCGGTATGTATTTGTGCGTGTGTGTGCAAGGACTTTAACCTTATTGTAAGTGCCTGACTGTCTGTGAGAGAGAACGCTATGCCCGTTGCTTTTGGAGGTTGTGGCGGACGCTCTTCAGTTTTAGAGTCCTTCTGGGTTTTATTCCAATGCACTGTTTTTCTAGGTTTTCAGGGAAAGTTGTACCCTGCCAGATCCGTGGCTTCCGTTAACCACGATTTATGAACGCATGCACGACTCTGCATTACGGGGAAATTATTTATAAAGCGAAGTTTTGTGTATAAGAGCTTATTTCCCCATGGAATGACTTAGTAAAATTTGAGCTGTGTGCTGAGAAGGCCGTCTTGCAGGAACTGTAGGGACTCGCGCCAAGCCAGCAGCGACCACGGGAAGGCAGCTCACGGCCGCGCCTTGCCCACGAGCCCTCGCTGCTGGTGCGCTCGGCTTTGCCGCGCTTTGAGCGCCTGGTGACTGAGGTCGTTGGTGCCTCCAGAAGTCCCGTGGGCAGAAAAGGGCCTTCGTCGGTTGGGCACGTGGGCGTTCTGAGTCTCGTGCGCAGGGTACATGAGTGAATGCGCACACTTGTACACACGCACACACGAAGACACATGCACGCACACGCTCGCACACCCACGGACACATTTGTACACACACGAAGACACATGCACGCACACACACGCCCATGCAGACAGCGTGAACACACACGTGTGACACGTGAACGCTTGCCCGCACTCACACACAGCCATGTGCACACTCGTGCGTGCACACATGCAGACGACACGCACCAACGCACACAGAGGCTCCCCCGGCACAACAGGCACATGACGTGGACGTGCACACGCGCACGGAGGCAGCACGCACGTACACGCATAAAACAGGTGTGCGCACACGTGTACAGAGGCACACACACGCGGTTGCGTCTCCTCCCTGTGGACGTGGAGGGCGTTGGTCACCCTCATCCCGGCCAGGGGACGTGGGGGCCACGGGAAGGGGTTGCTCCTCCTCTTACAGACCCCGTCAGTGGCCTTTTCCGAGTGCGGAGCGTGCCCCGAGCCGCGGTTTTCGAGGTGTAGACGTAAGGGCTCCCGTCTCGCCCTCGGTGAAGTCAGCCTGAGGCAGATGTTACCAGCGGCTTCGGTTCTCCCTCTGGTCTCCGGTGAGGCCTCACAACCTGCGCTCCCGGTCCTGTGGCATGGGTGGGGGTGGGGAGGTGGGGGCCGCGGGAGCCGAGCGAGGGCACGAGGTCGCAGGCCGTGTCTGAGCTCTGCTCCCCGCATCAACCCCACCTGCCTCTGTGGCGCGTCCACGAGCGCCCTCACCCTCCCCGTCCGCCTCGGCCAGTCCTGGGCTCCCACGCGCAGCTCCGGGAGGCTGCGCCCGCCAGGCCGAGTTCGTGACGGCGGCGAGTGTCCTGCGTTGGAGGCAAGAGGCACGTGGGAGGGCCTTTCAGAGCGACGTGTGAGTGGTGCTGCCGCGTGGGGGTCTTCCGGGGGTCTCCCGGCCCTGCCGTGTCCTGCTTACCACGTCGCAGTGGTTCAATCCACTTTGACTCGTTCCACGCTGTCTCCTTCCCCGCCTGCCGTGCCCAAGAGGATGGTCACTACGGGCCCATCAGTGTTCCTTGCAGAAGGTGCCCTGGGAGGCGGCTATCTGGTGGCTAGTTGTCAGAGGCCATGACACGGTGGACAGCGGAAGGCATTGCGAGCTCCCTGGAGGTGTGACCCCGTGCTTCCTCTGGTGGTGCCTGTCTGCACCCGTCTCCCAGCTCCCTGTCTGCACCCGTGCAGCAGGAGTGCGCCTCTCCCCCGCCCATGCAGCGTACACGCTGTGTCCTAGGTGCCCTCGAGCTCTAATCACATCCTGCTCCTGTCTCTTGCCAAGAGGCGTGGCCGTGGTGCTTCGTGCTGTCTGTGCCGATGCATCTCCACACGGGCCGAGGTGTTCAACCTCTGGTGAGACACAGTGGGGGTGGAGCGCGGCTGGGGGTTAAGCGCTGTCGGATCAGGAGACCAGGCTCAGACCTGACCCGGAGCACACGCAGCTTCCCAGGAGGGCCGAAAGATGGAAGGATGGACACGCACGCACGTGTGCATGTGTGTGCACGTGTGTTCATATGTGCGTGGATACACACACGTTTACGTACCGGAAAGGGGGAGCAGACTGTTCCTATGGCTGGTTGGGGTTTTGACCCAAGCAAGGAAGGACAATTGGTCCCTGTGACATGGGACGAGTGGCGGTGAGCTGTCCACGTGGGGACAGTTTTTCCCGCTGAGAAGGAGGGGAGGTGGGAGCGCAGTCCTGGCCTGCGTGGGGAGGGCGTGCGTGGGGAGGGCGCGGCTCCCGGGCTCCCGGGTCTCCGCAGGCAGCGCTTCCCGGGCCGGAGCAGGAGGGCAGCACTGGGCAGCGGGTGTGTGTGTGTGGGGGCGGGGGGGTCCTGGTGTGCCTTTTTCTGTGGCGGGGACTGCGGGGTCAGGGGAGGGCACGGACAATAGCTCCAAAAACCTTAAGACACCTAGGAATAGACCTAACCAGAGAGGTCAAGGATCTGTACTCTAGAAACTACAGAACACTCATGAAAGAAATTGAGGAAAACAAAGAGATGGAAAAACACTCCTTGCTCATGGCTTGGAAGAATAAATAGCGTCAAAAAGTCTTTGCTGCCGAAAGCAATCGACGCTTTCAGTGTCATCCCAATCAAAACACCACTGACATTTTTTCAAGGAACAGGAGTAAAAAATCCTAAAATTTGTATGGAACCAGAAAAGACCCCGAATTGCCAGGGGAAGGTTGAAAAGGAGAACCAGGGCTTAGAACATCACAATGTCCAACTTTAAGCTCTATTACAAAGCCGTAGTCATCAAGACAGCATGGTACCGGCACAAAAACGGGCACCTAGATCGGTGGAACAGAACAGAGAGCCCAGAAATGGACCCTCAACTCTATGGTCAATGAATCTTCGACAAAGCAGGAAGAATGCCCAATGGAAAAAAGACAGTCTCTTCAACAAATGGTGTTGGGAACATTGGACAGCCACATGCAGAAGAATGGAACTAGAACATTTCCTTACACCACACACAAGAATAGGCTCAAAATGGATGAAAGGCCTCAATGTGAGACAGGAATCCATCAGAATCCTTAAGGAGAACACAGGCGGGAACCTCTTCGACCTCAGCCACAGCAACTTCTTCCAAGGACCATCGCCAAAGGCAAGGGAAACAAGGGCAAAAATGAACTTTTGGGACTTCATCAAGATCAAAAGCTTCTGCACAGCAAAGGAAACAGTCAACAAAACAAAGAGGCAACCCACGGAATGGGAGAAGATACTTGCAAACGACATATCAGATAAAGGGCTAGTATCCAAACCCTATGAAGAACTTATCAAATTCAACACCTGAAAACCAAACAATCCAATCAAGAAATGGGCAGAAGTCATGAACAGACACTTCTCCAAAGAAGACATGCAAATGGCCAACTTTCTGCTTTTAAGTGGTTTCACAAGCTCCCCAGCTGAAAGCCAGCATGAGCCTCTGGACTTGGGAAGGAGGTCACCATGGACCCTTCGGCCCCAGTGAGCCATCCGCTGACCGAGGCCACATGAGGGGAGCCACAAGGGATGGACAGAGCCACTTCGTTGCTGGCCCACCCAACAGTGACAAAGAGTGGACTGTGGTGTGTCAGCCCTCAAGGCAGGGGCTGGTCACCGGGCACGAGGTCCGCGAGGCATAGTCGGAAGCAGGGCCGCGCCCTCTCTCCGGCAGACGCGGCTTCTCTTTGATGTGGAATCCCAGGCCAGGTGGGCTCTTCCTAAGGCTGATGGTTTATATAATGAAACCCAAGGATTTTCCCTGAGAGAAAATCGTGTTTTGGGGAACATTTAAAGGGCCGGTGTTACAGGGTAGTTGGTGTCACCCGGAGACCTTGGCGGAACCCTTCTTGGGGTGCTGATCCCTACTCGGGGCCCCAACAGTGCTCGCTGTGAAACAGCCTGTGCCCAGGAGCTGCTTCAAGCTGTTCTTTTGCATTTGGAAACTATATTCCAGGAAGATTGTTTCAGTTCCAGGTCATGCATTGATCAGGAACGTTCCTTCCGGGAAGCAGGGCTGGCATATGTGTCTGTTTCTCAGGACCTAGAGGTTTGGGTTGGTAAGACGGTGCCTCCAGGCAGAGGGGCCACTGCCTGTCCTCATGCACCGAGGGAGGGTGGCACGTGTCCACCTGGCCTGTCGGAAGGAGGAGGTGACTTGTGTCCTGTCCAGAAAGCAGATGCCTTCGGGACCCCGCCCCGCTTTACCCTTGTGTAAACCAGACTTTCCGTGTGGCCCACGGTGTCTGTGCACAGTCCCCGGGGGGGTGGGGAACAGGCTCCAGACACACGCGTTGTGTCCGGGACTCTGGGGACAGCAGCGTCTGTGGCTGTGGTCTTGGACGGGCTGTCGAGACTGTGGCCGTTCTCCAACGAGAAGTCAGAGGCGGCTGCCAGTGGAAGGGGCTTTCATTAGAGGCGGCCTCAGGGAGTGCTGTGTCCCGGGTTACCAGCAGCCCAGGGACTGCCGTGATGCTGCTGATGGTGATGATGGTGCTAGCAAGGAGGGGGACGGCCCTGACTGCTCTGAACACTAACTCCCCGGCCTGAGGCAGGCTTCTCTGGTGAGCAGGGCGAGTCCCCACGAGTGGACTGAGGCTGATCTGTGGGGGCTGGTTAGCAGCCCAGCTCACCTGTGTGCCGGAAGTGCCCTCCCAGGTAGGGTTTTGGCAGAATCTCCTGGGTTCTGCTGGGCCTGACGCGTGTGGCCCGCACCTGCACCACACAGGACGCGTTCGTCCCCTGGGTCCTGGCGACCGAGCTGAGCCATGTGGGATGAGATTTCCGGGGCCGTTTCTCGTGGCTGGAGTCAGTAACAATCTAGAATCCCTGTGTTGTGGGCGTTCTCGTGGCCGGGGCGTGAGGACGCCTGTCTCGGGGCCTGGCTGTGTCTCTCCATCAAGTGTCCGGGCCGAGCTGGCAGGTGGCCGTGGGACAACCCTCTGGCATCAGTTTGGACTCGAGAACACGGGAGCAGAGTGAACCCCTGATTCTCGGAATAAAGGAGCCCAGCGCCCCCAGGAAGTACGGCCTCCTGGGTGGGCGTCGCTACCGCTGCGGCGGGTCATCTCCGCGGCGGCTCCCGGCAGCAAGCCCGGCTGTGTGGGGTCACGGGTGCTGCGTCACAGAGTCCAAGCGACTCTCTTTGGATCTGAAATGACGCTTGCTGCCGGCTCACGTCACACCCACAGCGCTCCGCACCCTGGCTCCTGCTGCTGGGGCGTTGCCCCCGGAGCCTCCTACAAGATGCCTTGATTTCCCGCCTCCTGGTGTCTCCCACTGGAAAGCGAAACTAGACCCTGGGGAGGGTTTTCAAGTTCCTGTTTTGTGAGCCCCTGTGCCGCTGGACACGCCATGCTGCCCACGTGTGGCTCCCGTGAGCTCTCTTGCTGTGGTTTTCTGGATTGCTCTGTGGCATCACGCACGGACGGCGAGCTGTGAATGACCACTGGCCTCACTCGGGGCACGTTATGAGAGTGATGGAACGTGGGTGCCATCCCGTCCTGTCTGCTGGCGAAGCTACTGAGTCCTTCCCTCGGTCAGTGTGTGTTAGACTCTGTCCCAAGAGGGCAGGTCGTTTGTTGAGGGGAGAGTTAGGTCACCTGTGGGTGACCGGTGAGGACGGTGGGGCATCAGCACAGACCCGCCCTCCCGTGTCGTCTTTCCGTGGAGATCCTGAGCGCTGGCTTCTGACCAAGGAACTCTTCAGTCTGAGAAGAAGCACCACTGACCCACGTGGGACCACGACGGCAGCCCCCGAGGAAGCCTGAGAAGGGAGTGGGCGCGGGTCTGACGTGCTGGGTCTGGGGGCGTTTTAATCTGACGACTTCGTCGTGAGGCTGGAAGGTCTGAGAGTTGCCTGCTTGCGGGAGGCCTCCCTTGCCGGAGATGCTGACGAAGTCGGCAGGGAAGGTGGTTAAGAGACAGGAAGGAAAGGACATCCTGACTGTTGGGTCTGCCCAGGTCAGCGGAGCCCACGACACGGAGGCACAGACACGAGCGGGGCTTTCCCGACGGAGAACCTGACACCCGACTCCACGCACGTTCCCTCTGCTGCCCCCAGCCCAGCTCTGGCTCGGATGCTTGAGGCTGTGGCGCAAAGACAAGTTCGCCTTCGCTTCCAGTAGGTCAGCTCCGCTGTGGCTTTTTGATGGGGAAAACTCATGGGCAGTGACCCACGTGTCCCTGTGAGGGAGAAGGTGTCCCTTCTCCGAGGTCCCAGTGGGGTCTGCTCTTGAGTGTGCCCGCCCAGCCCCAGGTGGCCCCTTCTTCCTCACGAGCTGCGCCTCGAGCGAGGCCAGCCAGGGCTCGCACAGACAGGGCGGGAGGTCAGACCTGCGCCCCCACCCCCGAGTCTGCTTGAGCGAGACCCACCGTTGCTGTCCCGTCGGTGGAAGCTCACGCTGTCCGCGCGTGTCACGGCAAGCCCTGGCCCACCTCAGACGTCCCCCTGGAACTCGGTCACCCGCAGCGCCTGTCCTTAGGCCTCTCTGCTGTCTGGAGCCCGTGTGTCCCGGAAGTGTGTTGCCATGATGGAAAAGCTGGTTCTCCAGCTCAGTCTCACGCTCCTGACATCATGACCTGCGCCGACACCCGGTCCATCGCTCACCTGATGCCCCCCGAGGAACTCCTTTTTTGGAATATTTTTAACACCAGATGCCTCATTGCCCAGTGAAGGCCCAGATCCTGCTCTCCCCGTCAGCTCACACGGCAGGTTCCCTCCAACGCCAGGGTCGGGGGCAGGTTTGCCGGGCCAGCTGTCCTGTGCGAGCCGGCCTGAGGGTCCACCAGGCACCCCAGAAACCAAGGAGGGCGGTCTCAGGTGACATTAGGTCTTAGGTGGGGTTCTCTGTAAAAGCAGCAGGCGTGACCACCCCGGGACCTGCCAAGAAGAGGACGAGGACGGTGTTCTCTCCTTTCCATGAAATCCAACCTGAAGGCTGCTCTGCGGTTCGTTCCGGGGGTGGGTCACAGACTAGCTAACTAGCTATGTAACTCACCGTTTCATGGTCGAGGCCCTGCTCTGGCCCCTGGCTCAGCCCGAGCAGCTTCGGTACGCGGGGCTGGCTGTGGCGATCTGGAAAGTGAAGCTGGTTGGGACAGATCTGCAGATCTGCTCAGTGCATGGGAAGCACGACTCACAGATTCGCTTCAAGTCGTCCCAGGATTAGTGCTCACTGCCTCTTTGAAGCACTTGTGAAAAAATTATTCTTGTTTGGGTTTTCTGGGCAGTTAAGTCCTCTTCAAGGAAGCGGTGCCTTCCGTGCCCTCTGTCCGCTTCTCAGTTTGTGAGGGGGTTAGGGATTTGGGATCAAATGGACTCTCGTGTAGCCCGCTCGGGTCCAGGGGAGCGTGATCAGTTTCCTTAAACAGTGTCCATGCGAAACGTGGTTTTGCTTTTCCGGCATCTTGGTCTTTCTCATCGTTAGGGCACCACGGCTGCACAGGGTGGTCTGGAGTGGAGAGAGGGGAGAGGTCCTGTCCCAGATTCGCAGGATTCGTCCCTCTCGTCAGGGAGCCTGCTGCGCTGGATTGGTCGGTGCCGTGTGGTCTCGGACTCACAGGGGCTGGCCTGCCCCTGGCCATCTGCAGGGGGATGGGCCGCGGGGGGACTTGCTGTCCTTCCGGGAGTCTTGGGGATGTGCGTCTTGCTGGCCCGCCGCCATCAGGCAGGCAGAGATGAGGGTGGGGCAGGGAGTGCGGGCCGGGCTCTGGGTGGCCGTAGGCCGTTCCCCGAGAACATCATAGCAGAGTGCTCAGGGCTGCGGACACAGAGCTTCTCTGCTGCTGTCCCCGAGCACGGGCGGGGTGCTCGGCTCACCGCCCAGGGGCACGGGGAGGACTCTCTCTCCTGCGGTAAGCGGTGCCAGGAGCCGCCTGCATGGCTAGGCCTGGAGCCGCTGTGGGGGTCCTTCCCTGTGGCAGAGGCGAGGGGAGCCACAGGCCAAGGAGGCTCTGTGCGCCCGCAGACTCCCTCCCACCCAGGCCGCCAAGTGCGGGGATGCCGGGGTTGCTGCGGCAACGGGAAAGGCCGCTCCTCAGGCAGTAACAGAGGGAAGTTCGCTTTCCAGGAGCCTGTCATTTCTGGTGAGGAGGAGGCCGAGGGCCGGGCTTCCGGAAAGCTCTCTGCAGCCCTGATGATGTTGCTGTCACTCGCCCCTGGGGCAGGTCTTCTCGCCTCGCTCCCGGGGTTCATCCTGTGACCCGGGGTCCCGCGCTCCTGCGCTTACGGAGCGAATTCAGAGTCCGTGAGAGAGAGATTGCCGCCACAGCGTCTACACCGAGGGCAGAGCGGTTCCCGCCCCGCTCCCGACTGGTGACCGCTGGGTCCCAGCGGCACGTTTAGATGAGTCCTCGGTCCCCAAGGGCGCTTGGTCCCTGCTCTCGCGTGGAGAGCACGTTCCTGCCGTTCCTCCGAGTCCCCGCGTGACACCGCGCTGCCCGGGCCTCGTGTCCTGTCCTGCGCGTGCGGCCGAGTTCCACCGTAGCCTACACAGAATTCTCCAGCCTCGATCTCTGTACCGTTTCCACCAAGATTTCGGCGGGGCTCCCGTATCCGTGCTTGTTTCAGTCAAGTCAGAACGTGGTCACATCACTGCCAACGAGGTCACCTTCTTTTTAGAAGAATTTCCCACAAGCTCTTTAAGAGCGAGCGAATTGTCAATTTTTTCCCTACCGGATAGCATGTAACTGAAATTGTCTCTCGTGACAACACAGCTCACAAGGCACATTTATAACTCGCTGAAAAATGGTATAAAATAGTGGTGTCTTTTAAGAAAATATCAGGAATATGGCTCAAAATTACATGTGTTTTGCATCGTATCAAGAAATGGACGAGGGTGAAAACTCTAAGAATTCAGTTTGGAGTCATAATAAGAATAAACTTTCCTTTTATTATTTATTTATTTAAAAAACTCTTTATTTATGGGAGAGAGAGAGAGAATGAGTTGGGGGGGAAGAGAGAGAAACACGCTCCCCACTGAGCAGAGAGCCTGACACGGGGCTCGATCCCAGGACCCTGAGACCATGACCTGAGTCGAAGGCAGAGGCTTAACCCACTGAGCCACCCAGGCGCCCCTGAACTTCTCTTTAAAGTTTATTTTTTCCTTAAGATTCTTTCTTTGGTTTTTTCGTTCTGTGCAGATGCGTGTGTGTGTGTGTGTGTGTGGTCTGTGCGTGTGGGAGCTGCGTGTGTGTGGGGGGAGAGCTGTGTGCGTGTGTGTGTGAGAGAGCTGCGTGTGTGCACAGGGAAAGCGGAACCTTGACTCTAGGCTGAGAGCACATAGTGAGGGGAGGGGGGAAGTCTCGTCCCCTCTTTCTGTCGATCAAAGTTCTACATTGTTTTGGTTTATTTTAATTTGTTCAGGACACGTGCATTATGATTTCAACCTAGGAAAATAAAGACAAGTAATAAACGTTCATTAGAAAGTACAGAGAAATGGAAATCAGAGCCTGTCCACTCTCACCTCTCCCAGCGTAGAGACTGCAGTGCCTTGCCCTGCCTGTGCCTTGATGCAGGGGTGCGGCCACCTTGGTGGCCAGCTGTGGCTCTAAGTCCCCTTGGACAGTGTGAGCGTTTCCCTTGTGACTAGTGTTTCATGACTCCCCTAATGACTGTGAGGCCGTTTGGATGGACACATCCGGTAATTCATGTAACGATGCGTTGTCGGGGAAAAATGTTTTACCGTTATAAATAATACTCAGTGCACACGTCAGGAGTAAGTGTCAGGAATGTGTGTGTGCACATGCGTGTGTCTGTCACACACACCCCCGGGTGGGCGGATCTTGGCCAATCTTGTCACCTTAGAGTAAGACCGCTTGCAGCTCGGTAACGAGTGACTGCTGACGGTCACACGTCGGTTAGCCGCCGACCGCTGCTCGCTCAGGGCGTCCCCGAGGGCCCGTGACTGGCTGTGCTGTGGCCCCTTCCAGCCCCGAGGAGGGATGGCTCTGGTCCTAAACCACAGCCCAACCGGACAAAGAGAGCCCTCGTCCCATTTTCCGGTGTGGAGAAGCCACAAACTGGAGGCTTGCCAGCCACCCCAAGTCACAGGCGGTGGTATGCACGCACGTGTGTGTGTGCGTGTGTGTGTGTGCGTGTGTGTGTTTTGTCTTGTTTTGTTTACTTGACCTCACACAGTGTTGTAAGGTTTTGGATGTCACTGCAAACACTTGAAAGGCAGCATTCTAGTAGAAAGCCGTCTGGGAAAGCCCGGCTTCCTGCGCCTTGCTCCTCCACAAGCGGGTGGCGTCCCCGGTCCAGCCGTCCTCACCACCGCTCGGTGACTTGCGTCTCTGAGGCAGGTGCATGTCGGCTCCCAGCGGTGAGGGAGCCCATGGCCCTGCTCTTTTGTCAAAGGAGAACTAGGAAAGTGAACTGTCTTCAGCTTTGTTCTTACTTAGCAAGACGGCTCGAGTCCCGAGGCCACCGAAGTGGGTGCACGTGTTGGGGGATGTGTAGTCAAGCCCACTTTTACGTGCAAACCGAGTGGTTCTGTCGGGTGGAAGTGTGCGTCCTGCCCCGCCCTCCCCTGTGCCTGTTGGCTTCGCAGCCACTGGAGTTGAGCTCTTGGTTCCGGATTTTATCTTAAAAGCATGTTAAGGCATCGTCCCTTTTCTCCCCTTGCAATGGAATCTCTAATTCCTTACCCTTTGGAATAATGTGCTGTCAGTTTATTAAGTAAAGTGTTATTATTTCCCTGATGCTAGTAAGTGTGGTGATAGAGCTTTTTTTCTCGCCTTTACCCTGACCTCTCCGTCTGGGCTGAGTGTCTCAAGCAAGTGTCATGAAGAACACGAACGTCAGAGCCGACCCCTTGGGCGACACCACAGTTCTGCCGGTCCTGGCCGTGCGCCTTTGAGCAAGGTGCTTAGCGGGTGCGCCTTGGTTTTCCCGTCTGCGCAGCCCATGTCCACCCACGTGAACTGCTGAGAGCGATGCCCGAGGGGAGGTAGGTGCTCAGACGCGTGTGAGCTGTCGGTGCTGGGCATCGTGCGCGGTTGGGATGCGTGTGTCCTGGGCTGTGGGCCAGCCTTCCGCTGGTCGCCTTTGGGCTTCCTTTGCATTTCCCTAGAGAGGCTTCCAGGGGTCAAGAGCGCGTTGTCTACCTTCTCCCGCCGCGGAGCCCTCCCCAGACACGCGGGGCACCTCCCTCCAGACCAGCCCCTGTGCTTCTTCCCGTCTCAGCCCCGAAGGCCAGCATTGGCCTCGGAAGCCGCCTGCGTGTCCTGGCGTCGCACTGCGGGGGTTTCTCTCCGTCCGTCACATGCTCGCTGCAGAGCGAGGCAGGAGTGCAGTGTGGTGTCCGCACTGGTGACCTGCTGGGAGACGCCCTCTCCCTGTCCTCGCACACCAGGTGCAGTCGCCCGGATCCCTCCTGAATCCTTGCCGCGGCCCTTCCTGGCTTGGGCATGGCCCTGACACTCAGTGCCCCTGTTCCTTCCTGGAAGTGATCCCTGCTGTCCCCAAGTGCCTTTTGGAACAGCCGTGTTAGATCTGTGGTTTCCTGCCCTTTTATTAGGACCCGCCAGCGCACGTGGCCGCCGTGCCTGTTAGCTCCATGGGGCTGAATTACTAGCCAAACATGGAATTTCGGTTGCCACTTCCTATGTACATCCTTCAAAAAAGTCAAAGGAAAAAAACAAATGCTTTAGAATGTGGGTAGTCCGACTCTGAAAAGTCTGGTGAACAGGGTGACCCAAGGTGACCCGGGACGTGGTCACACATTCAAATTCAGCTTCTGAAACCCAGTAACCCCTACCGGTGGGTCACGGTGCAGCCCCTCCCAAAGGAGGTGCTGTTTTCTTTGAGGCTCTGAGTTGGAAACAACCGTAGCTGTCTTCCACGTTTGTAGGTGGAGACCTGGATCCTGAAGGGTAAAGGACTTGCCCAAGGTCACACTGCGTGGTAATGGCCGCATCACAGCTCCAAATCTTGAAGCCATCTCTCTTAGTCCTCTTGGGGTCCTTGACAAAACACCACTGATTTACTTCTCACACGGGGGAGGCTGTGTGTGCGGGTAACGGTCCTGCTACCTAGGTGTCTGGTCAGGGCCCCCTTCTCATCTGTAGCTGCCTTCCTGCTGCGTGCTCAGGAGAGAGAGAGGGCTCTGTCCCCACCTCTTCCAGTAAGGGCACCTCTGCCCCCACAGGGCTCCGTCCTCATGGCCTCAACTGTACGTCGTCACTCTGCAAGGCCCCACCTCCCGACCCTCCCCCTAGCTGGCATTTAGCCTGTGGGTCTGGGGACACAGCATGCCGCCTGCCATGTGTCTGGGGCACCAGGGGACACCCCGCCAGCTTCACAGTGGCATTCTCACGACAACAGGGCCTCATCCCCTTCCTTTAAGGACTGACTTCAGCTTACGTGAGGTGTGTGTGTTGGTGCACATACCCAGGAGCTTAGAAATGTGTATTTTAAAGAAGTCTAATAAATCGTCAGTCAACCGGCAAAGGCAGGCTAGCCCGGAGCATCCGTTTTTAATGAGTTTTGGTGCCGCGCCGTCTTGTGTCTTTCCTGGAGGGTGACGTCGTGCAGTGGTCACTGCTGCAGGTGGACGGGGCCTTCGGAGAATCTGACCGCTGCCAGCCATGCCCCGACTGGCGCCTGACGCAACGGAGGATCCGTAACGCAGAGCTGAGGCGTCTCACGGTCTGAGACGGTGGGGACCTGGGCGGGCGCCTTGCAGAGCGCTGTCGTGCTGCCTGGTGGGGCACGAGAAGGACAGAGCACCGGGGACCCACTGTGCACGACGCCGTGCCCCTGGGCTCCTGTTCCATCTTGTCGGCCCTCGGCAGCGAGCACGCGGCGGAGCGTGTGTGGGACGGCTCTCGTGGTCTGAGTCAGGCGGGCAGTGTTCCATTCGTGTCCGCCCAGCTCGGTCCGGGCAGGAGTCTGACCCAGCCCGTTGGCTGAGCAGGTGGGTTAGGCCCCGTCTTTCTGAGGAGGTTATGTTCTAGTTCAGGAGACCCCGATGTCTCTGCTCGGACGCACATGCCCTCGGACAGCGTGAGGAAGCGGCCTCTCGTGTCCCGTCGGGAAGACCCAGCAGGCGCCGGGTTCCTGGTCAGATAAGTGCGGTTCAGTCCCGTTTAACCAAGCTTGGGAGTACTCAGTACTCATCAGTACTCTGTGCCAAGGCGGGACAGTGTCCTGGGAGGTTCTTCTGACTCCGTATTGCTTAGTACTAAGCGTGGACCGCTGCAGGGGGTGCTCAGTACTCAGGAGGGCTTCTCATGCAGAGTGAAGTGGAGCCCGCTTTCCGGGAAGGGGCCCGGCCTGCGGGTGTTTGTGCTCTCCACACGGGCCTCTGGGGGCTCCTCAGCGGAGACCCGAAGGCCTCCATGGTGGGGTATGGCCGGGGTGGTGTCCTGGGCCTGCAGAATGATCCTGAAACACGGGAAATGATCTCTCTACTGAGCTTTTCTTCTCATGAAGCCAGAGAAATGCCTACAATTCTTTGTCCTCTCACTTTAAACCAGACTGTGCAGGGTGTTGGACCCGTAAGGGACCCTTTTTACAGAGATGAGCCAGAAAGCATGTGGAGACGGGCCGAGGCAAGCAGTGAGTTGGTTTGCCCTTCATGCTGCAATTTCGAGAAGGAGACTATCTTTGCTGCTTTGAATCGGATCTGAAAGCCCAGAGCGTGGCTGATGTGCTCAGTTCTAATGGAGGCCGGGTCCGGTTAGAGCTGTCCGTGGTTTGCAGCCAGAACATCCAGAACGTCCATCACCGGCCTCCTGGGCCAGCGTGTTTCGTTTCCTAGAAGGAGTTGAACTCTGCGTTTCTCCCTCACTCCCAGCCGTTGAGCTGAGTGTGTCGATGAGACTTTCACCTGCCGAATCTCCGTTCCCAATGTCTGGGTCTGTCATCGAGCCGGAGGGACCCTGGGCTGAGGGGGGCGTCTGTGCACCGGCGGACAGAGGCTGGGGCTCAGTGCAGCCGCTGGAAATCTGTGTGTGAAACAGATGGGGAGCGAGGCCGGGAGAGGTAGGCAGGGCGTCTGGACAGAGGCTCTGTGGGCAGCCCTGCCCTTCTCCGGCTGCATGGTCACGGGCTGGGGGATCCGCTAGGCTGGTCAGGAGCCAGGAGGGTACGATCTTGGTCAAATCAGATTCAATGAAGATTTGAAAACAGACAGCAGAAAAGCAGCCTCTTCGCGGGAACACGGATGTCGTGTGGAGACCTCTCGTGCCGAACCCGGGATGAGACCGGGAGGTTTCAGCATTGCTGGAGCTCCGTGGCCTCCCCTTTCTCAGCTCAGTGTGCACTTCTAGGAACCCTGAAGCCATATGCGTCATTCCCTTGACTTTAAAAAAATGTCCCCCGTTAGTTCCTGACTCAGTAAGCTTTAGGGGAGGAGCCCGGCAGGCGACACGTCATCAGGAGAGCCACAGGCTGTGGAAGGTTAATTTAAAGTCAGTTGCAAGATAAGGGCAGGACATGGAGACGGAGGCAGACCAAAGCCAGAGGGAGTAAACATGTCAGGACGCGAGTTTGTTATGGCTGAGTGCGGGCGGGATGATTTGTACTTTGAAGTCTGTATCAGGGGAAGTAGAAGATTTTAGTTTAAAGGTAGTTTGGGGTGCCTGGGTGGCTCAGTGGGTTAAGCCTCTGCTTTCGGCTCAGGTCGTGATCTCAGGGTCCTGGGATCGAGCCCCGCATCGGGCTCTCTGCTCAGGGGGAGCCCCCTTCCCCCCCCCCGCCTGCCTTTCTGCCTGCTTGTGATCTCTGTCTGTCAAATAAATAAATAAAATCTTTAAAAATCATAAATAAAGGTAAAGTGTGTCAACAGATCCACTACGGAAGGAATTATGACTAAATCTGGGGCTGGGGGCAGAATCGACCCGGCATTGGAAGGATTTACACAAGGTCACAGTTGGGGAAGCTTTGAAGGCCGTCCCGGGGCGCTTGCCGGGGCTTTCTGATCTGCTTGCCTTTTTTTCTTTATCTTGTCCTATTGCGCTGGGTAGAGCTTCGAGCTCTGTTGAACAAAAGTGGTGAAGGGGAAGCATCCTTGCCTTTTCCAGATTGTAAATGGAAATCTAATTTCTCGCCATTAGCTACAATGTCAAGTGTAGGCTTTCGTGGATGTTCATTACCAAGTTGATGAATTTCCCCTCAATTCCCATTCTTCTCAGATGTTTTCATCATGAATGGGGGCTGAACGTTTTCAAATACTTTTTCTGCATTGATAAGACCATGTGATTTTTTTCTAGCTTATTATTGTGTTGGATTACATTGATTTATTTTGGAAGTTTGAACCAGCTTTGCTTATCTGGAGTAAACCCATGATATAATTGTTTTTACGTGTTGCTGGCTATTATGTACTGATAACTTTCTTACGAATTTTTATGTCTGTATTCATGAGGGATATTGTCCTATAGGTTTCTCTCTCTTTGGTCTTTGTTTTTGGTATTAGATTAATCTTAGCTACATAAAATTAATTGAGAATTATTTCCTCTTCCATATTCTGGAAGGGATAGCCTACAATTCATGTTAATTCTTCCTTAAATATTTGGTAAAATTCTCCAGTGACATCATCTGGGTCTGACATTTCTTTTTGGGGAGGTTTAAAATTATGAGTTCAATTTCCTTAATAGTGATAGGGCTGTGAAACGATCTATTTAAATTGGGTGAGATGTGGTAGTTTGTGTTTTTTGGGGACTTGGTCCAATTCATGGAAGTTGCTACATTTATGTGTGTAGACCTGTTTTTTCCCTTATGAGGTCTTGCAGGGTCTGTATTGATATCATCTGTTTTGTTGCTGATACTGGTAATTTGTGACTGCTTTCTTTTTTCCTTTGTCAGTCTTGCTAGAAGTTTGTCAATTTTGCTGATCTTTTTGGGGAACTGGCTTTTGTTTTCACTGAATTCTGTTTTTCTTTTTTCTGATTTCAATAATACTGATTTCCAGTCTTTATTATTGCCTTCCTTCTACTTTCTTTGAGTTTATTTTTGCTCTCCTTTTCCTAGCTTCTTGATATGTACATTTACATGATTGATTTGAGACTTAATAAAAAAACGTGAACATTTAGTGCTAAAACTTCACTCTTAGCACAGCTTTAACTGTGTCTCACAAAATTTCCTTGTTGCATTTTCCTTTTCATTCAGTATTTTTCCCTTGGATTTTCTTTGACCCATGGGTTATTGAGAAGCTTGTTTAATTTCTAAGTGTTTGGAGATTTTCTTATTATAGATATGTTACTAGTTTCTAGTTTGACTCCATTGAGACTGAAGAATTCACTTCAGATGATTCTGATTCTTTCACTTTTGCCATGATTTGTTTCTTTGTCCAGGCTGTCATCTCAGTCCATGTTTGTGGGTGCTTGAGAAGAGTGTGTGCTCTGCTCTTCTTGGGAGGAGTGTTCTGTAAATGCTGATTAGAACTGCTGATTGATGACCGTTTTCTTCTCCAGCTTTGATGATTTTCTCTTTATTTGTTCAGTTGCTAAAAAAGTGATGTTGAAGTCACCAACTATAATGGTGGGTTTGTCTGTTTCTCCTTTCAGTTTTGCCAGTTTCTGCTTCACGTATTTGCAGCTCTGTTGTTTGGTGCATATATATTTAGGATTCCTAGGTCTTCTTGGAGATTTGCTCTTTTATCATTATATAGTATCTCTCTGTCCCTGGTAATTTTGTTTGTTTTAATGAGTAATTTATCTGTTATTACTGTAACCACCGCTTCCTTTGATTGATGCTTGCGTGATAATCTCTTTCTGTAGCATATATTTGAACTGAGTCTCATATAAGCAACGTATAGTTGGATCATGCTCTTTTAATCCACTTAGTCAATGTCTTTTCACTGAGATATTTGGCCCGTTTACATTTAATGTAATTATTGATGTTAATTTTGCCATTTTATTATTTATTTTCTGTTCTTTTTTTTCTCTCTTTTCTTTTTTCTGCATTCCTTTAAGGTTATGTAAACAATTTTTTAGAAATCCCTATTGATTTGTCTTACAGGGTTTGTTTTTTTTTTTTTTTTTTTTTGAAGTGTCTCCTGGGTAGATTACTTTTTTTTTTCCCATTTTATTTATTTTTTTCAGCGTAACAGTATTCATTGTTTCTGCACAACACCCAGTGCTCCATGCAAAACGTGCCCTCCCTATTACCCACCACCTCTTCCCCCAACCTCCCACCCCTGACCCTTCAAAACCCTCAGGTTGTTTTTCAGAGTCCATAGTCTCTTATGGTTCGCCTCCCCTCCCCAATGTCCATAGCCCCCTCCCCCTCTCCCAATCCCACCTCCCCCCAGCAACCCCCAGTTTGTTTTGTGAGATTAAGAGTCATTTATGGTTTGTCTCCCTCCCAATCCCATCTTGTTTCATTTATTCTTCTCCTATCCCCCTAACCCCCCATGTTGCTTCTCCATGTCCTCATATCAGGGAGATCATATGAGAGTTGTCTTTCTCCGATTGACTTATTTCACTAAGCATGATACGCTCTAGTTCCATCCACGTCGTCGCAAATGGCAAGATTTCATTTCTTTTGATGGCTGCATAGTATTCCATTGTGTATATATACCACATCTTCTTTATCCATTCATCTGTTGATGGACATCTAGGTTCTTTCCATAGTCTGGCTATTGTAGACATTGCTGCTATAAACATTCGGGTACACGTGCCCCTTCGGATCACTACGTCTGTATCTTTAGGGTAAATACCCAGTAGTGCAATTGCTGGGTCATAGGGTAGTTCTATTTTCAACATTTTGAGGAACCTCCATGCTGTTTTCCAGAGTGGTTGCACCAGCTTGCATTCCCACCAACAGTGGAGGAGGGTTCCCCTTTCTCCGCATCCTCTCCAGCATCTGTCATTTCCTGACTTGTTAATTTTAGCCATTCTGACTGGTGTGAGGTGATATCTCATTGTGGTTTTGATTTGTATTTCCCTGATGCCGAGTGACGAGGAGCACTTTTTCATGTGTCTGTTGGCCATCTGGATGTCTTCTTTGCAGAAATGTCTGTTCTTGTCCTCTGCCCATTTCTTGATTGGATTGTTTGTTCTTTGGGTGTTGAGTTTGCTAAGTTCCTTATAGATTTTGGATACTGGCCCTTTATCTGATATGTCGTTTGCAAATATCTTCTCCCATTCTGTCAGTTGTCTTTTGGTTTTGTTAACTGTTTCCTTTGCTGTGCAAAAGCTTTTGATCTTGATGAAGTCCCAATAGTTCATTTTTGCCCTTGCTTCCCTTGCCTTTGCCGTTGTTCCTAGGAAGATGTTGCTACGGCTGAGGTCGAAGAGGTTGCTGCCTGTGTTCTCCTCAAGGATTTTGATGGATTCCTTTCTCACATTGAGGTCCTTCATCCATTTGGAGTCTATTTTCGTGTGTGGTGTAAGGAAGTGGTCCAATTTCATTTTTCTGCATGTGGCTGTCCAATTTTCCCAGCACCATTTATTGAAGAGGCTGTCTTTTTTCCATTGGACATTCTTTCCTGCTTTGTCGAAGATTAGTTGACCATAGAGTTGAGGGTCGATTTCTGGGCTCTCTATTCTGTTCCACTGAGCTGTGTGTCTGTTTTTGTGCCAGTACCATGTTGTCTTGATGATGACAGCTTTGTAATAGAGCTTGAAGTCTGGAATTGTGATGCCACCAACTTTGGCTTTCTTTTTCAATATTCCTTTGGCTATTCGAGGTCTTTTCTGGTTCCATATAAATTTTAGGATTATTTGTTCAATTTCTTTGAAAAAAATGGACGGTATTTTGATAGGGATTGCATTAAACGTGTAGATTGCTTTAGGTAGCATGGACATTTTCACAATATTTATTCTTCCAATCCAGGAGCATGGAACATTTTTCCATTTCTTTGTGTCTTCCTCAATTTCTTTCATGAGTACTTTATAATTTTCTGTGTATAGATTCTTAGCCTCTTTGGTTAGGTTTATTCCTAGGTATCTTATAGTTTTGGGTACAATTGTAAATGGGATTGACTCCTTAATTTCTCTTTCTTCAGTCTTGTTGTTGGTGTACAGAAATGCAACTGATTTCTGTGCATTGATTTTATATCCTGACACTTTACTGAATTCCTGGACAAGTTCTAGCAGTTTTGGAGTGGAGTCTTTTGGGTTTTCCACATATAGTATCATATCATCTGCGAAGAGTGATAGTTTGACTTCTTCTTTACCAATTTGGATGCCTTTAATTTCTTTTTGTTGTCTGATTGCTGAGGCTAGGACTTCTAGTACTATGTTGAATAGCAGTGGTGATAATGGACATCCCTGCCGTGTTCCTGACCTTAGCGGAAAAGCTTTCAGTTTTTCTCCATTGAGAATGATATTTGCGGTGGGTTTTTCATAGATGGCTTTGATAATATTGAGGTATGTGCCCTCTATCCCTACACTTTGAAGAGTTTTGATCAGGAAGGGATGCTGTACTTTGTCAAATTCTTTTTCAGCATCTGTTGAGATTATCATATTTTTCTTGTTCTTTCTTTTATTAATGTGTTGTATCACATTGATTGATTTGCGGATGTTGAACCAACCCTGCAGCCCTGGAATAAATCCCACTTGATCGTGGTGAATAATCCTTTTAATGTACTGTTGAATCCTATTGGCTAGTATTTTGGCGAGAATTTTTGCGTCTGTGTTCATCAAGGATATTGGTCTGTAGTTCTCTTTTTTGGTGGGATCCTTGTCTGGTTTTGGGATCAAGGTGATGCTGGCGTCATAGAATGAGTTTGGAAGTTTTCCTTCCATTTCTATTTTTTGGAACAGTTTCAGGAGAATAGGAATTAGTTCTTCTTTAAATGTTTGGTAGAATTCCCCTGGGAAGCTGTCTGGCCCTGGGCTTTTGTTTGTTTGGAGATTTTTGATGACTGTTTCAATCTCCTTACTGGTTATGGGCCTGTTCAGGTTTTCTATTTCTTCCTGGTTCAGTTGTGGTAGTTTATATGTCTCTAGGAATGCATCCATTTCTTCCAGATTGTCAAATTTGTTGGCGTAGAGTTGCTCATAGTATGTTCTTATAATTGTCTGTATTTCTTTGGTGTTAGTTGTGATCTCTCCTCTTTCATTCATGATTTTATTATTTGGGTCCTTTCTCTTTTCTTTTTGATGAGTCTGGCCAGGGGTTTATCAATCTTATTGATTCTTTCAAAGAACCAGCTCCTAGTTTCATTGATTTGTTCTATTGTTTTTTTGGTTTCTATTTCATTGATTTCTGCTCTGATCTTTATGATTTCTCTTCTCCTGCTGGGTTTAGGGTTTTTTTCTTGTTCTTTCTCCAGCTCCTTTACGTGTAGGGTTAGGTTGTGTACTTGAGACCTTTCTTGTTTCTTGAGAAAGGCTTGTACCGCTATATATTTTCCTCTCAGGATTGCCTTTGCTGTGTCCCACAGATTTTGAACTGTTGTGTTTTCATTATCATTTGTTTCCATGAATTTTTTCAGTTCTTGTTTAATTTCCTGGTTGACCCATTCATTCTTTAGAAGGATGCTGTTTAGTCTCCATGTATTTGTGTTCTTTCCAGCTTTCCTCTTGTGATTGAGTTCTAGCTTCAGAGCATTGTGGTCTGAAAATATGCAGGGAATGATCCCAATCTTTTGATACCGGTTGAGACCTGATTTGTGACCCAGGATGTGATCTATTCTGGAGAAGGTTCCATGTGCACTAGAGAAGAATGTGTATTCTGTTGCTTTGGGATGGAATGTTCTGAATATATCTGTGATGTCCATCTGGTCCAGTGTGTCATTTAAGGCCTTTATTTCCTTGTTGATCTTTTGCTTGGATGATCTGTCCATTTCAGTGAGGGGAGTGTTAAAGTCCCCTACTATTATTGTATTATTATTGACGTGTTTCTTTGATTTTGTTATTAATTGGTTGATATAGTTGGCTGCTCCCACGTTAGGGGCATAGATATTTAAAATTGTTAGATCTTCTTGTTGGACAGACCCTTTGAGTAGGATATAGTGTCCTTCCTCATCTCTTATTATAGTCTTTGTCTTAAAATCTAATTGATCTGATATAAGGATTGCCACCCCAGCTTTCTTCTGATGCCCATTAGCATGGTAAATTGTTTTCCACCCCCTCACTTTAAATCTGGAGGTGTCTTCGCGTCTAAAATGAGTTTCTTGTAGGCAACATACTGATGGGTTTTGTTTTTTTATCCATTCTGATACCCTGTGTCTTTTGATTGGGGCATTTAGCCCATTAACATTCAGGGTAACTATTGAGAGATATGAATTTAGTGCCATTATTAGTCTGTAAGGTGACTGTTACTGTATATTGTCTCTGTACCTTTCTGATCTACTACTTTTAGGCTCTCTCTTTGCTTAGAGGACCCCTTTCAATATTTCCTGTAGAGCTGGTTTGGTGTTTGCAAATTCTTTCAGTTTTTGTTTGTCCTGGAAGCTTTTTATCTCTCCTTCTATTTTCAATGATAGCCTAGCTGGATAGAGTATTCTTGGCTGCATGTTTTTCTCGTTTAGTATTCTGAATATATCATGCCAGCTCTTCCTGGCCTTCCAGGTCTCTGTGGATAAGTCTGCTGCCAATCTAATATTTTTACCATTGTATGTTACAAACTTCTTTTCTCGGGCTGCTTTCAGGATTTTCTCTTTGTCACTAAGACTTGTAAATTTTACTATTAGGTGACGGGGTGTGGACCTATTCTTGTTGACTTTGAGGGGGGTTCTCTGCATCTCCTGGATTTTGATGCTTGTTCCCTTTGCCATATTAGGGAAATTCTCTCCAATAATTCTCTCCAATAGACCTTCTGCTCCCCTCTCTGTTTCTTCTTCTTCTGGAATCCCAATTATTCTAATGTTGTTTCGTCTTATGGTGTCACTTATCTCTCAAATTCTCCCCTCATGGTCCAGTAGCTGTTTGTCCCTCTTTTGTTCGGCTTCTTTATTCTCTGTCATTTGGTCTTCTATATCACTAATTCTTTCTTCTGCCTCATTTATCCTAGCAGTGAGAGTCTCCATTTTTGATTGCACCTCATTAATAGCTTTTTTAATTTCAACTTGGTTAGATTTTAGTTCTTTAATTTCTCCAGAAAGGGCTTTAATATCTCCAGAGAGGGTTTCTCTAATATCTTCCATGCCTTTTTCGAGCCCGGCTAGAATGTTCAGAATCGTCATTCTGAACTCTTGATCTGACATATTACCAATGTCTGTGTTGATTAGGTCCCTAGCCTTCGGTACTGTCTCTTGTTCTTTTGTTTGTGGTGATTTTTTCCGCCTTGTCATTTTGTCCAGATAAGAGGATATGAAGGAGAAAATAAAATACTAAAAGGGTGGCAAAGACCCCAGAAAAATGCGCTGTAACCAAATGAGAAGAGACCCCAAATTGTGGGGGGGAGAAAGGGGATAAAAAGAGGTTCAGAAAAAAAAAAAGAAAAAAATTTAAAAAATAAAACAAATAAAGAAAAAATATAAAAAAGAAAGAAAAAATATATATATTTAGATAAACTAGTCAAAAAACATTAAAACAGAAAAGGGTAAAAGTTTTAAAAAATTTAGCAGAAGAAGAAAAAAGAAAAAAAATTGAACAAAGAAAAAAGAAAAAAAAGTTGAAAAAAAGAAAAAAAAATTGAAAAAAGAAAAAAAAATTGAAGTAGCTGCAAGACTAAAGAATCATGGGGAGAAAGCCATGAGTTCCGTGCTTTGCTTTTTCCTCCTCTGGAATTGCGCTGCTGTCTTAGGAATTGAATCTGCTTTCTCCTTGATAGATGAACTTCGTCCTGGCTGGATATTTTGTTGATCTTCTGGGGGAGGGGCCTGTTGTAGTGACTCTCAAGTGTCTTTGCCCGAGGCGGGATTGCACCGCCCTTACCGGCGGCCGGACTAAGTAATCGGCTCGGGTTCGCTTTTGGGAGCTTCTGTTCCCTGAACACTTTCCGTAGAGTTCCGGAGGACGGGAATGAAAATGGCGGCCTCCCAGTCTCCGGCCCGGAGGAGCCGAGAGCCTGGGGCCCCACTCCTCAATGCGCCCCCAGAGGACAGCACCCAATCACTCCCGTATCCCCAGCCTCTACCCGCGCTCCGAGCTCACCCAGCCCACGACCAGTTCAAGGTAACCCCGAGCTGAGAGTTCAGTCCTCGGCTCTGTTTCTGCAGCCGGCTTCTCCGTTCTAATACCTGCGAGCTCTCCGACACTCTGACACCCCCGATCCTTCTGTGACCCTGCGGGGCCTGGGGCCACGCTGACCCCACGTGGGCTTCACCCCGGTTTAGCCTCTGGAGCAATGTCCCTCAGTGGAACAGACTTTTAAAAGTCCTGATGTTGTGCTCCGTTGCTCCGCCGCTTGCCGGGAGCCAGCCCCTCCCCCACGGTCTATCTTCCCGTCGTTTTAGATTCACTTCTCCGCCAGTCCTACCTTTCAGAAAGTGGTTGATTTTCTGTTTCTAGAGTTGCTGTTCTTCTTCTCTTCGCTCTCCCGTTGGATTTGTAGGTGTTTGCAATGTTTAGATAAGCTATCGAGCTGATCTCCTGCTACCTGATGTCGTCTCAGCTGCTACTTCTCCGCCATCTTGACTCCTCCTCCTGTCTTACAGGGTTTTGACTGTATCACTTGATAGTCTTTTTTAGTGGTTGGTCAAGTTATCACATTATATATACAGAACTAATCACAGTATATGGTCGTTATTTTACCAGTTAGAGTAGGGTGTAGACAACTTACCTCCCTTTATGGCTCGTCCCCTCTCTTTATTGTAATTATCTTGAATGTTTCCTCTACACACATTTAGGAGTACAACAGACAGTGTTTTCGTGTCTGCCTCAACAGTCAAACATAATTGACAAGACTCCAGAGAAGGAAAACTAGTCGCCTTTACTTTCCACATTCTTTTCTCCTTCCTGATCTTTCAAAGTTCCTTCTTCCGTCTTTGCCTTCTATTTAAATAAATTTGTTTAGCAATTGTTTTAGGACACGTTTGCTGTAAGCAATAGTCTTGTTTTTCTGTTTTCGAGAATGTCCTAATTTCCCTGTCATTCTTGAAGGATTTTTTTTTTAATTAAAGATTTTTTTTCTGTATTTGTCAGGGGGAATGCACAAGCAGGGGGAGTGGCAGGCAGTGAGAGAAACAGGCTCCTCGCTGAGCAAAGAACCCAATGTGGGACTCGATCCCAGGACCCTGGGATCATCATGACCTCAGCCAAAGTCAGATGTTTAACTGACTGAGTCCCCTTGAAGGATATTTTTGATAGGTATCTGGATTGGTAGATGTTCGGGATTCAGGGCTGTTTCAAGATGGTTCCTTTCTTCCAGCACTTGAAAAATGTTGTGTGATTTCCTTGTGGCCTCTTTGGTTTTTGTTGGAAAATCCTTTGTCATTGGGTTGTGATTCCCTCATAGGTAAGGTGTCATTTTTCTCTGGCTGCTGTCAAGATTTTTTCTTTGCATTTAGTTTTCAGAAGTTTAAGTGTGTGTCTTGGAGGAGATTGGGTTTACCCCGTTCAGGTGCTCAGCTTTGTGAATCTTTAGGTTTCTATCTCTTGCCAAAGTTGAATTTTCAGCCATCATGTTTCCAAATGCCCTTTCAGCCCGGCCTTCCTTGTCTCCCCTTCTGATGATATGGCTGTTAGATCTCTTATTATAGTCCCATACTCCCTGAGGCTCTGTCCATGCTTTTTCTCCCCCCCCATACTATTTTCTCTCTGATGTTGGAATTGGGTGATTTCTGGTTTTTTCCTGGTTTATGAATTTTTCCCTCCGTCCCTCATCCTCCCATTTAGTGCACCTACTTGAGCTGCTTATTTTGGTTACTGTCTTTTTCATTTGTAATATTTCCATTTCGTTCTTTCTATATTTATTTGCTGAGACTTCCTACTCCTTTGATAAGCCTTCTAGTTTTTCATTTCTTTCAAGTATGCTCATAGCTGTTCACTGAAACACTTTTGTTAAGGCTGCTGTACAATCCTTGGCAGGCAATGCTGGCATCTTCCAGCCTTGGTGTTAGTGGCTGCAGACTGAGATCGTCCCAGTTCTGGTGTGACAACTAATTTTCTGTTGAAACCCGAACATTTTAGCCTTCTATTCTGTGACTCTGGATCTCATTTAAGCCTCGTGGTTCACAGCTTTTTCGGACACTATACCAGCCACTCCGGCAGACTGGAGTTAGAACAAAGTCCCGAGATGTGGTGGGGAGCAGGCAGGCTGGCGGCCGAGTGGTGGGGAAATGTGTGTCCGGGGGGGGTCTCTCTTACTAACACGGAGGTGGGAATCCAGGTTCCCCACTAGATCTCTGCTGACATCTGAGGGACGGGGTCTTGTCCACGTGCTGGGCGGGTGGGTGGGGAGTTTGAACCCCCATGTGTTCTCCACGCGGGGTCTGACATGGGGGTGGGTGTACGCCCACTCCCTGCTTGACTGCTCCGCTGACCCTGGCAGGGTCAGGGGAGGTCAGGGGCCTCATTCTGGCTTCACAAGAGAGGATGCAGGGTCCACTTGGTCTTTGTTAGCATGGGCGTGGGTGGGCTTTGCTTCTTTTGGTGGCATTTGACGGGAGGAAAGCTGTTACCGTCTGAAATGTGCCGAGTCAGTCCTTTCCCGGCCCTCTGGCTGGGGACAGCTGACCTCAGGGTTTCACCTGCCCTTGGTGCTCCCAGGTCGCTGCCTCAGCTCCAGTGTGAGGTGCACAGGCCAGAGGACAGCCCCGGGAACCCCGCATGTGTGGCTCCTCTGATTCCCTGGGAGCGCACAGCCTGTGTCCTGTCCTTCCTTCACAGCCTCCCGTGCACGTCATCGCCAGGGTTTTCCCCATGCCTGGTGGGAAGGGCGGGGAAAGCACCTCTTCTCCGTCTTCCTGGAAGCAGGTCTTCTCTTCCCAGGGCTTAGCTTCTCCAAGAGGCCTTCGATAGGCGTTCAGAGAGGACACCTGATCCCAAGTGTATGCGTTGCTCTGGTTTCTATATCCAAGAGCCCATTTTCTTCCTGTTCCCAGGGAAGCTTCGAAGCCAGTCTAGGGCTCAGGGTCCCTCCCCGATGGCCTGTATGTGGCACCTTTGTCAGCTGGCCAACTGTGGTGACTGCGTCCTCCTCACGGACCCCAGAATCGCCATAGCTTAGACTTTTCTGCTGTTTAGGTAAAAAATACCATTGATGTTTTATTATTTTAAATTTTATAGATGAAAGTGTTTTTTATACGAACTTCCTTTTGCTCTTGATTTTTCTGCTTCCTGATAGGTATTAAGACCCCCCTTCTGGAATGGTGTGTTTAGACTGTGCTGATTTCCTAAACCCGCAGAGCTGGGTACTACTCTGACACTGCGACTGTGCTTTTGGCTGAACGTCTCCTGGGGCTTCAACCAGCGGTTGACAGTCACCCGAGCACACACTTCATATGGCTGGTTTTTTTAGTTGCTTTTGGCAAATGGAAGCTTCGTGCTTATTACAAAGTACAGTTAACCCTAAGTGAGGGTAACAGTGACTGTGGGGCGCGTCTCCCTGCCGCGACCGTTCTCTAAATGTTATATTCAAGCCGAGCAGCGTAGAACAAATTGCCACAGGAGGCCAGCCTGTTTGGCGAGTTTTCCCGTCAGCTTCCCTTTGGGGTAATGCCTTTCGAGTTTTAGAAATGTTCCAACGGTTTGAATGTTGCCATTTGTAAGTGTGAAAAAAAAAGTTAGGTTTGCATTTGAAGAAAGAATTCAAGTGTGTTCACGAAGGCAGCTCATATCAGCTGAGCTCTTCTTTTTATTCCCCAGAACATGTGGTTCTCGCAGCAAGTTCTGGACCCCCTCTCCCACACGCACACACGCACACAAACAGGCACGGAGCCGTCCTGATTTGAAGATTTGGGTAATGTGTTTTTGAACAGGGCATAAAAATATATCTCTGTAATTACATGATATTTAGTGATTAGATAATTATGGATAATTGCATGGGGTAGTTCTAAGTGCTAAAGTGTTACCATAAGATCTAAAATGTACAAATTGCACAATAATTATTCTTGGGAGTTACTTGGTAATTCTGAGCATAATTATCATGTGATCTGCAGTGCGTGTAATTAATGCATAATCGCATGGATTTTGCCTTCGTAACTACTTCGCTCTTGTTATAAAGCTCTTTGTCATAACATTTGAGGATAAATATAATGTAATTGGCTCCCAGATACAGCACATTAAGCCCCGTGATAATTGCCTTCATGGTAACAATACCCTTATTTCATTCCACCGTGTGGCTCTCGGGCAGGCTGGAGCCAGTACGGGTTCCCGAGACGTGGTGGGGCGCAGGCAGCCGAGGGGCCCAGTGGTGGGCGGATGAGCACACGTCTGGGTCAGGTGATCAGAGCCTTTCCAGGAGAAAGTCTGCGTCCCTCACGGGGACACCTCCCTCTTCCAAGTGAAATGTGCCCCGGGCGACAGCTCCTCGTGTCCGGCCATGGCACCCCGTGCCTTGTGCTTCTCATCTGGCAAAACGCCCCTCCTAGTTCTGGTCTCGTTTTCTTGGAAGACGGCGACTTGTGCAAAGAGGGGACCTTAGTAAGACCACGGTGAGGGAGACATGGGTGGCTGATGGCGTCGAGGGCAGACGTTGAATTGGCAGCAGCTTATCCGGAGATGGAAATAAGGGCTTTAGCTCAGCTTCGGGGTTGATAATGCAGCTCTCGACTTCCCCCAGGCTTCACGTGGCAGGACGACTACACCCAGCGTGTGATGGCCCAGGAGCTCTCAGACCTGCCCCACGCCTACCTGCGACATCTGGAAGCCTCCTCCACAGCCAGGTAAGGAGACGGCTCTCTGGCCGCACTCCGGCCCCATCGAGCTTGTGTCTGTCTGCACCCGTCCTCTTTGTGGCGCAGACGGTCCGGAGGGTGGGAAGGTGCTGCCCTCTCCCGCGAGTCCTGGCCCGGGTGCCCAGGCGCGTCGGCACGACCCTCGAGCCGTGTGCTGTCCTCACGACGGACATCCCCGCGACCCTTCCCTCCCTTCCCCAAGAATGTTGCAAAGCCCTGCCTGTTCAGAGCCTTGGCTGGAAGCAGAAAAGTCAAGATTTCTCATTTCCCAGTAAGAATTTATGTTCACTTTAGTGCAAAGATCAGAAGTTAGTCATGACGGTTTTCCTTTTGCCAAAACATAGCAGCTATACTGAGCTGCGACACCTCATTTCATCCCCACTGCACACTCTGCGGGGTCCCTAATTCCTGTCCTCGCCCTGGAGGGGAGGAGATGGGGGGAGGTGGAAACCTAGTCCGAAGACAGACCACAGGGAGCCCCGGGGTTGTGCCATGCCTCAGCCATGGCGCTAGATTCTTCAAGGTCGTAGACGGTGGAAAGGGCCTTCCGCAAAGGCTTCGGGAAGTTTGGAAGGTCCTGTTTCCCCGCGAGAGAGACTATTCTGAAACTTGGGCTAGAAAAACCTCAGTAACACAAAAACCTGAGTATCTGCCTGAAGCTGGTGTTCCTCCACCGAGGGAAGCAGCTAAGCCACCGAGAGGCTCATTGACAACTGCAGGGACAGCGAGTGACCACACCTAAGGGACGTGGACACACTGCGAGCACATTCGCCGCATCAGCCTTCCCGGCAGCCGCACCGAGTTTTCTGGGGGCCGGAGACGTGTGCTGCCGCTCCGTGGGCACGGCCTGTCTCCCTGCGGGGCCTCCTGCGGCAGAGGATGTCCGTGCTGGTCGCGAGCAAGTGTGAGACTCTCTGTGAGGAGGAACGACGCAGACCAAGGTCCGGCTCCCCAAATTTCCGCTTTGGTTCGGACGATTTCGTGCTCCTTGTACTGGTCTTTCCACGTGGGCGTCTCTGGGCTGCCCGCGGCTCCCTCCGACTGAGGAAGATTGAACGTCACTACCCGTGAGGCGCAGCAGCCCCGACGAGCTGGAAGGCCAGGGTGAGCAGAGAACGGCTCCTTGCGCGGCCAACCTGGAACACCAGAGCACGTGTCCCCCAAGACCAGCCTTTGCAGGCGAGGTCAGGCCGTTGACCAGACCCCAGCCGACTCCCTTCTTACCAGCCTCAGTGCTGTCTTTTCTAAAAGGTGCCGCTTTTACCGTGAAAACGGTTCCTTCTCTTTGCTGTTTTTTTACTAAGTGAGATTAAAAGTTTAAAAATATTTCTATTTTAGATTGGAATTTTCTTCATATTTTAGATATGAATTTTTATGCATGATCTTTGTTCACGTGAAAAGTATTTTTATACTTTTCTGTTTTTTTTTTTTTTCAGTTTAGAGCCTTTATATTTAAGGCAAGTAAGTTTTCATTTATGCTATTTTGTAGAGATACTTTTTGGGTCTGTAGCATGGAAGACAGTTGCTGATGAAGACAGGTCTCCTGGCCGTCTCCAGGCTGGAATTTTAATTTATGTCTTGACAGAGTTGAGCCTCAGTAAACCAGCCATCCCAGCTCTGACAGCAGAGCCCGTTTGGGGAAGACTCGCTGGGGTATCCCCAGATTCCTGGCCATCCTGCTCCTGGCTCTGCCCCTGAGGGACGGGTGTTCCTCGGCCGCATGAGCAGGTCCCTGTGTCCTCAGGCTGAGGCTGGCATTGTCCAGTGGGAATCACCCCGGCTTAGAGGGCAGGGCGGAGGGGGTTAGGATAGCAGTGGGACCTGGGCAGGGGGTCTGATCCCACACCCCCCCGCCCCGCTCTGTCCTGTTGCTCCGGTGGCTGTCCACGGTTATCCCTGTCACTCCTCTCAGTCCTGTGCGCCTCTGCAAATAGTGTCCTGTCACATACTCAGACCTCCGGGTTTCGGGTGTTTCCTGTTGGCACTCTGCCTGATGGACCATCTCGGCAGCCAGGACAGGGGCACATGGCCCTGCTGTCGTCCTGGCTTTGTCCCTCCCTGCAGCTATGGTCATGGTTAGATCGTCGTCATGGTACAGATAGTGGTTTTCCCTCTTTTCCCAAATTTTCTGCAAAACCTTCTTTAGCACTGAAATTACCTGTTTCCTGGTGTACGTATTTTTTATACTCCTCCTTTGAGGTATGTCTCCTAACACTCATTGTCTTCCAAGGCTGTTGGCAAAACGTTTTTACTGCGTGAAATTGAGGCATTTGTATTTTTGCAGAGAATGATCATCCTTTTCATAGGGATCTCCAAATTTGTTAACTTGGTATGACATTTAGAATTGTATTATAATTTTAAAAACCATTCAATTTTTTATTATTCTTTTTTATTAATTTTTTTTGCTTTTTAAAAAAATTATTTTTATTAACATACAAGGTATTATTTGCCCCAGGGGTGCAGGTCTGTGAATCGTCAGGTTTACACACTTCACAGCACTCACCATAGCAGGTACCCTCCCCAGTGTCCATAACCCATCACCCTCTCCCTACACCCCTCCCCCCAGCAACCCTCAGTTTGTTTTGTGAGGTTAAGAGTCTCTTATGCTTTGTCTCCCTCCTGATCCCATCTCGTTTCATTTATTCCTCTCCTACCCCCCAGAACCCCCACTTTGCCTGTCAACTTCCTCGTGTCAGGGAGATCATATGATAATTGTCTTTCTCCGATAGACTTATTTCACTAAGCATGATACCCTCTAGTTCCATCCATGCCATTGCAAATGGCAAGATTTCATTTCTTTTGATGGCTGCATAGTATTCCATTGTGTATATATACCACATCTTCTTTATCCATTCATCTGTTGTAGACATCTAGGTTCTTTCCATAGTTTGGCTATTGTGGACGTTGCTGCTATAAACATTCGGGTGCACATGCCCCTTTGGATCACTACATTTTTATCTTTAGGGTTAATACCCAGTAGTGCAATTGCTGGGTCATAGGGCAGCTCTATTTTCAACTTTTTGGGGGAACCTCCATGCTGTTTTTCAGAATGGCTACACCAGGTTGCATTCCCACCAACAGTGTAGGAGGGTTTCCCTTTCTCCACATCCTCACCAGCATCTGTTGTTTCCTGACTTGTTAATTTTAGCCATTCTGACTGGTGTGAGGTGATATCTCATTGTGGTTTTGATTTGTATTTCCCTGATGCCGAGTGATGTGGAGCACTTTCTCATGTGTCTGTTGGCCATCTGGATGTCTTCTTTGCAGAAATGTCTGTTCTTGTCCTCTGCCCATTTCTTGATTGGATTATTTGTTGTTTGGGTGTTGAGTTTGGTAAGTTATTTATAGATTTTGGATAATAGCCCTTTATCTTTTATGTCATTTGCAAATATCTTCTCCCATTCTGTCAGTTGTCTTTTGGTTTTGTTGACTGTTTCCTTTGCTGTGCAAAAGCTTTTGATGTCTATGAAGTCCCAATAGTTCATTTTTGCCCTTGCTTCCCTTGCCTTTGCCGATGTTCCTAGGAAGATGTTACTGCGGCTGAGGTCGAAGAGGTTGCTGCCTGCGTTCTCCTCAAGGATTTTGATAGACTCCTGTCTCACATTGAGGTTCTCCATCCATTTTGAGTCTATTTTCGTGTGTGGTGTAAGGAAATAGTCCAGTTTTGTTCTTCTGTATGTGGCTGTCCAATTTTCCCAACACCATTTGTTGAAGAGACTGTCTTTTTTCCATTGGACATTCTTTCCTGCTTTGTCGAAGATTAGTTGACCATGAAGTTGAAGGTCCATTTCTGGGCTCTCTATTCTGTTCCACTGATCTGTGTGTCTGTTTTTGTGCCAGTACCATACTGTCTTGATGATGACAGCTTTGTAATAGAGCTTGAAGTCTGGAATTGTGATGCCACCAACTTTGGCTTTCTTTTTCAATATTCCTTTGGCTATTCGAGATCTGTTCTGGTTCCATATAAATTTTAGGATTATTTGTTCCATTTATTTGAAAAAAACTCATGGTATTTTGATAGGGATTGCATTAAATGTGTAGATTGCTTTAGGTAGCATTGACATTTTCACGATATTTGTTCTTCCAGTCCATGAGCGTGGAATATTTTTCCATTTCTTTGTGTCTTCCTCAATTTCTTTCATGAGTACTTTTTAGTTTTCTGAGTATATTCTTAGCATCTTTGGTTAGGTTTATTCCTAGGTATCTTATAGTTTTGGGTGCAATTGTAGATGGGATTGATTCCTTAATTTCTCTTTCTCCTGTCTTCTTGTTGGGGTATAGAAATGCAACTGATTTCTGTGCATTGATTTTATATCCTGACACTTTACTGATTTCCTGTACAGGTTCTAGCAGATTTGGAGTGGAGTCTTCGGGTTTTCCACATAAAGTATCATATCATCTGAGAAGAGTGAGAGTTTGACTTCTTTGCCAGTTTGGATGCCTTTAATTTCTTTTTGTTCTCTGATTGCTGAGGCAGGATTCTAGTACTATGTTGAATAGCAGTGCTGATGGTGGACAGTCCTGCTGTGTTCCTGATCTCAGTGAAAAGCTCTAGTTTTTCTCCATTGAGAATGATATTTGCGGTGGGTTTTTCATAGATGGCTTTGATGATATTGAGGTACATACCCTCTATCCCTACACTTTGAAGAGTTTTGATCAAAAAAGGGTGCTGTACTTTGTCAAATGCTTTTTCAGCGTCTATTGAGAGTGTCATATGGTTCTTGTTCTTTCTTTTATCAATGTATCACATTGATTGATTTGCAGATGTTGAACCAAACTTGCAGCCCAGGTTTTGGGATCAAGGTAATGCTGGCTTCATAAAATGAGTTTGGAAGTTTTCTTTCCATTTCTATTTTTTGGAACAGTTTCAGGAGAATAGGTGTTAATTCTTTAAATGTTTAGTAGAATTCCCCTGGGAAGGTGTCTGGCCCTGGGCTCTTGTTTTTTCGGATGTTTTTGATGACTCCTTCAATCTCCATACTGGTTATGGGTCTGTTCAGGTTTTCTATTTCTTTCTGGTTCAGTTTTTGTAGTTTATGTGTCTCTAGGAATGCATCCATTTCTTCCAGATTGTCAAATTGGCTGGCGTATATTTGTTCATAATATGTTCTTATAATTGTATTTCTTTGGTGTTGGTCATGATCTCTCCTCTTTTGTTCATTATTTTATTTATTTGGGTCCTTTCTCTTTTCTTTTTGATAAGTCTGGCCAGGGGTTTATCAATCTTATTAATTCTTTCAAAGAACCTGCTCCTGGTTTTATTGATTTGTTCTACTGTTCTTTTGGTTTCTATTTCATTGATTTCTGCTCTGATCTTTATGATTTCTCTTCTCCTGCTGGATTTAGGCTTTATTGCTGTTCTTTCTCCAGCTCCATTAAGTGTAGGGTTAGGTTGTATACTTGAGACCTTTCTTGTTTCTTGAGAAAGGTTTGTACCGCTATATACTTTCCTCTCAGGACTGCCTTTGCTGTGTCCCACAGAATTTGAACCGTTGTGTTTTCTTTTTTTTTTTTTTTTTTTTTTCATTTATTTGACAGACAGAGATCACAAGCAGGCAGAGAGAGAGAGAGAGGAGGAAGCAGGCTCCCTGCTAAGCAGAGAGCCCAATGCGGGGCTCGATCCCAGGACCCTGGGATCATGACCTGAGCCGAAGGCAGAGGCTTTAACCCACTGAGCCACCCAGGCGCCCCAACCGTTGTGTTTTCATTTTCATTTGTTTCCATGAATTTTTTCAATTCTTCTTTAATTTCCTGGTTGACCCATTCATTCTTTAGTAGGATGCTCTTTAGCCTCCATGTATTTGAGTTCTTTCCAAATTTCCTCTTGTGATTGAGTTCTAGCTTCAGAGCATTGTGGTCTGAAAATATTCAGGGAATGATCCCAATCTTTTGATACCGGTTGAGACCTGCTTTGTGACCCAGGATGTGATCTATTCTGGAGAAGGTTCCATGTGCACTAGAGAAGAATGTGTATTCTGTTGCTTTGGGATGGAATGTTCTGAATATATCTGTGATGTCCATCTGGTCCAGTGTGTCATTTGAGGCCTTTATTTCCTTGTTATTCTTTTGCTTGGATGATCTGTCCATTTCAGTGAGGGGGGGTGTGTGTTAAAGTCCCCTACTATTATTATATTATTGTTCATGTGTTTCTTTGATTTTGTTATTAATTGGTTTATATAGTTGGCTGCTCGCATGTTAGTGGAATAGATACTTAAAATTGTTAGATCTTGTTGGACAAACCCTTTGAGTCTTGACCCTTGAGTCCTTCCTCATCTCTTATTATAGTCTTTGGCTTAAAATCTAATTTGTGTGATATAAGGATTGCCACCCCAGCTTTCTTTTGATGTCCATTAGCATGGTAAATTGTTTTCCACCCAGTCACTTTAAATATGGATGTGTCTTTGGGTCTACAATGAGTTTCTTATAGACAGCATAATGATGGGTTTTGTTTTTTTTTATCCATTCTGATTCCCTGTGTCTTTTGATTGGGGCATTTAGCCCATTTACATTCAGGGTAACTATTGAAAGATGAATTTAGTGCCATTGTATTGCCTGTAAGGTGACTATTACTGTATATTGTCTCTGTTCCTTTCTTGTATAGTACTTTTAGGCTCTCTCTTTGCTTAGGGGACCCCCTTTCAGTATTCCCTATAGAGCTGGTTTGGTGTTTGCAAATTCTTTTAATTTTTGTTTGTCCTGGAAACTTTTTATCTCTCCTTCTATTTTCAGTGACAGCCTAGCTGAATAGAGTATTCTTGGCTGCATCTTTTTCTCATTTAGTATTCTGAATATATCATCCCAGTTCTTTCTGGCCTGCCAGGTCTCTGTGCATAGGTCCGCTGTCAATCTAATATTTCTACCATTGTATGTTACAGACTAACTGTCCCGAGCTGCTTTCAGGATTTTGTCTGTCACTAAAACTAGTATGTTTTACTATTAGATGACGGGGTGTGGACCTATTTTTATTGATTTTGAGGGGGGGGTCTCTGTGCCTCCTGGATTTTGACACCTGTCCCTTTGCCATACTAGGGAAATTCTCCATTATAATTTGCTCCAATATACCTTCTGCCCCCTTCTCTCTTTCTTCTTCTTCTGGAATGCCAATTATTCTAATGTTGTTTCGTCTTATGGTGTCACTTATCTCTCGAATTCTCTCCTTGTGATCCAGTAGTTGTTTGTCTGTCTTTGCTCAGCTTCTTTATTCTCCGTCATTTGGTCTTCTATATCACTGATTCTCTCTTCTGCCTCATTTATCCTAGCAGTAAGAGCCTCCATTCTTGACTGTACCTCATTAATAGCTTTTTTGATTTCAGCTTGGTTAGATTTTAGTTCTTTTATTTCTCCAGGAAGGAATTTTATTTCTCCAGACAGTGTTTCTCCAATATCTTCCATGCCTTTTTCAAGCCCAGCTAGCACCTTGAGAATCATCATTCTGAACTCTAGATCTGACATATTACCAATGTCTGTATTGATTAGGTCCCTGGCCGCTGGTACTGCCTCTTGTTCTTTGTGTGTGTGTGTGTGTGTGTGTGTGTGTGTGTGTGTGTGTGGTTAGTTTTTCTGCCTTGTCATCTTAACCAGATAAGAATATATGAACAATAATAAAATGCTAAAATGGTGCAAAGACCCTTTGGGTGTACTTTGGTCTCTTAGAAGAAACTACCTCCCAAAATTTTAAAGAAAGAAAAACATATTTATAGAAAAATAAGGGTAAACACGATGAAAGGATGGAATATGACTGTAAAAATGAAAATTAAAAAAAATTCTAAAAAAGAAATCGATAAGTTGGATGGAAAAAGAAAAAAGAAAAAAAAATTCGAGAATGTGCTCAGGCTGGATACTATATCAAAACTCTGTGCTAGATTTAGGATATAATTTGATCTATTAGAAGAAATTGTATCCCCAAAATTTTTAGGAAAAAAAAAACTCTATATGAATACAAAAAATAAGGTTAAATACAATGAAGGATAAAATATGACTATAATAATTAAGGTTTAAAAAGATTTTTTTTAGAAAGGTATTGTTAAGATAAACTAGTTAAAAAACTTTAAAAGAGGAAAGAGGAAAAGTTAAAAAAATTAGAATAAGAGAAAATAAAATTAAAAAATTTAATTTAACTTTGCAAGACTAAAGGATCATGGGGAGAAAGCTCTGCGTTCCATGCATTGCTTTCCCCTGGCTCTGGAGTTCTGCAGTTGTCTTTGATGTTCTTCTGGATGTTCTTGCTGACCTTCTGGGGGAGGGGCCTACTGCGGTGATTTTCAAATGTGTTTGCACGACGTGGAACTGCACCGCCCTTGCCAGGGGCCGGGCTAAGCAATCTGCTCGCATTTGCTCTGTGGAGTTTTTGATCCCTGAACGCTCTCCATAGAGCTGTTTCAGAAAGTGGTTGATTTTCGGTTCATAGACTTGCTGCTCTTCTCCCTGATCTCCTCCTGAGTTTGTAGGTGTTCAGAGTGGTCGGATAACTCGCTGACCTCCTGCGACCTGATGTCATCTCAGTCCGCTACTCGTCCACCATCTTGCCTCTCTCCGCCTTTGTCATTTTCAACATCTGCATTTACTTTTGAGTGGGGCACTATTCACTTATTTTTAAGCTTTAAGTGGAATTTAGTGATTCATCAGTTGTACACAACACCCCAGGGCTCATTCCTCACGTGCCCTCCCTCATACCCGTCACCCAGTTTCCCCATCCCTCACCCAGCTTCCCTCCAGTGACCCTCAGTTTGTGGGCCCTACTTTTACCATGATTTTTTATATTAATTATCTTTGGACTTTTTATTTCTGCTATCCTTATACCTGTTGTTTTTTAGTTTTTTTTTTAGACCTATTGTTTTTGTTTTTTTAAAGATTTTCTGTATTTATTTGAGAGAGGGACAGAGAGCGTGCAGGAGGAGGGGGGAGGGGCAGAGGCAGATTCAGGCTCCCCGCTGAGCATGGAGTCCAATTCGGGACTCGATCCCAGGACCCTGAGATCATGACCTGAGCCAACCAGCACCTTGGACCTATTATTTTTTAGATAAACCTTCTTGAACATTTTGTTCATGTTTTTATTTATTCATTTTTTATATATATTATATTTTGACTTGTTGAAATCCCGCAGACAGAAACTGTTTCTGTAATTTTCCTTTTGTTGTTAATATATTTTGCCTTAAACCCTTGAAGGCTCAGACATGGGGCATGTGAGGGTTGTCCTTGGTGACGGCTGTATCCAGGGTCACTTCTGGAGGGTGCCTTGGTTGCCTTAATGTTTTTTGTCTTGGATTCCATTTTTCTAAAATTAGTACTGCCATTCCCATTTTCTCTCTTAATTTGTTGTCTAATGAATCTTATCGTCCTTTAAAATTCACCCCTTGGACTCTGTATTTTCTGTGCCGCTTTCCTGAGCCATGTCTACACAGCTTTCCTGAGTCACGTCTACACAGCTTTCCTGAGCAGGCCCAGGCCGCTCGGTGAGGCCCGGGTGTCTCTGGCCTGGCCCTGGAATGTGACTGTCTGACATTCTGACGCTTCTGCCTTCCGTCCCCCAGTGCTGGTCCAGGTGCTGCTTCTGGCCCGGAGAATGCCAGCACCTAGCACGTGCGTTTCCCGAGGTTGACATTTGGCCAATACTTGTGGAGTCAGTGAAGGAAGGACAGAATGAATGACCTGCTGATGCTTTGAATTATTACGTGGGCAGCCACACCAGCCGAGAACGCTTCCTTGCCTCAGTCAGTCCACAGGGAATGATTCCGCACACTGCTCTCTAGAGCATTCTGTTCTTGATGGATCCGTGCGGACCCACACCTGGCCGGAGATACACCTGGCGTGATTCATGCAGGACAGCTGACCTGTACAGAAATTAACCGGCACGGATGAGGTTAGGATTGTGCGGGATGCCCGGCTCCACTCTTCTCCCAACCAGAGTGAGCGCTGTATGTGAAAGCAGCAGGGGGGCCCAGCACTGATCACAGATCCCAAATGTGAGGAACGGAGGGAAGCCGGAGGGGTCCCTGAGAGCCGAAGCCTGCTGTTTGCGGACGCTGTGAGAGCAGGAGGCCAGCAGTGTGTCTGGGGCTCCCGCCAGTTCACACGGGACTGTGCCCGGGAGCATCGCATCAGGTGTCTTTGAAGGGTGTTTGTGGAGAGTCAACTGTTACCCGGTGCGGTTCGCGTTCCTGGGAGAGGAGCGAGACCCGGTTCACTGTGTGTTCTCTAAAGATTGTCTGCCTAGTCTGGGTTGTTTTCTTCCGCAAACTGGGGCCTCTTGTGTTGTCTGGAGCCAGAAGGTCAGTCACGCAACTGGAAAAGGGAGCAGTGAAGTCCGACACGTAAAACAGTCTTAGTGTTTTTGAGGTGGAAAATACGTATTTACCAGGTTTTGACCAACTTAGAGCAGAACGACAGGCGAAAGCCCATTTGCAAGTTAACTGGTCCAGGAACGCCCAGCGAAGTGAGAGCCACGTCCGTCCCTCCATCGCCTTACAGTGTCACAGACAGACCCTCCAGAGACCCGCCGGGAAAGGAACGACAGTTTAGAGGCACTTTTATGAGCTTAGCAATTAGTGCTGAGAAAAGACAGACTACCAGAGACGTAAACTGGCCTCAGTTAAGATACACCCTGACCCCACACAGCACGGGATTCCATCCGTTTAGTGATGGTCCGGGAAACTCTAGCCGTGGCTTGAGATCAAGGAACCGTGAAGCCCTTGTCGTTGGCCCATGTGTGAGGTCCAGTTCGGTGTAGCCTGAAAAGGCATCGAAAATAAAAATGGGGCAGCTTTATCCAGAGATGATTAATTCTGTAAGTCCCAGCTTTTATGAAATACATACAAACACCACACCTAACAGTAGTGATCTGTTCTTGAAAATCAGACTTCCTACGTGGGGAAGCTAGCCGGGATCCTGGTCCCATTACTGGAAATGGGAAATCCGTGATGAGTTACAGACCCACGTAACCCTCAGGAATGTCCTGAAGGGTGTCAGAACCACACTAGAGACCCGCGTGTAAGTCAGAAACTACCGTGTTTGTAGAAAGAACTGAAAGTACTGTTTCCTGGTCCCTGAAAGTAGAAATGGTTATTAGCAAATCGGGCATTTTATTTGCAGTAGCACAACCTAACTCAGAGTACAAGACATGTACACAGACCAAACACAAATGCAGACATGCACACGCAGACATACCCAGAAACCACACACATACGGACGCGCACACACAGACAGGTAGACATGCAGACACTCTCACGGGACTGTGAGTGGGGAAACTCCATGTCCCCCTTTTCCTGCATTTATGGCTTTTTCTAAGGCCTCCGCTCTGCTTGGGGAACTGAGGGCCCTCCTGTCAGCACATCAGAACCCCCTACTTCTCGAATTCTCATGAGACTTTGTCACAGTTGGTATACTTGAAGTAAAAGTGAAAATCGAATGATTGCTTGAAAACAAAGTCCCTCCAAATGCAAAGGTCAGGTCAGAAAGGCTGGGAGGAGATGAAAACAGCAGACGCGTCCATGACCCCCGTGTGCGCCGTTTTTCTAGACCTCGTTCTGACATCAGGTGAGCCGTGCGGTGTTTCTAACAGTCTGGGGTATTTTTGTTCAACGTCAAGGGCACTTCTGGCAGATAATTAAAAAAATACAAATTTTGAAACTGAGTGTTTACTTACATGAAGGTCAAATGCATTTAGTATGTGAAAAAACCCACTTACCTATTTTGCTATGTAAATGTCAGAGCTATAATCGCTTACAATTATTTATTATTCAGAAATCAGCCGCCACAGTGATGAACACCCACTACGGAGAGCTCCGTCTGCGGTTAGACAGAGTTGCAGTCGGAAACGTGTCCCGTTCTGTCTGCACAGCAGTATTTGCGGCTCTCGAAGAGGCCAAACAGAGACGGGGAGAATCATGTTTTATATGACTTAAAAACTCATTTTCCTTAAAAAAAAGGGGGGGGGAATAAGACATTTTTCTTTCAAATTAGTCCATGATTTGATCGCCCCGCCACACCACAACGATCAGTGCGGGACCCGGAACTCACTTTCACGGGTAACAGCCCCAAACGCTGGCATTTCACATCATCACCTGCGAAGGGAACTTAGAAACCGCATTGACTCGGGGTGTCGTGGGCGTGTGCGCGTTCACTCACTCAGCCCACATGTCTGCCTTCAGTGGCGGCTGGAAGAGGAGCGGAGTGGAGCGTGACCTTTCTCTCAGGTGCTTACGTGCCAGCGAGAGGAGCGCCGACAACAGAAGCGCCTGGTCAAGAGGGCAGTGTCTGCTGGCAGCGAGCGCCGTGGGGCCCGCGTTCCGGGCGCTCTGGGGAGCAGCGACGAGAGCCCGCCCCCGGCCGGATGCTGCAGAAGCGTCCCTGAGCACGAGGTGACCGAACGATCGGAAGCGGGACGGGACGGGAGCTGTCACCCGGGAGTGATGGGATCTGGGGTCCTTTCCCCAGAGGCCCCCGTGGTTCCGAGCAGCAGCGGCGCGAAGCAGAGGCTCAGGCTCCTTCTGAGGAGCCTGCCCCGGCTGCCCAGGCCTGACGGCACGTGCCCCAGACAAGCCGTGGTGCAGGGGAGACGTGGGCGGATGGGGGGCGCGTTTCTGGGTCAGCCTGAGGGAATGCGTGGATGTGCGGCTAAGGAAGAGAGAAAAGACGGGACAGCGGCGAAGCCTGTGGTCTACGGCCGGAGCGACGTTGTCACCTGCCGAGATGGCTGCCAGTGGGCACAGCAGGGCCAGCCGTGGGCAGCACAGGGAAGGAGAGAAAGGAGACGGGGAAGGACGTGGGAGGGGATGGTCTGGGGAGCTGCCGGCCGCTCCGGATTGCACGGGTATCAGGACCAGGAATTCGCTGTCCGGCTGCCCTTCTCGGGGGCCCGAGGCCGGAGTGTGACAGAGGCTTTCTGCACAGAGCGTCTAGCCGTGTCCTTTCCTGCCGCAGTTTGGGCGCATCTTGGCCCTTGGGGCAGGTGACATGCGTACAGCAGAGGCGTCCAAGCATCTGGGCTGCGAGAGGGGCGGCCCCAGAGCTCAGCTCTTCATGGTCAGGGCAGGGGGGGAAGGGAGCCGGTCTGGACAGGACGCCGCTGAGGGACAGTGTGAGTTCCCGCGTCCGTGTCCCGGCACCTGTTCGGACCGTGGCCCTGACCGTCTGCAGGTAGGAGGCCACCAGCTGTCCCGTCTATGCCCCTAGTTAGGGCCAAACATGTGGCTTCAGAGCCACGTCCATCTCGCCACTGTTGAAAAATAAACAGCCTCCGGCCCGTCTGCCCGGCACGGCCCGTGCGCACACGTGGCTTTTTGGTGGCGACTGTTCCACAATGCGGAAACTTCTAGCCCCGCCTTTGTCTCCCGCTGTGACCCCTCACAGACTCCGCGGCGTCCTTGGCTCCGTGGGTCAGACGCTCCGCCTGGGCCCCACTGAGCTGAAGCCCAGGCACGGCGGGGCCCTTCTCACAGGCCAGGCTGGGAGTGTGTCCCCCTTTTGTGTTCTCTGGCTGGTGGCCCGGCCTCCCTCGGGGCTGAAGTCTTTTCTGCGACATCGCTCTGACACCCCCTTCCACTTCCTCGTCCTCTTTCAAGGGCCTGTGATCACGCTCGGCCCCGGGGGGACGGGGATCATCTCCCTGCCTTAGGGTCGGCTGACTGTGGACCTCCTGCCCCCTCCGCGGTCCCTGTGCCCAGAACCCAGCACGTTCACAGGCCGTGGAGGTCGGGAGAGGCATCTCAGGGTCACTGTAAACCATGCGCGGGGTTTTCCTGCTTCCTTGCTGTGCTGCCTCTGGACAGCTGTGCGTGTGCGGCATCTGGAGGTTCTGGGAGGTGGCGGGACGCGGGAGGGCCCGGTTTTCTTCCCCCTCCTGGGCACTGGGCCTCCGTGACCGGGAGACACGCCCCTGCCCGGTGCCTGGCTCGGTTCTGCGGCCTCTATCTGTGCCCCGGCCGTGAGGCTTGGGGCGGACCTGCCCTCACTCAGACCTCACACCTGCTCTCAGCTCTGTGTTTCGCTTTTGTCTCCTCTGCTGTCCCCCGACCCCTGCCCCAGCCAGGCCGCTTCCCTAGACCTCAGACCCCCTTCCGTGTAGACCCCCGGCCCCTGGGCCGCTGCGTAGCCCGCTCTCTGCTTCTCAGATGCTGGCGGGCTTGCAGGAAGTCCATCTGTAGCTTGTCTCCCATCCCCGGGGCTCAGAGCGGCCAGGCCGGAGCACACTCCACGCCTGACCCTCTCCAGGGTCACTCGTCATGTCCCCACCTCGGCTCCAGGGTGCGGGTGCATGTGAGACTCGAGCCCACGGCTGGCG
This sequence comes from Meles meles, assembly GCF_922984935.1. NCBI lineage: Eukaryota > Metazoa > Chordata > Mammalia > Carnivora > Mustelidae > Meles > Meles meles. The sequence goes on from NC_060075.1 coordinate 1,066,973, forward strand.
TGTGCTGGGGGCAGGATCTCACCGTCCGGCCACGAGGCCCGTGTCCTCGCTCGGCACTGAGACTGTCCCGTGTGCGTTCGTCTCGCGTGAAGCAGATGCCCGGATGGCTAAACCACGTGGACAAACGTGGGACTGGCTCACGGTTCTCTTGGCTTTTCAGGAGCTTGGAGCGGAGTGCAGAGAAGGAGCGGAGGCCCAGTCTGCGGGAGGCCGGAGCCCTGGCCAGGGCTGTCCAGCGCTACTTGCCGTACCTAGAGGCCCTGTCGCAGGCCGCGGCTCCGAATGCTCATCCCACGACCAGGCAGGACAGACCAGCAGCTCAGGTGACCGTCATCACTCGCCCTGTGGCCGGGCATGTCTCTTACCTGCCGCGGGCTGTTTTCTCTGTGTGCACACCAGGCCTGACCTCGAAGTCCTGGGCATTCACTGGTTTCCCTCCTGTGCCGTGCGGGTCGGGGCACACGCAGAGAATGGCCCTGGATCCTTTCACAGTCACACACGCACGCTCACGAGTCCAGCAGTGGCGGCCCACCCGTCTGCGCTGAGCTGCTTAGGGGTGAGGGTCTTTGGGGCGTCTTCCCTGGGACGGGAGCCCTAGAACGCCCACCGTCCGACACAGACGCAGCACCCGGAGGCATCAGGGAGGGTGTGGAAGGGCCCACCCTCACCCCCAGGACCCAGGACAGCAGTGGACACACAGCTGGGAAGGAGCACTAGGGACCCCGAATTTGGCTGGGATTCGGTGGACACAGGGTGGCCGGCCGTCCCGGTGGGCTGGGACATGCTGGGGTCCCGCTGCTAGTCTCGCCTCTCAGGACGTCTGTGCGGGTGCACCTGCCCAGGCAGGCATCCCACACGCGCGGTGTCTGGGGCAGAGGTCGTTTATACCAGCACCAGCAGGGCGGTCCAGCCGTCGCAGGTTGTTCAAAAGAATGTTGTAGAGAAACAGAACTACAAGTCTCCATTAGCCTCTGAGATGGAAGAGAACGGCTGCTTGTTAAACGGGAGTTGCCAGGTTTCGGGTCCCCTGGAAGGAGCAGGCACGGGGCCTAGTGACCGTCAGAGCCAGTGGCCCTCGCCATCCCAAGAACGGCGTTTGGACGAAGCATTGAAGTCCAGGGTGACCGTGGGCATGTTGGCGACGTGGCAGCGGGGGACACGCGTCTTTCTTAGTCGTGTCCCTTGGGATTAGCCGTAGGTTCCTCTCCACCACGGAGGCATGGCTGACGGAGGTCCTCTTCCCTGGAGCCCTGCTGGGGCTTTGTCAGAGGACGGCCGTGGCTCTGGGAGATATGGGGGAAGCAACGCGGGTCCCTTTTTTGATTATTTTCCTGTCGAGAAGCCGCTGAGATCCTTGAAGCCCACACTGGGCTGGGGATCTGGTTGCGCCCCCCACGCTCCTTTGGAGGGTTCGCCGCTGGGGGCGCTCAGAGTGGCCTTCGCCTGGGCCTGGTCTCCGAGGAGGTGCAGAGCCAGGAGTGTTCCCGGGTGCTGCGACCCTGCGCGGCAGGGGTGGTGAGGTCAGCGGGGCCGGGGAGCTCCCCACAAGCCCGCGTTCGCCCTGGGTCGTGGAATGTGTCTGCCAGCTCGTGGCGTCCGCCCGACGGCGCAGCTCTTCCTTCCGACCTCACAGGGCAGCCTGGCAGGAGGGAGTCCGGGTGCGCCGGGAGGGCCCACGCCACACGCTGTGCTCGGCCCAAGCCCACTCTGGCCTAGACCCTTGGCCGGCTTCTCAGTGCGGACCCTGCCCAGGTGGAGCTGGGTCCGCTTCACACTAGTTGCTCGGCGTGAAGATGTTTTACTCATTCGCCGATTGTGACCGAGCACTGCCTACGAGCCAGACACGCGGCGGGCCCCGCGGGCCGGGAGATGGGATTGGCACGGACTCTGCTGCGGGAGCCACAGTGGGCAGACGTGGTGGGTGCGATGCCAGACACCCTGCAGCGGGTTCAGAGCCCGTCCCCCGTGCTGTGTGGCCTGGGGAGGCTGCTCAGCCTCTCCGGCCCGGGGCACTGGCCACGAAGGTGCACATAATGGCCCTGTGGTCACTGCGAGGCTGAAGGAAGACCGTGCATGTCCAGTGTCAGGGAAAGCCTCATGTAACAGTCGTCATGAACGGTCTTCAGAAACGCAGTGAAAGTCGGTCCGGAGTCTGGAAACCAGCTGCTGGTTCTTGCTGGTGTCCCCGTCTCCTGAGCAGGACCGAGGACGCAGCTGTGCTGGACGACGTGGGTTTCGTCCGCACTCCAGCCCCGCACGGCCCCACAGCCCCGGTCTTGTGGCTGTGCCTACTGCCCGGCACGCCGGAACACCAGCATCTCCGCGGTCCTGAAGACGGTGACTGAGGCGCATGCAAACCTAACAGCATCGTGTCGTCTGCCTCCCTCGTCCACTGATGTGTCCTTGTCCCACAAAGCTTTGTGCTCAGCCTTGGCTTTGGCTGTGGGTTTCTGGGCATCTGTAAGGGAGACGTTGCCTCGTGACCCTGCGTGTTGGACCCAGTGATGGTTGCGGAGGGGGGAAGGGCAAGAGAGTCATGAAAAGTTCTGCAGACTCAGAAGACCCCCAAGATGCCCGAGTGAAGGAACCAGCTGAAATTTCTCAGAGTGGCTCCCCACTTCCCTTAGCCTGAGTCTGGGGTCTTCTCCGTGGGCTGCACAAACCGAAGGAAGGTGGCCGGCTCCAGGGCCGCGGCTCGCCTCCGTCCCACAGGCGCTCACGGAGCCTCCCCAGCCCTCATTCTGAATCCGGCGCGTGTTTCCCCTTCCACGTGGTCATCACGCACTTAGCCTCGCACTCCAGCGGGAGAGTCGAGTTTAGACAGAGTCTGCTCCCTGGACGCGGGGGGGCAGGGAAGGCACCCGGGTTCTCCGCCAGATCGCCGTGCCGTCCGCGCCCTGCTCCGAGGAAGCCGAAATCAGTGGCAGCTGACGGTGCGGCCTCGTGAAGGGGGACCTCAGGGACTCTGGGGCTGGGAGTGCTGGGAGGGACGGTGGCCACAGCATGGGACAGCTCCTGGGGGCTCCTGGGTTGGTCCCCATGCATGACCCCCCGAGCGGTGAAGGACTCTGCCGGACCAGCCTCCATGGTCCGTGAGGCCTGCGGCGTTGCTGGGGCGCGCGACCGCGTGGCCTCCTGCGGCGTTGCTGGGGTGCGCGACTGCGTTGCTTCCTCACACCAGCCATAGGGTTTGCCGCCGTGTCTTCGCAGCCCTGGCTCCCGTGCGTCGCGGTTCTGCCACGGACTGTCTGGACATCCATCCTGGACTGCTCTCAAGGCGGCCTTCCCGTTCCAGAAGAAAGTGGGGCTCGTGACTTTCATGGACCCCAATTCCTTCGAGAGCCTGTGTCTGAGGGGTGGGGCCGCTGGAGGCCCAGGGAGGGGGGTGTCCGTCCCTGCCTGCGCTCCGTGTCAGCCAGAGAGACGGGAGCGGGGCCGGCGCTGGTCTCACCGCGCATGCCGTCCAGTGACACGGCCAGACTTGGCTTCGTAGTCCTTAAACGCCCGGCGGGAGAGCCATCACCCGGAGTCTGTCTGGGCACTTTCCCTCACCGATGTCCCCGTGTCGTCATGGACTCGGCGGTCATCCCCACGCGGCCGGTTTAGCGCCGCGTCACAAGTGTTACTCAGAAGATGAGCGCGCGGAGAAGGAGCGCAGACGAGCGCATGGCACGTCCGGCTTGGGCTTTTCCTTGTGTGTTGAGACGGTGCTTCTCAGTGTTAAAAATGCATGAAGACCTAGAACTTGGGATTTTCTCTGTCCAGTGTCGTCTCTCTGATGAACAAAGACTGGACAGAGCAGACGTCCATGACCGGATGTTACCAAAGCCGCTCAGCGGACTTCTTTGCCGCGGAAGTACAGCCGGGCAGGGCTGGGAGAGGGTTTTCTCATCTCCGGACCCTCGACTGATGGAAGTCTACGTTGGAAATTTAAGCTTTATACACCCGTGATCTTTCAAGGTGCAGCCAATTTCCAGTGATTTATTGTATAAATAATCTTTTTCTATGTATCTTCAAAAATCTAACTCTAGCATAGGGTCAGGGACACATTGTGAAGTTATTACCTTTAGAGGCTTTAATACGAATTACGTCCTAACCGAAGCCCGAGGGGGTCAGAGGGCACCGCTGTCCTCACGCACCGTGTGTTGTCGGGGCTGGGGCAGCTGCTGCTTGTATGGACCTCGGCAGCACTGGCTGAGTGTCCTTGTCCCTACGGAGAACACTGTCATTCTCAACTTACAGTATGCTGCTGGGAAGTTTAAAACCCAAATCCATCACTCGGAAATGCTGTGAATTAACTGATTTCTTTTGGAAACATTGTCTCGGCATGAGCATTCTCGTGTTCTACAGGCTGCGCTACGTGCCGGGTGAGACCGGGAAACCCTAGTCCTGCTGCTGGGACCTCACACGTCCTCCCCAGGGGGAAGACGTGCGCACACCGTCAAGGATAGAGCGGCTCCGTGGGGAAGGCTCCAAATAAAGGAGGCCTGTGAACCAGACGGCGAGTGGGCCCGCGAGGGCTCCTGGGGACGGGTACCGGCGCAGCAGCGGGAGGTCTGCATGCAGACTCGAGGGTCCGGAGACTGCCCCAGTCCCCCCCAAACAACATGGACAGGCCAGGTGAGCTGCCAGTCCTAGCTTTCAGATACCCCTTGGGTTGCTGATGATACAAAGAAACGAAACGGATAGAATTCCAAAAACGAGTGAGGTCCTTCTAGGGGAGACGGGGCCGCACTCCTTTCACACAGGCGGCCACAACAGGAGAGGAGCCAGCTGGAGGACGGATGGGGGGTGCGGCCCCAACCTTAAGGAACCGTGGACAGTGTACGGGGGCTGGTGGGGGACCGGGGCCCTGCCGCAGCTGCACGGAGCACTGAGTGTGTGAGAGGGCAGTATGCCATGGTGGGAGACGGGGGCCAGACCCTCCGAGCACGCCTCAGCAGCCCTCCGGAGGCTTGGGACCAGGCAGAGCGGTGGCAGACGATCGACCCTGTGGGGGCAGAGAGGTGGGGCGTGCGCTGGCCTGGGCTCCGGGCTCCGAGCAGTGGCAGCTGTCTGCAGAGCACGAAGCCATCCTCAGAGTCACGCTGGGCTTAGATCCCAGCACTGCTGAAGAAAAGACTTGATCCCCCTCAATGTAACTGTAGCCGGGAGTGACGGAGTCTGATTCTGCAACGAAACCAAAGCCCATTTCCAGCGCAGCTCACGTGAGTTCAGCCCCACAGTAGCAGACTGACAGAGAAGGACTTGCCATGTCCCAGGCATAAATATTACTTCCATCTCCAGTATTCTTCGTACAAAACCTAGTTTACCATCAAGAACCGGGAGACACGTGAAGGACAAGAAGAGGTACTCACGGTGCAGAGGAAAGAGGTAATGGGAGAGTAAGGATGTCCAGGTGTGGCTCAGGTGGTGTAGGGGTGAGCAAGGACGCTTCAGTAAGGAAATGTATTAAAGGGTTGGGTGGGAATGGTGAGAAACACACACCAGCAGATAGAAAACTGCCGCCGCAAGACGGAGACAGTAAAGGAACACCAATGGAAATACTAGAATTGAAAGCGATGAGACCAGAAATAAAGCATCCTTTGATGAGTTTAGTAACAGACCAGACACAGCAGAGGAAAGAATCTGTGAATTTCAAGTCAGGTCAATAGGAATGATCAAAAACGAAGCCCGAAGACCATGAAAGAAGCACAGAAAATGGAACAAAACGTCCGAGACACATGAGGCTCCACTCGGTGCTCCAGCACAGGTGTGACCGTCATCCCAGGGGGGAGCGCGAGGAGACGGTGAAGAAATAATGCCTGGGATTTGCCCAAACTTGATAATACGTCAACACAGGGATGCGGGAAGCTTCATGAACCACAGGGAAGATAAATAGAAAACAAAACCTAGGCATATCGTAATCAAACCAAGGAACACCCAAGATAAAGAGAATGTCTTAAAGGTGTACTGAGGGGAAGAAAGACATCGTATCTTGGGGAATCATTGTGAGAAAGAAGTCTTACTTCTCATTAGGAGACCAGAAGACAGTAGAACATAGAGTGCTGAAAGAAAAGAAAAAAAGCCCATCAATTTAGAATTCTGTTCAAAAGTAGAAGCAGCAAGGAAAAATCCATGTCTGGAAGATCCCCATGACAGAAATCCTAAACAAAGTGCTTTGGCTTAAAGAAAAATGATGCCATAGAGAAACCCGTATCTAAAAACAGAATGAAAATGACCAGGAATGGTAAATTTGCAAGTAAATATAGAAGATACATATATAAGCAATCTAAGATTTTGATAAAAACTATTGCATATTTGAAAGAAAATAATGAAAATGTATTTTGGGGTTTGGGGCATGTGGGTGGCTCAGTCGGTTAAGCATTTGCCTTTGGCACACGCAGGTTGTGACCCCGGGGTCCTGGGCTGGAGTCCGACGTTGGGCTCCCTGCTAAGCAGGGAGTGTGCTTGTCCCTCTCCCTCTGCTGCTCCCACTCGCGGGCGCTCTCACGTGCACGCACTCTCTCAAATGCGTAGATAAAACCTTTAAAAAAAAGGTATTGTGGGGTTATAGCTTATGTGGCAGAAAAGTAAATGGCAACAGGAGCACAACAGTGATTGTAAGTTTTGTAACATTACATGAAAGTGCACTATAATAAATTAAATATAAACATTTTAACCTACACAGCATCCATCTTAATAAGTAAGCAAAAATAGGTATAACTAAAAGTCAATTCAGGGATAAAATGAAATGCTGAAAATGCTTTATTTATCCATATGAAGGAAAGAAAGGAGGAGGTAAGGGAGGAGTAAAGACCTCGTGGGCTGAATATAAAACAAATGTCAAGAAAGCAGACTTAAGTCCTCTCGTATTGGTGATTGTGTCATACAAATGGGCTGAGCCCCCCACGTGAAAAGCAGGGATATTCAATTTTAATAAAAGCAGAGAACAATTAACTATATTCTACTAAAGCCAAACCACGTGAAATTAGAAAGACCTGTGTCAGTTGGAAGTGGAAGTGTGGACAACACACACAGAGGAAATTCCGGATAGAGCCACTGCGGCTCCGTGTTGCTGAAGGGCACGTCAAGACCCACGGCACTGCGAGACACGTGCGCGTAAGAATGACCCAATGATTTCGTTACAGGACGCGCGTCTGCTTTATGAACCTAACGTCGGAACTCCAGGTGCATAAAGCAAAACTATGAGAATACTAAGAAGAGAATTATACAAGTTTGCAGTCATTTTTAGATATTTTAACTCTGCTTTCTCAAGAACTTCTTGTACAAGTAGATAAAATGTCTTTAAGGATATAGAAGATTTGAACAATACCATCCAGAATCTTAACCTAACGGACATCAATAGAATGATATTATCTAAAAACTGCTGAATACACATTATTTTTAAGTGTACACAGAATATTTCCCATGATTAAAATAATAAAGGAAAAGAAAACTTCAGATCATTATCCCTCAGAAATAAAGAAGCAAAAATTCTAAATAAATTTTAGCAGATCAAATCCAAATTATAAAAATGATAATATGTGATGATACAGAATCGTCTATAGCTGAAAATAATTGAGTATAGTTCACCACATTAACAAGCAAATGGAAAACTATACAATAGTTGTAGAAGATGCAGAACAAGTATTTGACAAAAGTCACCATCAGTCCAGGATAGAAATCCACAAGTAGCATCACACTGAATGAAGGCTGACTGTTTTCTACTTGAAACCGGGAATTAGAGTAGGAGGGTTGCTCATGCCTCTTCTGAGCTGGACCATTTAGTCAGTGCAATAAAACAAGAGGAGGAAATAAATGACATCCAGATTACATGGCCAGCTTTGTGGAAAATTTGGAGGAATCTACAAAAAAGCTACTAAAACAAGTAAGTGAGCACGTGACTGCACAGAATGCCAAGGAAATGTGCAGAAATCAGTTATATTTCTATACACTCACCACAAACAAAAGTTGTCCTTTACAGTAGCATCAAGACTATGAAACAGGAGAAAGACAACAGAATGTGTAACGCTTTCTACACTGAGAATTAAACAAAACCACGAGAGTAAGTAGAGAAAGTCCACGTTAGTGGAGATACAATCACGAGCCACAAGTCTTAGGAGTGGAGGTTCCGCAGACTGACGTACACTTGTGGCAGCAAGTGAAGTCCAGGAGAGAACTCGTAAGTTGAACTTCATAGAAATGAACACGTCTCTTCCGTGAAAGGTCCAGGTAAGAGAATGAAAAGACAAGTCACAGGCTGGGAAACAAAATTTGCAATACACCTGAAAAAGTACTTTTCTCTACGTTGTATAAAGAGCTCTCAAACCTCATTAAAATGGAGGAGCGCCTGGGTGGCTCAGTGGTTAAGCCGCTGCCTTTGGGTCAGGTCATGATCTCAGGGTCCTGGGATCGAGCCCCACATCGGGCTCTCTGCTCAGCGGGGAGCCTGCTTCCTCCTCTCTCTCTGCCTGCCTCTCTGCCTACTTGTGATCTCTGTCAAATAAAAAAATCTTAAAAAATAAAAAAACTCATTAAAATGGAAAAAGACAAGGTGAGTAAGAACCAATCCCAGAGTCTGAAGACACGTCACCGAAGAAAGTAAATGGCGGCAAATAAAGTCAGGTGCGATGGTCCGTGTGGCTCGTCCGGGAAAGAAAACGCACCGGCGGGGGCTGCCGTCTTGCGCCTATGAGCACGGCTGAAACTGGAAAGACGGCCCACGGCGTGTGTTGTCAAAGGGGTGGGGAAACGACCTGTCATCCGCTGCTGGTGGGAACACGCCCACCTGTGATCCAGCCGGCACACTCCTGTCCGGGATCCCGCAGACCTTAGTCCGCTCAAAGACTGTCCACGAATATTCACGGCAGCTGTCGTCATCATTCCCACCGACCGGAAAAACTCAACGCCTGTCGACGGGTGACGAGACGAGCGGATGCTACTCGGCAGCAGAGCAAGGCGTTACTGATGCGTGCCGCATCTCGATGCCTTTCCAAGTCGTCATGCTGACGGACGGACGGACGGACGGTGCCTGCCGATAGGGTTTTATTTACACGAGGTACGAGAAAATACAAAGCAGCGCACGAGTGACGGAGGGAAATGAGTGCTTGCCTGAGGGTGTGGGAGTGGGAAGCTGCGGGACCGGAGTGTTGAGGAGGACAGACAAGCACACTTTTGGGGTGAGAGTTCTGTTCGTTGCGTTAACTCCGGTGATGCTGCTCGTAGGTGTGTGGTTGTGTCAGAACAAGCGTGAGCTCTTCGTTGCGTGTCAAGTACACCCTGACAGAACAGGAGAGACAGCTGAGCGAGCCGACGCAAAACGTGTGAGCGGTTTGAACAGGCGCTTTATAAGAAAAACAGCTGTAAACAGCCAATCAGGCCCTTAGAGGTGCAAACATCATTATTCCCTGGGGAGATGCGGCATAGCTCTGCGAAGGACCACTGCTTCCTGTCCACCAGATCGGCCAGATCGGAGGCGAAGTGGCTGTGGGCCGACTGCCGGGGAGGGTGTAAGGAGTCGGTGGGACGTACACATACAGCCGCGGTGCTGGCGGTTCCTTGCAGTCGACCCTTCGTCTGTCTGGCGACACGCTCGAGACGGCACAGCGCGTCCACAAGAAGACCTCACCGGGAGTCCACGGCGGCATCTCCTCACAGCCGCGGGCTGGAAGCCAGCCGGGCGTCCTCCGATTCTGAAGACGTGCTGCCTTAGGGAATCCAGTCTGGGGGCTCAGGGTTCCTCCTGGCCGCCCTTAGCGGCGCCGCTGGGAGGAGTGTGTGCCCAGGTGCGGCTCTGAGACCAGGGCCACGACGTGGTGTCTGAGCCACAGCCGTGACGGTCATCTGATTTAGATCTGCTTTCTCAAGCCGTTACTTCTGCTGACTTGCGGGGAAGCTGGGATCTCGTGGTAGAGCAGTTCTCAGGGTTGTGTCTAATCTGTAGGAAGGATTAATCGTAGTTACTCCGAGTACCATCCCCCGTTCCCTGCTCGGTAACGTCCTCCCTGCAGAAGCAGGCCACCCCCTTCCAGAAAGCCCAAGGTTCCAGCTGGCTCAGAACGGAGCTCTGTGGGCAAATGCTTACGTGTTCATCTGCTTACCCCACAGGTGGAGGGTCTGAAGTGTGGCAGTCCTGGGGGCCGGGGGCCGTGTGTGACCTCACGCGGTGTGGTCTCACATGCAGCGTCTCTTCCCAAGCCCTGACCCCTTCTCCTCCTGGCTCAAGTTTCCGCCTTCCTCCCGCTGGGCCCCAGGCCCCATCCTGCGGCTACAGAGCTAGGCAGCCGGCCCTGCCCTCCGACAGCTGACTTGCTGGGAGGGGAGAGGGTTGAACAAACACACAGGAGGCCACAGAGAACCTTTGTGAGAAGTCCTTATTTCTTGTTTTTTTTTTTAATTTAAATTCAATTAGCCAAGGGATCACGCATCATTGGTTTTTAACACAATGTTCAGTGTAACACGCAGAGCTCACCACATCACGTCTTGTGTTGGATCTGTGCGGGCAGACGGCAGCCTGTTTTTGATCTACCTTCTCACGTGTGAGAAGCTGCGTGGGGATTCTTCAACAGTTTTCCACTTCTCCCTTCTGGACTCCTCCGAGCTGATCGGACAGGGAGAAAGAAAGCCACAGCCTTGTCCTTTCTGTGGGCTCATGCTCTACAAGAACAAGAAGTTCCCCGAGACCTTCAGTGGTCTGTGGAGAGGGACAGAGGCTGAGAAGGTGGAGTGAGGTGTCCGCTTTCCAACCGGGGACTCCGCCACCAGCTGAGTCAGAGCCCTGAGTTCTTGTCCAGCATTTTCATGTTTATTTTTTAAGCCAAAAACGAGGTCAGCAAGTTTCCGCCTCCAAACTCTGCCACTCTCTTCCAGACAGACTGCAGGGGAGCCTGCTTCCTTCTGCAACGCAGCCTGAGGCCAGATGCGTGGGGCCGTGTCCCAGGCCTGGTCCTCATTTGCCAATAGGCGCTGCCCTTGTGTCTACACTGTGGGGTTGTTGAAAGGGTCAGAAAAAATCAAACACAGAAACCCAAAGAAGAGCCTGGCACCCACACTCAGAAAGCAGGACCCACTCTGAGGTGGGTGTTGTGGTCGCTGGCCTGTAACTCTGAGCTTCGTGCCGATCCCAGGTGGGCAGAGGATGGACTCTGTGGTGGTCGTTCCGTGGAGCTGGTTCCTTGCTGAGTCTGAGGCTTCGGACGCAGGTGCCGGGAAGGACGAGATGCAAAGCAGGACGGTCGAGGAAGCGGAAATGGCCAGAGCACAGGTCATGTGACTGTGCAGAGAGGAGGAGCCCGGCTGCTGGCTTCGCGCCGCCAGTCCTCTCTGGAACCAGCCCCAGTGGCCGTAGGGCAGCGTCACCGTAGACATCCGTAATGTAAAATCCACAGTGCGCGTTACGGTCAACTTTCTGCAAAATTCGTTGATCCCGAGTTTCGACCTTGACATTTTTCAGCCACGTAGATTTTGTGAACTCTGTAAAAAGTGTTTGGAGACTCATTTCTCTAACCAAAAGCTGTCTCAGCCACAGAGAAAGGCAGACCCGTCTGAGGCTCCCCTAAAGGCGGACGCGTCTTTTGTCCTGGCCGCAGGGCTGTCGTGTAACGACCCTGCCCGCGTGTTCCCTGCGTGTGAGCAGGCTGGCTGCGCCGGGTCTGGCCGCCTTGGCAGGATGGCCTTCTCTCTGTGTGGCAGGGAGCGGAGGAAGGGAAGGGGAGGAGGGAGGGAGAGAGGGAGAGGAAGAGAGTTCACAGCGCACCAAGTCATCCTCTGTGTCCTGAGCACAGATGGGCACAGCAGAGTCACCCCTGCTCAGCGTCAGTGAATTGCAGGTGGAGGCTTACCGAGACCCCGTACGGGGAGCCCAGTCTTGCCATGTCCAGTGGCACCGTGGGGCCACCTCGTCAGGAGGCCTGTGGACAGCGCGACTGCTGCGCAGTGTCTCCAGCATGTCTGGAGCAACGTGCTTGTCAAGGCTGCCCTTAGGCCGTGAGGCGAACGGGAGAAAATGTTCTGTGTTCGAGAGATGGCCGGTGTGAGTCTCCTAATGTGCTTTGGGTCCTTGGCATCACAGGACGCCTGAAGAGCTTTGGTGGCCCGTGTGTAGACCTAGGGGTCACCGCTCAGTGCTCGCGTGTGGGACCCCGAGGGCCTCCGGGCCCTCCTGGCAGCCTGATGGCCTAACCACGTCTGGGACTGGGGCGGGCGATTCTCACGAGAGGAAGGAAACCTGACTTCCAGCACCGGGCCCTGGGTCGCAGTGAGGCTGGCGGGAAGCGGAGAGTCCATGCCGGACTCATGGTCGGGCGGAAAGGCCGCGGCTCTAGGAGTGTGTCGGCCGGCTGCCGGCAACGAGCAGACGGTCCCCTTCTGTCCACATCAGGGTCACTGGACGCCTGTCCGTGTAAAATACACTTTCACGAAGAGTCCCGGGGGGCCGTGAGCAAACTCCCGTTTTCACTGGCGCTGTGCCGCAGCCCCGTGTCGGAGACCTTCTTCCCACAGACGTCGCTCAGAGCGCGGCACGCCCTCCTCTAGCGCGCCTGATGCTGCTCGTGGCGGCCTGGTGCTGCTGCTGGGGGCGGTCAGGGCGGGGTCGTGGTCACAGAGGTGGTGCTCGTGCCCCTGTTTATCCAGCACCTCCTCTGAGCTGTGTGCTGTGTCTTGGAACCAACTTTCTCATCCCCCCCAGCCTTATACCTGTTAAGGAAAGAGGAATATTTTCCTGATTTTGAAGGCAGTGAAGAGGGAAGGTCGACGTCCTCCAGGTGCCCCAGAGCTGCGCTGGCGGGGTCAGGCCCACCCCCCACAGAGCCGTCTTCCCCTGCTTTGTTCAACAGCGTGGACGGTGGGGGCCGAGGGGGTCCCCTCCTTCGCATGTGGCCGCCTTGTGAGAAAGGACCTCAGGGTCAAGTTCAGCAACCTTCGGGGGCTGCTCCCAGACGCTCTGTACAAACTGTCTCGTGTCAAGGATGAGCCAGCCAGAGTCCTCTGACGAACGGTGCCAAGAATTAACGTGCCACACGCGGCTGTGGCGTGCACGGGGAACTGGCCGATTTGGGTGCTCTCAGATGCTCACCGTGGTTGCCAGGTCGGTCCCAACAGTCATTCAGCATTATTCTAGGGAACCTGACATCATTGGTTTGTTGAATTCAGGCTTAAAACCTTCAGAGTGGGGAGCGGCTTCTGCGCCGTTCGTCTGGGGACATCCCACTGCGTTGAGGACAGAGAAGGTCCGAGAAGGCCGAGTGAGTGACCACGGTGGGAGCAGCAGGAGCCCCATCCGGGAGCACCCGTGCCAGCCTGCTCACCGTTCCCGGTGGACGGCTTTAGAGGCTACACACCTCATCAGAGCGACACTCAGGGGGGTTGTGAGGTCGGAGTTGGGATTCAGACCCAGGCAGCCTTGCCCCAGAATCCTGCCTCGTCCTCCAGCTCTGTCCTCCAAGACGTGACACCGTGAACAGGAAGCCGCCGCGAGATCCTCGTGTTGCTGGTCTCCCGGCGGCCTGGCTCTGAGTCGCTGGCTGGCCCCTTCCCTGGGCCCCAGCAAGCTCCCCGGAGGCCCAGTCGTGCTGGCTGTTATTTACAGAGGACCTGGTGTGACTTGTAAAAGACGATGTTTTCTATTATTTCTACGGTTTGCCTACTGAAATGGTATTCTTCCCTCTTCACCTTGATTTGGTTCACAGGAGAAACAGACCCCTAAGAGTCCATTGATCGCTGTCTTCGGTGCAGGTGACGTTCAGCAGGGATGTCCTGCGCGCTGTGTTCAGCCTGGTCTGTCCTGGAGCTCTCCAGTTCAGTGGCAACTAAAGCCCTTTGGGTAGAAGCTCTGTGAGGCTGAATTCATAGCCAAGAGAGGAGAGATGCTGCCGGGCACACAAATGAGGCATGGGGACGCTCGCCACCGCCCCAGCGCTGTGGCCTGACCGGGTGCTCGGGGACGGTCTTTCTGAGCCGGAGTTCAGGCTGCGCTTAACCTTGACCCTTCGGCCCAAAGAGCCGCTGGGGCTCTTTGCCTGGTAGCATTGTATTTTTCTGCCCCTCTGTCTGACGAATCTGACTTTTCCCTAAAGGAGAAGCCGTTGTTTCAGCTAGTACTGGGACACAACACAACCGGATGACGGCTGGAAGGACACCGTTTTAGAGATGAAGACAGTCTTAGAGACGAGGTCCCGTGCCCTCCTTTGACAGAAAATTGAGTCTCAAAACGTCAACAGATTTGCCCAGGTTCATTTGTGAGAACAGTAACTAGAACCCACGCTAACCCCAGTTTTCTCACTTCTGACTCGCCACACCAAAGTCTGTCCTGGAAGGCTGCACCCCAGTATTTTTGAAAATAGCCAAGCTTGGGAGTCTGCGCCAGTCGTCTTCAGTTCAGGGACACTCACATCTTACCTAGATCCCAAGGTCTACTCCCCACTGACTCAACACTGGCCCTGTGCCCCAAGCGAGATGCATTTGGAAAAAGATGGGCAAGATTTAGAGAATTCGTAGTTCGTGCACCTGTTCCATATTGTGAAGGCAGCTCCGAACGAGGCTCCGGGACAGCTGACGTTTCTGGGCATCTCCGTGTTGGAAGTTTCCGTGAAAGTTTGATGGTCCCACGGTCAGAAGTAGAACATTGAACTTCCCAACCTTTTCGTAACTGTTCCGGGTGGAGGACAGCTGGGCCTTGACTTCTCCAGCAGCAGAACAGTCTGATGAGAGCGCACGCTCCGGGAAAACGGACCGAGAGAGTGGGGAGGACACGTGGGAGGGGGCTCAGGGACCTGGTGTGACCCAGAAGGGTCAGAAGAGTGACCCCGGCAGCTTTGCTGTTGCAGAATGTTGCTGTTAAAGGAATCGGAGAGAAAGGGATTTCAGTGGTCGGTAGAGAAAGGAGCTGCAGTGAAATGACCGTGAGACGGGGCAGGAGGTGCTTCTGCTGGCCAGAGTGTCATGGCTACAGAGCGTCCTCGCGCAGCGATAAGCTCCAGTGCGGGTGACGAACCGGAGAGGTGGTTCTCCGCATCGTTGACCGGCAGGGAAATGTGCGTCGCAGCCTCAGCGAGCTGCCGCCGGCCTGGTGGGTGGAGAGAAACAGCCTGCAAAGAGGAGGAGAGAAAGGGGTTCGTCTCCCCGGCGAGGGGAGCGTGAGCCGTGCAGCCGCGTCGGACAGCGTCCTGGCAGCACCCGGCAAGTCACGAGCGCGGGTCCCCACCCCTGACACTGTCCCGGACATAGCCTGAGGGAACTGGAAATGCAGCCTCAAGAAACTTGCCCATGACTGTTCCTCTCAGCGTAACGGCCCCCGAGGTCTGTGGACCGACGAACCCCACATGGGTACCCATTAGGGCAAGGTGTTCCGGCGCTGGAGGGAGGCAGCCCCGCGGGGACTGCGGCCGCGCTCCTTGAGCACAGGGCGCTCTGGGCAGGAGGCACGAGGCCATGTGCTCAGTGAGTCCCCCGATGGGACCCGTCCCAACGGGTGACTCCGCGGAGACAGGGAGTGGACCGGCGGTGGCGAGGGCTGGGGGAGGGGCTGAGTGTGAGGTTTGTTCGGGGTGCCCCCCCCACCCCCGCAGCGTGCTGGAAGGAAGGACGGTGGGGATGTTTGCGTGGCTCTGGATGTGCGGGAACCGCGGGCCGGGTGTTCACACCGTGCACTCCTGTCCGGAAAGCGGCGCTCGAGCGCGGTGCGCCCGCGGACTGAGCGTGGTCTGTTGGAGCTGGGAAGTTCGGGCGCGCCCGTGGGAGATGGCGGGCGCTTCAGTCCTTGAGTGCCGGGAGCCGGTGCCCTTCTGAGTGGCTGACGTGGACGCTCACCTGCTGTGTTTGCCCCCGGCCCCTGCAGGGTGAAGACCCCCGTGCTGACGGCGTGCTGACCTTCACCGCGCAGACGGCCGCTCTGACCTACTCTCCTGGGCCCTGGGCCGAGCACCCCAGGAGCCGCACTTTGGGGACCCGTGGCCGGCTGCAGCCTGATGAGCTCAGCCCCAAGGTGGATGGCGGCGCCGAAAGGCAGAGCCCGGTCGCCGCGCTGGTCACCTCTGTGGCTTGGAAGCCCCCCGCGCCCCACAGGGAGGATGACCCAGGGCCTCAAAACTGGCTGCGCGGACCTTGGAAAACAGCGAGGGTCCTCCCGGCCCCAGCAGCCCTCCGGAAATGGTCTCTGCCTCCAGGAGACCCCGAGGACCACCCAGCCTTGGGCGATGGTAAGTCAGCCCCCCGACAGTCCCCCGTGGTCTCGTTGCTTGTGTCTTTCCGGCCCCTGCCCAGGGCCACCCCCTTGCACTCTGCCCGTCCCGAGTGGTTGGGGGCTGGTAACGCTGCCCCGGGTCAAGGCCGCAGCGGTGCAGCATGAGGAAGGGCCTCCAGCACCCCCTGGACCCCCTCCGCCGTGGGAGAGAAGCAGGTCGTCGTCAGGCCCCGCAGCAAAGGACCCTTCTGGGGGTGGCGAGAGCCGAGGGTGTGTGGGCCCCACCCGCAGCGTCTGTCACGTTACGTCACTGACAAAGGCGCTGAACCAGGCTGGGGACGTTAGCAGATCTGGCCCCCAACGGTGCTGGTCACCGAACACTTGGAAAATGGAACATGAAGGCTTTTGCTTTCGGTGTATGTCAACCCTCAGCACTCCAAACCCGGGGCCGCCTCACGGAGTTACGGTGGTTGGCCTCTCCCCAGAGTCCCAGGGACACTAACGCCACACAGTGCCGTGAGGGTGCCTGTGTGCCTCAGAGTGACCGGCTCTCACGCTGCTCCTTCGGGGTCTCCCGCGGGTCGCGGCCCTGCTGTGGCCGCCCCAGGGAGATGGGGTACGGACGGCCCCTCCTCTGCTGGGTGCAGGGGGCTCTGGGGCGTCTGTCTTCTGAGACAGCCAGTATCAAGGGAGACTCTGATGCAATGTGACTTCTTCTTTGAAGATATACAAATAATAAAATTGAGCAGAGAGCGAGTTTCTACAAAAACGTACCAAGAATCGCATTAACATCGCTGTCTTTCTGCGAGTGACGCCTTAATTGGATTTGCTCTGAGTCCTCCTTCCTCGTGCTGCTGCGTCTCAGCTAAGTAGGTCTCTGTTCTCTCTCGGCCCACAGAGCCATTACGGCACCTTCTAAATGGAAGGAAGAGAAGTTATAATTAGCGGGAGGCCCGGTGCTTTCTTCTCCTTCCTGGCTGGCAGGGAAAGCTGTGAGAGAGCGGACTGTGCGCTTGCCTACGGACTATTTGCCCGTAAATACACCATTGTGCCGCGGCCCTCCCCGCGGGCGGCGGCCGCGCCCTCCTCTGGGGGTCTCTCTCCCCTGCTTCAGACGCGCGGCGCTCTCAGAAGCCCCGCTTGCTGGCCCTTAATTACCGACTCCATCAGAGGCCTTCGTCTGCTGACGGGGCTCTCACGTCGTCCCTGCGCTTCCCGTCTCCCGTGGCTCCGTGTCCCCCACACCTGGGCAGTAAACGCACCATGGACAGCCGCGCCCACGATCGAGCCCCAGAGCAGGGGCCTCTGCTCCCTCTGCCGGCCCTTCTCCGTGGCGCTGAGCACCCACGAGCGTGTGCTCCGGTCACACGATGGCTGGTGTCCCCTCTCTGTAACACAGTTTCCTGCTGCTGTTCTCTCCCACAACTTAAAAAATCCCACCTGTCAACATCTATCGATGGCTTCCGCCCTAGTCACTGCACATAGGAAGCTCCTACCGGAGGGACTTTATAGCCATCAGAGAGCCAGGGGTGTTCGCACTCGGGGGTCCGCTCCCGCTCGGAAGGGCTTCCTGCCTCCCCCTCCTGGAGACCGGCCCTTCGTCCCGACACCCCGAGGTGCAATCCCTGGGAATATCCTCTTCGAAGAAGCTCTTCCATCTCCCGAGACCTTTATCAGCTGTGCACTCTGTCTGGCATTTTGTCCTGGGCTGACTTGCCATGTCGGTGTCTTCTCACACATGCTGTCTTCCCGGCTGCACGTGACGCTTAAAAAGAAGCGCGTGAGATGTCAGCCACAGGACAGACCGAGTGCCGTAGGGGGCCTTCGTGCGCTGCGTCACGGGCCTTCGGGGAAAGGCGGCTCCGGGTCTCCCGCTGCTTCCGGTGCCTGCTCCTCCCGTCCTCGAGGGCGCCGTCCATCTAGTCTCAGAGCCCTATCGCTGCAGGATGGGGACACCTGTGTACCCGGCCCTCGACGGTCTCACCCGTGCGAGAATTAATGTAATGTCTCGATTCCGCTATCTGGTCGGTGTTCACCTCTCCTAGTGGTCACGGACTTTCCTAACGGTTTCTTCTCTTTTAAGCAGGATCCGAAGAAGAGCCCTTGAAGGGGCGGCTCTGTCTGCGTGAACTCGCATGAGTGCTTCCCCTCTTCTTCCTTTTCTCACTACATTTTAGAAGATGAATTCACTGGTAACGGTTGTCACACTTTGCATTTTGCTAATTATGTCCCGGAGATAACATGTAATTTGTTCCTTTGCTTCGTACTTTCTGTAAACTTGGAGCTACAGGACCTAGACCAAGACTGGACTGTGCGGCTCATGCTCAGGACGAAGGTTTCTGTCACCGAGACAGAGTCGGGTGACCCCGCGGTCGGGTCACCGAGACAGAGTCGGGTCACCGTCGTGTCTGGGCTGAAGACAGAGTGGGGCTCCTGGAAGGCAAATGTATAGGGTGTAGGTGGGAGGGAACGTACTTCGTTCCTCTGGTGGCTCCTGGACTCGGAAGACTTGACAGTCTTTCATCGGCAAAGTGTCACTTTCTGTCTTCATTGTGTGCAGAACTGTGTGCCCGGTCTCGAGGGCGCAGAGCAGCCAAGGTCACTGGGGGGCAGGGCTGTCGGGCAGAGTAGGAGGGGTAAAGATTTCTCTTCTTACATTGTAATGAAAAAGAATCAGAGAAGACCAACTTTCCTCTAAATTTGCAGGCCGGGGCTTCCTGAAAATAACTTTTCGACTCCGCACTACTGCGGTTCAGTCAGGGTTCGATAACCGCCGACACCAGCTGGGCCATTCTTCAGCCCTGCCTGAGAGCTGCCCGTGGTGTTGGCCTCGCCCCCTGTAGCCCGCGAGGCAGGTGCAGCGCGCCATGAGCATGGAGCCTCTGGGCCATCGTCCGCGTACACGAGGTTCATCGGGGAGGCCACAGGACGCAAGCCCAAGGCAGGCCCAGAGCTCTCAGGGTGGTGTGGCCTAGACCGCAGGGATTTCGTGGGTCCGGCACGCTGCTGCTGGGAAGGGGGACCCTAGGATCCTGCAGAGCGCCCGGGGCCTCCCGTGTGATGTGGTGCAGGGGCCACCCTCATGCAGCACGGGCAAGTGCGACGTGTGACGCCGCGGTCAGGTTTCACCCAAACCGCAGGAGACCCAGCCGCACGCAGCCCCCGAGACTGGTGAGGAAGTCGACCTACTGAGTCTGGCAGGCGTGCATTTGGCGAAATCTGGTCATCGCAAAGAGCCCCTCTTCTTCCTCTCTCGCCGATCAACAGCGACTCCGATCAGCGTGCTCTGAGGCCGCGTGAGGGCAGCTCGCGGGGAGACCGGCGCTTGGCAGCCTGTTGGCGGCGAGTTCAAGCTTCGCCGCCCGGCCTCTCCGGCTCAGGGACAGTGGCTGCTTGCTGCCCACGCAGGACCTCCTCCGGCGACGGTCACTCCTCACTTTCTGGCTTGGTCCGTGTGCTGTGGGAATCGGTCCGTGGATGATTGTTTGCTTTTTACCAGTTACGGGAAAAGCTATGGTCACTGGGCAAAGCTTGAACGTTTGGTGTGGAGAAAGAAGACCTAAGTCAGGTCAGGCTTCCGTCCTGAGGCGACGCACGTGCGCGTCCTCTCGGCACTCGGCACTCGAGGCCTCATCCGACCAGGCCTGTCACTCTGTAGTGCGTCTTGTCTCTCAGTGCACTCGCCAGGCCTCGTGCTTCCTCTCGCCGGAGACTCGACCTCGGGCAGTCCTGGGAGCGCTGGCGTTCCACAGAATAGAGTTCCATGTCTGCTTTTTACGTCTGAATTTTCAGAAGTTGTGGTAAGATACTCATGACCCAAACTGACCCCCTCAACACTTGACATGTGCGGTTCAGCTGCGGGAATTGACGTTGTTGTACAACTGTCACCGCCATCTGACCCCAGGACGTTTTCCTCTCCCCAGACTGCGACTCTGTCCCCATGACACACCGAGTTCCTGTGTCCCTCCCCCGCCCCAGCCTGCGGCCTCTCCCTTCTGTCTCTGTGGGATGGATGGCTCCAGGGACCTCCCAGGAGCGGAACCGCACAGCATGTGTTCTTTGTGACAGCTTTTTCTCAGGCGGCGTGATGTCGCCGGGTCCCTCCGTGCTGTAGCGGCCGTGAGACTTGCCTCCGTTTTCAGAGCCAAGGGAAACGCTTTCGTACAGATAACACCACACTTTGTCCGTCTGGGGACAGATGTTTGGGTGCTTCCAGTTTTCGGCTAGTGGGGACGCTGCTGCTATGATATATTTAAATTTCTAAGCTAACTTTGGCATCATCCAACTATGAAATGCGTGTTTTAGAAACATCTGAATACTCCAGCGCGCGCAAAGGGAAAGGCCAGAGCTGGTCCTTCGGTGATGGCTCCACACGTGGACGTGAGCGGCCTCGCCGCCCATGTGTCCTTCAGACCATCCGGTCACAACCAATGATCCACGCACCCGGACATCCTGTTCTCACAGATGGACCCGGGGTGCAAAGATGCTGGCGCTTTCCCGTTGAGCTTCAGGGAGTCTGGGGTCCCTCCGTGTCAATGCCTCTGTGCCTGTGTCCTTGCTGGAAGACCCAGTGTCCTCCTCATCACTGCCCCATCGTCCAGTTAATGAGCCTGGAGCTTGTCTCGTTGCACATGTTGTTAGCACTTTGCCGCGTCATTCGATGCATTTCCATTACATTTTTGTGGGGGCGTGATAGTCTGTATCTGTGCAGACCGTTACACACTCAAGTCAGTTCTCTGCCCATGCAGTAGGTCAGTGTGGACCCTCAGGGTGCCAGCCCTCCGAGGGGCTGAAAATCCTCACATAACTTTTGACTCCCCAAAACCTTCCCTGCTGCTAAGAGCTTTCTGTCGCCCAGAAGCCTTGCTGTCAGCATAAACAGCCGACATATTCTGTATGTTACGTGCGTCACATACTTATTTTTACAATAAAGTTTTTCTGTTTTACAGCAGGAAAAGGAAATGTGGTTTAAGAACACCATAGGCGAGAGAAGACATAGGCACCGCACCTGTGCTAGAAACAGCCTGCGGGCAGCGGGTCTGCACCATCCTCAGCTGTGCGGGTCACGGTCGGCCGCGTGCCGGTTTCAGTCTCCACTGCTTGCTCATTTTTGCTTTTCCCAGATGACCATGACTGACATCCTCATGCATGAATCTTTCCAGACCGTAGAACCTTGACCGTAGTTTTCCCCAGGCTCAGTGGTCACTGAGTTTTAACCACACCTAAAATCACTCTTTTTCCTTTTTTTTTTAAAAATAAACTAATTTTTAGAACGGTTTTAAATTCACAGCAAAATTAAGAGGAATGTGTAGAGGTTTCCCAAATACTTTCTGCTCTCACACATGCAAAGCCTCCCCTTAAACAGCATCCCCACCGGCATGTTACACTCATTCCAGCTGAAGAGCCGGCCTTGGCACATCATTATCACCACAATTCAGGGTTTAGTTAGGGTTCATTCTTGGTGATTTACGTTCTGTGGGTTTGCACAAACGTACACGGATGTGTGTCTATCATGATAGGGTCATACGAAGTAGCTTCACTGCTCTGAAAGTCCTTCATGCTACTCCGTTCATCCCTCCCCACTGACCCTCCAACCACCGATCTCCATGGTTTTGCCTTTTCCAGAATGTCTTAGAGTTGGAGTATGCATTTAAGGTGCTTCCATGTCTTTTCATGGCTTGACAGCTCATTTCTTTTTTGCACTGAATAATGTTCCACACCTCGATGTACAAGAGTTTAATTTACCCATTCACCTGCTGAAGGACATCTTGGTTGCCAGTTTTGGCAGATATGAATAAAGCTGCTAGAATATAAACATCCACATTCAGGGATTTGTGTGGACATACGTTTTCAGCTCCTTTGGGTAAATGCCGAAGAGTGTGGTTGCTGGAATTAGGAGTTTGGTGTTTGCGTTATACAGTCAGGCTTGTGTTACATTTTGAGTTAATTTTTGTGGAGCATGAAGGTCTGTGTCTAGATTTACTTCTTGCATGTGGATGTCCTGTTGTTCCAACAACATTTGCTGAAGGCTGTCTTTGCTCTGTTCTATTGCCTTTCCACCTTTGCAAAAGGTCAGTCGACTATTCTTATGGTGGGTCCAGATCTATATGTCTGTCCGTTTACCGGTACCATACTGTCTTGATTCCTGTAGCTTTATAGTAACTCTTGAAATTGAGTAGTGTCTGTCCTCCAAACTTTTTCTTCTCCTTCAATATTGGGTTGGCTCTTCTGGGTCTTTTTCTTCTCCATATAAACTTTAGAATTAGCTTCTCAATATCCACAGAATAACTTGCTCAGATTTTGATTGGGATTGTGTTCAGTTATAGATTTCAAGTTGGGAAGGACTGATGTCTTGACAATATTGAGTTTTCCTATCCATGAACATGGACTATCTCTCCATTTATTTAGTTCTTTGATTTCTATTGTTAGAGTTTTATACATTTCTTCATATAGATATTGTAAATATTTTGGCTAAAGTCATTCTTTAAAATCAAGTCTCAGTGATGACAAGTAAATCATATGGAAGCCACCTGAGGGGATGATCCCTCATGCACAGTTTTCTAAACCGTTACCCAGAACTAGTGGCAAATAACATGCAGTGTGTCCACTGGTAGAAGCTCCCAGTCTGATTCTTGCTCACCGATAACACTCAAGACCAAACCAGACAGGAAACAAAACCTCTAACCAGTGTGTTGGAACTCCTTTTTTATCATCGTGATTTCACACCTTGTGGAGTCTGGACTAGGAGGTTGGAGAACTTAATTCATATTATTGCTCCACTAACTTTTGGCCTAGATATTCCATACTCCAGCTTCTTCCCCAGCACACCTTGTTGTTTTTCCTATTCAGGTATCTTGCTATTTTATAGTTGAGCGGCAGAGGGGATGAGTGTTCTCCACACACCCCTCCCCCCACCATCTGTACTAAAATGGATTCTGTTGCACTGATACGGAATATTTCCTGGGGTGGGAGTCTGAAGCACTTTTCTTTACTAGCTGTGCCATTTTCTGTGTGACTCTTAGCAAGTTTACTCATGAATTCACTCATTTATAGAACACCTGCTGAGCACCAGCTAGTGGAGAGCCTTTCTTACTCTCTTCCTTCAATCAAGATAAGAGTGTTGCGGTACGTGTGTTTGGGGCCTCTTCCTGTTTGAACTTCCCGTGATTATGAAGTCCTGCCTTTGCCAGCCGTGTTGTTTACTTTCCTATTTATGTTGTGGTGGGAGTCCCAGCCTGGAAATTCATATGGAGCCAAGAATATACCCTGCAACCCCAATCTCAGGAGGGCACCGAACCAGGACTTTTCATCGTCACAATGATAGATTTTATTATTGACAAACCAGATTCAGGTGCTTCTGTCATCCTGGAGAATATATGCCCACATTTGGGGGTCATTTTCACTTGAAAGGAAGCACTTGATGTTTTTTTTGTTTTTGAAAAAAAATCCATTCACGTTTGAGTGAAGGCCAGTGTTGCTCTAAACCCTTTGGTTAAACAAACAAACAGGACCAAATTGACCACATAGTCACTGGACTAAAGAGGCTCCCTCTCAGAGCCTGCCCCATGAGGAGCTGTCGATAAATTCTTCATCCTGGCTTCATGCCCTTCCCTGGGGTTTATGAGCACCTTCTAGAACACAAGGAAGGAGGCAGTCATGTTATCAGAGTACCTCTTCTTTCAGTGAAAGTTCGTCCCACATTTGGTGTCAAATGCCTAAAGCCTTTTAGTGTAGCTCATCACCTGCTGTGGGGTCAGCAAGTAGTCTGCTCTTTCCCAAGGTGGAGGAGAGGCAGGAGCGGGGCAGGGGAATCTCTGGGTATCAGTCTATAACTTAACACAGCAGGAAAATGGCTCCTAGTGTCTTGCCTTCTGATCCCACCCCACCTGTCCAGCGTCCTTGAAGTGGACGCCCCTGAATGGGTTGCTCAGCTGTTCAGGAAAAGCAGCTGTATGTGACCAGGACCCTGACTCTGCATTGCCCCAGTCCCATGCCTTCCCCCTTGCCTCCGAGATGGCCGTCCTTGACTCTGCACCAGCAAAGAGTCACTGTTCAGATTTCAAAGGAACCTGCGGAGTCATCCACTCTGCCCCCACGTGACAAGTATGTTTAACGGCATCTTGGGCAGATGAACTCTCAGCCTTCCCTTAAGTACCTGTGACCTCATTGCTTCCCTGGGAGGTCTATTTCACAAGAAGCCTCATGTGTTTTCTAGGAAATTCTTGACATAGAGTAGTAATGAGTTGAAATCTGCCTCTTTTAGATGAAGGCTGGGTAGGCCACCTAAGGATAACTTACCGCGACCATCGTTCCTGTCACTTTCCACCAGGAAGGCCTCCTGGAACAACACAGACCAAGTGCGCTCTCCTTGGTGCCTGCCACCCTCGCACACGGTGTCATCTTCCTGCCTGCCACATTTCCAACCCAAACACTGGGTTAGTGGAGACCCTGAATCTGGTAATTTGTGTCTTCCAAAGGCATAGAGTGGGTCTCGGGAAAGAGCTGAGGGTCAGAGGCCTCTTTCCCTGTAAGATGTGAGAATGCCAGAGGCCCCTACACTGTGGAGCTGGGCTCTTGGGTCCCCAGGGCTCTGTGGGCAGTGTTTGGTTTGCATGTGAGCATAAGCTGAGTTCTTAGCTGCCGCTGAGTATTAGCCATGCACACCGGGTCCTCCACCAGGTAGAACTTGGCTACTAAGAGGGAGTTCAAAAGCTCTTGCCATTCAGAGAGTATTTCTATGACTGGGATCCAAATTCTCCACTAGTTTAGCCTATTTGGCTGATGTAGAAAAAAAATTCAGTTAATATTCTTGGCCATCTCTGGAAAGTTCTATGTTCTAGCCTGGCATTTGCCCTCCAGCACATGTCCAGGCCACCTCCCCTGGTCATGAGTTGGTCAGTTAACATTATGAGTGTGAGGATTCATATTAATGGGAATTTCAATGAAACATCCTTTAGAAAGTGGTTTGTCAACCCTGCCACCAACTGGAGTGACAGAATTAATGCCAAACCTATTTTGATTTTTTTTGTTGTTCTTTGTCTCAGTGTTACATGTACTAGAGAGACTGGGTGATGGTGATGTGATGACAATGATGATGGGGGTGACAGTGATGATGGTGATGGTGGTGATGGTGATGAGGATGATGGAGATGATGGTGATGATGGTGATGGAGATGATGGTGATGGTGGTGATGATGGTGATGGTGATGATGATGATGGAGATGATGGTGATGATGGTGATGATGGTGATGGTGATGATGATGATGGTGGTGATGGTGATGATGATGATGGAGATGATGGTGATGATGATGGAGATGATGGTGATGGAGATGATGGTGATGGTGGTGATGATGGTGATGATGGTGATGGTGATGATGATGATGATGATGGTGATGATGATGGTGATGATGGTGATGATGATGATGATGGTGATGATGATGATGGTGATGATGGAGATGATGGTGATGGTGATGATGGTGATGGTGGTGATGATGGTGATGGTGATGATGATGATGGAGATGATGGTGATGATGGTGATGGTGATGATGATGGTGGTGATGGTGATGATGATGATGGAGATGATGGTGATGATGGTGATGATGATGGAGATGATGGTGATGATGGTGATGGAGATGATGGTGATGGTGGTGATGATGGTGATGGTGATGATGATGATGATGATGATGATGATGATGATGGTGATGATGATGATGATGGTGATGATGGTGATGGTGATGGTGATGATGGTGATGATGATGATGGTGATGGTGGTGATGATGATGATGATGGTGATGATGGTGATGGAGATGATGGTGATGATGATGATGGTGATGGTGTTGAGGCGATGATGATAGCGATGATGGTGATGATAGTGATGATGTGTGTTTCGACATGACTAAATTGTGTACTTTCTTACACTCATGGTGATAAAGACATTTAAGAGCGAGAGCTGTTACACATGAACCGCATCTTCCTTGTTAAAGCAGTTTCGTAGTGAGGTTATCTGTACAACACTTCTTGTCCTCTAAAGCTTAGAACGTTTTGTCTGGGGGACCCTAGTAAGACGTATAATTTTGGTCGGCCGTTTGTAGCAGCTGTGCTTGTGAGTTGATCTCCTAGTCCAGGCCTTACCTATTTGACGTCCTGACATTTGTGTAATTGCTCTGCTAGAGTCCACTTAGAGCACTGAAAGCTGCTTAAAATGTCATTATAAGCTGCCCGGGTCTCAGAATTATATGGTGCTGTTGATGGAACAAAAGAATGTTCCACTTTGATGCACGTGGTATTTGATTGTGCTCTGAGCTGTGGTCCCTCTTCAACCCTCCAGGCCTAGCTGGGCTTTTTAAAAAGGGTCTCTCGTTCCACGGTCATCTTC
The DNA here is from genome assembly GCF_922984935.1 of Meles meles. Classification (NCBI taxonomy): domain Eukaryota; kingdom Metazoa; phylum Chordata; class Mammalia; order Carnivora; family Mustelidae; genus Meles; species Meles meles. The sequence continues at coordinate 1,093,509 of NC_060075.1, forward strand.
ACATGATTGACAACGGGTGCCTTTGAGATAACTCGGTGCGGTGTACGGTGGTGGCATGGGAGATGATTTCTGACATGTGTCGATTGTTCTTATTGTCAGCGGGGCAGTCACTTTGAATCGCCATTGTGTGCTGAAGGTTTGTTGTGGTGGTGGTGAAAATAATAATTTTTTTTTAGTTATTTTTTTACTAATGATACCTGAAAAGTTTCTTTTTTGGATGAAAGGACATAGTTTTAGGAATTATATTTTATTATTCTGTTTTGAAGGTAGGTATTTCTTATTAGAGGCATTTTAAGAGACCCAAGGAAAGTCTCTCCTGTGCTCTGATCTTTATCTTAAAGAGCTTGAGTTTATCATGTGGCGATCTGTTCCTATTCTTCTCCAGATAATGAGAACAGACTGAAGGAAGCTGAGGAAAAAAGACGTTCGGTAACAGTAAGAATTCACCCAAGTTCTTAAATGTTGGAACAGATTATTGGAAGAGGGGCACAACTTCCCATTCAAGGTATTGATTATTAGAAACACGGTAGAACATCTACACACTATTTTGTTTTCATAGTAAACCCTTCAAGTGGGAATTACTGGGTTCCCGCCTCCCCCATCTTCCATACCCTGGTTTATTTATCCGTAGCCCCTATCAGCAGCAGACATTCTGTGTGTTTTCAATTGCCTATTTTCTTTCTCTTCAGATATGGATGAATGCTTCGTGAAAGCCAGGGCTTTGTTAACGACATTATTGTTGCACCTGGAAAGTAACTATGCATAGGAAATGCGCAGGGAAGGAAGGAAAGAATGGAGGGGAGGTGGGAGGGTGGAAAGAGGGGATCTCCTGAACTCTTCTGTTTAAATTCAAGGGCCTCTGGGAGGCATAAATCACTCACTGATTATCAATCACCTTAATGAGACCTGGAATGAGTCTCCCATACTGTGAGCAGCACAGAGAGGCTGCCTGAAGAGCAACCTGGGGGGCAGGGGTAATGTGGGGGCCACAGGGAGGGGGCATTCGGACATGTGGGGACAGGACTAAACCCTGGGCTCCTACACAGAAGACAGTACAAGGGAGTGAGGGATACAAACGTTGCCATACGCAGCAGGGACATGAGAATCTAGCCTGCCCCATAGCTTCATCCAAGGCCAATTTGCTGCAAACCAGGACCTGAATAACCACCGTGATAGTTCTTATGGCCCCTTTGCATGGCTGTTCCAGCAAAATAATCCCATCGGGTCGCATTCCTACATCTGGAGACAGTGGAAGGCTGGAGCCTGGGGCTCCAAGAGGAAACTTGCTGGCGGGGTAGGCAGTAAGCCTTCACTCAAGGGCTTAACTTAGGCTGAAATGGCAGAGGGGAGGTAAGCGACATCCTCTGCCCACTGAATAGGGTGGGGCAGGGATTCCAGCTTGTGAAGCCTGTCAGGATGGATGCCTCAGCTCTGCAAGACGGGCCCGGGCGCAAATCCTCGATCAGCCCAGGTGCTTCGGAATGCAGTGTTTTTGTCCAGTGATTTTTCTGGTGAAGTTTGCGTTCCCCGGAAATACGTTTTTGATTCAACACTTGTTAAACGTTTCTTATAAATGTCTCAGTACATTCCTGCCTGGGTCTGGGGGGCATTGTGGCCCCCAAGGGGACCGCGCATTTAGGGTGCAGCACCGGACCGTGGTAGCCCTGCCGGCTGCAGTATGACTTCTACTTGTCGGTGCCTTTCTTCACGTCCTGTGCCGCCCCTGCGACGAAGCAGCCGCTGAAGGGGAGGTGTTCATGCTGCTAGACACGAAAGACGTGAGATGTATTTTATTGATTTTCTCTTTGAAATACATTCTTGAAACTTTTAATGAGAAAATTTGCTCAGAGTAATTCAGAACCCAGAATTACATGGTAAGATTTTGAAAAAGACATAATTTGGGTTTATCTTTCTAAAAAAAAATCAGTGAAGCCGTAAATTAATTGGGTTGCCTTCATTAGAAATTAAAAATAATGAGGATTTTTAAAACATCTTTAGCAAAAGGTAAGCTTTATATTTTTATATTTTAAAAGTTTTATAAGTGACATTTGTCAGATCTAAGTTTGTCCATGTAATTGTTCGTTTCTGAGGGTAAAAAGTAGGGAGTAATTTACAAGTAGATTTTTTTAATGGTATGAGTATCATTTATTTACAAGTAGATTCAAAGTTTGGAGGTTGGTTGAATTTCAGGAAAACATTTTCCTAAGATAGGGTAGTAAGTGACAGTTTGAAAAGCATGTCAGCTCAAATACTTGCCTGTTTCTGGAAGCAAATGAAGTGGCTTCTTGAGTCATGCTGTCGTTTGATGTTCTTGCAGGGTCTCTATGGTTGGTCTGTCCCAGATGTTGAGTTTGCTTAATACTATCCATTAGTCAAGTCTCTCTGGCTTCTAAAACATTTTGATATGTTTGTATCAATCCTATTGTAGCTCTGCAGCAACCATGCCTTTAATTCTGTATCCTTGTACCAGTTAGTGAAGTGAACAGATGGATGGATGGGTGAATGGGAGAGTGGATGGATGGGTGGGTGGGTGGATGGGTGGATAAAGGGTGGGCGGGTGGATGGATGTGTGGATGGATGGATGCATGGATGGATGGATCGGTGGGTGGTTGAATGGGTAGATGGATGTGTGGATGAGTAAGAGGATTGGTGGATGGGTACGTGGGTAGATGGGTGGATGGGTGGACGGGTGGACAGGTGAATGGATGGATGGATGCTTGGATGATTGACAGGTAGGTGGGTGGATGACGGATGGATGGTGGATGGGTAGGAGGGCTGGTGGGTGGGTAGGTGGGTGGATGGATGGATGGTTGGATGGATGCTTGGATGATTGACAGGTGGGTGTGTGGATAAAGGGTAGATGGTGGATGGGTGGGTGGGTGGGTGGAGTCTGAGGTCAGCCTTTAGTAACTGAGGTTAACATTTTTTTTAAATGAGGCTTAATACTTTGGCAAGGAACCATCTCAGAAAGCAAACGTTGAGCAAACTGGGAGGCAGTCGTCACCTGGAACCACCAACCGTGCGGATGGGCAGGCGGCGTGTTCTCTGCTCTTCACTTACAGATTTGGCGGAACTGTAGCCAGAGCTCACCGTGGAAAGTTAAGCCTGTGTATTTCCAGGACTGTAAGGGATAAAAACAATGGAGGGTAAATGATTCCTGACCATCACCTCACCCTCGTGACAGTAATTACGGTTGTTAAGCCCTTCGGGTGTGCCTGCCACTGGATAAGTGATGCACATGCCTGTCTCCCTTGTCCCCATAACACAGGAGGGATTGAGCACCAGGGAGGTTAAGGGGCTTGCCCAAGGCCACATCCGGGAGTCCTAGCAGGGAGACGAGTCCATAACCGTGTGGCCCAGCTGTGTGCCTGCAGCCCCGTTGGCGCTCGGCTTCCTGAAGCAGCGTCTGGGAGGCACTGCAGTGCGCTTTCTCCTTCGTGACAGCAGCGCCCGCCCCACTGGGGAGAAGTCCGTCCGTTTCTTCATGAGAATTTGGCCTCACAGCTCAACTGACATAGTGACTGATGAGAATTTTATTTTATTATTTTTTAAAATATTTTATTTATTTATTTGACAGACAGAGATCACGAGGAGGCAGAGAGGCAGGCAGAGAGAGGGAGGAAGCAGGCTCCCTGCTGAGCAGAGAGCCCGATGCGGGGCTCGATCCCAGGAGCCCGAGATCATGACCTGAGCCGAAGGCAGTGGCTTTAACCCACTGAGCCACCCAGGCACCCCTGATGAGAATTTTAAATGTGTCTTTGGAAACCAAAGTCTCAGCCACAGTTATAGCCAGTAAGGAGAAACCCTCTCTAGATTCTAGAATTATGTGGCTTGAGAAAGTGGACAAGAAGCCATTGCCCACAGCCGTCGGATTCGTGGCTGACGCCAGGCAGCTCCTGGGCTAACGGGTCCGCACAGAGAGCAGACACGGCCAGGCCCCGTCCTCCATCTGCCTCAGCAGGCGAAGTCTCTGCTCACTGTCTCCTCCCTTCTGGGCCGGCCGCTGTGCCCCTCAGTCCCACAGCACCGTGTTCCCCGTGTCCTTCTGTCTCTGTGTCCCCCGGAGGGTCAGGTTTGTGTGCAGTGAGTGAGCGGGTGTGTGGGGCACGATTTCTATCGGATTGATCCTCATTGTCACTGTGATGAGAGGGAAGGTTGCTGGGGCGGATTTGGCGAGTGTGGGTCCCTGTGGACCCTCTTCTTTGTGAAAGTTCAGAGCAGTCGCTCTACGTGTGCTGCTGCGAGGGCAGGTGAGCCCTGCTTTGTCGCGAGGCGGGAGGCTCGGCCTCTGGACGTTTCCTGCGCATCTTCCCTCCGGGTGCAGCGGCCACTCTGAACCGAATGCCGCCACACCCGTGCGGTCTGTTTCCAGCGCCGAGTGAGAGTCTGTGGCCGGCGGGCGGGACGTGGCCGGGGGTGGTGACAGGAGACCTTGCTGAGACGGGCGGAAGGAAAGAGGTGCCTGGTGGGGAGGCACCTGCGGGAACCAAACCCGGAACGTCGTGCTCAGCGTGCTGCCTGCTGACCAGCTATGTCTCGGGAGAGCCCCTGCCCATTCTGGAAGCTGCGGCGATGGTACGTTTGTTCAGGACACCCGCGAGGGCTGGGACACGCGTGCACCTTCCGTCCCGGCTCAGCTCGGTCTTCCCTGTGGAACAGCGCACACCGTGCACCCGCCGGCGTCTGATGCTGTTTGTGTGGGATCGCGCAGATCTCCAGCCTCCCGTCCCTTCTGCATCGGGCGAGCCTCTCTGCATTCTTAAGTATGTTTTGTTTATGGGGAAGTGAAATCAGTGCTGGACGTTATTTCTGAAGTCAGGCGTTGAGTCGCTGACCGTCTGGGACTGTGCGAGGCTCTGGGACGCAGGGGAGCAGGAAAGCTTCTGTCCACTTTCCCCTTGGCGGCGAGCGGTTTCTGTTAGTCGGGGCAATGAGGCCCCAGACGTCAGAGTGTGAGGAACCCGGGGCTGATGCCGGAGCTGAGGCCGGGGCGGTGCAGAGATGTCCCGGGCTGTGTTCATGCCGCCCCGCTTCTGTGTGGGCCTCACCGGGCCCCGCCCCTGCTGTGGGAGCAGTTACCGTCCGGCCCCTGACCACCAGGGTCGACGGCGTGCACGACACACTTAGTGCCCTCCCAATTTCAGGCACCCCTTCTGACCGTGGGGCCAACAGCACCTGCAGCCCCGTCTCAGAAACAGTAACTATGGAGACCGCGGCCCCGTCGACCCAGAAGGGATCTGAGGCGCCCAGGGACGTCTGGAGTGGACATCGACAGAAAATGTTTTCGAAGAGCAAAACCAAAATGATGGCGGTGACGCTTGCCTGGCAAGAAAGAGACTGTGGGGGGAATGGGGGGCACCACACCGGACGCTCGGAAACGATCGCTTCCTTAGGGCCATGGGGCAGGAGTCCCCTGGAAAAGTGAGGTTGGTCGAAGGTGAGCGCGACTGTATGTTTTCTCCCACGGTAGGCTCCACCGGCTCGTCTGGAAAAGCCGGTGAGTCTGGGGCTCGAGACCCTCCTATCGTGCCTTTGTCATGGACAAGCTCACTGTGACCGGGCGAGGCTGTCTCCTCCGTCCGCATGACTCCGAGGCGGAACCCGGGGGCGGCGGGGGCTGCCATGGCACGGCGTTCCGGGAGCTTCTGCACGTGGCTCGGACTTCGCGGCTGCGGCCAGGTGGCCTGGATGTCAGCACCTCAGGCGAGTGGCGGGTGTGGTGGGGCTGGCGTGGCCTGCCTTCTCCTGCTGGCTCCTGGCTCATCGCACGGAGCGGCCGTGACCCGCTCTCTGGATGGGCGTCAGCACGAAGCACCTGCCGGCGGGGCCCGCCGAGCCGTGGGTCCTGAGAACTTCCCGTGTCTTTTGGCAGGCTAGAGCTCCCAAAGGTAGATGCATTAAAGAACCTGAAAAGCCTCAATTTCTTAATTTACAAGAAGCAGAAAAGAGCCCAAAGCCCACTCAGTTCAGAGCACGGCCTCCAGGAGGCCATGGAGAGATGAACTCTTCCTGTGCCCGTGACCTTGGGAGCAAAGCCACGACAGTGACCGTCCTGCCTAAACCTGCACTTGGGAACTGGATGCATCAGTGTTGGACACTCCAGAAGCAGCGGTCGAGGCTCCCCGGGGTCAGAGGCGGGACTCCGTCGGATGGTGCCGTTGCCGAGGGAGACCTCGCCGTCAGGAGCCACGGGATGCCGAGCGCCCAGACGAGCGAGGGCGGTCGTGTGGCACCCGTGACGACCACGCCGGCAGCGCCCCTCACCCCGGGCAGGGACGCAGCAGCAAGCCTGCTCATAGTGGTCAGCTCAACCCCAGGAAAATGCACGTAAACCGTAGCGGCAGCCCGTGCCCGTGACCCTGTGGTGCCGCGCGGTTGACGCCGACGTCCGTTAACGCGCTTACTCCTCCCCATCAGCGGTCACGGTCCTGTAGTGGCGTTAAGAGGAGGCCACGGACCTTCATCCCGGGACACCCGCAGAGTTGCCCCTCGGGAGCTTTTCGGCGCTCCCACAGGCCTGCATCTCCCACCGCCGTCACTCGGGGGTGTCTGTCGTGCAGTCTGTTGGCAGGCCGTGGGCGTAGCTCCTCGGGTGACCCGACACGTCTTTCCCTCACCCTCTGGCCTGGAGGGTCTTTCCACTGGGCATAGACTTCTGAATGAAAGGTTTTTTCAAATATGGCATTCGATGTGTGTTACCAAATCTACGATTACCAGCTGAGTCAAAGACCTCATTGTCACAGGAACGCGGTGCGACTCGGGCCGTCTTCTGCCTGAGGTCTGCCATGGCTGCGTCCCGCCACGTCACACTTCACGCGTGTCCTTGCCCGTGGCTGTGGCGAGTGGCCTCACCTTCTCTTCCCCAAGAGGTGCCGCCGCGTGGCTCTGTCTGTGTCCGCTCTTCGTGGGGTCTGTTTGGTGTCTTGGCGCTCAGAGTTAATGCAATTTGGGGGGATTGCGGGAGGTTTTTTCCCCTTTAGTGTTTTGGTTCCTCTCCGTCCCCTCCTACTCGCTTCCACTTGGAGTCTCTCGTGCCTGCGGTGGTGCTGCAGGTTGCCCCGTTTCCACTCGGTCTTTCTCAGTTCTTTTTTTAACTCTAAAATAAAGATTTCATTTATTTATTTGAGAGACAGAGAGCGAGAAAGTACGAGCAGGGGAGCGGCAGGCAGAGGGAGCAGCTTCCCGCCGAGCAGGGAGCCCGACGCGGGGCTTGGTCCCAGGACCCTGAGAGCATGACCTGAGCTGAAAGCAGACGCCTCACTGACCAGGACACCAGGCGCCCCCTTTTACCCGTCAGTGAGATAATAATAGTTTCTGTTACGTATCTGGAAGTCACTGACCTATTGCTCTGTTGCCCAGTCTGCATCCGGTCCTGTGAGTTTGTAAATCCCGAGTGCTGTGCTCCCCTTCGCCGAACTTCCGCTGCTCCTCGTTCTGTCCCAGGTCTCTGCTGAGCTTGCCGGGGGCCCGCTCTGCCCCTGTTTGGGGTCATTGTTTACCTCCTTGCCACCTCGTTCTGCTGGTGACTGCCTCTCCTCGGTGTCATCTGTGCTTGCCTTTGTGTGTGTCCCAGAAACACTCATCCGGAGCTTCCTGAAGGACCTGGGAAGGCAGCCGGCGCCGGCGGAGGGCCTGAGCCCCCTGGAGCTTGGCGAGATGGCCCACGTGGTTGCTGCCGCCATGCGGGGAGCAGGTGCAGACGGGGAGCCGCGAGGAGCTGAGAAAGGAGCCGCAGGAAAGCCGAGAGAGGCCGGTGTCGGCAAGCAGGCGGGGGACAGCGGGGCAGGTGAGCCTCCCAGCCCTGGGGCCACGTACGCCTGCGGGTTCGCGGCGCGATGAGGCTGCAGAGGCCTGGCTCGCCAGGCTGGTCAGCCTGCCTTCTGCGGGGGGACGCCGACTCGGAGGGACGGTTTTTATAAAAGCTTTCTTAGCAGGCTCAGCCTAGCCGAGCAATTATGTTGAAAGGCAAATTGCTCTCAGTGCTGAGGTTCGGAGTTAGAAAAAAACAGGAGTGATAAAAAGTGCTTTTGTTTGGATTGTGCCCGTGAATAGAGTCAAATATTTGAATAACACAGTGAAAAGGCTTCATTCTGCTTGAGGCTCACATCCGCCCTCCCAGGCTGCTCCAGGGAGAGAGGAGATCCCCCCCCCCCCCCCCCCGACTCTCCAGCGTGTGTGTGTGTGTGTGTGTGTGTGTGTGTGTGTGTGTGTGTGTGCGTGCACACACACAGACACACAGCAGCTCCCCTGCTGACTGGACGTACCCCCGCCTGCTTCTCAGGGTCGCTGGAGCCACACGGAAGCATCGGATTCCATGCCTTGCAAACAGTAGGCACGTAAAACACACGTGCCAGAGACGTGTGTGAGGAGACGGTGTCTCGTCCTCTGTGGGCTGGACCCAGGCTGGCTCGGAAGCTGGCGGTGGGGCGCCCGGAGCCGAGGGAACCGGCGTGCCGTGGGACAGGGTCCTGTGTCGGGCGGTCCTGAATCAGAAGCGGGCGCCTCTTGGCGGGGGGGTCTGGAAGGGGCCTGGGCACTGGGCTTCGTGAGCTCACGAGTTCGGGGCAGTCGGCGTTGCCGGTAGGATACTTAGGAAAGTCATGAACTCTGGGACAGCTTACCTTGAGGTGGTTGGCGTAGACGCCTTCCTTTGCTTTTCTGTCGCTGGCAACTGCCGCGGGCACTGTGGGATTTTCTTGCTGTGGGGACTGGAGGATGACACACAGATCCCTGGGGTGCGGGACGCAGTTCATGACCGAATTCACGCCCGTCTCTTAGCTGGCCCCTTGCACGTTCCACGGAGCTTATGGAACACCGGTACTGTACTCCGAACAGAAAAGGGTTACCTTCTAGGTGAAACTCGGCTGATGTCATCCTGCCTGACCCCCTGTGAAGGACGCTCTGGTCCTTGTGTGCTGAGCATGTCTGACGGGGTCCGGACCAGGATTCTGATGATGCTTGTGTCTTCCACAGATGACCGCGGGCCGGACGGCGGAGGCGGAGTTGACGAGGAGGTACGGTGAGAGGTCTCTGCCTGTTTGGTTCACCTTAGCTCTAGAGCTGTGCTGGGCGTCTTTCTGGTCATGGTTTGAGAACGTAGACAAAACACAGAGGTTCGTTATTCTGTTTGTTAAACCTCTGCTGATCCCCAAATTAGGAGAAAGTACTTTATACTTCATACTTTTATACAATAAAAAATTGTGTATATTTTGATACATACTAGAGTCTACTTTCAGATCATATGGTAACATTTACTCATCGTAGAAATACGGGAAATACGGTTAATACAAACTAACGAATGAATATTCCTTAGAATTTTCCTACTTGGGGCTATGGACTGGATCCTTGAGGTCATCCCGTGTGTGATTCCCAGGCTTCGTTCAGCACGGACCTCCGCGGGCCCTGGTCCGTCGGCCCTGCCCTGCCTGATTCGGGAGCCACTGGCCCCAGGTGGCCCTTTATGTTGAAGCTCGTTAAGACGAAGCGGGTAAAGATTCTGTCCCTCAGTTGCGCTGGCTCCAACGCCCGTGTTCCTCTGTGAACCGTGGGCCGGTGGTTCGGAGAATGTGCGGGTCGTGGCTGGAGGGTCTCTCGGCCACGCTGGGGGGAAAGGCCGTCTGAGACGGGCTCAGTCATGGGTGACCGCCCTCACAGTGGTTTGCGGTGCCGGCCTTTCCGGCTGAAGAACCTTCGCTCATTAGCGCGAGTCCTACGGATGCAGAAAATCCGTGTGGAAACCCTGACAGTGGCTTTAGGTGGTTCTACGGAAACTTTTCTGTAGAGTGGAAAAACTCATCTTGGTTAGTACTTCTGTTTCCCTTTTATTTTCGTGGCTTTTGGTTCAATGCCTGTTAGCAAGTAGCAAAAGAAAACATCCACAATTCTCTTAAATGTCCATCAGAAGTGCGGTGGGCGGGGGGGAGTCGTGGCTCTAAGAACGCATCTTGGCCATGGAAGGACGTGGACAGCGGGGGCGAGTGTAGCCAGAGCCAGGCCGCGGGGTCCGGGATGCGCAGCCTCAGCCCCCGGGGGTGCTCTCAAGACCCCGTGTTCTCAGGCTCCCACCTTCCCTTCCTGAACAAGCCGAATTTTGATTCATTTCTCTGTTACTCGGGGTACATCTTTAAGCAATTTTTTATTTTTCTTTTTTAAGATTTCTTTGAGAGAGTGAGAAAGAGCACAGACGGAGGGGGGAAGCAGACTCCCCACTAGCAGGGAGCCTGATGCAGGACTTACTCTTAGGACCGTGGGACCATGACCTGAGCGGAAGGCAGACTCCCAACACCCGAGCCCCCCCCGGTGCCCATCAGGCAGTTTTTTCCCAACGGGCATCTGAGCATTGTGCTCTCTGAGCTCTGACTCGGAAACATCTTCTGTTTCCTCCTCTCATGGAGCATAGTTCGGCTGAGAACACCGTTCTCTTTCCTTCGAAAGCTGGGGGACAGGGCTCCAGCCCTCTGTGGTCACTGGAATGCTGCGTACTGGCACCATTCAGGATCCACACTTGAGCAAATGTTTTTTAACAAAATGCTATTTCAAAATACAATGGAAAATTTCTGTACAATTTCTGGTCGATAGTGGAATAAGCATTTCCTTCCTTCCTTAGTTTCTGAAAAAGCTCGAGTTTGATCATGTGAGGGAAATCCACTTTTCTCCCTCTGTCTGGTACAACACTGGAACTTTCACGGTGATTTCACGGTGAAGCAGGAAATCCCTTGCCCACTGGGAGGTGCCCTGGGGCGCGCCCTCCCTTCTTGGGCACCAACAGAAGCACCGGGAGGGACCACCAGGTTCCGTGGGAAGCCAAGCTGGGGTCCCAGAAGGCCGTGTGGCCCGGTGGCGGCATCTCCGACGTCAGCGGGAACGGCACTCAAATTCTAGACCGGCCAATCCCCGCCTCGCGGGCGTCGGGCACGTGACTAACCTCTGCAAGCCCGAGTCCATCGACCAGAGATGAAACTAGGGCTGCGCTCCCAGGTTGAGGGGCGATGAGGGACAGCATGTGCCCAGCCTGAGCACAGCGCTGAGCGTGTCAGATGACGTCCGTCTGTCGGGACGTCACTTAAGTGGCTCTTGTCCAGGAAATGGGGTCAGTATGGGCACGCCTCAGCTCTGAGGACCCAGGGTGCCCCAGGAGCTTTGAGGCTGCGGGGCATGTCCCCATGATGCTCGCGCCTGACGTCTCCCCTTCCCTGTGAAAGTGGGGGCAGGTGACGCCCCTGCACCGGCATCGCGAGGACCCGGGAGTCCGTGCGGGCCAGGGTCCGGGACAGGGGTCAGTAAACGCAGCAGCACGGCCGTCGCCAGGCGCGACTGCTCCAGAGCAGGGCGGGGGCTCAGAACCCACATGCACCGTCCGTTTGTGCTTTTGTTTTTGTTCTGTTCGTTTTTAAAGACGTTATTTGTTTATGAGAGAGAGAGAGAGTCATGCGCGAGCAGCAGAGGCATAGAGAGAGCGTCTCCAGCCGACTCCCCCGAGCACAGAGCCCGACGCGGCGCTAGTCTCGCCACCCTGAGACCATGACCTGAACCGAAATCAAGAGTCGGGCTCTCAGCAGACGGAGCGCCCCTGGCGCCCCCGATGTTGGCTCTTTTCAAAAAGACAGACGCCAAACACGCACACTGATGCTGCAAAATCGGGCTCCTTAGGAAGGTGTCTGTATGTGAGGGAGAGAGACCGACGGACAGGTGTGTGGCTGCATGAGGCCCTCGTCCTCCCCTGGTCTGAACATGTCCCGTCTCGACGGGATCCTGAACGTGGCCACGAGTGCGCCGCTCTGTCCCCGCCCGGCGCTGCCCGCCGGCCTTTCCGAACGCCATCTCACTGAGCCTTCTTTCCACCAGGTCAGTCGTCTGGGCCTCAAACTCGGGGACCACCTGCAGCATCCGGGGTCCCGGCTCTTTCCTGCCGCCCCCCTTTTCATGGAGCCCTTCAAAACGGAGATGAAGAAATCGGAGGCCCCCAAGATGCCCCCGACGTGGGAGGAGGAGAGCGCCGGTGTGGAGGACGTGCGGAGTCAGACCTACTCCAAGGACCGGCTGGACAGGCCGCGTCCCGCAGAGCCCTGGGGGGACGGCTTTGGCGAGCTCCAGGCCCGGGTGCCGGGGGCTTCGCAGGAAGATGCCGGCCTTGAAGCCAGAGCCCAGGGACACCCCACCGAGAGCCTGCGGCTGGCGGCCCAGCCTTCGCAGGAGGAGGAAGGCTACATTGTGACCGGGAATGAGTGAGTAGAGGCTCTGGTTTTTCCTCCTGGTGCCCAGTGGACGGGGGGGAGGGGGGGCGCACTTGTTCTTGCCTCTCTTCAGCCGGAGACACGGGAGGAGGTGGGCTTCCTGGTGCCGCGGGGGCAGGAGGGTAGCCGGGAGCATCCCTGTCCGTCACACAGTGCTGCGACCTGTGACCAAGGAGCCTGAGCTTCAGGGGGATTCTCCACGGAACAGAGCCCCTCCTGGCTCTTGGTTCCAGCCTTGGACCTGCGGCCCAGCCTGTGGGGTCCATGGACGCAGCAGCCCCGGGGCGTGGGGGGCAGGTGTCTGCCGGGGTTGCCTCCCTGCTGGCTGAGACTCCAGCGTTTTAAGGTATTGGGACCTGAGTCATCCTTCAGAGGGAGACATGTTTATGGTAACGGGACGCTCTTCTCGCTCTGATCTGCGCGAATCACGGGCCTCGTTCCCACAGTGGGTGCCCAGCTGGTGATGGGGTTGGCCCCAAGCTCAGGTGCTCACCCTAATGACTCTGGCTTTGGACGCGATGCTGTAGAAACGTGCTTTCCTCAGGGTCTATAAGCAGGGCTTCAACGGGGAGAGCGTAGCCGCTGTCCACGTGTGTGCACATGCAGGTCGTGAGCGTGCGTGTGTGTGCCCACGCCTGCGCTGGTAGGTGCGGCATGTGCTGTGCAGGGGTGCGAGCGTGTGTGCAGGTGTGCGTGGACAGGCCCACACAAGCTCCGCCGTCGCCGGCACGTTAGTGCTCCCCGTCTGGGCGGTCCCTCACTGGGAGCTCAGAAGCTCTGGTTTCGGTGACGACACGCCGTGTGGAGGGGCTGCGCCGGTTCTCACGCCGGGCGTGCTCACCTTCTTTCTGCACAGCCCCCGAGCTCACGCTCGGCCAGCGGGCCGTAGTCACCGGCGCATGGCAGATGGCACGTTGCGCAGTCGGCAGCAGCCGGCACCACGGCGGGGCAGGCAGCATCACGACCTGAGCCCAACGCTGACCGCCATCGACGCCAGCTTGAGCGTAAGAGTCTCGCGCTGTTGGTGGTGTTTTCACTCGTGTTTTTAGAGGAGTGTCAGCGCTGACGCGTCGAGCATGCACGGAAACGCCGACTCTGTTTGCTCAAGTGCTTTTTGCTGAGCCGCGTCCTCCCGTGTCAGACCTCTTTGCCGGGTGCTGGGCTCCCTGGACCCACCTGTGCCATCAGGCTCCGGTTCTCAGGTCAGGGACTCCCAGGGTGAGTGTCTTCAGAGTCGCGCCCTACAGAGCAGCGCGAACGGGGATGTGACCAGCACAAGGGCCGAGGGCACAGCTCTGCACCCTCGGGGCAAAGGCAAGGCTCAGCCTCCGCTCCCCCGGGGACGCGGCCATTCCCACAGCATTCCTTCTTCTGAGTTGTTGAAAGCCCTTGTGTGGATTTTCCCTCCCTTGGGAAATACTGCTGTGTTGTGTGTGCGTGTACGTGTCTGTGTGTGCTGTCTGCACGCATCTGCGTGTGCACGTGCGTGCTTGCGCGTATCTGCGTGTACACGTGTGTTCCATGTGTATATGTGTGTGCACGTTTGCACATACGTGTGCACACGAGTGCCCGTGTGTGCCGCACAGCTGCTCTGGGAGCCTTCTTTCTGTTACCAGGACATCAACGGTGCACGGGCTCGTCCCAGAGCACGGGGAGCCTCCACTGTTGCTCTTCCTTCCGGGGTCCGGGGTCTCGGCAGTAGCACGAGGCGGGCCGGGAAGGTCCCGTGGTCTGGAAGGCTCTTCCTGCGGCAGTGTTGCATCACGGTGAACGACAGGGCCTGGTGCCTTTAGAGCAGGACAGTCCATGTGACATCCTCAGCCTTGGGGTGACTCTCGGAGGGAAATGACCAGGTTGTGGGATCCTGTCCCCTCGGGCATTTCCGCTGACTTTCCAGGAGAAAATGAGGCTTCTGTTGGGGTCGGACTTCTCTTTGCCTGCAGAGTTTGTTTTCCTGTAGCGTTCTCCCGGGCCCGAGCTTTGGGACTTGCATATTTGCTGCAAGCGTGGGTTGGAGGAAAAAAATCATGATTGTGGCTCATTTCCCTTTTCCTTCTGCTGCCTGACCTGGATGAAATATACACGATATAGATGATGGGGCTTCGTGTTGGTAATTCTTATCTTTGCCGCCACGAGGCGAGACCTCCTTCCTCCGTAGAGAGCGGTTGAGGTTTCTGCCTGTGGTCAGGTTCAGCGGGAACTTGGGATTCTCCAGGGCAAGTCTTCACCGGATCTCAGCCTTAGCAGATCAGCTCTTGGCAAGAATCTGGTGCCACTCTTTAAAAAAACCATCTGTGTCCCTGCTTGTCCCCTAAGAAGGGGAGCAGTGGGACCAGTGCCCTGTGTGGTCTCCTCGCTGACACAAATCCTCCCCGTGGGGCTCAGCTTTGCACGCGTCCGTCTCATGCTTGCTGACAAACGGGGCACTGCCTCGGGCTCTGTTTACGTTCTCGCCCTTTCCACCCCGGTCGGACCCTCCCAGGCGGCAGCAGGTCAGGACGGCTGTCCCTATCCTCCAAGGGCGATTTTAGAAGTGTTTTGGGTTCAGGAGAGACAGCCCAGGAAGGGGAATTTGAAACCAAGGGAGCTGTTTGCATTTTGGCAAACGAGAAGCGGCGTCCTACGTCTGACGAGGAAACGTGGAAGAGCCGGGGCTCTCCAGGCGCCTCCGACGGGGCATCTTCCTGGGGAAGGACGTGTACGTGACGAGAAGGGGGAGAAGAGAGGCTTCCAGGCCAATGTGGGGGACGGGGAGGCCACTGTCCCCAAGGGCGCGGGCAGCTTGTGCATAGGCCGTGGAGAGTCCCACCATCCCACACCGGGGCCCTGGAAGGCCAGCTTCTGTGCCAAAGCTTTGGTCCCCTGTGCTCTCGGCCCTGGACGGGCAAAGGTGGCCGCGGTCCCGGCTGTCGGGGGTGGGGTGCTGCAGAGCGGCGGCACCTGGCCGGCTCGCTCCCCTCTCGGCGGCCCTGCGACAGAGCAGGTGGGAGCTGATGTTGGCCCGGGAGCTGTGAACCGAGCCGTGGAAACCCGGAATGGGAGTTGAGGGACGAGCTTGCAGGGCTGGGGCACCGAGACCTCGCCAGGGTCGGGGGACGTGCGGCAAGGAGAGCGGGCCTCCCACGGCCTCTGTGTTCTGAGACGGACAGGTTGGCCCTGTGTTTTCTCCAGTGTTTTCCTCCCATAAAGCTCTTGCCTGGGACACGCCCACCAGCAGTGTCACAGACGGGTCTCTGCTGACCGACGTGTCTCCTGTGTCACGGCCTGAGTCACAGGCAGCTCAGTGTGGCCGCCCTCCTAGGCACGGCCCTCATGGGGACTCGGCCCGACGACTGTCAAGGGGAGGACACCCGCGCGGCAGGCGTGGTCCTGCCGTCTCCACTGGCGAGCCGTTAGGGTTTGGGGAATCCAAGTCTGGAAGAAGGTTCGGCCGTCCGTCTTCTGAAGGTGCTCCGGCTCCCGGGGGTCGTGCATGAGCAAAGGGAGGCCCCATGCGTGGGCAGACGACATCCCTTCTGTCACACTTGTCTCTCCCAGTCAGGTCTCCAAAGCGAGAACCAGGTACTTTCAGAGCCGCCATGGCGGGGGGAGACTGCTTTTCCCATCGTGAACTTGAAAACGTAGAAACTCACACGCTCAGGAGTGACGTGCTGTTCCCTGGGGGTCAGCGTGTCGGGAGGGAAGCGTCACCGCTGAGCCACAGGGACAGTCCCATCGTCCCCTCCCCGTGCACAGACCCCTGGCTGCCCGCGGAGCCCCTCAGAGCTGCGCTGGGGACGCAGGGCCCATGCTGGTCACCGGGAAGGCCGACGGGGATGCGGGGCCGGAGCTGGGCCCGAGTCATTGCTGGTTTTCCCTTCCTTGTGGGAGCCGAGGAGGCACAGTGGGCTCGCGGACGGTCGGTATCGTGGCGTCTGCAGGTCACTCTGTCCGACTCAGACCGCGTCTCAGACGATGGGGTCAACTCTCTGTCAGAAAGTGCGGCTGCGATCTTCTAGGGCGTCTTCCTGAACGCAACGAGTCGCTGTGACATCACCATGTCTCCTCCTTTTGTGTCAAGAGACCGTGCGGTGTGTGGGTTCTCTGTCGTTCGAGTCAGGTGTGGGGCCACAGCCAGCGAGGGAAGAGCCGCAGCTGCTCGTGTGGCCCAGAAGGCGAAGGAAAACCATGTATTTCCAAACCTGCAGTCAGTCCGGCCCGCAGAGCTGTGGGTGTGTCCGTGACAGGAGTGGTGAGCTGTGGCCCCGGCCACCGCCAAGCTCCGGCCCGTCTGTGGGCGGCCCTGCCTGGGACCTCGGCTCGTACTCGCTGGCCCTGCCGTGTGGTCCCCGAAGAAGGGAGGAGATTCCAGACCCGCCCAGGGCGGTCCCCACGGAAGTCACGCACGTCAGTTTCACATGCAGATTTGCAGACGAGGGACACGCGGCCAAACTCCCAGAGCTGCGAGGCCCTGCTCCGTCTGGAGGCAGTGCAAACAGCGTTAACCGAGTGGGGCTCCGAGCCCGTGAGTTCAGACTCTCAGAGCATCAGACCCGAAAGAGGCTTTTCTTATAAACGTCCCGTCCTGACTCCCCGTTCATGGCCTCCTCCTGGGAGCCACAAAATTCCATCCCCCAGACTCGGCCTCTCCTGGCCACCTGCCTCCCTCCCGGAACTCTGCCCTGCACTCCTCAAAGCCAGCGACCTTCCCCGTCCAGCGGCTGCAGGGGTGGCCTGAGGCAGCTGCATTCTCCCAGGGCACTCCCGGCGCGCCAGGCTGAGTCAGGGCCCCTCGAAAGGGCAGCCGTGGCCCTCCTTCCTGAAGCCCTCTCTCTGGCCACCGGGAAACCGCTGAGGTCGCAGGGTCGCACCCCCTCCCGCACGCAGATGGACGCTCCTTGCAGGAGGCCTGCTCTGGTCCTTGGCCCCCCATTCAGGGCTGCCAGAGGACATCCAGGACCTGAGAGCAAGGAAGGCGGGTTCTGGGACCATCACAATATCAGCGAGTTGAAGGAGCGCCACGAAGCGGCTTTTGGTAAATTCTAAGAAACTGGATATAATGGAAGTGAACGTTGTTCCCAGGCAGTTTGAACGTCCGATTGTTGCAGTTTTCAGAAGTTCTGACAACACGGCTCCTCCCACATCGGTGTCGGGGGCACCGTCGCCCCCAGAATGAAGCACCGGTATGAAGTCCTCTTGGCATCCAGGCCCCTGTCTTGGGACCTGTCCCCCGTGTCCCCGAGGCCTTGGGCTCACAGCCGGCTTGTCCTCAGCTTCCTGGTCCAACGGGCTTCCCTGGCTGTTCTGTCTCTTCTCCGTGAGGCAGCGGCTGCTTTGGAGCGGGAACTAGGTAATGGCCAGGCCCAACCTTGCCCCATCCCCTCCCCCCCGTTTGCTCCCACCTCTTCTGCTGCTTTCGGAAGCCGCACTGTCTCGGGACTGTGTTGTGAAATGCGAGGGTCCCGCTTTCTCACAGCGCCTGAGCGGCTCCCGGAGTCGAGCCTGCGTCCGCTCCGCCGTCGCACACCAGGGCTGCGTTCGCGGATGTCGTCTCGGGACCCACACAAGGCACACCTGGCGCCGGCTGCGGCCGTTGACGCCTGACGCAGCGGCCCCTTCCGTCTCATCGGTTGGGTTTAGAGGGAGGGGTTGGATTGTGGTGTCGGTTACTGGCTGGGACTCTAGGAAATGTCGACCTCGTCTGACCTCTAACTCTGCTGGCGGACAGCATGGAAGACGCCGTGGTAGAGCGGATGTGGGGCCTCAAAGACCTTTCCAGGCCTCCTTGACCAGCGGGCTTGGCCACTCCAGTCGGCAGATGCCGGGAGAGAGGACGCTAGCCAGGGAGGGGCTCTTCCGTGGTCTTGGACAGTGGTGGGCCCCCTTGCCCACATCTGATGCTCTCTGTTGTGGCAGAGGGTGAAATGGGGGGGCGGGCAGGGAGGACAGGGGACGTTGGAGCCGCCCCGCGCATCGGGCCGAGGCTGGTGGCTTCTAACACCGTCTGCTCTGTGCGTGCGTGCTATGCAGGTCGGTCCCGCAGCTCAGCCTGGACGCCTGAGATGCACGAGGGTGTCAGAAGGTTCTGACCATGGTGGGACTCTTCGGGCCACAGTGACCTCTGAGGGCAGCCAGGGTCAGCATCAGTCCCGTCTCCACGTCTGTGTCTACGCCTGCGTGTCCCCACGCACACCTGCCTCTACAGCCACGGAGGCTGCCTGCCACGTCGGTGCGGCTCTGTCTCCGTCAGCGTCCGTGCGTGCACACCGGCCTCGACGAGTCTGCCCGTGCCGCTCGTCGGCTGGGGTCTGTACCCGTCCGTGTCCGTCGGAGCAGCGTTCACGTGTCTGTGCCGTGTCACTGTCTGGGTCGGTACCGGAGGGCCTGCGTCTGCACCTCCCCCACATCCAGACGTGTGCTCGTCGTACCACGCGCGTCCGTCTGCACGACATGCACACGTGTGTCTCCACGTCCACTCCTGTGTCTGCCCCGCTCTGCGCTCAGCCTTCGTGCCGGTCCGGTGGTTTCTGCCGTGCGCTCTCTGTCTCCGTCTGTGCCCATGTGTCTGCTTCCTCACCTTCCGTGTCCCTTACGTCTGTACATCTCGTCGTCGTGGCTGCCAGCCCGGTTTGGTGTTGGACTTCTGTAGCTGTTGGGGACGCTTTGCTTTTCCTCTTCGGGAGAAGAGTCCAGAGCAGAACTCTCCAGGGACCTCCAGAGCCTGCCCACGGCAGCTGATCTCTGAAGACTGTCATCCGCCTTGTAAGCCGACCTCCATTTAAATCTGAGTTAAGCCGTTTAAATATCACTGCTGCGTGCTGCGTGGGAGGGAGTAAGAATGAAGCAGAAAAGTGTGAGAAGAGACCTGCTAGACTGTCAGAGTAGAAGGAAACTGCGATGACGAGTGAAGGCGGGAGGAAAGGGAAGAATGGGGGAAAGTCGTGCCCTGACAGCGCAGCTGTGGAATACTGGCTGCTTGGGACAGTGACGTGGAAAAAAAGGTCTTACTAGAAGAGCTGGCCACGGGCTACCGAATTCCGGCACAGCCTCCTGGATTCTGGTGACGCAGACGCCTCTTGCAAGCTTCAGATCAACTTTGTGTCCGTGACTTTGAGCTCCGTAGCGGGCTGCTGGGTGGGAAGGAAATCACATTCCAAAGAGAACCGCGTTTGCGTGGGGCCTGCCTCAGGAGGAGCACGGACGCTTGAAGAGCCGAAGTAAGGCCTGGGGGGCTGGGGCGGTCAGCGCGGGAGAGGCCGGTGAGGCCTCAGGGCCCGGCAAGTGTCGGATCCCTGTCCCTAGCAGACACGGGACACCAGCAGGGGACAAGAAGGCAAGTGGTGTGGCCGGGGTCCCGCTCTCTGAGATCCCTCTGCTGCTGAGTGGAGAAGGGATGACAGAACGTGCGTACAGTGACGGGGGGGGGGGACACCGGTCGGCCAGTGTGCTGGTCACTGAGCCATTTCCTCAGCTCTGTTACCCCCCTTGCTGTCTCTGCCCTGTGAGGCTGACCTGCAGAATGTCGTCTGGGCTGTGAACTGCCCTGGACAGTTCGCGGCAGTTCCGGACTGTTCTACCCCTGGGGCTTCCGACAAGGTCCAGCAACTGCCCTGCTGTTCCCGCTCTGCGCACTCTGCGGACTTTTTATCACGAGTGGGTGTTGAGCTTCATCGTGTGCTCTTCCTGCCTCTGCCGAGGTGACCACGGTTGTTACCCTGCGCCCTGTGAACGCGGAACCGCCCTCGTGGCGTTGGGATAAATCCCACTTGCTCGTGGTGTGTCGTCCTCTTAATGCCGTGTTGAATTTGTTTGGCTCGTGGTTTATTTATGGATGTTGCATCTACGTTTCATCAGGGAAATTGTCCTGTAGCTTTCTCGTCTTGCGGCATCCCCGTCTGACTGGTGTCAGGACGATGCTGGCCTTGTAAGGGGCTGGGAAGTGTTCCCTCTGCTTCCGTGTCTTGGAGGAGTTTGGAAGGGTTGGCATTGATTCTTCGTAGGGTGGTTGGTAGAACTCATCTGCGGAGCCTTCTGCTCCTGACTTTCTTTCCTGGGAGGCGTCTGTTCACTGGTCCTGTCCCCGTGCTTGTTGGCAGACTTTCTCTTTCTTCACAGTTCAAGCTGGGTGGGTTCGGTGTTTCTTACCCTGCCTTCTCGGTAGTCGGTTTGACAGCGTGTAATTGTTCGTGGCTGTTTTTTATGACCTGTTGTATTTCTGTGGCATCAGAGATACTTCATTTCTGATTTTATTTATTTGAGTTCTTCTTTTCCTTGGTAAGCCTAGCCAAAGGTTTATCTATTTTATTCATCTTTAAAAAAAAAAAAACAGTTCTTAGCTTCATTTATCTTTTCTCTTGTCTTTTCATTCTCTGTTTTATCTATTTCTGTTCTGATCTTTATTATTTCCTTCCTTCTGCTGACTTTGGCCTTCATTTATGCCTCTTTTTCTAGTTTCTTGAGCTGTAAAGTCAGACTGGTCATTCGAGGTCTTTCCTTTTCCTCGATGTGGGCAGTCATCACCGTGAGCCTTCCTCTTAGAGCTCTGCTCTGCGTCCCACACACTTTGGTGTGTTACGTTGCCAGTTTCACTCATCTCAGGCATTTTTTATTTCTTTTGACCCATTTTTATTTCTTTATTTCTTCTTTGCCCCATTGGTTGTTCAGAAGTATATCACTTCACTTATCTTCATATATCTGTGAATGTTCCAGTTTTCTTCTTATAATTGATTTCTGGTTTCATACCATTGTGATCAGAAAAGATGCGTGATATGATCTCGATCTTCTTAAATTGGTTAAGACTTGCACATGGCCTGTCACGTGATCCATCCTGGAGAATGTTCCACGTGCACTTGAGAAAAACGTGTGTCCTGCTGCTGCTGGTGGGAAATCCTTCATGTACCTGTTGGGTCCTCCTGGTCCCTGCGGTTACTGTACTGCCTCTCCTTCTCCCTTCAGACACTTGTTTATGTATTCAGGGGCTGCGGCGTTGGACACATAAATATCTACAAATGTATCTTCTTGAACTGACTTCTTCGTTATTGTATAATTACTTTTTTCTCTCGTTAGCAATCTTTGACTTAAAGTCTATTTTGTCTAATATAAGGTTTCTATCCCTGCTCTCCTCTGGTTTCCGTTTTTATGGGCTATGTTTCTCCATCACTTCATTTTAAGTCTGTTGGTGTCCTCAGTGCTGAAGTGAGTCTCTTGTAGGCTGCATGGAGCTGGGCTTTGTTGGGGTTTTTTCCTATCCATTCAGCCACCTGTAGCTTGTGATTGGAGATTTTAGTCCATTTACATTTAAAGTAATTACTGATAAGTATGGGCTTCATTTTGCCATTTAGTAAATCATTTTCTGGCCTTTGGCAATTCCTTTGTTCCTTTCCTTTTCTTTCCTCCTCTGTGATTTGATGATTTTCCGTGGTGGTGTGCCTACCTTTCTTTCTGTTTCACTTTTGTGTATGCGTTATAGGTTTTTGCTTTGTGGTTACTGTTAGGCTTACGTGGAGTACCATATGTTTAGAACAGCCTGTTTCAAACTACCTGTCAGTGTGTATGGATGTTCCACAGTTTTGTATTGTCTTCCTTAGTTTATCTGTTTGATGTCAACACACTTTCCGTAAAACTAACTCTAAGACATTGTGTACTTAGATTTGTATTAAGCTGTTGGCAAATATTTTTCCAAAAATTTAGAGAAATAAATATACTTACGGTGAGAAGCATAGTCTCACCTCAAAATTGTTAGAATACAGCAGTTTTTCACCAATTGATTTTCTACCTGTGAGAAATTGGTGGCTGCCAACAACTTTAGTGGCCAGAGTAATTCAGGGTTGCTGGGAACTCCGGATGAGTTTGCATGAGCTCTGGAAGCCTGTGGCCTCAGCAGTCAGAAGAATCAGTTTGGTTGCACAAACTACTATGAGCGCAGTCTCTCATTCTGCAGAAAACTGGGTTGTATTTCCCTGCAGGAGAGAAAGGCGATACTGAATCAAAGTTGGGATTTGAATCGTGGTAGCTCCTCTCTCATTTCCCCTCACCAGAAATGTCTTTTCTCTGCATTGGGGAGAATTCCTGGGGGTAACAAAAGTGTAACTTGCTCATAAGAGTATTTAAGGGGAATAAATATCATTATTTGTTAAAAACAACATGTGGGGGTATCTAGGATGATTGAGGAATCCCACGAGAACCTCGTTTTATTCATTGGTTTGAAATATCTCACCAAAAAAGTATGTATTAGATTTGACTGATACCGCTTTGCAATCCATAAATCACTGAGTGCCCTACCTTTGGTGAATTTTCGAATGAATAACGAAATAATCCAAAATCGGGAAGTGAAGCCGGAGAATCAGAAACGGTCAGCACTTGAACCTGGTGTCCTAGATATGGGCGTCTGGTTGGCAGGACCACGCAGGCCCCTGAGGAAGAGACAGGAAACCTGTTGCCAAGACAGGGCCTGCAGGAGTGATGGGTGCAGACACTCCTCAGCATAGTGAAGGGTAAAACACAGGGCAGGACACAACCACTACCCGGGCCTGCCCCGCAGCCTGGAAGCCCGCGTTGTACCCTCACTGATGAGCAACGTTCAGGTTTGGGGACTTACTGAAGGCTTGTCCTGGGGCTTGAATTATTTTCTCTAGTCTGTTTCCAGTCCTTTAAAATGAGGTTCACGACAGCACCTTCCTCCCAGGTCCGTCATGAGCATCCCGTGAGGCTGTCGTGTGTGGGCTCAGCTCGTGGCGAGCGCAAGGGGGAACCTCAAGGGCTTCCGTGGCCCCCAGCATTTCTCACGCACGGGTTATTGCCGCTCCTCTCCGGTCGGGGGGGCTCTCCACGGCTCTGTCACCAGCTAACATAACCGGTTTTCTACCTTTTCATCTTGTCATTCCCATGAGGACTTCAGGGCACCGTGAAAGTCCGCACGACGGTGCAGCCTCAAGGCTATCGTGGAAAGCGGGCGGGTCGCCTGTCCTGTGGGCTTTCTGCCGAGCGAGGGTGTGAGTGCTTTGGACTTCCTCCGGTGGGTCCCCAGGGGCCCTGACGTCACAGCGGTTCCGCAGACACAGTCACGTGTTGCCGAGCCTCGGCTTGAAAACGCGTGAGGGCAGATGGCCCGAGCATTGGTGAAGCCTCTCGGCCACTAGGTGTCGAGGCAGGCGGTGAGACGGAGCCGCGGGCACGCTTGTGTCCCTCCGGCCACGGCAGCGCCAGGCGTCCAGGCAGTCAGGGGACAGCGTCACAGTCCCACAGATGCGGTTGCGTGCGCTGCGTCCGTCCGTTGATTTTGAGATTCACTCCAGCTGCTCTCTGAGGAAGTTCAGAGCACGAAATGACAGATGGCGGCCGTGTGTTGTAGAACTAAGATAGAAGTAGCTGCTCATTTCGAGCACCGTCAGCTCCATCTTAGTGGTCTGACTGCCGACCGGACCCGCTGCGCTGGGGAGGCACCTCCGCTCCACGCTGCCGCCCGGACAGCCAGCCGTGGTGGCCGCGGGACGGGCTGGGGCACTCGCCAGGCGGCTGGTGTGGTCAGGGCTCTTCTGGCGGGGGCAGGCGGGGTTGCACACATATTCTGGGGATTTCATCGTTATCTTAAGGCCGTTATAAATAATGTCATTACAGATACAAGTGTTAATGTTGCGTGTTGTGGGCTGAACGAATGCAGGGTCAGTAGACGCCGGAGAGGCCCGGGTGGGCTGGGACTAACGAGAAAGCCTCTGAGGTCGCCCTCTGCGCTAAAACAGGCTCGAGCACGGAATCTTGGAATCTGGTAGCAGTCGTGGTGGGGAAGCTGGTTTCTGCTCAGCGCGGGGCAGTGGGCTCTGCAGATACAAAGGGGCAGACGTGTTTGTGCCATCACCGAGTCTACAGTGGAGCCTGGAATAGGGTTCAAGCCTGGGAGGAGTTAAGAGAAGGAGTTACACCTTCTGTAACAGGTGGTGGCCCGAGTGCTTCTGCCTCAAAGCACAGGGAGTTTCAGGAAAAGGAGGGGCCTCACGGGCCAGCTGGTGAGAATGGGTGAGGCCTGTGGTCCGCACGAGGGCCGGCAGTGCATCGTGGCATCGTGGGTGTGGGGCGGCAAGGGGGGTGGCTGGGCCGGCTGGAGCCGGGTCCCTGGGAGGAGGGAGCGTCTCGGCGCAGGCAGGCCCCATAGTGCCGGTCCAGGAGCGCTGTCCTCGCCACAACGTCATGGGTTCCCGGGCCAGTGCTCCCCTCAGTGCGCTCGTCTGCGCGGGAGCGTGCACTGCTCTCTTCTCTCAGGCACGCGCGGTGTGTGTGCGCCCGGAAGCTCTTGCCTCTGCGTGTGTGCATGTGCACGCCAGAGTCAGTGGCGTGACTGTAGACCCGGGGTCCTCGGTGTCTCCGGAGCCTCCTCTCCCAGGCCACGCACGGGCACCTCCCGGACGCCAGCTCCCGAGTCTGTCCCGGAGCACAGGACAGATCAGGGTCGCGGGGAGGTCCCTGCGCATCTCCCCCTGGCCGTGCCCCCAGCAGCACACAGACACGTTTGCAGGCCAAGCAGGTCCCGAGTGACGACAGGCTCCGGCCATCCAGCCTGGCCTGCCGACCCTCACGTGGGCGGCATGTCAGGAAGGAGCAGGACGGCGAGAGCTGGTGGGGCCGCGGGCCACCGTCAGGGCAGGTAGCATCAGACCGAGCTTCCTTCCTCCTGCTCCTCTCCGAGCAGCCGTCACCTGGTGGCCCACTTTCCTGGATTCGGCCGTCACTGCACTCTGGGCAGCGGGGCTGCAGCCGCCCTTGAGATGAAGCCCTCTCCCGGCCACACGCAGGTAGCGGGGCGCAGGGCTGTGGCCTGGCGTCTGACCGTGGCAGAGGTGGAAGGGATCTTGCTCCGCTTCCGTCCCGAGGACTTGCAGGGACGCTCTGGGCTCACACAGAGACGTTCAAGGCTGGGGTGGGAAAGAGTAAGCGGAGTGCAGGGTCGGGACCCAAGTGCATTTCCAGAGTGTCTGCCCAGTGCCCTGGGACCCCCGTGCAAGGACAGGATTTCTCCGGGCGGCCCCTTGAGCTGTTCCGTCAGGCGTGTTTGCTTGCTCGACCCCGGGTGGACGCTGCTGGCTCCTCTCCTCACGGGAAAGCCGTCCAGTGGCTCTTGGCTTCCTCTCCAGGGGGCTGCCGCTACCGTTTGGTGGGCTGGACGTGCTCCGTCCCACTTCCTGGGGTTCTGTACTGGGTCTGTGGCTCTGTGAGCGGGTCGCAGGCACCACACAAGTCCTCTGACAGGGAGGAGGTGCCTTCCTTGGAGAGACCGTGTGTACCCGCTCGTCGTCTGCGTGGGCCGAGCCACTCCGGCTCTGGGTTCCAGCCGCGGTGTCTCCCCGGCTCCCGCAAGGGACCCGAGCACGACCTCCCGCATCTCTGTTGGTGACTGGGGGGCGGCACCCCAAACGCAGCACCTCAGGCCCTATGTGCTCTCGGCGGTCATCAAGGGGTCATCAAGGGGGGCACCTGCGGGCTTTCCCTCGACGCCACCTCGTGGGCCCCCGCCCTCCCCGGCGCCCCCGGCAGGCTGCAGCCTGGGCGCGGAATCGGCCCCTTCGTGGGGAATAGGCGATGGGAATGGGCAGGAAAGGAAGGCAGCAGGTCCTCCTGGTTCAAGGGCAAGTGATTGTGTCTTGATTGTGAACTCACACGGAAGACGACCTTGAGAAGCCCGTGAAAGGCGCCCCGCCGGCCCCTCCCTTGAGAGAGGGTGAGGAGGGGCATGTTCTTGGGGGCTTGGGGAGGAGCCCAGAGCAGTTGTACCCTGTCCCCGGGCAGGATAGGCGCCGCTGGCGGCTGGGCTCAGGCTGGTGGTCATACAGAGTCGGGGCCGAAGAGCCGGTTAGGTTTCGCGGCTTTTGTACTGGCTTCCTTGGTTTACGCGGTGATGCTGTCAGCCAGGTGGGACTCCTTCGGTAATGCACATTCCGGTGATTTCCAACGTTTGACGTTGTGAAATTTTCACACATTCGTGCCGCCAACCTGCGTCCCACCTGCTCGTGTCCGAGCGCAGGGTGGCGCGGTGCCGGGACCACGGCCCAGACCCCACGCGCTGGGAGCCGGCTGCTTGCGGTGCTGTTGGCGCTGGCGGGGGCGGCCAGGCTCCCGCGTCCGGGCCTCACTGGGCTGCGCTCACTGGCCTGGCCTGGGAGGTCAGTAGGGAGGCACTGAGTGGGTGCTGTGGCGGTCGGTGGGCGCAGGCGACGGGCTCCGCTGGCCCGAGGAGGCTGCGGTCTGGCCCAGGGGATGTGGGCTCCATACGTCAGGGCGGCCGTAGCGCGCCGTAGGCCTCGTTACACCTCATGATTCGCTTCTGCAGACGCTGGTGGTCCGCGCGCCCCGCACTGGGTCTGGGGGAGCCTGATTCCTGGAATATTGGCCCCCCGGGAGTCATGGTGAGCAGGGGCACCAGAGCTGTGCCGCGAGGCCCCTGCCCGCAGGCCTCCAAGCACTGCTGTGAGGCTGGGGCCCAGGTCACAGACCACGGCTTGGTGCGGCTCTGGTTCTCTCTCCAGATCTGACTTGTAAGAAACACACCTTTCTGGCATCGCTGCCCTCCTGTTCCTGAGTCTGCACACCCCACCGTGACCTTTCCCAGTGTGGCTCAAGGTCCCCACAGACTTTGTTTAGACGCAGGCCTCCTTGGGGCTCTGGGCCAGCTAGGAAGGGTGGGCTGCAGCCTGCAGTTCCAGGGAGAGATGATGAAGACACAAAGGTTCCAGGGGGACCCCTTCCCCTGTCGGTGTCTGACCTCCTGGGGGCCATGAGTGTGGGCTCTGCATGATGGCCGGAGGGTTTCTAAGTCAGGTCGGGCAACATGGTCAAAGGGTACACTTCTGCGCCATGTGCCCACGCTCACCTAAAAATGTCTTCTAATCTTCCAGTGTGATGTGGAAAGCCCCTGTGTTAGGAGGCTTGGAGGACTTCTCTATCCTTCTTGGAAGGGTCCCCGGCCCTGGGGATCCTGCTCTTTCCTGGGAAGCGGCTGGAGAGGCAGAAGCTCTGATCACAGACCCGCATGGGGTCTCTCCTTTCTCACTCTAGGGCAGAGCAGCACCCGCAGGTTGGCGGGAGATCTAGAACAAGCAGGTCGGGCTGTGGGTAAATAGCCTCCTGAAGAAACTGGCGTCCCCAGGCAGAAGTCAGGTCCTGTCCCCACTGAGAGAAGGCGGTGGGGGTGGCTAGGTGCTGTGGCTCATTCCCTGCCTCTCCTTGGAGGACGGGAGTGTCCGTCCCACTACACTTTCGTGGGACTCCCCGGGAGGGTTGAAGGGCCATCCGGCAGCTCCTGACCCTCGCCCACATCTCCGTCTCTTCCTGGGGCCTCCAAGGGCCCTCGACTCCTCGTTGCAGGCTCTGTCCGCAGGGACTCCTGCTGTGGCTGTCCCCTGCGGGCCGCCCCCTAGCTGCTCCTGGCTCAGGTGCTCCGTGCAGGCTTTGTCCGTTCAGATATGTTCCCTGGAGAAGTCCGACTTCTCCTTCCCACGGCCTCTCTGTCTCGCAGGCTCCGGGTCACCTCCTGGGGCCATCACACACCCGTCACCTCTCCTAAGCCCACAGGCCCTTGCTGCCCCCTCCTTCCCAGGGCCCGGGGTTGCTGGGCCTGTCCCCAGTGATTCTTGGAGCCGCAGTGACCCTGGACCCTTCCCAACTCACCCCGTGCGTGTCCTTCTCCTCAGAGGACTCTGGGGACACTGGATTCGGAACCGCCCTATCATCTCATCTCAGCGTGATGGTCCACAGTGACCCCTCTGCACATGAGCTCACATTCTGAGGTTCTGGATGTGGGACTTGAACACATGGCGCTTGGGTGACACGGTTAAACCCATACGTGGCTTTGCTGCCCGGGTGCGGCTGGCGCGAGGCCCAGGGAGGCAGGCCCGGTCTGTTTGCAGCTGCACCGAGCTCGTCCCCTCACACGCCAGCTGAGAGAGCGAGAGGCCAGCGGGGAGGACTGTGGCGCCCGTGCCCCGGTTTTACATGACGACAAACCGGAATATTCCCCGGAAGGCGAGGCATGATGTGCACAGCCGTGTGCTGGGACTCGGGACTTGTCCCTGGAACTCGGATCTGCACAGAGACGGGGGGGCCGTACCCCCCGCGGGCCTGGGGCTCGTCGTTCCCAAGCACCCCGGCCCCTCCCAGGGTGTTGCTGCAGATCTGGGCTCCACGCTGACCTTCTGACGTGTCCCGCTCCCCTCTCTCTCACCGGCACGTCACTCATTTTAGAAACAAACCCTTTTCCTTTGTGCACTTGACGCCCTTCCTGAAACTCGATTTTCAGCATCTGCTTCCCCTCCGTCTCCCTCTTCTCTCCCTCCTTCCTCGCGGCCCTCCCCGCCCACCTCCTTATTCTGTTTTTTATTGAAGGCTGAGCTGAGCCGCCGCCGCATCACGGGCCCATTACGCTTCTAACAATTCCATTTGCACCGTATTGTTTGTCTCAGTGCTGGGAAATTCAGGTGATTCATCATGCCCGAAGAAGCACCTGATCCCCGCTGCCCTGGGAGCCTGGTCACTATGTGACAGGAATGCCACAGGCGCCGCGGGGGGGCGTGGGGGGACGCGCGGCTTCTCGAGTGTTGATGAGCTCCATTTGTAACGCTGCCCCCCGCTCTCGTCAACAGCCCCCTGAGTCCGGAGAAGGGGAAGGAGCTGATGGAGAGCGTCGCGCGTCTCCTGGAGGTGCCGATGAGTGTCTTCGCGGAGATCGCGTGAGTGCTGGTGCGGGGCCTCGGGTTGGCGTCTCCACTCCCATCAGGCTCCGTGTCATAAATTGGTCTGTGGGGAAGAGCACTGACTGCCTGGGCTTCTCGTTAATTATGTCAGAGAAACAGTTCGGGAGGGAAACGGAAGGAACATTTGGGTGGGCTTGGTGCATTGTCTAAGTGCGGATGGAACGGGGGTAATTGTAAGGATTCTGATCTCCTGCATGGACGCAGCCTGCTGGGGCCCCCGCGCTCAGCCCTGCGCACTCCAGGACATTCTGCTGCCTGGTCCCCGCCTGCGGCAGATGAGCGCGAGCCCAGGGCCGGCGCAGGTCCGTGACAAGTCAGCACTTCCCGAGCGGCTCCGGTGTGCGGCCCCTGCCACGTGCTCGCTACCCCGTCACCGAGAACCGCCAGCCCTCTCGTCGCCCGTGGACAGGCTGTGGGCAGACTTGGTGGCCGTGGAGACCGGGGCACAGGCCCAGGTCAAGTGTGCGGTGAGGGCCGTGTCCGCATCTGCGGAGGCCGCACAGATCGGGGCCTGTGCCCGGGCAGGAGCAGGTGGACATAGTGTGAGTCGTAAGTGAGGGCAGGGGTGGACAGACCGGCACGTCCAGCTGGTGGGGGTCGGTCTGGGCGTGGAGCACAGGCCGGAACCTGTGTGGGGACGGACCAACGCGTGTGTTGTGAGCTGCTCGGGCCTGGGAGGCAGAGGCTCGGGCGAGCTCTCTGTTGGTGCCAACAGCCGGCCCGGGGCCTTCAGTCCTGCAAATACAGTTTGAGCGTCCACGAGTCCTGCCACTCCGTGGGGCTGTCTGAGCTCTCTTCCTGCTGCTGTTAGGTCATTTGGAAGTTCATTGTCCTTTATTTGGGGTAGGAAGGAGCCAGAAGTTGGGAGAGAGGGGCCAAGGTCAAGTCCTAGTCTCAACGGGAAGCCCAGGTTCACCTCCCTGAGTTCCGTGCACCTGACTGTCCAGTCCGTCTCTCCAGCTCGTGAGGGCTACACGATGCAGCTTTTCTCTGCTTCTCGTTTTTTAAAAGATTTTATTTATTCATTTAACAGAGAGAGAGGCAGGAAGCATTGCAGGGGAGCAGCAGGCAGAAGGAGAGGGAGAAGCAGGCTTCCTGCTGAGCAGGGAGCCCAGTGTGGGGCTCGATTCCAGGACCCCGGGATCATGACCTGAGCTGAAGGCAGAAGTTTAACAACTGAGCCACCCCAGGTGCCCCAAGACGCAGCTTTTCATTCCACAAACGTTACAAAGCGCCGTGCCTGGTGCCAGTGTGGAGCGGGGGGCGTCCCGGCAGGCACAGGTGCAGAGCGGGAAAGGTCCGGCAGCCTCGTTCACGTGGAAACAGAGGGCCTGAGGCTGTGAAGTCTGGAGAGCCGGTTCCCGGCTGCCATCAGGCAGGAGGGACGACGTGCTGCGTGGGAGCAGGCAGCAGTTCAGGTGGGCCCTGAGGTCCTCCTGAGGAGTCGGGATTCCTTCTGTGGGCTGCCGGCCACCGGGGACTATGTCCGCAGAGCGTCTCCAGCTGTGAAGAACCAATTACAAGGGACACGGGTGGAGGCCTGAGTGACTTGGGGCTGAGGCTTCTGGGTGAGTGTTGGTGGTCCTAACACCGCACCAGCTAGGACTGGGGAGGAGATCACGAGTGTGGGCAGGAGCCGCGGGACTGGGAGACACCCACTTGTGACGGTGCCTTTCCCCGCTCAGCTGAGCCACACACCAGCCCCGAGGGCTTTCAGTCCCACTTGTCATCTCAGACGCCCTGAGAACCGTCCTTTGTCCGAGGGCCTTCCCTTCCCTGCAGGACTCCACTGCCCGTCCCTCTGCAACCCTGCAGAAGGGGGCATGGCTGCTGGGCTCGGGAACACAGTGTGCCCTCGGGAGACCCACAGGGCCCTTTGCCCAGGGCACAGTCTCTACGGGTGCAGTTGGACAGATCACACAGGAGAGCCACGGCTGACCTGGTAGTGCTGACCGTTCCCTTCAGAGAAGCGGAGGGAAGTTTCCTGAGCTCCCCACACGTGGCTCGCCGTCTGCGGTCTTCACCGGTGACCCCAAGGCCAGGGGTCCCAGCGGTCCCTGACGCACTCACATCAGGCACCCAGTGCCGGGCCTGCACCAACATGACCCCCCCAGCCACGGCAGGGCGGTCCTCACCCCTCCACCCACAAGCAGGAGATGCTGAATCTGGCCCTGAGACTCAGCGGCCGGTGCCATGGACACGTCGCTGCGGGGGCAGTGGATGAACGAGTCCCCTGCATTAGAGGCGAGAGCGTCCCGGAGTGACTGGAAGGCAGCAAGTAATAACAAGACTTTGCGTCTCCAGGAGGAGCTCCAGGAGTGGCCGGGGCGGACTGAGCCTTTGGAGAACGTCACCACAGCTCAGGCCCCTTACCGAGAGCCTCAGACAACAGAGAAGCCCAGGGACAGGCTTCAGGGTGAAACTGGGCCTGGCCCCCGGGGCCTGCATTGACCGCATTTTTGCGATTTCCCTCTGAGCTCTGCTGAGTCTGCACCAGGCCGAAGGCAGAGGTCCCTGCCCGGGCGGAGACTGGGCCCCCACCAGGGCTTGCTGGTCGGGAGTGGAGGTGTGTGTGCCTCGTGGTTCGCGCCCCGGCTGCCGAGAGAGCGCAGTCTGGGAGAACGCGTCCTCAGGACACGTCGGAGCTCCGTGGGCTGGGAGCCTCAGCAGCAGCCGTGGCGCCTTCCGGCCGGAGGTGGCTCAGCTGGGACCCG
This sequence comes from Meles meles, assembly GCF_922984935.1. Lineage (NCBI taxonomy): Eukaryota > Metazoa > Chordata > Mammalia > Carnivora > Mustelidae > Meles > Meles meles. The sequence goes on from NC_060075.1 coordinate 1,125,171, forward strand.
GAGCCCGCCACCGAGGAGGGGAGCTGTGCCTGGGCCAGGCCGGAAGCCCCCCGGGGCAGGCCTCACAGAGGAGCCTGCTGAACGTGGGGGGACCGAGTCGTCCACACGGCAGGCGACCGCCGAGCACCTGTCCATGGCTTTTCTAGCAGCGAGAGTGTGACGTTTCCTGCCGAAGGAAGGTGATGCCCAGAGAGAACGTGACCTGAGTGTCCAAGGTCAACACGCATGTCTGGCTGGTCTTATGCCCTGCCCCATGGTTCAGGTGCTGCCCTCCGGTCCCCTCCCTTGCTCCACAGCCTCAGCCAGGCTCACAGGCCCCTAACAGAGCCTTAGGGCGGCGGCAGGAGGGCTAGAGGCCAGCGTGAGGCGTGGCGAGCTTTGGGAGTGAGGGGCTTCTGGTGAGGGCTGTGGGGTGGGGTCTCCGGACTGCAGGGGCTTTTGGTCTGGGCGAGGGTCGTCTTCTCGGGGGGGTGTCCAGTGGGGGGACATCTGGTGGGGGAAGGGGTATCCAGCGTAGGGGGTGTCTGGTGGGAGGTGTCCAGTGGGAGGGGAGCCCGGGGCAGGGACGTCCTGTGGGGAAGTCCGGCGGGAGCTGGCTGCCCTTGCTCTGTCCCTGGCCTCCCCCCGCCCCCGGGATCTGCGCTCACACGCCTCAGCCCTTCCCACCACACCTCCGTCATATCTGAGGACAACCAGGGCACCGGGGGTTTCTGGGGAGCACTTTCTGGCTGAGCTGTGTCCATACCAAGGCTTTTGTGAATGTCTTTTGCCATAGTCTCTTCCCTGGTCAGGAAACTGGGGGCTTTCGATGTCCCGTGGAGCCAACGTGACACCATGTCTTGAAGCCGGCGAGAGGCTGGTTCGTCCTTAGCTTCGTGGGGGCCCCGCACTCCGGAGGGTCCTCCCGGCTGCCGCGCCCAGGTGCAGGTGTCCCCAGTCTCTCCCGCTCTGAATATGGGCTCCTGCTTCCAGTCTAGGGCTGGTCCTCCCGGTGCCACAGTGGTGTCTGCCCCGCGCGTTGGGGTCCTTGGTTACGGCGCATGTGCCCAAGCGTGTGTTGTGCGTACCGTGGTGTACACGTGTGCACTCGCTGTCGCTCCCAGGGCCCAGCACGATGGTGAGCTCAGGCACCCGCCGGACAGATGGACGTGGGCAGTGGAGGCCGCAACAGGGGACGGCTGGGGGGCAGCTCTTGGCACCTGAGCATGTTCTCAGGGTTGCGCACTGTTCGCGGAGAGTGGGGGAGGCGGCCGCAGGGGCTGGAGCTGCCAGAGACTTTGTACTTAATATGTTTTGTTAATGGTTATGTAGCTGTCGAGTAAATTCCATTATTTCTTATTACATCATTAGAGGCCATTAAAACGGCATTAGCATGCTGATGGAATTACGGCAGCAGACACACCGCGACCTCGGGAGGGCTTTGTAATCCAATCACGGCTGTTCACAGCGGCGCAGACGATGTGCGGCTGCTCCCTCCGGGGCCATGGGTGGGGGGCGCGGGGCTGCGGGGACATGTGGTGGGGGGGCCGGTGTCCACGCTCCTGCCGACGAGGGCTGCAGCCGAGGCTTCCCCTCAGCCCCGAGAAGTCTGGGCTCAGCGGAGGGCACGGCGGGAGGACGGCCTCGTTCTGGGATCCGTCTCGCCGCCTTCTCCTGACGCGAGAGGCAGTTTACTTTCCTGTCTGTGTGATTTACGGAATTGATGAACACACAGCGTTCTTGGTTTTCGAGACGGCGGCTGAAGGTGCGGTGGGGAACTCGCGGCCCGGACACTTCCCATTAGGGCTGTCGTGCCGGGGGCCGGGGCGCTGGTGCCCAGCCCAGTCGGTTCCGTGAGTCCCAGGGACATGAGGCCCGTGTCGTCCCCCTTCCCACGCCTGACACCCCCGTCCTCCCCCGCCCCGCCCTCCGCAGTGGAAGAATCAGGGGGAGTTTCTCTTTCCTAGGGCGGAACTGTGGTTATTTGGCTCCTGTCTTGTGTCTCTGATTCACGAGGACAGGAAAGAGGAGGCTGAAGAGGGACACAGGGTCGGAACCTGGTCAGGACAAGCTGTGCGTGATCTGGGGAACGTGGCAGGGCATCGCAGATCAGCAGTGACAGAGACTGTGCTGGGAACAAAAAACATGACCCAGCCAGGAGCCCTCCGCAGTGAGACCCAGAGCCTGTGGGGGCCCCCGGAGACGGTGACTGTACCCAGCTTGCTGTGTCCTCGGCCTACAAGCTCTGGGGTTCACAGGCGGATGCCATCCCCTTGCTCCACCTGGGCCTGGGATGCCTCCGTGAAAGGACGGAGAAGGAAGGGGGCTGGGGGTGTGCTGGCGAGCGGCAGTTCCGCAGGAGGGGCAGTCGGCCCTTTCTCCTTCGGGCAAGTCCCTGTGCGGTGGGTGAAGAGATCATCCTCCAAGTTCCGGTTGGGCCCCTCCTTCCTGAGAAAGGGCGTGGAGCCTAGGGGTTTCTCGGCCTCCTTCTCCTTGCCTGTACGTCGAGGGTGGTCGGGAGTGCCGTGGGCTGGGACGAGGATCCTGCTCTGAGGAGGCCCCACGGGCTGGCGTCTCTGGCTCCAAGGCCGAGGGGCTCGCCGTGAAGATTGTCGCCTGTGCTGCGAGGCTGCTACTTCTGTTGTTGCGAATCTGTTCTAACACCGAATGACGGGTGGGTTCATGGTCAAGAGTGACGCACTCGGCTCCTCTGCCCAGGCTCGCACAGACCCTGTGAGTGCCGGGCGTTGGGGAGACGGTGGGATTGCGTGTTGGACTGGACGTCTCCGTATTTAGGGCTTCGTTGGAGAGTCTGTGGTTCCTGTAATGATTCTGTGATCGGGAAGAGCCGCGCCTTCCTCTCTTCCAGCAGACGACGCCCTCCTCGGCGGTGGAGCTCGGGCTTCTTTCCCCGTGATGTGCCTTCAGTGCCTAGGACGGCGTCAGGCACGTGGCCGGAGCCCGGTGTTCGCTCAGTGGCGGAGTGGGAGAGGGAGTGAGTGAATCGATCCACGTGGCTTGGGTTTGTGGTGTCCTTTTGAGGCCCTCAACGTCAGGCAGACTGCTGAGGCTCGCCTCGCCTCGCTTGTGCATGCTCCGTTGGGGTGGGCGTCCCGGTGCCCGTGCCGGAGACCTTAGGGGGCTCAGGGCTAAGTGTGCAGCTACTCAGCCCTCCGTGCGGTCCCTACATGATATGCTATGACAATAACAAAATGTTACGTAAGCCAAGAAATGCCTAAACACGTGAATAAAGTTACGTTTACACTGAAACAAAACTGAACGGGTGGTGAAGCACACGTTGTATTTCTTGCCCGTGAAGACCGCTTGTCTCTGCTCGGCTCCATCCTCCTCTTCCCGGGAGAACCAAGCAGGACTCATTTTCACTCTCCAGCCAGTCTCTGCGTCAGAGGCTGCGGGTGCTCACGTCCGCGGGACTGTGGTGTAGACAAGTCAGGACACCTCACCTGGGAGCCATCCCTATAGGAAAGCTGGGAGCCCCAGCGGGAGGCCTTCCCCCCTCGCACGCAGGCACTACGATCCGCAAGGAAGGGCAGGGGACGAATAACGTGGCCACAGTGGAGGGTGCCGTGGCAACTAGCCCACGTGTTGTGGCGGCACGCTGTGGGCTACGACGCGCGGTGGTGTGATGTCCAGAGAAACCCAGCGGAGTGGCCTCCGCGTCAGGAGACTCAGGGCCAGGCTAGAGCGCAGCCAGCCGGAAACTCGGCGGGGAGGCTCCTGTCAGGGCTCCCGGCACAGAAATGCCATCGGCCTGGCTCTCTGAGGCTTCAAGATGGAGGCTTCGTCCAGAATTCCAGGGGCTGCCTTTGTTTCTCTGTTTGTCACCAGCAACTCAGTCATTCCACTGTTTGTTTCGTTCCGGAGTCCTTCAGCCCCATGGGAGGCCGACTGCCACGGTGGATGCGCCTACGGAGGTCCCTATGGAGGTCCCTCCGGCCCCGTCTGCCCCCCGGGCACCCCTGCTGGTGGGGCACAGGCCTCCCGCGTCCAAACACATCATCGATCTTGGTTCCAGCAGTAAGTTGTCCCGGCGGCTCTTCACTAAGCAAACGCTTTAAACGTGCAAAGTCAAGACGTAAACATGGAATCGTTGGTTTTCTTCCAAATACCCCGTGGACGAGGGGCGCCTGGGGGGCTCAGAGGGTTAAAGCCTCTGCCTTCGGCTCAGGGCATGATCCCAGGGTTCTGGGATCAAGCCCCGCATCGGGCTCCCTGCTCAACCCGTGTATCGAAGAAAGAAGTCTTGCTCTCGCCCGGCCTCAGTGTGTTCAGATACAGCAAGTCTCCAGAACGGCGGATTTTGTTGGGCAACTTTGGGTCCTTTATTAGCATTTTAGTTTTTTTTAAATTGATAATGAGTAAGGTACAGAATGAGTAGTTCACCAAATGCATAGGCCATAGGTGAGAAAAGTTAAGGTAGAACAATGCTTAAGCCGTAGTGAAGATTTTGAGAAGTCTTGGTGCTTGCACTGACAGGCTCTTTCTGTACGTCCCCGTCACCTATACGTCATGCGCTGTCCTGACACATTGTCCCCCGTCCCCCCTTTCCTCCACCCTGTCCATCCGTAGTGCGGGTTTTGCCCCGATCCAGGATCAAACAGACCAAGCGCAGGTCACTGCGTTAAGCCAAGAGAAGCCCGTGCTAGTAGAAAACATTTGAGTAAATGTTCTATCAGAAGTACTTTTATTTTAACTTTCCAAACAACTCCCAGGAGCGTGAGTCATTTGAAAGTGCAGCGTTCACGTCTGTGTTAGTTGGAAAAGCCCCAACGCTAACTTTACAACTGTCTGTTGCTGCCAAATATGCTTGCAGTCTTCTTTTTTTAAAAAAGATTTTACTAGCGACAGAGAGACAGCGACAGAGAGAGCAGGAGAGCACAAGCCAGGGTGGGGGCAGAGGACAAAGGGGGAGCAGCCTCCCCACAGAGCAGGGAGCCCAGCGCAGGGCTCCATCCAGGACTCTGGGATCATGACGTGAGCCGAAGGCAGACGCCCAATGACTGAGCCACCCGGGCCCCACTTTGTGATCTTATTATCCCCCAGAGTGGAGAGGATCTAGTCCCTGAGGCTTGTGTGTGTTTAGGGACAAGGGGCTGCTTAGCCAGGGTTTATACAGAAAATCACAGTCGTGTCTGCTGTTTTGTCTGTGGGCTGTCCAGGTGGGCCTGATAGACGCACTCCTGTGTCTCGTGTGATCTCTTGGGAAGCAGGAGAGATGCCACCCAGATCACGTCGGCCAAGCAGCAGGCTCCGTTGACGGACTTTTCCTGTTCTGTGTTTTGGGCCCAGTGCTAGCTAATAAGAGAATCAGGATCTAATCAGGGAATCTCTTCCTTCCTCATCCTCCGGGAGGGGTCAGGCTGAGCGTGGGCGGAGTTCAGCGTCTCATAACCAGTGGGATTAGAGACAACCCGAGCGATGGCAGTTAGCGAGGGGAAGGTCGCCTTGAGTCACGTGAAGGTGTCCCCCCTCGTCTGTCACTCCCCGGTGTTACAGAGGCGGAACCGGACGTTGCTGTAAAACACTTCAGCGAAAAAAGGAGGTTAAGGGATTTCTCGAGGGTTGTGGGCAGAGATCTCCTCCCCAGCAGGTTAGGGACCATAGGGCTCTGTTCCACCAACTGCAGGTGATCGGTGGGGAAATTCCAGAAAACCAGCAATATGTCAACATAAAATGCGAGAAGTTACCTTTGTTCTTTGCTAGCCTGTCCTGGGGCTGGAGAGTAACGGTCGGTGTAGTGAGTGATTATCCCGTGTGCCGTACTTCGTAAGTACACGGACATCACCTGGAATCAGATGGAATTAACAGTATTGCCAAGTAGAAACATTTTACGGGGCTCAGGACTGCTTGGACTTGTCTTTAAAACGGAGACGACCCTGGCTGGAAGGATGGTGCTGAGACACCCCGTTTATCTGTGCACGCGTGCAGTTTGCTGAAAGTGGTCGAAGGGAATTTAAAACCCGTGAATGCTGCGAGATCTCAGGGAAGTCTCTCTTTGTACTATTTCTGGCCTAACAGGGAATCGACCCCAGTGACGGTGTGTGGGTTTATTCTCCTAAGACGGTGTCCAGGAGGGGCCCCTGGAGCATTTTTCGCGGGACGGGCGTGCCCACTGGGCTCTCCCAGGCTGAGACCCTGAACACAGTCTCTGCTGGAGGAGGAAAGATTTGCGTCTGGGCAGGTGGGTTCCACCAAGTGGCCTTTCTTCCACCGCAGGTGCACTGGGCCACCAGGAGGTCTGTGGCCCTCCAGGAACAATAATCAAGCGCGTTGCGGCTCTCAGAGCAGAGCGTCTCGCAACAGGCAGGCTGTGGGGCTCTGGCCGGGTCTTCCCGGGACGACCCCTGCATAGGCGATCTTGAGCTCGCCATCCCAGAGCTGTGCAGGCAGGACAGAAGCCGCCGGTCTTGCCCCTTGTATCCACAACGTTGTTGCAGACCGAGGACAGCGCCTCTGTGACGAGGCAGTGTGGCATGCCGAAGCCGTGGGCGCCCACGAAGGCCTGGGACTGTGGACCTCACGGCAGAGACCAGAGGAGCATCAGACCGCTCTGGAGGGACGGGGCAGAAGCCGATGGGGTCAGTGTAGAGGACACGCACCCCCTTCCCCGATCGCCGTCTTCATCCCCACTTTGCAGGCAGAAGAGCGTCGTGTGCAGGACGGGCGACGCAGCACACGCCCCTTCAACTCCGGGCCGTCTCTCTCGACAGTTTTAAGTCGCAGAACGTGGCAGAAGCAGTAAGGTCATCGATGTGTGCGAATATGCGTCACACAGACGTTAGGAAACACAGCAGGCCCTCACTCGTCATGATTCTGCAAGTCTGTGATTTGCAAGTTTATTCGCAAGCCCGAAATCAGTACGGCACCTCTGTGGTCGCTTGAGGACCGGCGCGGAGGGAGAACGGTGTGTCTCACGCTCGTGTTGCCGGCTAAACCTGAGCAACGCTCCAGCCACCGCCTTCTCTCAGCCCACGCGTCAGCTCATGCTTGTCACGTTCCCGGCTGCGTTCTCCACGTCTTTGGGCTTTTGCTGTTGGACACGGCCCCATGCACACGTAGAACGTCCGGTGTTTCCACACGCAAGAAGGCTGGGCTGTGCCTTTACAGAAAATGTCGCCGTCGGGAAGCTGCCGCTCTAGAAGCGGTGAGTTTGGCGTTCACGAGGCAGTACGGTCGTCACACGTGCGCACGTCAGACAGGCTGTCCGCGGACTGGCTGGTGAAGACATGAGCGGAGGCTGGCAGAGTCCAGCCCTGCGCCCCACACCCCCGGGAGCCAGGGTCCAGCCTCCTCGAACCCACAGGTGCGGTGACCTTACAAGGCGGCGGTCGGCAATAGCAAAAAGGCACCACAGCGTGCTTCCGACAGTTACTGGTGGGATCTGGACGAGGACCTGAAAGCCAAAGAACAGAATTAGGATCGATGTTTGGTGGTGAAACACGGGTTCTCCCTTGGAACGCCAGGCTCCTCTGTGTCTGTTCCAGTAATTTCTTCCTAATCTAAACACCAGTTTTTTATATCAGTAAAGTTGGACTGTTGGGCTCCGCACCAGAAACTGTCGTTATTTGTTAATGAGTGACTTTCTCAGGGAAGAGAAAGGCTTCTCCTGCCGACCCGGATGGTCGATGTCGTGTTTGCTTCTCAGACTTCGCAAGGCTGCAGGCGTCTGTCCTCGTTTTTTACTTTCTGATTAACACAGAAACCCCCTTTCTGTGCCAGCTGATGTCTATGGGATGGTTCTCCCCAAGTATTTGAAGATGCAGAGCCAACGGGACGGTAAGGACAGCCCAGGCCATGTGGTCCAGGAGGAAGTCGGTCGTGGCTCCCGGCACCCCGCCCCCATCACCCGTTTGCGTCCTGCACGGCCTGAGCTGTTAAGGCGTGGGGAGCGCTGCGGGCTGGGGGTGGCCAGCAGGCATCCCCCCCATGGCCAAAGTCCCAGCTGGGCCCAGGGCCAGCCTCGCACACAGGCTTTCCACGATGGCTGTGGCGGGCCCGCAGGGCTCCCCTATATGCCCAGGGCCTGGGGGGAAGACTGCACCCCTGAGGTAAGACTGAGATGCTGGTAAGTGAGATGAGACGGTCTTGGGAGGGTCTTGCTGGCCTCCTCCCCGTCCAGTTGTCCACACGGGAACGCAGTCCCGACTGAGCCCTGACAGACCCCAGGGAAGGGTCTAGAGCACACCTTCCCAACGGAGGACACGGGACAGCATGGTGGTCCACAGCCCTGCAGGGAGCCCCAGCACAGAACAGACACAAGTGTGTCTGTGGCCCTGACTGACGAGTCACGGACAGAAGCCAGCGGGGAGCGAATGTCTGGGGCGTTCCCTTAGGGATCCAACAAGGAAGCTGGGCTGAGCCAGGCCGGGAACACGGGAGCCACAGCAGCTCGTTGCGGTGTGGACCTGCGCGTCCTTCCGGGGCCACGTCTGTGAGCTGCGTGAGCTCGGATGCTCGCCGGCGGGTGCAAAGGGCTGCTGTTCCTGCTGGCTCCAGGCTCTCGAGCACACCGCACCCGTTGGGTCTGTCCCGCTGGGAGGGGCCCAGGGTCCACGCCATCGCCGAGTGGCTGCTGCTGCTCACGGCAAGGTTCTAGGAGGTGGCCGTTTGCTTCAGAGTTCATCCTTTTCTGTTTCTTTTTAAGATTTTATCAGAAAGAGAGAGACCGCTGGCAAGGAGGGGGCAGAGGGAGAACCAGGCTCACCACAGAGTAGGGATCCCGAGGTGGGCCTCGATTCCGCGATCCTGGGGATTACGATTCGAGCTGGAAGCAGACGCCCAATAACAGAACCACCCAGGTGCCCCAGAGTTCACCCTCCCCAACACGCCCTGGGAGCTTGCACTGCGAACCCCACAGAGCACCTTCCCCAGGGAACCGACTCAGTCCTCGAGGCAGCAGCGGCGGCGTTGGGCACCTGTTCCCCTGAAACCACTCCCGACTCCCTGCAGGGCCGAATCCTTTCTGGGCTCCAGCCACTCTCCTCCTTCCTCTCCCATCGTGGATCTCAGTCTTTGACTTTTACTTGAGCGTCTGCTGTGTGCGGGCCTGTGCCACGGGGTGGCCCGGGACCAGACACTGAGCCGGCTTCAGGTGGCCCCTGCTCCCGGAATCCCTCCACCGGCGTGTCAGGGAGGCAGCACCTGCCCCTCAGCTGCCGGTCCGCGGGATGCGGGAAGCCTGAAAGCCCAGAAAGGAGCGTGCCAAGGGGCTCCCAGCGGGAGATGTGGGTCCGGACGCTTCCTCGTGCCGCAGCCGTGAAGCAGGTACAGCCAGGCCTATCGGCCTCACCTTGTCACTCTCTGCAAGAAACTTCTGTCTGGAAGGGAGAGGCCGTGTCTGCTGGTCTGTCTGCCCACTGCAGGGATGGGCATTTGTTCGAAGGGCAGGGCGGCAAGGCATCGCTTCAGCCACCGGCCAGCAGGTCTTTCCTGCACAGATCTGGGAAGGACCTCAGAGATGGGATGGTTTGCCTGTGTTGCTCTGGGGGAGAGAGCAACGTGACGTGCGTGGACAGTGGTAGCTGCAGCGCCCAGCACGGAGCTCCGTCTGCAAACTGCCGGTGGTTCGCCGGCTGCGGACCGAGAGGGCACATTCTGCCCGGACGGCCTTCCCCGTGCTGGAAGAGGCCCCGCAGAGTGAGGGGAGCCGCCTGGGCACGTCCCAGTGCGGTGCTAAATGTACCCTCGTATCCATTACTGCTAACACTTTCCGACTCAGCAGCCTGTCCGTCCCTCGTCAGCCTCTGGCTCCCTTGGGCCGCCAGCCCACGTGTCGCTGGAAGGGAGAAAGCCTCCAACGGCCGGAGCCCCCAGGGCCCGGATGAAGCCATTTGTGTGCACCTGCGACTGGCAAACAGCCCTGGGCCGGAAGCACCAGCATTAGTGCGAGTATGAGTAACCGAGAGAGGCTGTTCTGAGGGTGACCAGGCAGAAAGGGGAGACAGTTCTCGGGCTGGTGTCCCTGAGGGACTGGCACTTTGAGGGGTTCCCGCGGGTTCCTCTGGGTGGTACTTCGGCTCCGGGCAACCTGGTGCCCGCGCGAACATTTGTCCGAGAAATCCTGGTGTGGATGGGGTCTGACGCATTCCGAGTGGAGGCCCAGGGCACATTGCAGCCCCCGGGGCCCAGCCGTGCTCAGTGGAGGAGCTTCTGGTTTTAGACACCCCTGGCTGGAGCTCAGGGAGCGTCTGTGGTCCCTGGTGTGCAGCCAGGCGCCCGGCGAGGCTGAAGGGTTAGCAGAGGGGCCTGTGTGCGGACGTCCGTGTCGCACGTCGGGGCAGGCGTCGGGGAAGAGCAGGTCCGAGTCCCTTTCATGGCACTGGCTCGGGCGGGTGACCCTCCCTGACTCAGCTCTGTGGGTCACTTTTCCTTCCTTCACGAGGCTCTTGTGAGCCCGAGGTGACGGGCTGGGAGCCTGGGCCAGGGCTGGGCAGCGCCTGCCCTCCCTGCCTTGTACAGTCTCCGCGATGGCGAAGCTGGTGCTCAGGAGTGCTTCCCGTTTTGTCCCAGGCGTGGTCCCAGGTCCCGCATGTCCCCTGTTGGCCAGGCCGGGTCACACAGCATCTCTCGCTGGCTCCACGGGGCACGGCGGCAGATGAGCGGTGGTCTTCTCCGTGACCCGGTGAGGAAGGAAGCAGAAGGCCTGAAGCGTCTCTAGAGAAAACGCAGGGCACCCGAGGAGGATGCCATCTGCCCGTGAGTTCTTGGATGTTTAGATTCAGTGAGAAACGTTACAAGACCACAGAGACCCGAAGTCCTGGTGCCCCTTCGATGGCAGGTGCAGCCTGTTGTGTTAACGAGGACCTCCTCGCGGCGTAGAGGACAGCGGCACGCGGTGTCACGACTCTGTCCCAGCCGGGACTCTGCCGCCGTCGCGTGTGCGTGACGCTGGCCAACAGCCTACATGCCCTCCCCGAGCCAGCTGCCCCCGGGAAGCCGCGGATGTCCTGTGGGGCCATCAGCGTGCTCAGTGCCGTGTGCTCCTGGCCCTGCCCATGGTCCACTTGGGGGAGGGTCCGCTGTGGTCAGAGCACGAGTGGTGGGGTCAGCCCAGGAGGGACCCTGAGAGGCGATAGAGCCGGGGGGACGGGCGGCAGGAAAAGCCACCTGTGTGAGGTGGAGACGGACAGCCATCGCTCTGGGGACAACCGTCGTTCTGGGGACAGAGCCTCCAGCAGGAGCGGAAGGGGGCCGTCCGGCCGGTGGCATCACACGCAGGCCTGCAGAGCCAGCTGGGGCCCTTAGCCTTGGTGGGCAGGAGGGAGTGGGCAGGCCTGCAGGGCACCCTTGGGGACATGTCAGGCCAGGATGTGGCTCAGGCCACAGGCAGCAGGAACCCAGAGGGAGGATGAACGTGGTGGCATTTTCAGGGAGTTTCAGCAGAACTTTAGGGCCATGTGGACATTTTTCATGCAAAGAAATGGAACAGGAAGCCCCTGGGCCGTGTGTGGCTGCTGCACAGAGCTGTGGGTGTAGGGCCAGTGGCTGCCTGGAGGAGGTGTCCTCGGCCTGAGGCGGTGCTGAGGCTTCCGCGGGAAACGTCTGACGTGATGGTGGCCCACAGCGGCCAAAGTCGAACCCGGCGGGGCCTCGCACAGCAGCCCAGCCCGCGGGGAGGTGGGCCAGCGCTCCGGGAGCCACCAGCCAGAGTGGGGGCCCCGGGCCCTGTCTTAGCGCCCTAGAGGTCACAAGGCCCAGAGCAGACCCGGCGGAGATCATAGGGCATCTGGGAGCCTCACTCGGCTCTGCGTGGACGACCGGGGGAAGCAGGAGCACGAGCAGGGACGTGGGGAGAGGCAGGGCAGTTCGCCCCGGCTGGGTTCTTGCAGGTGTCGGGGGTCCCTCCGTCTTCACGGGGCTCTCGCTGACCGCGGCTGGGTCTTTGCTTGTCCCCAGGCGAATGTACCGCTCCCGGCACCTTCCTTGCTCTCGGCACCTTTACAAACAGCTCCCGCGAGCGCCGAGACGGTGGTAGACCGGGTCGGAGGACTGGCGCTCGGGGTGGGCCGGGTTAGGACGCGGGCAGCTGGCATCCTGCAGGGCCGCCTGGGCAGCTTGAGAGAGGGCCGGCGTGTGGCCGTCGCTGGGGGGACTGTGGACGGCCCTGCTGTCCCGGGTTTCCTCGGGCTGGAAGGTAGCAGGTGCAGGCAAGAGGCGGCGTCCCCGCCCACACAGGAGGGGTCTGACAGGTGACACACGGTGGTTCTGCTCTCAGCGTCGAATGCGTAGTGATAAGGTCCTGGGCCGAGGGAGGACAATGGGCTGCAGAGCCTGCTGCAGTTCATGGCGGGAGCCCCCAGTGACCACCGGGAAGGGCATCTTCCAGCCATCGGCACCCAGTACCTCTGGGACCCGAGAGGCACAGCAGCGTCGGGGGGGGGGGGGGCGAGGACACAGCCCTCCCTGCCAGCTGCATGGCATCTGTGCCCTCTGTGGGGCCGGCTCCGGACTGCGCACCTTGTTCGCAGGAGGGACAGCAGAGAAACATGGGGGGTCGCTCTTTTCACGGGGGGCCCCGGTGACTACAGCCAGGAGCCCAAGCAGCTAGACAAGCCCTCTCCTCTCTTGCCCTCCCCCTGGCATCCCCCTCCCTGTCTCCCCTCCCTGTCCCCCTGCTCCCTCTCCCCCCTCCCTCTTCTCCCCTCCCACTTTCCTGTCCCTGTTCCTTCTCCCTCCTCCCCTCTCCCTCCCTCCTCTTCTCCCCCTTCCCCATCCCTGTCCTAGTCTCCCCTCCCCCTCCTGTCCCCCCCCCCCCCCGCTGTTCCCTCCTCTTCCTCCCCCTCCTAGTCTCCTCCCTCCTCCTTCCCTCTTCTCTTTAGAAGAATAAGATTATTTAAGAAGTGTGTATTTTTTCAAACTTATATTTAACGTAGTATTTAAAAAGCTTTGAAAATTTTAATCATTCCTGTCTGGCAATTCCCCGCTAGTTATTTTTATGTAGATAGTTCTTAGTGACTTTGGTAAGTTTTTTAAACGGTTGCTGTCAAGAGAGGTTTTGAAATACCGTCTCTTCTCTTTCTGCCTTTGATTCCCCGTGCTCCCGTAGGAGCCAAATGCTAAACTCCGTCTCCATGACCGTTTCCTTTGCGAGAGCCTCTGCTCGTCCTTGTTGGTGGCTTGGGGTCGATTGGACTTGTCACACACACTGCGGCTCGGCTCCGAGAGCACAGCGGGTCGGTGGGATGACCGACTGAGGGCAGAGTCCGCCGTGGGCCGGAGGTCACCCCCGCCACGGGCAGCGGCCTCACACGCGTTCTGAGCGTGTCCGTGTTTTCCACGTGGCCGCAGAGAAGCCACTCGGGATACTGGGGCGGTTCTGAACCCTCTCTCGTCTCTTCCAGTGTTCTGGGACCGGCCGTGACCTTCAGAGTGAGCGCCAGTGTCCGGAACCTGACGGCGGCGGACGTGGTGCAGGCTATAGGTAAGGCCGTGCCGACGCAGCCCCACGTGGACACACACACCCGGGTGGAGGAGACACACAGTCTTCCGGCACCCCGACTTCTAACGGGCAGACGGGGCGGCGGGCATGGCTGGGGCCTCGTGGTCGCCATGTGGCCCGCCAGGTGCCGGCGGAGGATGGGAACCACCTGGCTCCCTCGGAGACAGAGGCTCGTGCCCGGCGAGCAAGGGTCTTGTGTCTGCGGCAGCCGCCGGCCCCCGAGTGGACAGAATGACCACCTGTAGCTCCTGGTGTCCCCGGCGTGCCGGGCAGCGTGTGCTTCGGTCTGTCAGAGAGCAAGACCGTGCCAGAGGGAGTGTCTAACAGAAACAGGGACGTCGGCACAGCTCTGCTCCTAGAGCCCCGGTTACTCCTGCTGGCCGGGCTGGAGACCCGGGAGCCATCTCCCGGCCGGCGTCGTTGGCCCCGGGGTGGGGGGCGGCTCCAGCGCTTGGCCCCGGGATGAGCCGCTGGTCTCCCGTTCCGTTGCTGCTCAGCGTTACCCGCAGGGTGTCTCGGTGCCAATAGTAACTCTTCCTGGGAAAGCGATGATTCCAGGGGCCAGTAATTTTGGTTACGGGCGAATTCCTTGCCACGTTGTACCTCCAGCAAGCTGACCGGTTTCCGCTCTGAGGAGAGCCCCAGGCTTCTTGCCGGGGCCCCATGTCTCGGTGAGGCCAGAGCGTCGTGTGTAACTGGGCAAAGTCGCCCCCACCTCGGAGGCCCCCTGCAGGGCCCGTGGACTTGGTCACCAGCGCTCTGCCTCCGGAAGCAGGACGGGACTGCGTCGGTGGCTCGGACCGCCCTCCTCCCCTCCCGCGTCCGCTCTCCCGTCCGAGCTGCTCAGCACAAGGGGTCGTCGGCCATAGTTCAGCCCCAGTCAGGTACGGGGTTTTTCAGGCGGGAACTGTCGTGGCTGTGCTCTAAGTGCCCGTTCATCCGGGGCTGGGAAGGAATGTTTTCCAGGCGGGGTCCGCTGCAGCTCAGGATGCAGCCGTGAGCGAGTGAGACGGAGGGCGGCCGTGTCTTGGGGACAGTCTGCACCGCACGCTCACTGACAGTAGGCTTCGTTTCCTTCATTGCTTCCTCGGGAAAACGAGGTCGAGTACCCAAAATGCAGCTTCTTGGGCATTTTGAATGTGTTCGTGTTGTTACCAAAGGGGGGGCCGCCGTCGGATGGACGTTTGGGTGTCCCAGCCGCCGCCTTCTGAAGACCCAGCGTTGCGGCACGACAGCGCGGTGAGCTCAGAGCGGTGCGAGCCGAGGGAGCCGACGGGTAATGCATAGCGCAGCCCCAGAAAATTAGTCCTTTTTACGTTGTGAGTCATTCTAGGCTGTTCTGGATCACTTGAGGCTGCACAGGAAAAAGAGGATGAAAAATAACTTCGTGACCATTAGGGTTCAGTGGTCGCACGGCTGCCCTGCTCTGGGTACGGGGCCGCGAGGGCGCTGGTGCCAGGAAGAGACATCAGGTCACCGAGCATGTTCCAGGAAGGGAACTCTTTGTGGTTTCCCGTTTCCCGGTGACATGGAGGCCTTGTCGCAAGCTACCGAGTGGCCCAGTCGGGGAGGCCCTGCTCGGGGGTTGGGGGGCCGTGGGTGCCGGGAACCTGCTGGGGTTGCTGCCTGCAGACCCCGTCACTGCGGTACGCTCCCTCGGGGCCTCCTGGCACCACGCTCGAGGTCCTCGTGGGTTCCCAACTAGGGAAGGGGACACAGCCCACTGATGGGGCTTCAAGGGGCTTTGCTCGCCGACCTCACACATGTGGTACGAAACCTCACGACCAGGTTTGCCCTGAACACCGCGTTGGTTCTAACCAGACATCTGTTGTGCGCGTCCTGACGGCTGCGTGCTGCCCGTTCTCGTTTTGAGCTTCTTCCTCGTGTCCCGTGATTCTTTCCTGGACATCCTGCTGAATGCGTGACCTCGGCGTGAACACGAGGTGCCGGTGAACGTGGGAAGTAAGCAGGCACTGCACAGTCAGGAGTTTTTGTGTCCCCGGGTGCGGAGAAGCCGCTGGCGGGATGTGTTACTGGTGAGCATTCCCTGCCCGGTTCACGGTTGTACCTGCACACGCTGCAGGGTACCCACGGCCGGGAGTCTGGTTTCGGCCCGTCTTGCTGGCCGTGGCCTCTGATTGAATCGGGCAGAACAGAGAAATCCTTCCTACTTCACTTCCTTGGTACGTTTTCTTGAGTAGCATGTTTCTAATCAATTTTTGCATCTCTCCTTTCGGAGAACATAGGGCAGTGTCATCTTTTAGAGAGCACGCTTGCCGTCCCCTCTGCAGCTGCCCACGCCCAGACCTCGGGCTCCCGCAGCTCACTGCGGGGAGCGCCCTTGTGTGTGGCGCTACCCCGAGATCACCTGTTCCGGCGCAGACCACCCTCTCCTGGTGCCTAGGTGCTGGGTTTTCGGGGCCGGGCTTCCGCCGGGTGGCGGCTCGACTCACTCGCTGACCGTGTCGCTGCTGGTTGGCTGTATTGGCGGCGGTCTCCCTCTGGCCTTCGGGTCAGCCCGCTCACTCTTGTCCAAACAGAGCCTCTGAGACTTGCCCTTTGGGCACCATTTTTCCTGTCGTCTTGCTGGGGAGATGGCTTGTGCCATTTCAAATAACATCTCCTTATTCAAGGACCTGCTGACTTTCCCCAAGTCCTCGCGGCTGCAGCCTGGCTCCATCCTCCTTCACCTGCCCGGCGTCTGTGGGAGTTGGCGCGTCTCCTCTCTGCTGTGTTGCTTCCTGCTTGTGGTCTACGCAGGGTCTGCACGCAGGAGAGCACGGCCGTCCCTTCTGGAAGCCGTCGTGGATGCCCACGCGGGGCTCATCCCTGGACCCCGAGGCCTCAGTGGCGGGTTTCGGGGGTTGGAACGTGGACTGCAGAGTGAGAGGTCGGGACGGCTGTGCTCCGTACACATGACGTTTGACCCCAGAGCCCCCGCCACAGGGCGTGCTCAGGGCGGTCCAGCCGTCCACGAGCCCGTCCAGGACGCGCGCGGTCCAGCCGTCCGAGCTGCTGCTCTTGCGCGAGCGCCGGTGCTTCCCGCTTCCTTGGGTTCTCTGCCGGGCAGTGCACCGCGCAGGCTGAGGGCTGACGTCAGCGCCGAGGGACAGCAGCCTGCCCATGGAGCCCAGCCGGTCTTTCAGAGACGTGACCCACGCCAGGTCCCTCTCCAGATAAGGCCGTACAGAGTGGCGGCCTTGGGTGGGTCTTAGGTGGGCTGGACGGGGGGGGTTGGTCTCAGGAGGGCTGGCAAGGAGGAGGGCCGAGGCGCAGAGCCCACATACCAGGGACGGAGGGTGGGAACGGGCTGGGAGCTGGAATCCAAAATCAGTCCCAAATCAGGCTTGGCATGTGGGATTGTGTCTTCGGTGTCTGCGCAGGGCTCTCAGGCTTGGCCTTCCTCTGGTCGAGGGCATCAGCTTGCCTTCCTGGCGTCCCCACAGCCACACCTACGACAGGCATCGGAAACCTCCCGGTCTCGGCGGGGGGAGGGGAGACCCCGCGGCGGCACGAGTGGCAAACTCCCACCGTGTGCCGTCCACCCCGGGCCACCCGCTGGGGGCACGCCTCTGGGGCCAGCAAGCGTCCAGGGGGCTCTGTGTGTGTGTGTCACGGGCCACGTGTGGCCCAGAACCTGCTTGTGGTCACTGCTTTCTTGCTCAGGGTGAGACAGGCTGGTGGACCTCGTGGGGACCTTTTTCGGGGAGAAATAAGCAGTGTGTCCTGGACACGTTAGAAAGGGCCACGTGGCAGAAAGTTTGTGTTCGTGTGTGAGGGACGAGACACCTGTAAGAAATGAATAGAGTTGGAGAGTCACGAGGTCCCACGCGCTTCCCTGAAATGTAGAGTCAGAGCGTCAGACGCAGGCCAGTGTCGCTCTTGGAGCCCTCACCACCCGGATGGAGAGGCTCTGGCCAGAGCAGCCGGTGGGCTGTGCGGTGAGGGGGCACAGCTGGGCGCTTCCAATGGGGTGGGGCTCGCTGACATGGCAGGAGGGACCGCATGGGCTCGTCGGTCGTTTCCGGCCAAGCTGCCCGCCACCCGCACGCCAGCCTTGCTGAGGGTCCGGTGCGCGGCCCAGGTGCTGGTTCTGCTGTTGGCCCAGTGGCTTCGGACGGGTGCCAGGTGGAGGGGTCGCCAGGCGTGGCCAGCCTATAGGGCCCCAGTGGACGGGCAAGGGCCTGCCTGCGAGGTCAGTAGGGAGCGTGCACACAGTGGACGGCACGGGAGGGCGAGGCGGCTGCCTCAGCATCCACCAGGCCTGTGGAACACCAGAACAAGGCCCGCGGGAGAAGCTGCCCCGGGCAGGGGACAAAGACGTGGAAGCAAGGGTGGGGGATACGGGTGTCCCGCGTGGGACGGGGTGGCAGGTTGGAGGTCGGAGGCTGGAGACGGCGGGTTCAGTGTGAAGTGGAGCTCGGGACGGTCACTGCGGAACGGAGAAGGCGGCTTGTCTTCCGGTCCCACTGCTGTGTCCCGCATCCATGATGGCTTGCGACGGGAGAGCTGAGCTGGTCTGAGGGGACTGAGGTGACGCTTCAGAAGCAAAGGGTAGAAAGAGGCCTCGGACCCCTTTGAACATCCTGAGAAATGTTCTGTCTGGTGCAGCCCGGAGACCACGAAATCTCCTTCGAGGCATCGGCGTGGTTAGCAGTGAAAGGTGCTGTCTCTGGGGCAGACTCAGCTTGGCTGTAACACGCGTTTCTCACTTTCGGGGACGAGAGGAGCTCTGTCCGATCAGAACCGCAGTCCTCGTTCCTGCTGGGCGGAAAGCCACAGTGGGTTGGGAGGTCTCGTCCGGAGCTGACCCAGCAGCCCAGCAGTGGGATGCACAGGGGGTACAAAGACGTGGTTCCTGCAACTGAAGAAAATGAGTCTGTGGTCAGCTAGCACACACTGCCTTTTGGGGGACATTCTGCATTTTGGAGACGTCAGGAACTTCGTGCACTGAGGTTTGGGCACACACGCCTTTCTGCACTGCGGTGGTGGTGACCTTCGGTTCTGTCTGTCCTGCCGTCTGCGCTGAGCAGGGCATCTGTGCTGCTCAGTTGCTGGCGGGTGTGGATGGGGGCTCGCTGCGGGGCCAGGGCTGGCTCCCCTCCTGACTCCCACCAGCCCTCGTGGAGTTGGGATGAACCGGAGTCCAGAGTCCTGCACGGTCCCTCCCATCTAGACGCACCAGCACGCGTCGCCCATCAGATGCCAGGGAGGCAAGGATCGAACCGGAGGATAGGACTCGGAAACGAGGCTGCTGGGGTCAGAGTACAGTGGGTCTGGAGCTCAGGGGCCCGGAGTGGGGGGTGGGCGCCCCGGGGAGCGACCCGGCATGGACGTGCCAGTGCTCCTGGCCTGAGCTGAGCTCCTGGAAAAGTTCCAGGCCAGGCCTGCTTCCCCCCAGGCTCATGTGGGCCCCGAGGTAGGAGGGCACCGCGCTGTCGGCGAGGAAGCCACTCCCAGGGTCAGCGAGTCCTGTGGCCCCTGACGATCAGCGGATTCTCTGCGTCGGCTCCATGGTTGAGCCCGGAATCACTCGCCTGGTGCCTGCTGGTACCGCCGCGGGTCGGGCGCTGCTCCGGAGCCAGGATGCTGTCTGAGCCAGTGAGACACCAGCCCGCGGGGGACGTACCATGGCGTTGCAGAGTCACCAGGCCGAGCGTCGCAGGCGGCACTGTGGCCGGCACAGCACGGTACCTGACCTGGCGGTGCAGGGTACGGCGCGGCTGCTGCGGGAATGTGCCGTGTGCGTGGACGGAAACCGCCCACTGTCCGTGACCTACACCACTGCCCTCAGTAGCCGGCGTTCGGCAGAGACGGGGCTGAGTGGGCGGGCGCGGGAGCTGTTCGCAGCCGCGCTCAGACAGGGCCCGGCGACCTTGCAGCAGACTCTGGGTCGTGAGGCAGCCACCCTCCGAGCCGGGGAGGGTGCGAGGGGACGGGCGCGTGCCGGGGCTGCCTGGAGGGCAGTGACCGTGAGGCTGGCCCCCGGCGGGCTGCTGTGGCTGTGAGGCAGGTGGACAGAGGTTTCGACGGCCCCGGAACAAGGGCCTGGTGGTCGCTGCCTCCCAGAGCTGCAGAGGGTGACGGGAAAGGAAGGGCGCGGGCCCCGTCTCTCCGCGGTAGACGGCCAGGTGAGTGCCGCTGCATGTGTGCGTGTCTGCTGGGCGCCGGGCGGTGCTGGCAGCGTGCGGAGCCGTGCTGGTCGGCCCAGCCAGGGAAGACCCGGAGCCGTGACTCTGTAGTTAGAACCCGTGCAGGCCAGGGCTCATTGTGGCCTCACCCGAGCGTAATGAGTCGACGCCATGGGGGGATGCCACGTGTGGTAACCGGCCAGGTTACGCGTGTGTGGGTGCACGCACGGCACTCGGGGCACAGTGGGGTTGGCGCATCGACTGGACACCAGAGCCCGTGTCATCCCACTGTCACCGTTCCCCGTGCTGCTAGACTGAGGGAGGCCGCGTGGGACGGACGCCTCCGCGGAGGGGCAGGTCTCCCTGCCGGGGTGGGCATCTGCTCCGCAGGGCGTCCGGCCTCCCTCCGGCCGCTGACAGCGTCAGTCACTCTGTGCTCCCTGGGACCCCAGGGGTCACGGGGGCTCCTGGTCCGCGTCCTGCCGTCCCCCAGGCTTCCATGGGCTCAGCAGCTTCTGTCGGGGGCTGGGCGGGAAGCGGAGCCCCACACCTTCGGCACCTGGTGGAAGGGCCTAGACCACCACGCCTGCCAGGTGGGCCTCCCGTCCGCTCCTGCCACCTGTAAGACGTATCTAGTGGGGCCTTTCCGAGGCTGGAGGGTCGGCCGTGCTGCGCAGGCCACGGGTCCCGAGCTGTCCGTCTCGCTCCGCTGCCTGACCGTGCTGCTGACCGCACGCTGCCAAGTCCGTCCTTGGTCTTCGCACGGCCGGTGGAAGTCGTCCACTTTTATAGCGAGCGGGCTGTACGTGGGCACAGGTGTCTCGTGTGGAACGCTGTGGTGGAATTAGTGCTTTCTCCCGTCTACACAACAGGACACAGACTCCTCCAAGTGGGGCGGACACGGGGCCAGAGAAGCTGCCTGTCACCAGGAGTGGGGTCCTGAGGCAAGGTGCCCTGGCCCAGGCATGCTCGGTCGCCACCAGGCTGTGGGGACTTGGAGAGTCCTACCTTCCAGGTCCGTGTCGGTGAGATGGGGAGCGGCACCGGCTTCGTAGGCTCTGGAAGGTCAGGGGCGGCCTTGCCTGCTGACAGCTCCCGGCACGGCCGGTTGGGGCTGACGCTGTTTTCCCACCGTGGGTGTTGGAACCCAGCAGCCGCTCCTGGGACGTGACGGACGTGTGTCATCGTGGGTGGTCGCAACTGCCCGCACACGAGCACTTGATTATGAGTCTGCCTCATGGGAGCTGTGTGTGGCCGGTCGCTCTCCGAGCACAGCCCTCTCTTGATGCTGATGTCCCACGGTGTCCCCTCACTGCCCACAGCTCTCCGTGTTCCCCCGAAGCAAGCCCTTGTCCAGATCAGCATCTGGGGAGCCTGCGTCGGTGGGCCTTTCCTTCGAATGAGTGGGGGAGCCGCTGGCGTGGCGTGACCTGACATGCTGCACCGTGCGTCAGCCGCGGAGCCGACCGGACCGCTGGGGGGACGGGAGGTTGCCGCCGTGGAGACGGCCATGCAGGTCTGAGCGGTGTCGGCTCCGACAGTGTGATGGGGCACAGATGCCCGGGTCCGCCCTCAGCCCACAGCTTTAGCAGGCTCCACCGGCAGGAGACGGGGTGCGGGGCAAGGGAAACAGAGGAAAGGGGGCAGCCCGAGCACCTGGAAGCTGCTTCGGGGGGTTGGGGAGGAGATTTGTGTGGTTCAAGGTGCCCCTGGAACGCGACATTCAGATGGGGGCTGCTGGGGGCTGGTCGCTGTTGGTTCAGGCGTGCCCCGGCTGGAAGCTCAGGTTGCAGACTGGGCGGCGTGACTGCTCGGGTGATGTCTGTCTTCCGGCCGTGCGGGTTTCTCACGTCTTCGTGTGAAACTCTTAGCTCGTGCCTACACGGGAGGTGTCTTGTTGGGAAAATGTGGCCGTGGGGCTATAGGAAGCTTGTCAGGATGTTGCTCAAGACATGCTCCCGGGTGAGGAGACGGGGAGGGGACTTGGGTGGCCTCCTGACTGCGTGCAGAGAGCGGCTCCTGGGACCTGTCGTCAGGGCACAAGCCTCCCAACTCTGTTCCTTCAGCCACTCCGCTGGCCTGGGCCTCCCGGCAGGTGGTCTCCAGCGTCTGTTAGAAACCCTCTTCCTGGTGTTCTTTCACAAACCGCAGTCCCCATGGCAACGGGGGACAGCTCAGCAGAGGTGGCTCTACTTCCCGGTGGGCTGCCCGTCCGTGCCTGGCCCCAGCACGCCTGCGCCCGATTCCCCGCGAGCGCCCGGCGTGCCCGCACCTGAGGCTTCAGCAGCAGCTGCGTACACGGCCTCCTCGTGGCCGCTCCAGGTCCAGTCTCTCCTTGCGAAGCCCTCGGTGCCTGTCCCTCAGCGGCTCCCGGTGGGGTGGCAGGAGGGCCTCTTGGTAGAGGTGGCCGTCCCCGCCGGCGCACAGGTGCACTCATCCCGTGGATTGCTTCGTGTCTGCTTCAGGAGCTCCGTGTTTGATGCGTTGGCTACACGGTGGGCGTGCACGTGGCAGCCGTGCAGGGTGCTCGGGCTGGCGAATGGTCACCAGTCGGCCCCTGGGCAGGTCCTGCAGATGCCGGGACTCGGACTCGGGAGAGGACCTCTCGCTGGAAGGGCAGAGGGTCTGGAAGGTGTGAGCCCAGAGCTGCCTGGGGCGGGGGGGAACGGGCCCTGGCAGTTGGGACCAGCCTGAGTCCATTTGGCACTTCGGTGAGAAGCCCTTCAGCCAGAGATGCGTCCCTGACCGATCGTGCTGGTCAGCACCCCTGCAGAGGCCGGCTCCATGCCCTTAGGGCGTGTTCCCGTCCATCAGCCACCTCGTCGTCTTGCCTGGGCTGCTCGCCTCTGAGGGCTCTTTCTTGAAAATAAACCCAGCAAGGCTGGCACCCACATTGGCCCCAGGACACCTCCCCCCAGGAAGACACAGTGATGTGCAGCAGGGCACCTTTCCCACCTGCTGTGACGGGCACGGAGGTCGTGGGCCATCAGCAGGTCAGCCATGGGGACAGAAAGGGCTCAGCTGGGGGAGGTGGGACCCCTCCACAGCGGAGGGATCCAGGGAGTCAAGGGCGGTGCGGCTTCCTTACCTCAGCCCCGTGCCTCTGCGTTGGATGTTCGGCTGTGGGGACCCTCAGGTGTGAGCGGGGGAGAGCCCGTTCCAGAGCCCTCAGCTCCGGCTGCTCTCCCGTGACAGTGGCGGCTGGGAGGGAGGACCGTGAAGGACGGGGGCATGGGTCCAGGGCCTGGGTCTATGTCCCTATTCTGCTCTCCTGCTCCGAAACGTCGGACGGTCGTTGGGTCGTGGCCAGCTCTGGGCTCCTTCTCCGTCAGATACCGGGCCAGCAATTACGCAGTGAGGTTGCGACAGCCGCGAACGAGGTAGGACGGATTTGGTGGGAGACGAGATTCAAGCTGAAGGGGTTGTTAGTTCTGTTGTCTTTGTGTGGCTGGACCGCATGGAGCAGAGACGTTGTGCCCACGGGTGGTGACACGGTGTCATCCAGGGGCGTTCTCCTTTTGGCCAGGAGCGGACAGCGGTGTCCCGTGGCGTCGGACGGTCACAGCATGCTGTGTGAAGAACGTGGCAGCGTGGTGACCGGGTCAGACGCCCCGGTGGTGCACCAGAACGTGCAACCGCAGCTCCTCCTGCCAGGGGTCGGGGACGCTTGGGCCACCGTAGCTCTCTGGATGTCTGCGTCAGGGCGGGGAGAGGGAAGAAAGCCTGGGTGGCTGACGGTCACTGGGGGCCAGGGTGGCTCACGGCGTTCACATCGCGGGAAGGCAGCGTGGGAGGGAGGGGACACCTCGGTGCCTGCTCCTCCCCCTGCACAGACGCGCCCGGTACGGTGATGCCTGCTGCACATAAACACAGTTTGTGCCGGGTCAGCACAGTCCTCCAAAGCCCAGGAGAGCAAGCAGGAAAGCACAGAAGACAATCCTCAGCAGGTGCGTTGCTATGACCCCTCCTGGGCCCGGAGCGGCGTCACCGACCTCATGACCATGCCGACGTCGCCAGGGAACCCGCGTGCTGGCTCAGCTGACACCTGCTGGAGGAGACCGTCTAGGATGAAGCTGGGTGTGACCTGGTTGGGCAGTGGTGACTGGAGCTGAGCCTTCGTGGCCGAGAGTCCCCAGGTCTGAGTTTCTTGACTTTTGGACCCTTTCCTCCTGAGCGCAGCCGTTGCCGCCAACAGACACTTTCCTGCCGGGTGGGGTTTCCCTTCTCTGGGCCAGAGAGCGGCAGCAGAGACGCCCTGTGCTGGGCTTCTGAGGCCATGGGGACCTGGGCCGAGGGCCAGGCCCATGTGGACAGCCCCGGGGCAGCCTGTGTGCCCCGCCCCATCAGGACCATCGCCTCCCTGCTCTCTCGGTCCCCAGCATTGCAGGGGAAGGCAGGGGAGCCAGAGCCCGGGGCCGCTTGCTGTGCAGAGGCCTTCTGTCCAGCAGAGCCCCACCGGCATCGCCCCTGCCCACACCCCTGCACCCCGGCTGCTCCCCATCCTTCCCTCACACCTAAGTCCTGTCTCTCCTCCCACTTCTGGGGAGACCGTACAGCGCGGATGCTGGCGGCTCTTCGGGGCTCCAGCCCTTGCCCAGCGCTGGCCTGTCCCTGCCCCATGAGCCACGCCCTGCCTCATACCTTCCCAGGGGTGGCCAACTGCGGCCCTCAGCCCCCCGGCCTCCTGGCCTTCAGCCGCGTCCTCTGCTCCGTGGCTACCTCAGCTCTCGGCTGTGGCTTTTTCCAGAGGACATTTGCGGACCCCAGTTCCAGGACAGGGTTCTTGTTCCCAGTAGCGCTCCATGCTCTGGTGTGGGGCCCAGCAGGGGTCAGGCCCTCCCGCCCGGCGGGGTAACGTCTGCCGTCCCCACTGCTGTGCACAGATGGCCCCGGAGACAGACCCATGTCCCACACGTCGTGAGACCCACCACCCAGCCTGGCTCTTTGCCCGTGGCATGGAACGCCATCCACATTTGGGTTTGTTGGGAGCAGTGACGTGGAGAGAAGGAAAACGTGTGTTTGCCCTGCATTTCCCCGGTTTCGTGAGACTCCCCGAATGGAGGTCTTGACTGAAAAACAAGGTGGTGGCATTTTCGTCTGAGGAGATAAAACCTCATCCTGACCCTACCTGCCCCTGTAACCCTGCCCAGACTTCTGAGCCCGCCCCGGCACCGGCAGCCGCCCACTTCTCTGGGGGCTGCGGGGAGAGGAGCTCCAGGACAGAGGGAAGTGTGGCCTGACTCCCTCTAATCCGTGATTCTGCTCTGGCACGATGGCTGCCCACCCCATAACGCTCGACTGCGTGGAGACCGAGAATGGGCTGGAGGGCGGCTCCGTCTCTGCTGCTTGCCCACCAGCCTCGGGACCCGAAAGCTCTCGGTTTCAGGGCTGTGGATCCGTGGTCGCCAGGCTGCCCCAGGGGTCTGCTGGGTCCTGGAGCCACGCCCAGATGGGGCAGGACCTCCAGGAGGGCCGGTCATGTGAGGCTGGGACAGCTCAAGGGAACTGTTTCCAGAAGTAATCCTAACTTTGACACCTTTAAGAGAGAAAATCATTCTTGGTGTTGGGACAGCGTTTTGTGGACGTCCCATGATGCCACTTACAACTGGTCTGCCTGCTCACTGAGGGTCGGGAGACATTCAGAGGTGCCTCCAAAGGCAGAAGCACTGTGTGCGGGTGCTAGATGAGCCCCAAGGGGACGCTGGCCCTGCGTCGGGGACGTCTCTCTACCCTGGAGCCAGGGATTCAGCTGTTGGTGGAGGAGAGCCACAGCCCACGGTGCCGGAGCGCAGCCCTCTGCCACTGAGTCCATCTGGTCCGGACCTTCCTGACCACCGCCTGCTTGCAGACAGACGGACGGCTCTGTCCGGCGGTCCTTGGAGAAGATAAATGGAAGCATGAGTACATGTCGGAAGGGGCTTTGAACACAGAAAGTCCTGCAGCCCCCGCAGGGGAAATCAGGGCTTGCCTTGGGTTAGAGAGTGAGCGGGCTCCGTCTCAGACGGGGTCACCCTCCCAGCCCGGCTGCACATGCCCCCTCGTCTCTCTTTTGAGGAACCTGTTCAAGAACCAAATGCCATGTAATTTTTTTATTGTGAAAGAGTACAGAGAGGGACAGGAACATTCTCATGCTCCAGGGTGGCTTCCGTTCTAAATATGCCATTTATCATCTTTTAATAGAAGTCCCATTTCTTTTATCTGTAATTAAATCTAGAATGTGTTATTTTTTTTTTTTGAAGGCCCTCATGGATTTTTGACTGTATTCTAAAAACTGAATGAGTAAAAGAATTTTCAGCTTCCGTCTGGTGAACTGTCCCACTTATAATCCCCTCGCTTGAAAACACGAACCCCCAAGCACCCGTGACCTAGCCGGCGGGCTATGTGGCTGCCATTGCCCTCCCTCCAGCCTGGCACAGCCCTGCCTGGCTCTCTGTCCTCACCGGCCCCACGGCCCACAGCCTCCGGGCCCCTGCTGTGCTGAGCTGACACGTACCTTCCACCCAAGAGCTCTGGGCGCTGGAGGCCTTTGAGCCCAGGGCTGGTTTGCGTCATTCCTGCCCGTGGGCCCTCTGTAGACCATTCTGGGGCTCCGCCATGACCTCCGCCATGAGCTTGGTTCTGTGATGGAGAAATGCTTGTGGGAAAACACACCTGTGGCTGACTAGGGTGATTCTCCTGGTCTTCCATCCAGAAGACCCCATCCTGGCTCTTGGGGCTGGAAGCAGGATAGAGGCTGGTGCCCTGTGGAACCGTGGACTCGGCCACTAGAGGGTAGGAATGGCCTACCTGCTCTGCGTTCCTTTTCACCCAGGCTGCCAGGAGCTCGTCCCTACACTGTGGGCCCCTCAGGAGCATCTCCCCCCAGGAGGATGTGTCAGGTGGTACCATGTTCTCTGTCACATCCTGTCCTGTGCCTGTCATGTGGACCCTGTCATCCATCACAATGTGTTGTATCCTGTCCCTGCTCCCCTCCAGTGCTTTCTTCTCTAGCCCCTGCTCTTGGTGAATAAAGTCTCTGTGTCACCACGTGTGAGTTCCTGGGTGAGCTGCTCTGTGCCCCCATCTCCACTCTGTGACCCCATGTTCCCAGGGACACCAGATGACCGGATGGGTCTGTGATACATTTACGTGTAGTGTACAGAGAGCGGATGAAAGTTCCCTTCCAGCAGCAGTTGGGGGACAGAGCGATTGAGCCGGTGGTCCATCTGGTCATCAGGAGAGTGGACCTTTCTCATGAACCCCTACCAGCAGCAAATGTCCCAATGTCCCTCACAGATGAACTTCCAGAAGTGGCTCAAATTGAGAATTCCAGGTCATGTAGAAGAAGACAGGACACTGAAAAAGAACAAGGGTTGTTTCTAGAAAGATGGAGCCATTGGCACACTTCAAATACAGTGGCTCTCTCTGTGTAGACAGTTCTGTCTGTGTAGACAGCTCTCTCTGTCTGGATGGTGCTCTCTCTGTGTAGACAGCTAGCTCTCTCTGTGTAGATGGTACTCTCTCTGTAGACAGGTAACTCTCTGTGTGGATGGCTCTCTCTGTGTAGACAGCAAGCTCTCTGTGTGGACGGCTCTCTCTCAGATGCTTTACAGACAGAAGCATGGTGGTCGTTCATCCTGGGACAGTCCCGGCAGTACCAGTCACCATGGATTGGTGCCTTCCTGCCCTCTGGTCCTCCAGAAGGTGCTGTCTCCTCCCTCTCCTGGAGCACAGAGGTGTAGGGCCACTAGGCCTGGACAGGAGCACACTCCTGTCCTTCCAGGTCTGCTGGGCCTCTTGCCCTGTGGTTGGGGAGGGAGCATGGGAGGGCATGAGGACCCAAACCACCGGCAGGTGCTGGGCCCACGCCATCCTGTTGGGGTGCAGGTTGCGTGGCGGAGCTTGGTCAGAGCACCCACTGCTTGTCCCCGTGAGTCCAGGGCAGAAGGAGGATGGAGCCCATTGCCTGTGGTCCCACCACTCCCCCAGCCCATGGCCTCAGCTTCTTAGCTTTCTTCCAGGAGCCTTATCTGGTCACTGGGGTGGCCCGGGCTCAGGTGCCTGGGCTCCGAGCTCTCCACGTGTCTTCAGATTGGGTGTGAGGTAAACCGGGTTAAACCGAACTTTCTCCGTCTGGCTGTTTTCCACTGGACTGTGCAGAACTGACCCCACGTTCTGCCTTCCTGTGCCGTGGGGGGCTCGCGCTCTCCTTGGAGGCAGGAGCCTGCCTGTGGCCGGCGTGCACACACGTTTGCAATGCCACCGTCCCCGGAGACACTGCCCATCGGTCGCCCTGGGGAACGCAGAGCACAGGGGCTGCTCGCGAGGGCCCGGCGTGTGCGCCCAGAGCTGCAGTGCGGCACGTCGGGCTGCGGTGAACAGGGTCCCGCAGGGAGTCCGCACAGACGGGGCACTCGTTGGCGGAGGGCGGCAGGTGGAGTGTGTTTTAGGTCGGCTAACCCGCCCCAGAGGGCCTGCAGCGTCTTAGCCTGAGCAGCGGAGCCGAGTGTGCGCGTGTGCAGATGAGTGTGCACGTGTGTGTGGCGCATGGACTGGTGTGCAGGCGTGTTTGATGCTTGTGCGTGAACGTGTGTCACGTGTGTGTACAGGTAAGCGCGCGCAGCGTGTGCGTGGGGGTGGTGTTTGCAGTCCCGTGTGTGTGCGCGTGTGCTGGGTGTGTGTGTGTGCGGGCGTGTGTGGTGCGTGTCCGAGGATGCAGATCGGCCGTTAGCTAACTGGGTGCTAAGTGACATTGTGCTGACCCCGGGAGCAGCCCGGGTGCCCCCGTCCCCGACAGGCCCCAGCGGTGCCTGAGGAGCCAGCAGCCTCCATCTGCGCGTCGTGCTGCGTCCTGGCCCCAGGGAGCCTGTGGCTGCGGCCCAGGCTGCATCAGGCAGCGACTCTGATCCCTATTCTGGTTCTCCTAGAGTGTCTTTCGGGAACCCCACTTTCCCCACGTGCAAGGTCGGGTCCGCACCCTCCCTGGAAGGGTGAGGTCGCCGCGCCGTGGCTCCCGGGCTGCTCTGCTGCTGGAAGCTGGTTCAGGGCCTGAGTTTCCACAGCTGGACCAGGCACTCAAGCCCCGCGGGCTCTGGCTTTCTCGCTGAAGCAGGGACGGTGTTCTGGGGGTTTCTGAGCTCACGGCTGCTGCGCGAAGGGCCACATCCCTGGCTCTTTGGCACTTGCTGTGGTCCAGCAGTTGGACGCTTCCCGGGAGCAGACAGGCCTGCGCCGTTAGCCGCTTGCACTTAGAGCGGCTCAGGTGACAGTGACGTCAGTGTTGCGGTGGGAGAACAGCCTCTTTCGGACCTGGTGCCGGGTCCTTCCCGCGCTGCACCGAGCGGCCCCGGGTGTTTGTGGCTGGAGGTCGTAGTGCTGGTGAGGAAGGAGTCCTTGGCCACGGTGCCGTCCCCCGCTCTTCTAACCACATGCAGTGGCTCCCACACGGAAACCTCCCCCCCACGGCTTCTTCTGGGTCTGCAGCCAAAACATTCTCTGGAAACCCTGCAGATGGGGGCGTCTGAGCTCCCACTGTGGTGTGGCAGCCGTGGCGTGGTCTGCCCTCCCCTTGAAACGGCTTCGGCCTGGAGGAGATTAGCTCCGTGGGCCACCTCTCTGCAGAGGCTCACGGGTGGCAGCCTGCTCCCACAGGACACGCGGCCGCCACAGTGAGTGTGTGGAAAGCCGCCCTTGGCTTCATCCTGCGGTGACCCAGGTCCCCCCTTGTTTCTCAGCGTCTCAGTCCCCTGTGCGTGAGCCGTGGCAGAGGCGGGTGCACGTCTCTAAGCGGAGCGGGGGGCTGGTTCTGTCCTTTCACTTTGCGACGTGGCTGTCGTCGGGCCTGGCTGAGCAGCGGGCACGCGGCCTGTCCTGCCTGAGGCCAGCCCCTGTCAGCTCACGCTGCACGGACACGGGCTTTGTCCCCCAGTGACGTCAGGAATGTCGGGGACACAGAGACCACGAGGCGGTGTGTAGAAGCACGAGGCTGGAGCACAGGTCCCAGTGTCCTTTCGTCGCCAGGCTAACACGGCCTCTCCCCACGCCGTTCACACGGGCGTGACGATGATGCGCGGGCCATGTCCAGGTCCCAACCCCAGGAGCAGAGACGCAGCCGTCACTGGAAAGAAGGACTCTGTGGATGTCATCACATCAAGGTGGGTCGTACGGGGTCACGGTGGGTCCTGGTCATGGAGAGGGAGCGGCCACGTGAGGACAGAGACGCACGGGCCGAGCCTGCATCACGAGGGCGCAGAGAAGGGCAAGGCTGGCCGGCAGACTCCAGGAGCTGCACGGCAGGAAGGTCCCCCCCGAGCTCCCGAGGGAGCGTAGCCTGGCACATGTGCGTGGCGGGAGTGTGTGTCCGGAGCCGCGCGGGCTGTGTGCTCGCTGAGACCGTCCGCGGCAGCACCGGCTCCTGGACGAGCACGGCCAGCCTGAAGCAGTGAGTGGGGCCGCCTAGCGCTGTGGGTTGTGGTCTCATCCCCGTAACCGGCTCCCGGTTGGTTATTGAGAAAACCCTGACGTGCCGCACCATAGGTTTGCGAGACTGAAGCTTTGTGCGGAAAGACTCATTGCTTAGTCGTGTACGAGGCCAGCGGGGCCCACGGGAGCCGCAGGAGACCTCGGGGCATGTGCTGTGCACACGGAGCGGGACCACAGCCCCTCCGCGGGCCGCCAGAGAGACGTCCGTCTGCCCTGCCCGGCGCTGTTGCCGTGTCAGCCAAGCTCGGCGTCGAGGTTTCCTGCCGGCGGTCACGGGGAGCGCTCGCACGTGTGCTAACTTGGCAGGGATGCAGTGTAGACAGAAGTCTTCCCGAGCTGCCGGTCAGGGGTACCGAGCAGGGCGGGCCGAGCGTCCGTTCACAGGCAGCATGGCTGGGACGAGCTCCAGGCCCCGCCTCCGCCCCGGGTCCCCCCTGCTCCACCACGGTGACTGCCTTTCCTGTCTGGCCTCCGTTTTCAACACCGGCCTTCCCGGAACTGCAGAGAGCGGGGAAGGGGTGATCCGCTGGCTCTGGCTGCACCGTGTCAAGCCTGAAGCCTGGCCACTGTCACCGTGTGGGGCCGGGCAGGGAAACCCTCCCGCTCATCTCTGTCTTCCTCGTGCCCCGGGCACACGTACGGGCAGCAGGACACCCGAGGTGCGGGAACAGTGACGCCACCACAAGCCTGGCCTGGTCCGTGCTGCTCTGTGGTCTCGGGTAAATGACAGCCGCTCTGGGCCGGAGAGTGAGTGAGAAGCCGGCCTCCGGGACGTGTGAGAAGTGAGTGAATGAGGAGTCGGGGGCTCGATGCCAGGCCTGACAGCAGTGAGAACGTGGAACCTGGCTTCTGCTGTCACCCCAGCCCGGCCACCCTGCCCCCTCCTGGGCCCTGTCCGTCCCCTTAGCAGATGTTTACTGAGCCCCTGCTTTGGGACAGATCTCGTGTGCACTGCAGGCAACCTGCCACCTGCCGTGCCTGCCCTTCTGGGCTCAGGGTCTCGGGGACGTCCGTGCGCACACGTGTAAAGAGCAGAGGGGGGCAGGCAGGCCTGGGACCCGGCGAGGGATGTGGGAACACAGCGGCAACAGCACGGAGGCCGTGCCCAGCGGGAGGCGTGTGGGCACCGTGCAGCTGCTCTGCAGCCTGGGGACGGCCCCGGCGGGTGGGTCCGTGACTGTTTCTTGTTCTTCACCTAAGTTAGGAGCGAGAGCGGCAGACGGGGCAGTGGCGGCCATTGCTGTGTCCACAGGCACCCACGGAGCAGATGGACCCCGGCTAGAGCCAGCCGGGAGGTGGTGGGCACGGAGGGGTCCCCGGGGAGGCCGCCGTCCTCCTTCTGAGGCTTGTCTTTGCTCGTGAAGTTCTCGAACCGTAAGGACACTCCGCGTCAGATGCGTGTGCCTTTCCTGACTGTCCAGCTGGCGCTTAGCAGAGGCCTGTGACTCCAGCGTCTTTCCCAGCGGACACTCCCATCCCTGGTTCTGTGCAAGTCAGTCAAGTGTCCTTCTCTTCACTTGAGAAGACACTGACCTGTGAGCAATTAGAGGGGAAGCTCCGTGATGATCCAGACGTGTTAATGAAGTGACGACCGTCCGCTGAATTCTCGGCTCAGTCACGATCGGGCCCACTGGACGCCCCTTCAGATTAAACATACCGCAGGCAGAGTACAAGCCGGTTAGCAGGGTCACCGCAGAATCGGGCGCGCAGGAGGCCCATGAGGCAGAACCTTCCCCAGGAGGAGGTAGTCGTGTGAGAACTGACCCGAGACTCGGCCAGCACAGCGTTAGTTGGAAATGTCCCCTAGCTGACCCCAGAGACCCTTAGAAGGGTTTAAACGCTGACCCAGCCCTGGGTACGTGGCAAAAACTTGGTTCTGCTGAAAATGAGCACAAGAGTGACTTACAAAGCGGTTCTTCGAGCCCGTCGTGTGGCTGGATGGTGGACGGGATGAGCATCTGCTTCCCAGGACCCTGGGGCGCAGGCGAGGTCCTCTGTCTGGTGGGGGGACGGGCATCACGCTGTCACACACAGAAGTGGCTGGTTGGGTGAGACATGTCGTACAGAGCATCTGTTAAGGAGACCTCCCGGGCTCCGGGGAGGCACGGCCGGAGTGTGATGCACAGGGGGTGTCGGAAAGCTGGGCTGGCGGTGCCGTCCTCCGTGGGCAGCCAGAGAGCCGCCGGGGGGAGAAACCGGGGAGAGCAAGGGCTGGGCCGTGGCGCTCGGAGCGTGAACGCAGGCAGGGGTGACAGTGATGGGGTTTGGGGGTCGGTGGGGTGGAGGGGAGGATGGCGAGGGCAAGGTCAGGAACGAGCGGCTGCCAGAACCCCGGCTCCGTCCGCATGGAGACGAGGACGCAACGATGGACCCATCGGGTGGGAGGGGACGGGGCCATGGTGTTCGCCGCAGAGCCTGGTCTGGGGCAGAGGGTGTGCAGCCCGGGGCCGCCCGTGGACATAACCAACGGTCCAGGAGGCGTGGGGCCCACCCCACGGCCGGGCCTGCTCGGAGGCCACGGAAGGCGTCTAAAGCATTTGCCGGACGAACACTGCATCGTGGGAGAGAATGTGTGTCTGCCCTGGGCCGCCCTCCCCAGCGGATGCAGGTCTGGTGCTGTTTCCTCCTCCCTTCCTTCCGTCGTCCCCCATTCCCGGCAGAGGGGACCCCAGTCCCTCTCGGGGAATGGGCCCGTGCTGGCTTCCTCTGTAGGAGCAACGCGCGCCCTGTCACATGCCCGGGAAAGATCCAGGGGGATGCCTGAGAGCAGCGCCATGTCGTCCCTTGTGGCCACCCCCACGTCCCGTGTCCCCTGCGGCCGGATTCCGAAGGGAGGCGCAGCGGCTTCCACGCCGGCTCTGGGGTGTCCCTAGATCTTCCTCAGCCAAAACACTACTCACGCGAGCAGAAGCTTACACGCAGCTTTCTGGGACACGCTGTCACATTTGAACGCTTTTCTCTCACCACGTTAATCCGAGTGTCTTGAGCGACTTACAAGACGCACTAAGAGAGTTTGTTTCCTGCCTCGTCCTCCTGCCCTTCCCCCGCGGAGCTCCCGTGTGCGGCGGCCCCGAGCCCGCCCCGTCCCGCACTGTCCGCACACATCCCACAGCCGAGCCCCCGCACCGACGCGGCACCGAGAGGAGGCAGGGCCTCCCCGTCTCCCGAGCTCAGCCAGTGGAGCCCCAGACGGAGCCGCGGCAGCCGCTCGAGCCCCGGGGCACCTTTCAGTCGGTTCCTCGTGGGGCGTCTGCCCCCGCCGTGAGCTCTTCCAAACCGTCGCTGGTGCGGAGCCGTCTCACAGCCTCGTGCTCTCTGAGATTCCCACAAGCCACCACACTCTCCCCAGCCACAAACCCCTTTCTGGGTCAGGTTATGAAGATCACTTCCACCGGCCTCGTTCGTGGTTAAAAGAGTAGCCCGCCCCCAAGACGGTGACGGCGAAAGGACAGAGCTGTGTTTGTGACGGTGACACACCCCAGGGGTGCTGAGAGGCAGGTGCGAGTGGGGCCACACAAGGGGCAGGGGTGTGAGTCAGGTGGACACAGGTGCATCTCCGGCCCCCTCGGCCCACACCCTCTGTCCTTGCTGGCAGCAGCCTGGGGACGCATGGCCCCATGGGGACATGGTGGCACGAGAGGGCGGCGTGATGGCCAGCTGTGCTGCTGCGACAGGTTCCTTCCAGGAGGCCCCACGTGTGGCCGAGAAGGATCGATGCCCACCCCTGGGATGACAACGACCCAAGGCTGCCCCCGGGAAGCATTTCTGGCCATGAATGGCTGAACCAAACATCACAAAATTCGTTATTTAGAAAACTGTCCCCCAAATCCACCACAAAACCCAGGGTCGTTGCTTTTAGAGGACTTCAGTGAAGGCTTACCATCAACGCTCACGGTCTCGTTTTCAGCCTCGGGATTTTGCTCCCTCCTGAAAAGAATGCCAGAAGCCAACGAAGGAATGAACGGGACATCAAAGGAGATCGCTTACGATAAGAAAATGTTATGCATAATAAACATTAGCACGTGTTTAACAAAAACATTTCCTGCAGTAGAAGTCGTTCCCATGTTCATTCAATCCTGTCTAAGATGGTACGGTCTCTTTGGAACAGTCTCGGCTTTAGTGCCCAGGGACATTTCCCGGATCAGAGGCCGAATTTCCGTCACCCGATGAGCTCATCAGGGGTGACGGCCCCGCACAGACGGGGAGTCTCCTGTCAGGAGCTTTTCATCAGAGACAAAGAGTCGAACGTCTATATCCACTCCCCCGCGCAGGAGCTACACCAACTCCTTCCCAGCCTCGTGACTACCTGGTTATCCTCGCAAATTCAGACGCCGGTGCTTCTGTTCCGAGCTGGCTTTGCCTGCAAAGCTGCGTGCGGACGCCTGGCAGCCGGGTCTGTCCGTTTAAGTTCGGCGTGTTTTGACATGTAAATTTACATGAGGCATATTTAATCAGTCGCAATGATGTGCTAATTGGATTCATCTGTGAACTGAATAAAACGCACACTAGGAGAGAAGCGAAGTGCACTTATTACCAGCTGAGGTACTTGGTGACCAGCACGGCGTTGTTTAGAAAACTGAAATGCCAGAGGATGAGGGGCCAGGTACGCGGTGGGGAGACACGAAGGCCCTCGTGCCAGGGGGCTCTTCTAGCGTCTCGCTCTGTGTGCGTAGCTACCGCCACGGGCCTGTCCTCGTTCTCTTTGGGCCGACCCTCGAGATCTCTCGGGACACCGCACACCAGAGAAAGCGGTAAATCCACGATGAGTGTGTGTGCGTGTGTGAGCACACGAGTGTGAACATGGGTGTGTGAGGGTGTGGATGCATGTGAGTGTGTGTGGGAGGCACGTGTGCGCACACCTGAGTGTACACGCTCGTGCGTCTGCATGTGAGCTGGTGTGCACATGAGTGTGGCTGTGCAGCGTGAGTGCAGGCACGTGAGTGTGAGCACAGCGTGGACGTGTGAAGGTGAGTAGAGGCGTGTGCGAGTGTGGTGTGCAAGCATGTGTGAGCACTCGTGTGTGTAGTGCAAGCCTGCAGAGTGCAGGAGTGAGTGAGCCTGGAGTGACTTGTGCGAGCTGCTGTGTGAGCGTGCGCAGGTGTGAGTGTGTGTGTGCAGGCGCCGAGGCCGGGCTCCTTCCTGCCGGCCCCGAGTCAGTCGCAGCTTAGGGCGTCCGTGGGGGGGGGGGGACTCAGACCGGGCGCCCCTCCGGCGTGCTGTCCCGCGGGTGCCGATGCCCGGGCTCCAGGATCTCCACCGGGCTAAGCCTCCGGGTCGGCTGGTGCAGGGCTGGAGTCTGGGGGCTCCCTGCCCCCCTCATGCCCTCCACGCCCATGGCGGCTGCCGCGGTTCTCTGCTTGGCGCACCTCGCCTTCGTGGGCTGGGGTCAGAAACCAGCAGAGGGAGGCCAAGCGAGCTCCTCTGGGCCCGTGGCCCCCGCAGCCCCACCAGCGTCTTGGGGTCCTTCAGCTCTTCTCATCACACGTTTGCTCATTCGTGCTCCGTGCACGGCACGGGCAATGTCCTCCTGTGCTCTTGCCATTGGGGACGGACTTTGGAAGTCCAGCGGCCACTCGGCGTGAGGCCGTGGGTGTGAGTGGCCGGTCCAGGGCAGCTGCATGGGGACAGGGCTGGCCGCAGCCTCCGTGTGCCCAGTGTCTTCCTGCATGAACCTGATGGGGCAGGGATGGATGGATTTTCCTCTTCCGTACCCGGGCCGTGGGGAGCCGGGGGACGGGATCTGCAAGGCAGGGGGAGGGAGGGTGGTGCTGGATCCGCCCCAGCCCAGCCTCAGGGGGAAGGTCCCGTCATAGGACGCCCCCCGGCATGGCCGTGCTGCCTGCGCCTGCAGAAGGCTGGGGACCGCGCAGAGAGCCCGCGGCACGTGGCTCTCAGAGCCCTCAGGAGGGAGGAGTCAGGATTGTTGCTGGCACCGTCTGGGTTCTCCGTGAATTACTGGAGGACTTCCTGGAGGCGGCTGGCTTGAGCCCTGAGGTCACAGTCGCCATCAACTTAGTGCTGCCGGTTAGGCTGCAAGACACTGAGCTCAGGAGACGGTGACAAAAATGGCGTCCCCACGCGCACCCCTGACTTCATAAAGGGTGTATTCTGTGAATTACGGGTATTTTTGGTCCTAAGAGAATGAAGAAACCAAAGACTCGTTGCTTTTAAAACAGCCCACGGAAGTCTGCATCTGTCGAGCGGCTGTACTCTTCCCAGCGTGATTCTGTCAACATTGTTTTACGTGGAGCCTGTCTTAGGCCGCGTAAGGAGTGGTTTGGCTTTGGCACATTTTTCCGAAATACGCTCGTTTGAGGAGTCGGGTGTTCCCTGCTCTGCTCTTACTTTATTTTTGGCCTGACAGGAGGGGATGGTTAATGATGGGTGATGTGAGCCCGGGCACCCCCTCTTCAACCCCTGCCGCCACAACGGTAGCCAAGTCGTGATTACTGAGCACCCAGCGTCCACCGGGCGCCGTTCTTTGAGATGAGCCAAGGGTCAGCCTCCAGCTTGCAGTGGGAACCACGAAGTTGGCCGAGCTCCCCGGGGAGCTTCAGAGTCCACTGAGGGTCCAAGGGAGCGAGTCCTGGCTTCGGGCCTGCGGAGTCTAGAGGAGAGAGTAGGAGACAGGGCAGGGGAAGGCAGGCTAGGAGCAGGACCCACCGAGGGTGGGCAGCGAGGGCAGCGCAGGGATCCCCCACCACGGTGCCCAGAGATAGCAGGGACGGTGGCCAGTGGATGGAGGGGCTTAGGGGAGGCAGGGGGGAGGGCAGAGCAGCCCCGTTCTCTGGAGGAGTGGAGTGATGTCGACGGGAGGCTGTGGGAGAAAAGGCTGTCGGAGGGACAATGGGATGCGGCAGGTCTGGAAGGCCAGATGGAGGGGTCAGTGGTGCTTTTCCTTCCGAGACCTGAGCCGGTGACCGTCTACCCCTCTCGGTGCACCCTTCCTCCCCTAAGAACGGTAGGAACAGTGGCCCCCGGGCACGGTGCCTGCCACGCAACACCAGCTTGGACATGTCAGCTGCCCGTATCCGCACAAGCAGACGAACAGCTCATTCACACGGTTCCCCAGAAACAGAGGAGCGACCGCCCGGCCCCACGCAGAGCGAAGCACAGAGGTTTCCGTCCAGGGACCCAGCCTCAGAGGGCGGAGGCGAGGGTGCTGTTCTCGTCACTCCCCGTGACTCGTGTGCCTACGGATGAGCGTTGTGGCAGAGCCCCGGCACGCTGCCCCGCCACTACGAGAACGTGGGTCTGAGGGAATGAGGACAGGCGGGAGAGACCTGGGGACGTGCAGAGGGAGAGGCGCTCTCCTCCGCAGGTCCGTGTGGCCGCGAGAGAAGACGGGTCCACAGCCGCAGCGCTCGTGCGTTACGGGGTCGGACAGGCATGGCGTCCCTGTATTCTGCTACGTGTCCAAACAGAAAAGTCAGAGAACGGAGCCTAACCGTGCGTGCGTGTGTGTGTGTGTGTGTGCGCATGGTTGTGACCGGGTGTGTGTGTCTGTGTGTGCTTGCAGGCATGTGCATGTGTGTGCACATGCCCACATACAGGGACACGCACGTGTACAGTATCATTAGTCTTTACACGTGTGTTTACGGGAGGAAAATGCCTTCGTGAGAGAGGTCTGCGTGCTGCTCTGGCTGCCGTCCACGTCTGCCCGTCCTCTCTGTTCCTGTTACTGCCCCGTCCGCCACCCCCTCATACCCGGCGAGGGTCTGCCCCACCCGTGTCCCAATGCCAGGTCAATGTGCACAGCCCAGCCCAACTTTCTGCAGTGCCACTTCGGTCAGGAAACTCCAGGTCACCCCACTGCTAAGCCTTGGCTGTCCATCTGTCCGTCCAGTCCCAGGCACCAGCTACAGCAATGTGCTGTTGGGTCTGTAGTTCTGTCACGGCGCTTCTTTGTGCTGTAAGTTTGGAAATTCACTCATTCATTCCTGCAGATGTGAGGTCTACACATGATTTAGGTGCTTTGGGGCGTGTACCCCCCGGTGTGTCCTGCTACCAGATGGAGAAGCGTCCAGCACGGTTCACAGGTGAAAGCACAAAATCTCTTGGCGTCTTTAATCGCATCCTCTCTTAATACAGGACGTCTCTCTGTTGACATTGAGCTCCTTGAAGGCTTAATACAGGTAACACCTGTACACAGAGAACTCAGAACCATGAGATTAGTACGTGCTCTGCAAGGTACAAGCATTAATAAAGGAGCGAGACGTGGCTGGAAGAGAGTCTGTCTTTTCAAACACAGACTTAATCGTTCGCAAGAGGCGAAGAAGTATAGGAGTCAGTCATGTGACATGTGGCCGTTAGCAGAGACTGACATGGACCTTACAAGAACCAAACCCACATAAACTTAGTTCCTTTTTTCTGGACCTAAGTGTTCTTATGTCTCTTTGGCTGTGGGTTTCCCAAGAGGAAAAATATTGAGTATTTGTAGTTTTCAATTATTTCTTTATGTTAGCGGTCTTAAGAACTACTTGGGGAAAAATAAATTTTTATACAATGTATTCTTATTCTTACTTTTAACTTTGTCTAATAATGACTGGGTCTTTTTCAAGTGCCTC
Source organism: Meles meles (assembly GCF_922984935.1). NCBI lineage: Eukaryota > Metazoa > Chordata > Mammalia > Carnivora > Mustelidae > Meles > Meles meles. Next base: position 1,163,768 of record NC_060075.1, read on the forward strand.
AGCTTTCCTGCTGTTCCTGCAACAGTCCCAGCAAGCTTTCCCCCCTGCCCCAGGGCCTTTGCACTCCTCTTTCCAAAGCCTGTACTGTTTCCCTTAGATATTTGCATAGCTCTGTACATACATCTGATTCTCACCTACGTTATTTTCCTTCTCTCTGAAGAGTTTCTTTTAACATTTCTTTCAAGGCAGACCAACTGTTGATAGACTCCCTCAATTTTTGTTTATCTGTAAAAGAATTTCTTTTTACTTTTGAAGAATAATTTCACTGGATACAGGATTGCTGGGTCAGTGTGCGTTTTGTATCATCTTAGGTCTTTAATGTCATTCTCTTCTTGCTTGTGTGGTTTCTGAAACAAAGTCAGTGTAAGTCCACCTTTGCTTCTTGGCGGGCTAGGTGTTTTTTCTTTGGCTTATTCAATATTTTCTGTCCTTGAGTCTCTGCAGTTTGAACATAATATGCCAGAGTGTGGACGGGTGGATTACTAGTGATCGGCGCTCTCTGAGCTTCCTGCATCTGTGGTTTAGTGTCTGCCATTAGTTTTGAAATTTCTAAGCCATTATTGTTTGAAATCTTTCTTCTATTCCTTTCTTTCTTGTTCTTCTGGTCCTCCCGTTACACATGCAGTGAACCTCTTGTAATGTGTCCCACAGTTCATGGATATTCTCTCCCATCTTGTCATTTTTCTTCTCTTTGCGAGGCCGTTTTAGGAGTTTCTGTTGACGTATCTTCAAGCTCACTGGCTTTTCCGTTGGCCCCACGTAGGTTTACCTGTGAGTGCATCAAAGATATTCATTGTTTCTATTACATGTTTTTGATTTCTAGCATTTTCTCAGATTTTCCATTTCTCTGCTTGCATTACTCACTGTTACTACACGTTGCCCACTTTTTCTCATGGAGATCTTAGCCTATGAATCATGGTTAAATTTTTGGTCTGATGATCCCAAACTCTCTACCATGTCAGAATCTGATTCTGATGCTTGCTTTGTCTCTTCACACTGTCTTTGTGGTTTTGCCTTTTATCTTGCCTTGTGGTTTTTGTTTAAAGCCAGCCATGACCTACCAGACAAAAGGAACAAGCAAATGGGCCTTTGGTGTGGGGTTTATGTTTATCTGGCCATGACCGGGCTCTGCTGACTGTGTGCCATGGCTGTAGGTGGCAGAGGCCGGAATTTCCTCTAGGGACCTTGTTTTGTTCCCTCCGTTTCCTTTAGGTTTCCCTAGAGACTTTAAAGGTAAGGTCTGAGCTGTGCAGTTCTTGTAGCTCCAATTCCCCAGACGGGTCAAGATGTGGTGAGGGGTGGAGGGACGGAAAGTTCATAGTCCTGTGATCACGTCTAGTAGTCTTTGAGTGACCAGGGCCCCGAGGCTATGACCTTCCGCATGCACCTCTCTGCCCTCTTTCTTTCTCCCTGAGAGATACGGGTGGGATGGAGGGGCTGGAATGGGCTCTGTGTGTAGCATTGATAAGGTTATCAATGATAAAACATTGTATTTGTATCTTTGAGGTGTTACAAATGTTATACGTTAATATACACTACACACTTAGAGGGAAACACTTCCTACTATGTATGTTGTGAGAGTTTATCACATAATATGTAGTGTTATATTTGAGTACTAATCCTTTGTCAGTAAATTCTATATGCTACAAAAATAAAGACACTGCTTATCTTTTATCTTTCTATATGGTATCTTCTGCACGGAATTTTCTAGAAGTCAGGCTTATCAAATTGATCGATACTTGCTTTACAGTTTGGGCTTTTTGGATCTCTGTTGTGGTATCTTTCTTTATAGTGATGTCACAAAAATATTTGTTGGTATCCTCTTCCAGAGTTTTAGGCTTTAATCCATCTGGAATTTTTTGCTGTTGTTGAGAGATAGGTTTTTTAAAAATTTTTAATTTTTTATTAACATATAATGTATTATTAGCCCCAGGGGTACAGGTCTGTGAATCACCAGGTTTACACACTTCACAGCATTCACCATAGCACACACCCTCTCCAGTGTCCATAATCCAGCCACCCTATCCCTTCCCCCACACCTCCCAGCAACCCTCAGTTTGTTTTGTGAGATTAAGAGTCTCTTATGGTTTGTCTCCCTCCTGATCCCATCTTGTTTCATTTACTCTTTTCCAACCCCCCAAGCCCTCCATTGCATCTCTACTTCCTCATATCAGGGAGACCATATGATAGTTGTCTTTCTCCGATAGACTTATTTCACTAAGCATGATACCCTCTAGTTCCATCCATGCCATTGCAAATGGCAAGATTTCATTTCTTTTGATGGCTGCATAGTATTCCATTGTGTATACATACCACATCTTCTTTATCCATTCATCTGTTGATGGACATCTAGGTTCTTTCCATAGTTTAGCTATTGTGGACATTGCTGCTATAAACATTCGGGTGCACGTGCCCCTTCGGATCACTGCGTTTGTATCTTTAGGGTAAATACCCAGTAGTGTGATTGCTGGGTTGTAGGGCAGCTCTATTTTCAACTTTTTGAGGAACATCCATGCTGTTTTCCAGAGCGGTTGCACCAGCTCACATTCCCACCAACAGTGTAGGAGGTTCCCCTTTCTCCACGTCCTGTGAGATAGAATTTTATCTCTCTCCACTTAGTCAACTGTCCTAGTACCTTTACTCAGTGGTTTAAATATCCTCTCTTCCTCTGACCGGTGACATCACATCTGTTCTATGATGTCACATCAGTTCTGTGACATCACCTCTGTTCTGTGACATCACATCTGTGTATGCCCCAGTCCCGCATGCAGATACTATCTTCCTAGCTTCTGAGTTTGCTCTGTTGATTGTATTTGTCCATCTTTTCCAAGATCGTGCTTCTCAAGTTCCCAAGAAAGACTGATTAGATTTTTTCGGAGTTCTGTTTATCACATAGCTTAGTTTGGACAGAATTGGCACATATCCAATCTTGGGTCTTCCCATCCACGTAACATGGTGAATTTAGGTTTTTATTATCATTTATTGAGTTATTCCTTTGTCATATTAGTTTTCCTTTAAAGTTCTTAAAATGTTTTGTAAAGTTTTTTGAAGTCCTGTAACATGTGAGTGGATTATTTTTAAATTAATTTCTAGTCATTTAAATATATTTAAAATTATTATGGTACAGCAATTATAGAAAACAATATGAATGCCCTTCAAGATTTTAAAAATAGAGCTACCTTGTGATCCAGGAATTTCACTTCTGGGTATTTATTTAAAAAAAAAACAAAAGAAAAATAAAATCACTATGTTGAAGAGATAGGTCACCTGTGTTCAGTGAAGTGTTATTTACAATAGCCAATATGTGGGAACGGACTGTCTGTTGATGGATGAATGGATAAAGAAAATTTGGCGCACGTGCACACACACACCCACACCCACACACACACACACGATGGAATATTACTCAGCCATAAAAAGGGAACTCTGCCATTGGCAACAACATACACGAAGTTTGAAGGCATTATGCTAAGTTAAATAAACCAGGCAGAGAAAGCCAAATGCTGTATGATCTCACTAATACGTAGAATCTAAAAACCAACTTCACAAAACAGGAACATTGTGGTTGCCAGGGGTGGGTAGGGGGAGGTTGGGAATGGAGAGATGTTGGCCAAAGGATACAAACTTCCAATTACAAAATGAGTAAGATTTGGGGATCTAGTATCCAACGTGGAGACTATGTTAATAGTTAATAATGCTGTATTGTGTGCTTGGAAGTTGCAAAGGGATTAGATCTTACATGTTCTCCTAGCACAGAACAGTGACCAGGAGACGGGGGGATGTGTTCACCGTCTTAGTGTGGCCGCATCTCAAGTGTACATTGTATCCAGTCCTCACGACGTGTGTCTTAAGTTTACAAAGTGTTACATTCCAGTCATATCTCCATAAAGGTAGAAAGGTAACAGTTTAACAGCTTAATATTTTAAAAAAGAAAAAGGTGTAATTATTAATTTATGATCAGTTGCTGATGTAGAGACACTTGGTTTTCTGCTCTGACCTCGTGTCTTGCATCTTTGAGGAAACTTCGTATTGGTTTTACTTGCTTGATGGTAGATTCTATATGTCGGAAAACGTATCCCCAGCTTCGAATTGTTTTCTTCCCTTCAAATCCTGTCTATCGTTTTTTTTAAGTTGCCTGGGATTCTCTCTATCCCGTGAAGTAGAAGGAGCGAGAGCAGGTGTCAGCGTTTGTGTCTGACTTGAAGGAAGATTTTCCAGGAATCCACCCTGACAAAGGATGATCTTTGCTGAAAGACTTGGTAGATAACCTTTACTGGATTAAGGAAATTGTATTCCTGTTTCTTAAAATTAAAAAAAAAAAATTGAATGGATGAAATGCTTATTCTTGAATCTCTGAAATGTAACTTGGGTTTTCCTCCCTTTAATCTCTCTCTTTCTAACAAAAAGAAAAGATTTTATTTATTTGACAGAGAGAGAGAGAAGCACAAGCAGGGGGAACAGTAGAGGGAGAGGGAGAAGCAGGCTCCCTGCTGAGCAAGGAGTCCAACGTGGGGCTCGATCCTAGGACCCTGGGACCCTGACCTGAGCTGAAGGCAGACGCTTAACCAACTGAGCCACCCGGGTGCCCCCCACTTCCTTTAAGCTCTTAATAAAGTGAATAATATATAGACTTTCTGGTGCAGATTTTTGCCCTTTTGGGACAGACCCTTTTTGGTCATGAAGCTTTTTCCCTTTGGGGAGACACCTGCCTGAGGCAGGGAGGGGCTGTTGCTCTGAGACTGTCTGACCCTGTGCCCACTGGCCCTGGGGTCCTCCATGGCCCCAGGCTGTGAACGCTGGCATCCTGGTTCACGCCTATGAGTATAGTCAATTTTCTTCCTTTCAATGCAATTTTGACATTTTTGGTGTTTTCCTCCTAAAAATTATGCAATTAATTTCTGTTCCAAATTACCTTTGTGGTGTCCGTGGCATTCTCTCAGTCTGTAGATCCTTACTGTGTTTGCTGTTATGTCCCTTCTTGGTTCCTAATGTTTCTTATTTCTACCTGTTTCCATTCATGAGAATCTTGGTAGCTGTTTCCCTGTCTTACTCATCTTTCCCAATAACTGGCTTTTATGTGTGTGTTGTCCGTGTTCTTTATCATTTCTCATTTCATTACCTTTTGGTGTTACAGTCTTTTTCGGGTTACTCCATCATCTTGATTTCTTATGGTGTTAATTCTCGTTTGCTTATTCTTTTGAATTTCGCTAAAACTTCATTTTGGGTTGTTTCTTATGTTGTTTACGATTTTTAACTGTAAGTTTATCTTTTTCTTACGGGAATCAGGTGGAAGTCCCAAGAACCCTCCTTATCGGGACTGTTCTTTACGGTGGCTTCCGAGTGAGTTAGGGTGTGACACTCCCCGCGGATGCAGACTCTGGCTTTCTCGCTCTCACGGGAGACACTTCTGCTTCCACCCAGAGCCTGAAGCAGAGATGGGAGGGAGGGACAGGTTCTTCTGGCCCGACCTGCTTTCCGCTTGAGGCCGTGGTTGGGAATCTGCCTCTGAGCAGACGTCAGCTCTGGACACAGACACGCTCGGCCTGGGGCAGACACTGCCTGCTCCCCAGCCTGTCTCTGTGCACAGCCATCCCCCCGGCCTTGCTTTCCTCGGCTTTGGGCATGGGGGGACTTCCCTCCCTTCCTCTCCAGTTTAGTTGTGTGTCGGCATCTCTGTGGCGTTGTGTTTGGTGTGTTTATGCATTTGACATCCGTGTTTTCCGTGTTTGCTCCGATGTGGGGTCCCTCCTGACTCTATAGTTTTATAGTTCAGAGGCCTGTTGTTACAGCGCCAGAGTATTTCAGAGTGCATGCCCTTGCCACGTGGACGCTTACAAAGACAACAACACGTGTCAGATTTTCTAGTCTGATCTCCAACTTTTGGTTCTCCTGAGCTCAGACGTGTTCGGCAGGCTGCGTGCTCTGAGTCACTCAAAAGAAATGGTGATTAGTTTTAAGAAGAGTCACCAAATTGACCCCAGCTTTCCATTACAGGGTTTTGTTTTGTTTTTTTAACACAGACCACAGAGAAGAGTTTCATGTAGGATTTGGACTGCGTGTCACTATGTAAGCCGGCTCCCAGAGAGATGAACGTCCACGCGGCTGAGTACTGACCTGTCTTGTGCGGCCGAACCGGCCTCTAGTGCCCAGGCCTCTGCTGTGACCCCAGACTCTGCTCAGCTTGTCACCGTTTGGGAGGGGTGAAGGGACTGGGGTGAGGAATCCAACCAGCTACTCTGCCCCTTAACCTGCCCCTGGGCCCTGCCTCGTGACCTGGGGCTCCTGTCAGTCACTCTGTGCCCCAGACACCACAGTCTGGCCCCAGCTGCCTGGAGCTGGGCAGGCTTCACGGGTGAGGGCAACAGCCCCACAAGACCACCCTCACCAAACATCAGCTGCAAGCATGGGGTTCCCTGGGCCACCCGAACTCCCAGACAGACTATAGAAATGTGGGGTTCACGTGTCCCCCTTCAGGTCTGATAACTCGCTGGACTGACTCACAGAACTCAGGAAAGCTCCGTCTATGATCACAGTTTTGTTACCACACAAAAGGGTACAAACCAGGACCAGCTGAAAGAAGAGACACATACGAGCGTCCCTGGGTGGGTCTTGGCCTGACACTCCTTTGTTCTCTCCCTGCGGAGCCCAGACGTAACGTTTTCCTAGCGTGTTGACCTGAGAGGGTTTGCGGGGTCCTGCCCACCAGGGAGGCTCACCTGAACCTGACGTCCAGAGTCTTTACTGGGGTTTCAGTATGTCGACATGATTGAGGAACCACGGCCAGGGGGTGAAAGCGGTGTCCAGCCTCCTCTCCAGGGGTCGGGCTGCCACCACGTGGCCTCCATGGGATGTTCCATGGTTTGTCCCTCCGGTGTGGCAGCTCCACCCTGAGCCACGTCATTAGCACTGACCATGAGGCTTGGGGCTTGGTGCCAGGGGCCCACCAGGAGCAGCACGGACTCTGCTCGCACACGGGCATATCTGGGGCTTGAGAGGCTCCATCCCCGCAGCCGGGACAGAGCAGGACAGTCACAAATCACACAAGAGAACTGGACTGCTTGTTCCAACCGTCCCCCTGGCTGGCGTTTTCCGGCCTCTCCTGTCTCTCTCCTTCCTCTGTCCCCAGAGGGGAACGCAGGTCTCCAGGTCCCTGTGCCGCGTGCCGGGGGCTGTGGGCTGCCTGGTGGCAGTGCCCGAAGCCCATGAGTCCTGTTTCCAGCTGAAGAACCGCTCAGTGTAGACTCTGCGCCGTTCTCCTGACGCGGCTTGGCCTCCCCCGGACTCTGTTTCCGTGGGAGACGCGCACCTGCACAGGCACGGACGCATGGGGCGGCGGATGGCGCAGACAGACCATGCGTGCACGTGCTCGTTTGCTGCCCCCGCGTCCCCCGATAATGGAACCGGCAAGTCTGTCACTGCTTTTTTATGGGAATAGCTATGGCTCCTCAAATTAAATTTGGGGTGACCCCTGGCCCTGGAGACCCAAGGCTCTTGAGGGAAATGCAGAGCCATGGGCTTACCCCTGACCGAGGGACATGGCCAGCCCTGCTGCTCCGTGGTCCGGGAAGCTGGTCCAACGTCCACAGGACGGTCTTGGAAGAAATGTTTTGGTGAAGACTTTTAGCCCTCGGCACGTACGGGGCCATGTTCAAAAGACACAGCATCGTGTACTTTTGGTCAGCTGAGTCATAGAGCTACCTTTGATTATGAGTGTGAATGAGTAAGCGTGTGAATGAGTAAGTGTGTGAAGCAGCAGATTACAGAAGGTTGTTCACTTGCCCGGTGTTTCCCCCTCGGGAGCGCAGAAAAGTGGTCTGTTACGTGGTCACTTCATGTGGACGCGACACGGGATTTCCTGCCTGAGCCTGGGCCGTGTCCAGTGAGAGCCACTTTCCCATGAACGGGTGTAGTTGTGTGCTGTGACCACGCCCAGGGAGCGGCACCAGGAGCCGTGGGTGTGTCCTGGGGTCCCTCTGGGTCCCCTGAGCCAGAGGCCGTGCTTCCTGGGGGGTCGCCCCCACACTGTTCCACCCTGAGCTACAAGAGCACAGCTGAGAGCAGCACCTCCCCCAGGAAGGCCAGGGGATGCGTCCTCTGGGCAGGATGGGGGACACCTCCCCCAGGAAGGACGGGAGATAGTGCCGTCATTGAAGCGGTCCTGGAGGGGTGCACGGCTTTCTTCAGAGCGAGCCCCCCCCACTTCTTCCGGACAGAGTCGTGCTCATGCTTCCCGGGGGAGACAGGAGACTGACGGGACACCGGAGCCCCTCGCTCAGCCGGAGCTGGGATGGGGAGCTGGTTCCAGAGCCTGGCGGGAGCAGAAAGGCCCCTTCTGCATGGGGTCTGGATCTGGGGGTGGGCGGGAAGGCTCCACTCGGTCTGTTTCTCCAGAAACAGGAGATCTTCCTGCGTGCCCTCCTGCTGAGACAGCCAAAGGTCCCTTGAGAGTGAAAGCCCAGACGCTCGGAGCATCCTCCTGAATCAAGAATCGAAGGACACGGACAGACTTCAAAGGTTTCTGGGGCCTTCGGAGCTTCCAGCTTCAAAGCAGACTCTCTCTTCTGTAGTTCTACTGCGACGATAATTAATACGTCTTAAATACCACCGCATGAGCAGCTCACCTTCCGACTTCCGCCCCGTCCCTCCTGCGTGACTTCGGCCGCTTCTGGCTTTATTTGTCACTTTATTTAGTGGCATCTGACCTTTTCCGTTCCTTTCCCTTTTTTTTTAAACAGATGAATAGTAACATAGTAACATGCACTGAAGATTAAAATTCCCTTTGGGAAGTTTACGTGAGAATGCGATTCGTAGAAAATATCCTTTGCTTGCCCTTCATTTATTTACTTCTCAAGTCAGAAAAAGCGTGAATTTCCCAGTTCCTGAACGCGTCACGCTTCTATTTCTCCATTTCAAGGATAAGCAGCTGCCAAGGGGCTTCCCAGTGCCCGGATGGGGCTCCGTTCCCGGGCGGCGGTGGTGCAAACGACTGGCTTATCAAGGCTGTTGCCGCGGCTTCCCTGCTCGGGCTTGGCCGCCTGGCAAGAGCTGCCCTCGCTTGAGAACGAAGGAGACCCTGCGGGTCACACGTGGGGATGAGGAGGTGCCGGGAAGCCGGGAAGAATCCGTTTACTCCCCACGCACCGACGTCTACAGGACCAGGGGGGTCTGTCACCAGGCAGTCTTCTAGAATGGACATTCGGTTCTGTGAGTCCATTTGGGGCACCTGGAAGCTGTGGAAGACAGCAGTGTCCCCGTGCCCGAGCGGTGGTGACGCCACGGCCCCCACGCGGCCTGTCGCATCAGTGTGGTCCGCAGGGCTCGGCTTGGGCCGTGCACCCCTGAACGTGAGAGTGAACGTGCCTCCTTCTCGTCCACCTCCCAGCTCGTGAGCGCAGGGGAGAAGAAAGGTTTCCAGTCGGAGAACGCAGGAGGTCGTGGGGACATCCCCGGGGGGCTCGTTACGGGCCCCAGCGCGGCAGCTCCTGATGGCTTCCATCTGGACTGAGCAGCTCAGGGGCCCGAGAGTTCGGGGGCCTCGTGGCGCGCTTGCAGAGCCCCCGGGTGCGGGCTGAGGCTGTCAGCGGGGCCCGGGCGAGGAGGCCTGCTCCTCTCGGTGCTGCCCCCACTTGGGTTCTCGGGAGCCGCGTCCCCTCAGCCATATGCCCCGTGGGCCCCTGTCCTCCGCCTTCACGTGGACAGCACTCACATCAGATTAGAGCCACCCTGAAGACCTCGTTTCTCCTGGATCCCTGCTGCAAGGATCCTGTTTCCAAATGCGGTGGCACCGGCAGGAGCCACGTGCCCTCTTGGAGGGACACCGTCCGGCCCCGAGCGGACGGCTTCAGCTCAGCAGTTATGGAAGGCTCAGGAGCTCTGGTCTGTCCCATTCCTGTGACCTGCCTCTCTGGGGGGTTCGTTTCCCTACCGCTCTGCCTGTAAAAAGTCGCTGGCCTCCGACGGAAGGTGAAACTTCACCATGGAAGTTCCGCCTCTGAGCTAACTGTCGTGGGCTTTTCGTGCTCTTTCCAACTGGAACCCCAGCCGGGCCTGGCTTCTATTCGGGAAAATGTTTCTTCCAACCTGAGACACCGTTTTATCATTGTTTGTAGCTCTACATGTCTGATAATACTTGAAATCGGCGTGTGAATGTGGGTTTACATACGTAACATTCCCCCGGTTTTCCTCAGATACTTTGTCTTCGTGGGGAGTGGGAGGAGGACTGCCTGGCCCTGTTATTGCTGGCGGCTGGGCGGATGCGGGGCACCAGGGCTCCAGCCCCTGGGATCTCTGCTCACTCTCTGGGCCTCGTCTGCTCGCGAGGGCGGCTGCAGAGATGGGCACCTGCTCCCAGGCCTTCCCAAACGGCAGGCCCACGTGCAGTCTCCTCTTCAGACTGGACCGGTCCGGCGGCATTTTGTCCACGTACAGGGGACCCCGGTTCACTTCTGACCCTCACTACCTGGGGTTCACGCAGACCCCGTGGGTGAGGGGCTCCATCCCACAAGACTGTCCCCCACCTCAGATGCCAGCCACAAGTCTGCGCTCCCCTCGTCCTGCCCAGCTAGATGTGACTTGGGCATTCTCGGGACCCTCTTCTCAGGGCCAGTGATGTGCCGGAGCAGCTCCCAGGCTCTGGGACACGGTTTCCTTACGCAATGACCTATTCACTACAGAGGCTGCACCTCAGGAACCCCAGAGGGAGGAGGTGCACAGAGCCAGGGATGGGGGTGCCCTCAGAGCTCCTGTGCCCTCCAGGTGCACCAGCCTCCCAGCACCCCACGCACTCGCCGACCCGGAAGCTCTCTGAACTGCCGTTCCGGGGTTAGAGAGAGAGAGCAGGTGAGAGCAGGAGGGGCAGAGAGTGTCCAGCAGACCACACCAAGCACGGGGCTGCTGCAGGACTCGATCTCACGACTTGAGATCGCAGCCTGAGCTGAAACCCAGAGCCGGAGACTCCACTGACTAAGCCTCCCAAGGGCCCCCACTCTGGGGTCTTTATGGAGGTTCTGGTTTGATGAGTTATTGAATCGTTGGCTACTGGTAGTTAATTCAGTCTCTGTCTCTCCCTGGTCCCATCCCCAGCCCTGGAGTGATGGGAGTTGCGACTAGTTCAAGGCTTCTGACCAAGGTTTGGACTTCCTGGTGACCAGCTCTACCCTACAGCCACGCAGGTCCACAAGGTCCTTATTAGGACAGACATGCCCTTGTCACCCTACACTTGGGGTCGGAGGGTCTCGGGAGCTCCGTGTCTGTAGAAGGGACAAAGATCCAGTGTCTTCCCGTGACTCCAAGTGGCCTTCAGAGCTTGGATGGCTGGTGTTGAGCACGTGCATGTTGGCTTCGAGTTTCCACGGGGACCATCTTCAGGAGGCGAACCCCATGACTGGCGCAGAGAAGGACGGTAGGCAGCAGTGGTTTCCCTCCCGAGAAGTGTGTGGGGCTGCAGGGTAGGGACGAGCGCGAGCAGCCCAGCGTCTCCATCCCCTCGCCGGGGCGTTACTAATGTTCTTTCAGGGGCTGAGGACAGGCCACCGACTAGACTTGATGGCCCGATGTTCCGGCCTGGATGTCAAGGTAGCTGTGTTCTCCAGGTGGACTGGTTTTCCATGAATGAGCTTTGCCACGTCGGCTGACCTGCGGCCCTCATGCCTTTCGGAGGCCCTGGTCACCAAATAGGGAGGGCGCGGCTTTCTTCCTTTGCTCCGTGTTCACGCCACTTCGTGGGTTTTGGATCCTCCCTCGTGAGGTGCTCACTCTAAGCTGGGGTCTGCAGCTGCCCACTGCCCCTTGCTCCGCGCAGGGCTGGCCCCTACCGCCACGGACGCTGCCCCTTGGGCAAGACTCCCGGTTCTGGGGGTGTCTTTCTCCGACTGACTAATTTCGCAAAGCATGATACCCTCTAGTTCCATCCACGTCATCGCAAATGGCAAGATTTCATTTCTTTTGATGGCTGCATAGTATTCCATTGTGTATATATACCACATCTTCTTCATCCATTCATCTGTGGATGGGGATCTAGGTTCCTTCCATAGTTTGGCTATTGTAGACATTACTCCTATAAACATTCGGGTGCACGTGCCCCTTCGGATCACTACGTTTGTATCTTTAGTGTAAATACCCAGCTGTGCAAATGCTGGGTCATAGGGCAGCTCTATTTTCAACATTTTGAGGAACCTCCATGCTGTTTTCCAGAGTATCTGTACCAGCTTGCATTCCCACCAACAGTGTAGGAAGGCTCCCCTTTCTCCGCCTCCTTGCCAACATCTGTTGTTTCCTGATTTGTTAATTTTAGCCATTCTGACTGGTGTGAGGTGGTGTCTCATTGTGGTTTTGATTTGTCTTTCCCTGATGCTGAGTGATGTGGAGCACTTTTTCATGTGTCTGTTGGCCATCTGGATGTCTTCTTTGCAGAAGTGTCTGTTCATGTCTTCTTCCCATTTCTTGATTGGACTATTTGTTCTTTGGGTATTGAGTTTGCTAAGTTCTTTATAGATTTTGGACACTAGCCCTTTATCTGATATGTTGTTTGCAAATATCTTCTCCCATTATGTCAGTTGTCTTTTGGTTTGGTTAACTGTTACCTTTGCTGTGCAAAAGCTTTTGAACTTGATGAAGTCCCAATAGTTCATTTTTGCCCTTGCTTCCCTTGCCTTCCCTTGCCTTTGGCGATGTTCCTAGAAAGACGTTGCTGCGGCTGAGGTCAAAGAGGTTGCTGCCTGTGTTCTCCTCAGGGATTTTGATGGATTCCTGTCTCACATTGAGGTCCTTCATCCATTTTGAGTTTGTTTTCATGTGTGGACCATTGGAAATGGTCCAATTTCATTTTTCTGCATGTGGCTGTCCAATTTTCCCAACACCATTTATTGAAGAGGCTGTCTTTTTTCCATTGGACATTCTTTCCTGCCTTGTCGAAGATTAGTTGACCATAGAGTTGAGGGTCTATTTCTGGGCTCTCTATTCTGTTCCACTGATCTGTGTGTCTGTTTTTGTGCCAGTACCATACTGTCTTGATGATGACAGCTTTGTAATAGAGCTTGAAGTCCGGAATTGTGATGCCACCCACTTTGGCTTTCTTTTTCAATATTCCTTTGGCTATTCGAGGTCTTTTCTGGTTCCATATAAATTTTAGGATTATTTGTTCCATTTCTTTGAAAAAAATGGATGGTATTTTGATAGGGATTGCATTAAATGTGTAGATTGCTTTAGGTAGCAAAGACATTTTCACAATATTTGTTCTTCCAATCCAGGAGCATGGAACATTTTTCCATTTCTTTGTGTCTTCCTCAATATCTTTCATGAGTACTTTGTAGTTTTCTGAGTATAGATTCTTAACCTCTTTGGTTAGGTTTATTCCTAGGTATCTTATGGTTTTGGGTGCAATTGTAAATGGGATTGACTCCTTAATTTCTCTTTCTTCTGTCTTGTTGTTGGTGTACAGAAATGCAACTGACTTCTGTGCATTGATTTTATATCCTGACAAGTTACTAAATTCCTGTATAAGTTCTAGTAGTTTTGGAGTGAAGTCTTTTGGGTTTTCCACATATAGTACCATATCATCTGTGAAGCTTGATAGTTTGACTTCTCCTTTGCCAATTTGGATGCCTTTAATTTCTTTTTGTTGTCTGACTGCTGAGGCCAGGAATTCTAGTGCCATGTTGAATAGCGGTGGTGATAGTGGACATCCCTGCCATGTTCCTGACCTTAGCGGAAAAGCTTTCAGTTTTTCTCCATTGAGAATGATATTTGCGGTGGGTTTTTCATAGATGGCTTTGATAGTATTGAGGTATGTGCCCTCTATCCCTACACTGTGAAGAGTTTTGATCAGGAAGGGATGCTGTACTTTGTCAGATGTCAAAATGTTAGATATTTCTGCATCTATTGAGAGTATCATATGGTTCTTGTTCTTTCTTTTATTAATGTGTTGTATCACATTGATTGATTTGCGGATGTTGAACCAACCTTGCAGCCCTGGAATAAATCCCACTTGGTCCTGGTGAATAATCCTTTTAATGTACTATTGAATCCTATTGGCGAGTATTTTGGTGAGAATTTTCACATCTGTGTTCATCAAGGATATCGGTCTATAATTCTCTTTTTTGGTGGGATCCTTGTTTTGTTTTGGGATCAAGGTGATGCTGGACTCATAAAATGAGTTTGGAAGTATTCCTTCCATTTCTATTTTTTGGAACAGTTTCAGGAGTCTTCTTTAAACGTTTGATAGAATTCCCCTGGGAAGCTGTCTGGCCCTGGGCTTTTGTTTGTTTGGAGATTTTTGATGACTATTTCAATCTCCTTACTGGTTATGGGTCTCTTCAGGTTTTCTATTTCTTCCTGGTTCTGTTGTGGTAGTTTATATGTCTCTAGGAATGTACCCATTTCTTCCAGATTGTCAAATTTGTTGGCGTAGAGTTGTTCATAGTATGTTCTTATAATGGTTTGTATTTCTTTGGTGTTGGTTGTGATCTCTCCTCTTTCATTCATGATTTTATTTATTTGGGTCCTTTCTCTTTTCTTTTTGATAAGTCTGGCCAGGGGTTTATCAATCTTATTAATTCTTTCAAAGAACCAGTTCCTACTTTCGTTGATTTGTTCTATTGTGGGTTGTTTTTTTTTTAATTTCATTGATTTCTGCTCTGATCTTTATTATTTCTCTTCTCCTGCTTGGTTTAGGCTTACTTTCTTGTTCCTTCTCCAGCTCCTTTAGGTGTAGAGTTAGGTTGTGTATTTGAGACCTTTCTTGTTTCTTGAGAAAGGTTTGTATTGCTATATATTTTCCTCTCAGGATTGCCTTTGCTGTGTCCCACAGATTTTGAACCGTTGTATTTTCATTATCATTTCATTATCATTTATTTCCATGAATTTTTTCAATTCTTCTTTAATTTCCTGGTTGACCCATTCATTCTTTAGAAGGATGCTCTTTCGCCTCCATGTATTTGAGTTCTTTCCAAATTTCCTCTTGTGATTGAGTTCTAGCTTCAGAGCATTGTGGTCTGAAAATATGCACAGAATAATCCCAATACTTTGATACCACTTGAGACCTGATTTATGACCCAGGATGTGATCTATTCTGGAGAATGTTCCATGTGCACTAGAGAAGAATGTGTATTCTGTTGCTTTGGGATGAACTGTTCTGAATATATCTGTGATATCCATCTGGTCCAGTATGTCATTTAAGGCCTTTATCTCCTTGTTGATCTTTTGCTTGGGTGATCTGTCCATTTCAGTGAGGGGAGTGTTCAAGTCCCCTACTATTATTGTATTATTGTTGATGTATTTCTTTGATTTTGTTATTAATTGGTTTATATAGTTGGCTGCCACACGTTAGGGGCATAGATATTGAAAATTGTTAGATCTTCTTGTTGGACAGACCCTTTGAGTATGATATAGTGTCCTTCCTCATCTCTTATTATAGTCTTTGGCTTAAAATCTAATTGATCTAATATAAGGATTGCCGCCCCAGCTTTCTTCTGATGCCCATTAGCATGGTAAACTGTTTTCCACCCCCTCACTTTAAATCTGAAGGTGTCTTCGGGTCTAAAATGAGTTTCTTGTAGGCAACATACTGATGGGTTTTGTTTTTTTATCCATTCTGATACCCTGTGTCTTTTGATTGGGGCATTTAGCCTGTTAACATTCAGGGTAACTATTGAGAGATATGAATTTAGTGCCATTATTAGTCTGTAAGGTGACTGTTACTGTATATTGTCTCTGTACCTTTCTGATCTACTACTTTTAGGCTCTCTCTTTGCTTAGAGGACCCCTTTCAATATTTCCTGTAGAGCTGGTTTGGTGTTTGCAAATTCTTTCAGTTTTTGTTTGTCCTGGAAGCTTTTTATCTCTCCTTCTATTTTCGATGATAGCCTAGCTGGATAGAGTATTCTTGGCTGCATGTTCTTCTCGTTTAATGCTCTGAATATATCATGCCAGTTCTTTTTGGCCTTCCAGGTCTCTGTGGATAAGTCTGCTGCCAATCTAATATTTTTACCATTGTATGTTACAGACTTCTTTTCCCGAGCTGCTTTCAGGACTCTCTCTGTGTCACTAAGATTTGTAAATTTTACTGTTAGGTGACGGGGTGTGGACCTATTCTTGTTGACTTTGAGGGGGGTTCTCTGCACCTCCTGGATTTTGATGCCTGTTCCCTTTGCCATATTAGGGAAATTCTCTCCAACAATTCTCTCCAATAGACCTTCTGCCCCCTTCTCTCTCTCTTCTTCTTCTGGAATCCCAATTATTCTAATGTTTTTTCGTCTTATGGTGTCACTTATCTCTCGAATTGTCCCCTTGTGCTCCAGTAGCTGTTTGTCCCTCTTTTGTTCGGCTTCTTTATTCTCTGTCATTTGGTCTTCTATATCACTAATTCTTTCTTCTGCCTCATTTATCCTAGCAGTGAGAGTCTCCATTTTTGATTGCACCTCATTAATAGCTTTTTTTGATTTCAACTTGGTTAGATTTCAGTTCTTTAATTTCTCCAGAAAGGGCTTTTATCTCTCCAGAGAGGGTTTCTCTAATATCTTCCATGCCTTTTTCGAGCCCGGCTAGAACCTTGAAAATCGTCATTCTGAACTCTAGATCTGACATATTACCAATGTCCGTATTGATTAGGTCCCTAGCCTTCAGTACTGCCTCTTGTTCTTTTTTTTGTGGTGACTTTTTCCGCCTTGTCATTTTGTCCCAATAAGAGTATATGAAGGAGCAAATAAAATACTAAAAGGGTGGCAAAGACTCCAGGAAACCAAATCAGAAGAGACCCAAAAACGTGGGGAGAAGAAAAGGGATAAAAAGTAGTTCAGAAAAAAAAATTTTTTTAAAGAAAACAAATAAAGAAAAAATATAAAAAAGAAAATATATATATTATATATATAATATATATATTTATTAGATAAACTAGTTAAAAAACGTTAAAAAAGAAAAGGGTAAAAGTTAAAAAAAATTAGCAGAAGAAAAATAAAATAACTGCAAGACTAAAGAATCATGGGGAGAAAGCCACGAGTTCCGTGCTTTCCTTTCTCCTTCTCTGGAATTCCTCTGCTCTCCTTGGTTGGTGAACTTGGTCTTGGCTGGATTTCTTGTTGGTCTTCTGGGGGCGGGGCCTGTTGTGATTCTCAAGTGTCTTTGCCCGAGGCGGAATTGCACCGCCCTTACCAGGGGCCGGGCTAAGTAATCCGCTCAGGTTCGGGCTCAGGTTCGGGAGGCCGCGCTGCGAGCTCACCCAGCCTGTGCCTGGTTCAAGGTAACCCTGAGCTGAGAGCTCACTCCTCGGCTCTGTCTCTGTAGCCGGCTTCCCCGCTTTAATACCTGTGAGCTCTGCGACACTCAGACGCCCTGATCCTTCTGTGACCCCACGGGACATGGAGCCACGCTGACCCCACGTGGGCTTCACCCTGGTTTAGCCTCCGGAGCGATGTCCCTCCGTGGAACAGACTTTTAAAATTCCCAATTTTGTGCTCCGTTGCTCGGCGGCTTGCGGGGAGCCGGCCCCTCCCCCGCAGTCTATCTTTCCCTTCGTTCTGGATTCACTTCTCCGCCAGTCCTACCTTTCAGAAAGTGGTCGATTTTCTGTTTCTAGGATTGTTGCTCTTCTTCTCTTCAATCTCACGTTGGATTTGTAGGTGTTTGCAATGGTTTGAGAAGCTATCGAGCTGATCTCCTGCTACCTGATGTAGTCTCAGCCGCTACTTCTCCACCATCTCGACTCCTCCCTCAACATCAGTCATTCTAATTCACTCCTCTTTTTCTTGTTTTTAACTTTCACCCTATCCCTCACGGTCTCTTTTTGCTGTTGGGCTGTGCAGTTTCCCTGTTTCCCCCCGTTTCCTCGCCTGTTTTCCTCCCTCTCATCTGACTGGCTTTTCCCAGCATCGGGGACAGGAAGGGACTCAGGGGGTCCTGGAGCTGCTTCACCTTGAAGGTCTCTCTCCACTTCACTTCTCAGTTTTCAACGTTTTCAGTCTTCTTCCTTTTTCCTCCTCCTTTCTCTCTCGAATAAGTTTTTCATCTGTTTCTGTTCACGTGGGTTTTTCAAGATTTCTCCGTCGAAATAATGGACAGCGTCACCCGACCCCACAGATTTCAGGGAAAAACCAAGTGATGACCGATGTTTTCGTGGGGTTTTCAGCCAGAGAGGCACTGAGGGAGTTTTAATCTGACCATGAGAGAAGAGCGTGGGGAGACCAGCTGGTACCCTGGCAACCCTAACACAGGGAGGGGTTAGCACTTGGTCCCGTTGGCTGGTGGGATGGATCTCTAACCGGGGAGAAAGGAAGGATCTCTCGTTCACATGGACGCTTTCATTCAGCCATGTTTTTGTGATACACTAGTTATTTCTGGAAATGTTCTCTGCTAGAAGCTCAAATTGGATATGTTCTTTGTTTACACTTTTAAAATAGAAGTGAAGCCTCGAATCTTCTGACTGTAGGAAAGTTAGAGCTTTTTAATGCTGCTTTGAATATAATCACTTAGAAATGCTGCAGGTCTCTTGTGAGTGAAACCACAACACCATGGGAGGTTTTCATCCTGATCACGGCCACAACAACGTCCTCCTGACTTCCTGGGTGCTGGCATGTCTGACTCTCTTGACAGGTTACATATGTGCCAGACATTTCTAGCAGTTAGGACATCCCTAGGCTGTTAGGACAACCCTAGCAGTTAGTTCATCTTTAGTGGTTAGGACATCCGTGTGTGGTTAAGTTATCCCTGGGTGATTCGGATGTCCTAACTTGTTGAGCTATCCCTGGTGATTAGGAAATTCTAGATGGTTAGGACATCCCAGGTGGTTAGGACATCCCTAGGGGGTTAGGACATCCCAGGCGGTTAGGACTCATGGTAATTAGGACACCCCAGGTGATTATCTTGGTATTGGATTTATTTTCTCTGTGATAATGAAATTCTCGCTCTTGTACTGTGGGCTGTAATCACTTATGATGTCCCTGTTGTTCACAGGAACAACATTATTTGCTTTATTGAAGAAATGCACCCCACAGCCTTGGCTTCAAAATGGTATTTTTTAAAAGTGTGGTTGACTAACACATCTACGAAGTTTTAGGGAAGACCCAGAGCCGCTGTGAAAACGTGGTGTTGACCAGAGCGGAGGCCACGTGCATGATCATAGGCCGTGCCGGGGTTCAAGTGCTGGTGAGGGGTACTGTGTGTTCGGACCACAACTTTCTCGCTCATGTTTCTGACCTTGTTTCCTCATCTCTGACACCCAGAGTCTGACCAGGAACAGCAGCTCACATCGAGTCCTGGGAACCCCAGATGTCTTGACCTGGGGCCGAAGCAGGACAGAGCCAGGCAGCCACACAAAGCCCCACAGATTTTCCACATCTGCTCCTTCCTACTCCTCTCAAGGTTTAATGAACACCGGCCTTTCATGTTTTATTCGTTGAAATGGTGCTGTGTGAGGTCATTACCGAGCTCCTGTCCGTCGTTTTCAATGGGACCAGCGGATGAGCCGGCGTCTCCGGGCCGGGACAGGGCTCCTCTCCTGTCCATGAGGGTGTGGGTCTCTGGACTGGACTGGGAGCAGACCTGGAACGTCTTGTGGTGCCGGGGGAGCCACCGGGCAGTGGCGACCCCCAGTCATTGGCTGCCCCGCCCACCAGCTCCGTGTTCTCCACCTGTGGCCTGGCTCCTTCGCCTTGGTGGGGCTGTTCCAGGACCTTGGGCCTGGGTGCGTCTGGTTGAGGGAGAGGTGGGGGAGAAATCCCCGAGCACCCATGCGTGGTGGTCTGCTGTCACCCACGTCGCCCCTCCTGAGAGCATCAGCACCCAGGTGTGGGCCCCGCAAGCTCAGTGCTCAAGACACAGGTGACTGTGGCAGGTGTCACGGGGCGGGAACCAGTCAGAGCCAGCCAGATGAGTGCGGTAGGCTGAGGAGAAGGAAGACGATGGACACGTTAACACAGTGGCAGCGGGGGCCCTGCAGGGCAGAGGGACTGCCTTTCTGGAAGGAGATGCAGAGGGCACTCAGGAGGGGCTCACAGCTGAGAGGGTGCTGGACCGGCGGGGTCCCAGGCTTCTCCAGGCACTGGGGGCTGGGACGGCCAGCAGGGCGCCTCCGAGGGGGAGCCCACGTGTGCCAAGGAGTCCGCCATGCCGCCTTCCTGCCCCGGGTCCCGGAAGTTTGGGCCTGACCCTGTGAGCAACTAGAGTGACCAATGAGTTCTGTGCAGGGAATAACATGAGCGTTTCTAAAGCCCTGTCTTCGGGGTGAGCGGGAAAGCATGGAGTTGGAGGAGGAGAGCTGTGGGGGGAGCCCTTGTGGGGGACCAGTGACCCCAGGGGGCGTAGCCGCAAGCCTGGGCCAGCCCTACTCCGGAGCTGCGGACAGTCGGACGGGGAGAGCATTTGCGGGTGCGAGTGGCCGGCTTCCACAGCCTGTTGGGACTGCGCAAGGGTCGAGTTCAGGCACGGGCGTTGTTTGTCACGCGGCGGAACTTGGCCCATGCTCTTGGACGCGAGGGCTGGGTGGGGACCCAGAACTGCCTACCACGGTCATGGTTTGTGGCGCGCCCTGCTCCTCACATGGGCCCCATGGAAGACCAGCCCGTGTGTGTGGAAAACACCCCTGCTGTCGACCCAGGACTGGAGGTATGTCCCGCCCAGCGCAGTGCGCCTCCGAGTCGGCCGTCGCTCTGGGGCTGCGAGCACCAGGGCAGAGCTGGAGGGAGGTAGGCTTCTGAGCAGAGGCGGTGGCCCTCTGCGCGACTTTCTGTGGTCACTCCCCGGCCGTGCTTGTGTGTCGTCCGCACACCTGCTACCACGAAGAGCTTCTCGGTTGACTCTTTCCTGGTTGCTTTGTTCTCGCTCGCTCGCGTGGAAGAACTGTGAGCGTCAGGGCGCCGGTGTTTGTGAGCTTGCTAGCAAGAGAGCAACGGAAGGAATTCGGGGCCGTACTGAGATGCGGCGAGGCTTCACCTTTAGTCGGGGGTCGTTCGCGACACCGTCCCGCCGCACCCCATCCTGTAACTGCTCACCCTCCTCAGGGTGCTTCCCGTCTTCACGGGTCACAGACCCGTCTGCAGAGCGCGCTCGTCAGACCGGCCACTTCCCCTCGAAGCTGTGGACACGGGAATTCCACGATCCCCGGCATCTCACTCACAAGTTAGTATTTTGGGATACATCAAGGGCAAAGACATGGATTCCACAGTTCTTCCTGAAAGGACACTGCTGTGTCCCCGTGCGGTGCTGTTCGGCACCCGACCCACCGGCTGTCGCTCTCGGTGCCGGGTGGGCGGCTCTGCCTCTCCGGGGTGACGCGTCCTCTTCTGGCTGCGGAAGCGCCCGGCCTGTGTGACGCCAGGCTGCGCTGGGCTGGACGTGTCTTGCCTTCTGCCAGCACGGAGACCCCCACCTGCACCTGTGGGGCACAGTCACGGCAGACCCTGCTCCCCTCACCGTGGGAGGTGGACACATAGCGTCCAAGCCGCTCAGCCGCCAACGGCCACGTGAGCAGCAGCCCGGAGTGCCCACACCCCACCCGAGCCTCATGTTCTTGCTCTGTTCCTGCTCTGTCTTTTGGGAGACCCTGTGGGTTACCGAGGACCTACGGTGTGTAACATCTGTTGCAGGGCACGGCGGAAAGCCACTCAGGTCACAGTCGGAGGACTGTCGAGGCTGCCGACCCTTCCGCCCCTCGGGGCCCTCTCAGCCCTGGCCGCCAGCAAGGGGCCCCTCCCCAGCACGGTCTCCCGTTATCCATCTGTCACATCTGCCTTAGCCTCTGTGGGGCTCCCCGAGGCCAGGAGCCATGTCCTGGTTCTCCTGCCATGCCAGGGCCCGGGATGGTGCGTCTGTCCTAGCCGCGTGGAATTGCCGGTGCATGGCGGAGAGACGAAGGCTGCCAGCCACGTGGGCTGTCTGTGTGCTGCTCAAACGCTCAGTCCAGGTCACATCATTACACCCTTTTCAAGTGCCACAGGCTGTCTTTTGGCAGCTGAGAAGAATATGCGCGTGTCTCACTAGAAGTGCTCAAACCACGGCGCGGCGAGCGGGTGCTTCCGTTGGGAGGACTGTCGGTGCAGCCGGCTGTCCTTCCCACTGACCTGCGTCTCGGATGAGCGGACTCGTGGTTTGCCCAGACTGACCGGTCGGTGACATCAGAGCTCCCCATCCAGGCTCCGCGGGCAGGGGTGCGTGAACACCGCACGGCAGCAGGAGGTCTGAGTCCATCACCGCCCGGTTTGGCTGGGGTTCACTTGGGCATTTGACAGAGGATGAAAACAGCCCTTTGACCTCAAGGAGCAGGCAAACCCCACGGGGACTGAGCAGTCAGCCGTTCTGTTTCGAGGTGGGGGTTGCACCTGCCAGATACAAAACCCCAGCACTTTGCTGTGCGTGAGTGTGCGTGTGTGCACATGTGTGCGCGAAATTGGGAAGCCAAGCCTTCTTGCTAACTTCGAGACGGGCTCATGTTAAGAACGCACATACCCTCTGATCGCAGTGAGAGAAACTCAGCGCTCACTCCTGTAGCCTCGGAAACGCTCCGACCCACTGGGGCAAACCCCAGGCCAGTGGACTGGACCTTGGGGAAGAGTCGCTCTGCTCTCCCCAGCATGGGAGGTTGTGGGGTAGACAGAGTCTGTGCGTTGGAAAGATTGTAGTTGAGTTACGTCAAAATACAGAAGTTTTTTAAAAATTGATAAGAAGTGTTAGTTACCCCAAAAACAAAAATAAAAACCCAAAAGCACACACGTCCCCAAGGAGAAGGGCGGGAGGTGTCCCCAGGAACGCGAGCGTGTGCTGGGCCAAGAGTGTGGCCACGGAAGGAACCAGGGCTTGGTTTTCCGTGGGGATGAGCGCACTGAAAATCTGTCCATCAGTAATGAGTCGCGAGAAGACAGCTGTGGCTTCGTCCGCTGGGCCTCCGCTCGCCACAGCGGCTCTATGCTTTCCCATCCCTCCTTAGAGACGAACACAGTGGAGAACGGAGCCCTTCGCGTTGACGCCTGGTGAAGAGGGTGGGTCCCGGTTAGCGGGGGACGCTCAGGGTTAATGGAGTCGGATGCTGGGGCTCTGACTGTGGCTCCCGTGATCAGCTGTCCGTGGAGCTGAAGATGCCGCCCAGGCCAGGCTGGGAACACTGCTCTCCAGCGTGGAGGCTCTCTCGCCCGCTGCCCAGCCGCTGAGACCAGGCCCGACGGCAGCTCGTGCACGGCGGGCATTCGCGTTCACGTTCTGGAGGCCAGCAGTGGAGATCGGGGTGTGGCGGGGGTCACGGACACAGCTGCTTGGCAGCAGGGAGCGCCCCGGGTCTCTCATAAGGGCACCGGCCCCCTGATGACAGCTGCCCTGCACGATCAAGTCACCCCTAGGCGTTGCCTCCTATGACCTCAGCCTTGAGGGTTAGGACAGCAGCATGCTTTGGGGGCCAACCTTCAGACCACCCCTCAGATCCAGGGCCATGGGTCGTCTCTTTCTTCCTGTTTGGGAACGTGTCCTGAGCAGTGCCCACCGCGCTGCTCAGTAAGTCTGACTTGTGACAGTCTTCACTGTCCCCGTGCCGCCAGAGCCAGGTGCCACCTGGGACCAGGCGCGGGCGCTAATCCTTGGAGATGCGCGCCAATGGGCTTGACTGGTCTGCGCTCACCACAGCCCCTCGGGGACGACGGAGCTGGGGGCCGAGGGTGTCGGGTTCACACCAGGCCCAGCTGACGCTGGCCTCAGCCTTCTGCGCAGGAAGCGGCCGTGGGTCTTCAAAGGTTCAGAGCTACGGGGAGTATGTCGTCCCACCACAGGGTGAGCGTGAGGTGAAGGAGGGCTGCGCCGTCACACCGTGTGGGCTGGTGACGGGCCACACTGTCCTGCCGCACGTCTGCAGCCCCGGACCAGTGAAAACCAAGACTGGCCCCCTGGGAGTCCCTAGTGCGCCCTGAGCGGCAGGAGCCAAGCGGGTGTGCGGTCTAGGCCCACAGCCCGGGGCAAGGGCGGAGGCCGCTGGCCTGCTCTGTGCTTCCGTCTGCCTCCCCAGGGACCACGCGAGACCCCTCACTTGGGTCTCTCGACCGTCTCCAAAACAGAGGTTGGCAGATTCTGTCCCACAAACTAGCCACCTGTTTCCGCAGATAAAGCTTTACTGGAAATAGGGTTACCAGAAGGATCGATTTCCAGTGCTGCCGTAACAGATGCCAGACCGGGGGCCTCCACGGGAGGAATCGGTTTTTCTCCAGTCCGGGGCCACAGGTCCAAAGTCAAGGTGTTGGCAGGCTGGGCCTCTCATGAGGCTTCTTCTTCCCCCGGTATGTGTGTTCTCGGTGCTCTCGCGGGGTCTCTCCTCTGTGGGCAGAGACCTCGCATCTTTGCGTGTGTCCACATCTCGTCTGCTGCTGAGGACGGCAGCCAGACCGGCTGGGGCCAGCCTCCCTGTCCTCGCCTCCCCGGAGACCCATGTCCAAGTACAGTCAAGGCCGATGCACTGGGGCTTAGGGCTTCAGCATAAGAATTTTGGGTTGGTCGCAGACACAATTCAGCCCGTAACATCAGACTTAGCAAATAAAAACACAGGACACCAATTAAACTGGATTTCAGTTCAGATAAACAGGTAGTTATGCATAGAATGACTTACCTTAAAAAATTATTTGTTACTCATATGAAATTGTGATTTATCTGGAAATGTCGCTCTGTCTTACAGCCCCGATTGGAACGTAGTCCGTCCCTCACGCATCTTTTGCCTCTGCCTGTTTTCATGCTGCAGGGGCCAAGCCGAGTAGCAGAGCCCAACCCCAATTCCTCTGAAATCCAGGGGCACGTGTGCACCCTGGCAAGCACAAATACGGGACTTACGCCGACTTCCAAGGACCGGGGAGCGAGCTCAGTACCTCAGATGTTCAGTGTCGAGTGTGTGTTGACTTAACACACCCAGAGGCCCAGCACTGTAGGCTTTGGCGTGGGGGTGGGGAGTCTCACTCTATCCATTTGGAGTATATGTCCCCCGTCCTCGTGCACGCGTCCATCTCCTAATGTCTGCTCTTGGTGTTGAGCAACATCATTAGTTGAGTTTCTCACAGTCCGGTCCTGGGCTGGACAGCGTCTGTCCACTGGCGACAGCGGCAGCTTCTCTCCCTGTCACATGCTGTTTCCACGAAGGCGTCGGTTCAGGCTTGTTTTTGTGACGGTGACTGCGTGGATTCCAGCCAGATCCATCCAACACCTGCCGCGTCCTGACAAAGTAAATACAGGCATTTAAAACCTGAGAAGCCAAAGGGTGTCCAGAAATTGGAGGGAATTTAGAGAAGCCAAGAAATAGTGAGAAGCTGGAGGATGTGTTTGCCAGAAAAGTGTAAATGAGCTGAGAGCGTTCGCCTTGGCAAAGGGGTGACTCTGGTGGGGACGGCCACCGCCAAGAATTCTAAGTGTGGTGATCCCAAGGACCGAGAATTACTTTAGGGCTGCAGAGTGAATTTAATTACCACGAGAGAGAGGAGCTGGGTCCCCGATGTCGTGGAGGAAGTCGTCCGAGGTAGGCTGGGTCCGGCGGAGGGGAAGAGGGGGTGAGGCCGGCTTCTGCCTCCTCCGCGGGGTCAGCAGGAAGACGGAGGGCGACTGCCCCGTCGAGAGGAAGTCTGCCCTCCAGCAGTCCTCAGGGCCCACGGAGACTGTCTGAAGCTCCTTGGGGGCCACCCTAGACTTGGAGAGAGTCCTGTCACCCCTAGCTGTCTCCATCCTAGGCCCCGTCCAGAGTCTGTTTCTGCCGTAATCCTAAGGACACTGGCCGGGCGGGGTTTGGGAACCTCGTCAGGAACCTGAGAAGTCACGACGCCATGAGAGGTCGTGGGGTCCACTCCATCCCCCGATGATGGACTGTGTGCTCAGAGCAGACCCCGGCGGCGGGCACGTCCCCCAACCAGACCCGCTAATTCTAGAAGAAGAAGAAGGCGTGAGAACGGCTGAGGCAGGTGTGAGGGGCACACGTCCCCACCTGGTGCCTCGGTTCAGCTGTCAGGAGGGTTGGGCAGCGCAGTTACCCTCCTGCACAGAAGCCACCAGAGAGCCACGCACACCAGGCTCCGCCCCACAGACGTGGCCCCAGTGGTCTCTATTAACCAAACGACCAGCGTCTCAAGCAGCCGGCGATCCCGGAGTGCGAGGCGGAAGACAGACTTACTGAGACATGATGGACGGATGCACGTGTAACGCTGTTGTGTGCGCAGTCCCGTGACGTGCGCACGCTGTGGGGACACCCCCGGAACCTAATCGACTGCACACCCATCGCCTCAGAGAGAACCCCCACTTAGGAGTCCCTCGAGGACGCCTGCGTGGCTGAGGGACAGGCCACTGCCCAGGGCCAGCCCTTCACGCCTCTGCGGCTGGTTTCATGATTAGTGTTCACGCGGCTTAACGTGAACTTACACAGAACCGAGGCAGCTAATACAGAAATGAGAAAAAAACCACAAACTGTTATGGGGCATTTTAGAACCAGACCTAACCCCAGATGTGACCACACCCCTTCCAGAATTCCCTCTGCTGGCTCAGACCCGGACGCCTTCTGGACAGCATTCGTGGGCAACCCCGTTCTCTCTCCCAGCGCAGTAAGGAGACCTAGACCCTGGGTGCCCCGGAGCCGGTCCCTCCTCACTCCACAGAGCCCTCGCCCTTCCCCAGAGTAGTCGCCGGGGGCTGAGTCTACTGGACTCGGAGGACGTGTCTCGCCTCCCGTGACTAGAGAAGGGCCTCTTTGTTTGACGTTCCTCCTTGAGAAAAGCCGCTGTCCCGAAGCAGCACGACCCCTTTCTTCTCGAAGGAGCCACGCTTGTGAGAACGTGCCTGTGTTCATTTGCGGACGCGCTCCTCTATGAGTTTAAAGCTACGAATGCATTTCAAGAGGCACCGTCCTGCCCTTTAACATAGTGTTTGTTAACATTACTAATCTGATTTAAGAGAAAATTGTCCCTTATATTGCTTCCCATATAGACACACTTATTTCCCTTGAAAACGGAGGTTTTGCCAAATGCTGTTTTCCTTTCCTGCGAAGACGTGGGGCTGTTGAATGTGGAGTCGTGCAAGTGCGGCGGCCGAGCGCGGTGGGTGGCGACACCCAGTTATCATCTGTATGATTAGTCTCACCTTGTAGCTGTGTCTCCGAAAATGCAATTAACAGTTTCATATTCAGCACAGCCCGCTTTTATCCCTGCCGCCTGCTGCGCAACATTTGCATCATAAAAAAACTAATTGGTAAACACAGTCTTGCCAGCTTCTCTGCAATCCACCCAATTCTCTCCCCGTTAATTGGCTCAGCTCCGGCACACACGGGGTAGAATTTCAAAGGACACTGCCGCCGATGGGGAAGCCTCGGAGCACTTGTGTTTCACGGGACCGACTCCAAGTAGGCTGAGGAAAATATCTTACATTAATGCCGAATGCAGGCGACGCTCCGTCCTGGCGTTGCCACGGAAACCATTTTCTCTGCTAATCTGATGAGGCTGTGTGTGTTCACTGGGATTTGTCCCTGATGACCTTCAGAGAGGAAGTGGGCAGCAGGCACCCTTCTGCCCTGGGTGGGGGCCGAGTGCCAACCCCCGGAGCTTCCTTTGGGGTCCCCACCCCCCGGTTCTGCTCCCCTGCCCCCCACCGCCGCCACCACGCGCATTGACGTAGCCCCACACGGGACCCCAGGGGAGCGGTGCTGTGAGGTCACACAACCCGCACAAGAAATCTGTGCTGGGGACGTGGCGGGGACCTGCCCGTTCTGCGTGCGGAAACGTCATTGCCCGCTCCCGCTGCGCCTTCCCGCCCAGCCGCCTCCTCTCCACCTTCCCTCCCTGCGAACACTCAGAGGGCCTTACAGAGAAGCATCGTTCCTCTCTTTGAGAAACATCACTGATCTCGGACCTGCTGGTTGTTGGCTTGAGTAAAAGTCTTGGAAGTGGTTGTTATTCCTAGAGTGAAGGGGACTGCCTGCACACTCCACGCGCGCTTCCTGGGGAGGCTCAGCGTCCAGAAAGGCTGTGTCTGCGCCGCTCTGTCCAGCAGCCGTCCGTGAACCCAGGAGCACGGAGATCGAGCTTGTCCCATGAGGCAATGGAGGTTTTATTAGGCAAAGACTAATTTTTTCCTTTTTTTCTGCCCTCGCCTCTCCTCTCTCCCTCCACATCCTTTCCTTCCTTTTCCTCCTCCTGGATCCGAGGCTCAGTACGTTTTTGTCTTAATCAGCAGGTTCTACTGAACAGATATTTTTACCTTCATGTTGAACGTGACGGGGACTGTCCGACACATGTAGCAGGCAGCTTTGTAATTTGGTTTGATCCTATAGATCGACGTGTGCGTAAGTGCTACACACACAGCACCTCACGAGTTGTCTGCTACTGGCAAAACCCAGATCTTTTTAGTTAAAAATTAATAGAATGAGCCACTGGTACGTCAAGAGAAGACGGCAGCGTCTTCTCTGAAGTCGGATTCCAGATGTGTCCAAGGGGAGTGAGGGAGGAGGTTGGACCAGGAAGCAGGTGTGTGTCTGTGCCTGCCCCCAGCAGGTAAGAGCAAAACAGAGTGTGAAATGGAGCCCGATTGTACTCGATCTCAATACGGAGCGGACAGACATCCGACTCGAGAGTGAACAGGTGCTCTGGGCCCGGCTGCTCAAGGGCGTGCCCTGCCTCTCCTCCAACCCTCCTGCTCAGGACACGAGCCCCTGCTCCCATCAGGAGCCCGCCCTGTGCCTCAAATCATCTGAAGGTACCTTGGGCTCATGTTATCAACAGGCTGGAAACGTGCTCATTTCGGATTTTAGGTTACAAACAAAATGAACAAAGCAAACGACAGCACGCAGACAGTGAAGCAATTAGCCCCAGCCCAGGATGGGACTGTGGCGCCCGGAGAAACCCGGCTCCCTGCTCAGGCTCCTTGGGCCTGTGGGCGATCGGTTCCCCCCGCTCTGGGCAAACATCCCTTTGTAAAGACCTACTTTTCTCTGTGGGACTTGCAAGATAAGAGGGAAGGGGGAAGGGAAACAAAATGACAGAGGAAGGAAGAGATTCTGGAGTTTGTGTCCCCCTATAAACTAGGGAATGAAAGTCAGTTTTGAATTAAAGGAGACTTTGCAGGAAAGACAACCGCCTTAAGTCCTCGTTTGGGCACCAGGGAGAAGCTGGACGTAGAGGACGTGGTGGTTGACGAGGGGGTGACCCGCGACCCGCCTGGTGGCAGGGATGGCGGCGACTTGCCTCCTTTGCTGAAGGGGTGAGTGGCTGAGGAGGGAAGGCGTCGGGCTGGGACTCTGAAGCAGAAATCCGGGAACGGGTGTCTTCCTTCAAGGAGCTGTTCAGCGGATGAGAGCCTCGATGAGCTGGAGGAAACGGGCCCTAGGTATGAGCGCGAGCACCATTGTTCCGCTTTTTGCCACAGGTTGGCTGCTGTCTGGTAGAGAGGCTCTCGTGGGGGGACGGCAGACCCCGCTCTCCTTCCCGGGCATCGTGCCTTTGATCAGGGACTGAGCCATGAGCACCCCGGAGGGGCCTTCCGATTCCTGCAGGCGTGTGCCCCTTCTGCATCGTGTGTGTGACGACGGACGTCGGTACGCCCGGCACGGTCTCTGGGAGGGGAGCTGGGCACGTTCTAGATCTCTGGTTGCTCGGATCGAGCGCTTGCTGCCGAATCCCCAGTGTTGAAATCCTAACTCCAGATGTGATGATATTAGGAGATGGGGCCCTTAGGAGGTGATCAGGTCCCAAGGCTGGATTGTGTCCCAACAAAAGAGGAGGAGACACAAGGCCCTTCACTGTCCCCCAAGTGAGGGGACGATGAGAAGATGGCGCACCAGGAAGGGGCCTTTACGAAGACCCGGCTTCCACGTTCACAGGCGCGGGACGCATCTGCTGTGCACACCGTCGAGACTTCGGCCTCTGCTGCGGCTGGCGGCCAGGGAGGGAGGGAGCTGGGCCCGCACCGCGCGTGGGGACGGGGCCCGCTGGCCTCACTCCAGGGTCACTACACTTGAGACGCTTGAGAAAACTTCCTCTGCCTTTGTGAATCTTGGTAATTCCTCCACGTACCTGTGTTACCCCTCACTTGAAAATCTTCTACTATGGACTGCGAAACACTGTAGCTTTTTAGAACTGGAAACAGTGTTGCCTGCGTCCTGCAAGCTTGCTGGAGTCCGCCTCCTGTCCGTGGCAGCCAGATCAGCTCATGAGCTCTGCATGTGGAGGGAAATCGCTTCCCGCCGCCTCGCCACGTATCCTGTGACTGCGTTTCTTGATTCGCGGATCCTCTCATTTGCTTGTCACCCACTTAGCAGAATTCTTAAACATCTGCTCCGTGGAAAGTGCGTATGAAACTCTATGAACAGTATGTGAATAAGCGAGCTGTGGGCCCTGCCCCTGTGTACCTACCATCTACCGCAGAAGGCTCTAGAACAGTTGTCTAGTAATTATGCAATAGGTTACCTTATGTAAGACAGACGTGGGACTGACTTTCATTATAATCTTGAATTCATCCACAAGCAATAAAAAGCTTTTATTCTTTGTCCCACATTTAGTCTAAGTCCTTGGTAAATCATTTCACTTAACATTATATTCACCAAGTTAATGGCAGGATTTCCTTTTTTAAGGCTAAGTAATACGCCGTGTGTTCAAAGGGTGCATTTTCTTTATCTGTCAGTTCACAGACAGGCACTTAGCTTGTGCCCCATGTCACCTGCCGTGACCAGTGTTGCAGGGAACATGGGGACCAGGCACCCCCTTGAGCTGCCGATCTTGTTTCCTTCGGGTACATACGCAGAAATGGGATTGTCTCCGTCCCATTTCCCATCATGGCTGTACCAACTTACACTTCCACCAACAACGTGCAAGTTCCTTTTCCTCCACATCCTTATCACGATAAACCGGGGGAAAATACGATGATCCCTGCACATCCCTTCATTTCTCCTAAGGCTCCGTGGAACTTCTCTGTGAGAAGCTCCCTGGTAGATGGAGGACAGTGGTCCATGCCCGCTGCTGGCCCCAGCCTGGCCGGCAGCACTGTCCTCTCTGCGACCAAGCAGACAGACTGTGAAGAGTGGGTCCTGCTGCATTTTGCTTCGGTGCCCTGTCCTTTCATTGCTGTCTTTGCTGCGTCTCCTCACGAACCCAAGCACCGTTCTGCTCTCACCGAATTTGTGCACTTTTCCGTTGCTGAGCGCGGTTCCTCTGGCTTCAATAACAATAGGATTGTTCCGAGTTTCTTTTAAACACGTGCTCCCTCTTCTGGTTGGTTGGGTGCTCCAGACTGGAGTGGAGCCGGGCAGGGAACATCTTTGACTTAGGACACTGGTATTTTAAGAACTATTTGCAATAAAGTGTTGCAAAGCAGAGATGACGGAGAAGAGACTTCTGCTAGAGCCTGGCCAGGTTCTTTGCCGAACCCGCCTTCCTGTGCGTCTTGGAGAAGCAGAGGTCCACGTGGAGAATTGTTTACGTCAGAGGCACATTGTTTCTGAGTGACGACACACAGTGGGATTTTGTTTGGGGAAGACACCACAGGGACAGCGTAGTGATCACTGTTCGGTCATTTTCAAGGATGCCGTGACCGTCACACACCATGGTGTCATCGGTGTTCGTAAATTGGTGCACCTCTTCAATTTTCTGTGTCTAGAGGTGATTTTTACTCAAAGTAGCATGGAGTTTTTGAAGTGGGGATACCCTTTCCCTTCCGCAGCCAGCTGGGGCCGTTGGGAACGGGGTGGCAGCCCGTGTCTGAGCAGCACCCTAGGCCTTCAGCATGGCACCAAAGAGCACCTCGCCGACACCTGAAATGAGGAATACCCTCGCGTCCTTTCTACCACACTTAAGGCAGCAGAGAAATAAGCAATTAAGCAGTATTTTTGAAAACAGACTTCAGTTTATAAACCTCTCAGATGGGCGCTTGCGTAGGTGTGTTACGATATCCTAGAAATACACTGATTTGGAATGACTTTCACCTAACTGATGCTAAATAAAAGAGGCACAGTGTCCCTAAAGCTTGGATTTTCACTGTCTGTGATGCTCACAGTTCAAGTGATGCGTGACGGTCACTTCGAGATGGGATTAGCTCCTGGACCGGCGGGACGTAGCTTCGTGGGCGCATCCGTGCAGGCTCGGCCCTGCGAACTACTGGCCTTGGGACTCCTACTTGTTTGAGGACAAAAAAGGTGTCGTGCAGGCTGCCGACGGGGAAACACGCAGTGCCGTTACTTAGACTACAGAGTGTTGGTGTGTCTGCGGACCCGTGCGGGGCTCCCCTGAACACAGGGTCGGAGCCGAGCTGCCGGGCAGGGCCGTGACCCCATCTCCTGGTCTCGCAGAGAGGCGGGCTTCCTTCTCACGCCCTGCGGGGTCCTCACCATGTGGCCTGCCGGTGATAGCACGTGCGCGAGGCACAAGGCGTGAGGTACGTCCGGGACCTCCCAGCGGCCACTGGGCTCAGGGACAAAGGGGCAAACGGGAGGTGTGTCGTAGAGGCACGGGGTGTGGGAAGTGGAGGGTCAGGGGAGGGCCTGGAGCCCACGGGCATCAAGCCGTCTTAAAGGACAGGCGGGAGTTTGTGGGGTGGCCCAAAAGGGAGAGAGTGTCCCCTCGGCAGGACCAGCTGGGGCAGAAGGCAAGGCCAGACCAGGGCCTGGCACGTCCTGGAAGTGGAGCCCGTGAGTGAAGAACATAGAGTGGAGGACGCGTCGGCCATGTGAAGAGGGTGCTGAGCTCATCGTTCCAACCCGGTGACTCAGAGCCAACGCCGGCGCCGCCCTGCCATCTTCGTGTGCCTTCAAGGGGCTCTCTGGGGCCTCTTGGTCAGCGTTGTGAGGGCCGTCCCTGGGAGGGCGCTGGATGGGCATGGATAGGACTCCCAGGGTGCATGGGGGCTGTGCCTCGGGAGTGCTGGGGTCCTGAGCAAAAGGGCTTCCTGCCAGAAGTTAACGGTCTCCTGGCTTTCAGTGTGGTGTGGGAAGGCGGCTCATCGAAGGCCTGGGCGGGGAGCGCATTGCTGACCGTTCGTGATCATGGCCTCACCATTGGACACTTTTTTATTTTTGGTATTTTTAATGTGCCGTGACTTCAAGCCCACGTGCCAGCATCGCACGTCCTGCTGAACTGACCGTGTCTGCACTTGAAGTAAATTGTGGCCTTCCCGTGGGTCACAGCATGTCGCTGTCCCGAAGGATGGGGCCTGACCGGGCCCTGACTTGGGCGTGTGGTGGCCGTTCAGAGGGCGGACCGTGTGCCCCGTGCCCCTGAGATGCTCGCCTCTAGGTGAGGTCGATGCAGAACCAGTGATGAACGACGGTGTTTCACGGTCCCCCTGGTAGGCTCACGGCACACTGGGAGAGAACGTCGCGGGTCCCCTGCCTCCGCGGGGTGTCGAGGCGGGCTGGTGGAAGAACCCCGTGGACGGCACGGGCGGGTCTGCAGGCCCCGGGGAGACAGTCCACGTGCCCAGCTTTGGAAGCAGGTTGGAAACGTCAACCTGCGCGACACTCCAGGAACATCACAGACGTGTGCTGCTCGCATTTGTTTACTAGCGTGTGTGCTAACCCGAAAAGTCCGTGCATGGTGAGGGCCGCGCCTGCGGGGAAGAGAACACAGAGAAGGTCGCGGGAGCGTCGTCTGGACTCCAGACTTTGTGAACTGCCCGCCACATGCCGGGCTGCGTGCGAAGACAGTTGGGAGCGTGGCTCTGGCTCTGAAGCTTGCGGCCCAAGGGGACACAGATTGGTGCTTCGGGGGGAGCAGTGGGTCGTTTTCCTTCTTTTAAAATGATTTCCTTCGTTGTTATGGGCACCTTGTAAAATACATAAAAATTCGTGGAAGAAAAAAGAATTTCACACACCCAGGTGACCCAGACACGCGGAGCCCTCCTGGGAGCCGGGGCGTGCCCTCGGGGGGGCAACGGCACACGCCCGATGAGACAGCGCCTCCGAGGTCAGGCTTCCTGCCCCGGCGCTCCCTTCAGAGAGAAACCGGAGCCGTCAGAGTGTCCCCAGAGTGCGGTCGGCAGAAGTCATGGTCGGCGTCACCTAGACTCACTGCCGCGTTCCCTTCCTAGATGCCCTCGAGCCTCACGCATGTGTGAGGTTCTGCCCACTTGCCTGCACACACGTCACACACGGGAGCAGCTCTTGTCCCCGGCGTCCCTCCCAGGCATCGCTCTCTGTGTGACACCGGGCTCTGCCCCTTCACCAGATGCGGCGGCCCTTCTCGATTGGGGATATCAGCGGCTTACGATAATCGTTTGTGTTCACGGACTTTTGGGAGCGCACACAGGGTGTCCAAGCCGCCTGCCATCCTGCTCATTCCCAGCTGTGAGGCCGTCCTCTAGCCTTGGTGTGGCCTCCAGGGGCAGGCGTAAGCACGGGTGCAGCTGGAGAGGAGACCTCAGCCCAGGACATCTCCTGCCTTCCTGGGCCCTTCATCCTTCTCCGGCCCCATTCCCCATCCCCCCACCAGGACCTGCCTCACCCCCGCATCCAGGGTCAGCACCGGTCACTCGACTCCCTGTGGATTCATCCTGTCACGGGCTGAATTGTGTGTCCCCGAATTCCTGTGTCCAAGTTCCAACTCCCGATAGCTCAGGAGTGGATATAAGCAGAGATGGACCCTTTGAAGGGGGTTCAAGTGAGGTCACGTGGGTTTCCGCAAACTAGGCTGACTCATGTCCTCCTTCTAAGAAGAGGAAATTTGGTCCCACAGACACCAGGGACCAAGTGAAATCCAGCAAGAGGTCTGCTGTCTACACGCCCAGGAGAGAGGCCTCAGGAGAAATGGCCCAGAATGGAGAGGAGCATTGTGTGAGCCCCGGGTCCGCGGTCCTCTTCTCCTGGGGCCTGAACCGCTCATGCGCTTCCCAAATGACCGCGTGTGGGCGGCCCAGGCAGGGAGCCGTCTGCATGCCACAGGTTTTCCTTGGATGTTCGCCTGAACGCAAAATACCAGAATCGCTGAAGGTTCGAGCGCCCCCAGGCCTGTGTCTTTGGGACTCGTGACTTCAGTGTTTCCTCTTGGGCAGGCAGTGACCCCAGGGCGAAACACAGTCAGGTGACGTTTCTGCCCCGGAGCCTCCCTGGGCCTGAGGAGATGCTCCAGCCTTCCTCCTCTTGCCGAGGATACTGGTCGGGGGAACTGTCTCCTGCCACCCTCAGGTCCGCACCGGAGCCGTGACTTCCCGGAGAGAGAGTCCGCGCACACGACTGGGAAGGAGCTTCTGGAGAGGGAACAGGGAGGGCGCCGGGTGCGGTTGACGGCGTGTGTTGGGGAGGCCGCGAGGCCGCGACAGCCGGAGGAAGCTGCGTGTCTGGAGGTCAGGGCGGCGTTCTGGGTGCTGGAGGGAGCCGACCAGTCTGACGGCCACGGGGTCGGTGCTCAGGCCACACCAAGCACGGGAGGACGGAGATTCGTGCTTTTCTTGGAGCGGTTTGTGAAAAGTGACACATTCCTTGTCGTTTCCATTCATCCTGCCTAAGTGACCTGCAGGATGGGTTTACTGGAAACGGTCGCCTCACATAAACCATAACGTTGGTTCGTTTTCCTCCGGGCATCCTGCGGACAGTGAGACGACCCAGCTGGTGGCGGGGGGCGGATGTGCCGACGGGGGATGGGCGCGGTGCCACAGGACGGCGTCTCAGCCGAGGCACAGAGAGGGGCCAGGGGAGCTCCGAGCGGCGAGCAGCTACGCCAGACCTCGGAGAGGAGCCGGGAGCAGATGCCCGAGAACATCTGCCTGGGCCGCTGTCCCTGCGCCACCGTCACGACCCTGCCCTCCGTCGAGTGTTTCAAGGAAGTTCAGATTCGAGTCCCACAGGAGACCGTCTCAGTCCCGAAGGGGTTCATTCATGTCTGTGTAGACGGAGACGAGGGCCAGCTTGTTGCTGGGGTGGGTTCTTGCGACACACGCCTGTACCCCCAGCGTGCTGGACCACATGCGCCAAACTCGGACCTTATGCGGCTCAGCACACGCATCCCGCGCGTGAGGACGGCCCGGTCGCCGCTGCCACTCCGAAGCGGCTCCTCCCCATCAGCCGGTGTTTCCGGGCTGGCCCAGTGGCCATGCCCCGGGAGCTTCCGTCCCTTCCTTCTCCCGCCCCCACATCTTTGAACTCTCCCAAGGCAGCTTGCAAACCAGAACGCCACTTCTAATCTCATTTTCTGCGTCCTGAGTGGGTTTTAAGAGCTCCCGCTCTTCTTTATTTTAGTCAGTGTTGGATTAGTGAATTCCAACTCGCTTAGGCACGCTGCCTAGTGACCTTTCTCTTCTCTGCATTTTTTAGAAGAAACCAACAAAAGACAACAATAGTAACCTTTCTGTGTTCATTACCATAAGCTGCGCTGACCTTAAGAACGAGCCCGGCAGCCTCAGGTTCCGGCACCTCGTGGTGGCCCGGACACCAGACCCGTTTCCTCCCGTCGGAAATGCGGTGGCTCGTGGGGAGGAAGGGAAATCGCACGCGCTGTGGTGTCCGTCGTGTCTGCTCTGGCTCTCCGTGTAACTGGAGCTGGTCCGTGCGCCCAGGCGCGTCCTCCACTCGCAGGGGCTCCGGCCAGCCGTTGCGTGCCTCGCCTGTGCTGCAGGAAGCGTGGGAGGAAGCATTTCGGGGAGAAATGTAGGGGAGTGGAGGCCCTTCTGAAACCGTCTCTGGAGATGAACTCGGAGTCACAGAGGGGAAATTTACATTCACCGGCTTGAAGGACATGGTTTATGAAGCCTCTGGGAGTCAGACATGGTCATGAATTTTCTGACGATGAAAACAAATTTGGGGAGAGCAGAATGCAATGGGATACGTATCTCGCCCACGAGCTTGTAGTATCGTGTGATTTTGGGAATTAAACTGTCAGCAAAGTGTTAAGATTTGCCCGTTTCTGTTGTCTACGAGAAATATAACGTAAAGGGGCAGCCAACTCGGTGGAAATTTGGTCAGTGTTTTTAATTACCTTTCCCCTGTGTTAATGGGGTGCTGTTCCCAACAAGGAAATGCAGGCATTTGCAGACATACGGACGTTGACTAACTTTGCACCTGCCGCTAAGAGAAACAGCCACTGGCCGCGGAGGCGAGGGCAGCTCACGGAAGGACAGAAGCCTGGGTTCCATTATGCGCTGTCCTCCATGTGGCCCCCGTGGCATGAGGACTCTGCCCCACGGCTGGACGGGGCGAGTGGACCCTTCCACCCACCTCCCCCGGAGACACCCGGAGCAGGCCTGGAAGCCCACCGAACCCTGCAGACGTCTCTGGCAGAGCCATTAGTAACAGTCTCTTTCTTCGGGGATAAAACCCATTCTTCTCCCCCAAATTGGACACCAGAAGCATTAACAAATCAGTTTCTTTTTTCCCACGGACCCAAGTCACAAGGCACATCCGGCGAGACACTGAAGAGCCTCTGCACACAGAACCAGTGTGCCGCGCTGCACCTGGACTCCCGGAGCTCAGGGAAACGAGGCATCAGCTCGGGCGGATGAGTCTCCGCGAGGACGCGACGGCATTGCACGATGTTGCGGTTTGTGGAGTCGTAGATGGCGGTGGCTGATGAACTCGGCCAGAGTGACGGAATCGGTAGATGCTCTCGAAGCAGTCAGACAAGCGAGCTCTCCTTACACAAAAAGCGAGCGCGGAGAAGTTTTATTCCACTTTATCAATGGCCCTAGGCGTCCTGCGGGGGGAGGGGAGGCTGATGAGCACAGGTGACTCACGGCGCCCCACCTGCCCTCAAGTGAGCACAGACCAAGGGGAGCCTCTTTCCTCCCTGACTTCGTCTCCCAGGGCTGCTGACAGGGTCGCACAGACGGGGCTGCTTAACCACAGACATGTGCTCCTCACGTCCCAGAGGCCAGGAGGCTGGGATCCAGGCATGGGCAGGGCCGGGTCCTCCCGGGGCCGCTCTCCCGTGTCCTCACACGGTCGTGCCTCTGTCTGTCCCTCCTCTTCTCGGGACACCAGTCACCCTGAATCAGGGCCCACCCTCGTGACCTCACTCCACCTTGTGACCTCTCCCAAGACCCTACCTCCAAACACTGTCCCCCGGAAGTTAGGGCTCCAGCGTAGACTTCGAGAGAGGACACAGTCCAGCCACAGCATGACCTCACTTCAGCCAGCTGCCCTTCCCTGTGTCTCTCCTCCTCACCTGGGTTCTTCCCCTCGAGAGGGCCTGCGTGGGCTGGTAAAGCCCCCAGAAGGGAACACAGCCATGGGCCACCAGATGACCTGGCCAGGGAGGGACCCGTGCCCGTCCCCAGGTGTGCCAGGACCGGGGGGGACCAACGACTCACCGCTGAGCGCCTCCGCAAGGAGGGTTGCAACAGCCTGGGTCCTCGGCCTGGTTTGGAACTGTCTGCAAGGACCTTCCGACTCTTGGGCTCCGTGGACTGGCTGAGGCCTTTGAGAGGCCCTGTCCCTGCTGGACTTCTCCGGCTGCCTGTCCAGCTTCCCAGTCTCTGTCACCCTGTACACGCGCGTCCTCTGCTCTTCCCTGGCCCAGCCTTGTGTCCCAGAGGCACCTCCCGGAGCAAGTACCGGGCTCTCACCGGCCCCTGTGGTCTTGTCCTGTGCAACTTAGTCTTCACTCACTAGCTTGGCCCTAAGCTCCTAGAAGGCGGACGGGGCGAGGAGGTTCCGGGGCTGTTGCCCCTCCGGATTTGGGTGACTCACACAGTGATTCACCCGTTCGTGCGTTTGCCGCCGGCCCCAGGTCACTAGGCTTCGTGGGTACCAGCCCCTGCGCTAGGAGCTCGGGACGCAGAGTGACCAAGTGATTACCCTGGGCAGGTTCATGCCCACCATGTCCCCTCGCCGCTGCCACGCGGAAAGCTGTTCAGGGCAAGGACCTAGTCACACGACTCCTTGCACGCTTCCCCCCAGGCACTGCCCGCGTCTCCTGTCCTTCCCCAGGTCGCCATTCGCGGTAGCTGCTGCTCGAGTGAGTGACCCGGGGACAAGGTCGATGCTGCCTCTGTAACAGGAGGTCATTCGGGGGGTGCTAGCCAAGTGGGCCTTGTCCCAGGTCTCGCGCCCTGGGCCGATGGGAGCCGCCTGTCCCCACGGCTCAGTCTTGACTCGGGGAATGGCATGATGTCGAGTCTTATAACGACGCTCAAAGCCTTCATCTTCTCTCTCAACACCCAAGTCCCCGTGTTTGGGCGGTTTTCGCTCGCGTGGAAGGAAGGTTCTCTGAGGTCCCGGTCGGAGTGTCCCGATGCGCCCGGTGGTCCCGTTCACCCCGTGGCTACTCGCCAGAGACACTGCAGCTCTGGAGGCAGCACCTGTGGGGGGACCCCGAGGCTGTTCCCACGGGGCGTGGGGTCTGCGTGGCCTCAGGCGACGGTCTGGCCGTCGGTGGCCGTGTGATGAGCAGTCCCGTCAGGGGGCAACAGCCCTCCGGCCAGCACCTGCCCTCACCAGGAGGAGCCTGGAGGCCAGGGTGGACTGTGGCCCTGAGAGCCCCTGACAGGATCTTCGCAGGAGCACGAGTGGTTTAGTGGACACAGCCAGATGTCACAGGGCCACCAGGATACTGAAGCTCTAACAGTTTCCAGATTGTCTTCGACCTTCTCTTTAAACACGTCATCGCATCGAACTGAGCCAGACAGCCCGGACGGGCCACCTGAAGTAAACGTGTGGGCCTTCCCCCGGACGGGCCACGTTCCCAGGGCTTCGTGGCCACATGAGGAGAGACGGCCACGCGGCCAGGCCCGCGCCAATGGGGAGACGTCGTGTCGCCGCAGGAGGCCCCATGGACAGGTCTCAGTGACAGGGCGGTCAGGCGTGTGGCCGCGTCCCAGACACGAAGCCCGGCCGCAGAGGAAGTTGGGCGATGATGCATGTACAGTTCAGCGTCGTCAGGGCTGAAGACAGGAAGCGTGCGGAACAGTCGGTGCTGAAGGAACGCTCGCCGTGCCGTGAAGGCCAGAGACGCCTCCCTGGGCACTGAAGTCCCAGCAGGCCTCGTCTCGTTGGGTTCTTGTCAGAGGACCTCACGTCCTCCCCCTTTCCAGTCCCAGCCCAACCTGGAGCCCCCCACAAGCCCTCATGACCCCACACAAGGCAGCGGTTTGGCTTCCTCCCGCTTCCCCCGACTGGGACCCTCAGGTTGGCCGTCTGAGTAGGTGTTTGCTGTCTGCCCAGGTTCATTTCGTGGGTTCAGTGTCTACCGGCACAGCATAGACCAGGACCAGCACAAAGCAGCGAGTAGGGTCCTGTTCGCCCTTTCCAGAGGGCGGCTGAGGGTCCGCAGGAGCGCAGATGGGATCCCGGACAAGCCTGGGCCTGAGCTGCCTGGATCCCAGAGGCAGAGGGGCTGATCCTGGGCCAGGAGCACAGGGCCAGGCCGGAGAAGAGGTCTTCTCTGTGCTGCGCAAGCCAGTCGGGTCATCCTGGCTGCCCCACAGGGCACTCGGGAGCTTGGGCGTGGTCCCGGCGTGGGGCCCCCCTGGCTTCTCGTAGCGTGGCCGTGGGAGGGAAGGAGCACCGGCAGAACGAGAAAACCGCGTCTCCGTGGACAAAAGTCTGCATCACCGTGAGGTGACCGGTATCACTCGGGTCCACCCATCCGTGACTCCTGGCCGTACTTGCGAAGGATCGTCTGAGCTTCACGGAGCTTGTTTTGCCTGAACGTGACTACACACCAGAGAAGTGCGCTTTTGTTGGGTGGATTTTCTGGGTGTGTCAGGTGTGAGCGTGTCAAGTCTGTCCTCACGTCGGCCAGTGACACCGCATGCCCAGCGGTAAGCCCCGAGCCTGGAGCCCACGGGCCTCTGCGGCCTTCACGGGCTGAGAACCCGCTGTGAGCCGTGGGGTCGGGAAGCCCGTGGGAGCTCTCCTCCGGAAACTGCAGTTGCTGCCCTGTGGGGTTTGGGACCAGGACTCCAACTGTCAGGGTGTGTTCAGTAAGCGCTGATGGCATCAAGGTGGGCATTTTATCTCCCAGATGTGGCCGACTGCTGAGACCGCTGCCTGCGTGACAGGCGGGCCTGGGGAGGGTGGGACGGGGGTGGGGCTGGGTGGAGCGTGGAGCTGGCGTGCCGCGTTCTCAGGCCGGAGTGCGACTGTTCCTTTCCAGAACGAGGGACCCGGGGTGGGCAGGGAGTGAAGCCTCTGGTCCGGACGTGTCTCGGAGGCAGGGCAGGCCCACGCGCCCTCTTGGGACGTCCCCGAGGCTCTGACGGCTGACGCTGCCCTCCAGGGATGCGTTTGAGGGCCGGAGTATCAGGAAGCTTCACTGTGTGGCTTATTGGAGTAAGTCGGAAAGGAAACCGCTTGGTTGTAATTGCACCCACTGAGGGAGCTCAGCCAGCTCAGGGCGGGCGTGTGCCCTTAAGCCGTGTAATTATTTTTCCCTCCAGAAGGAAAGATCACTGGTGGCCCGTTGCAGAGTATTGCTGTGTTGGAAATATTTAGAGAGGCTGGAAACAACGTTGATATATTAGGTCTGTTCTGCTGGTTTCAGAGAAATACCCAGCAGGCTGTTCAGTAATATCACGAACCCGGCGATGAATTATTCAGGCCGCGTGTCCTGCGTACCCGGTAGCACGTCCGTGACCTCGGGGCGGTGAGATCGCGTCTGTGCCTCTGGAGCCTGTGGCACGTGCTCCCTGTGGAGTCCTGGCAAGGCGGCCAGGATGGGGTCCTGGCCTGCTGGCCGTGGGCACTTGGGGGGCTCTCCTCGGCTGAAGCCCTTCCTGTTCACGGCCGTGCCCCACAGTCCTGCTGTCTCCTGCCGGCCTCGGGAGCCCCTGCAGGGTTCCTCGTGGCTGGGGGCCTTGGGGTTCCCGGGTCTGGCAGGTGGTTCCATGGGGTCTTTCTTACATACGTCCAGGGAGCCTCCCCAGGTTTCCTCCAGGCTTCTCTTCCAAAGCTCCCTGGTCCTGCACCAGCACGTCATGGAAATTACTTCTCTGACAGGGATGGCAAGGGGACACCCACCGTGGGCGTGTCGGCTCCGACCCACACATGGCTGGGCTGGCCGGACTTCTCTCCGTGGACGCTGGTGGCTGCTGAGACACGACCTTTCTAATTTCATCAAGTCCTGCACCCGGAGGAAAGAACTATTTTCCTCTGCACCCTCGAGCTTCATCTGCACGCGGACAGGTACACCGATGCAGAGACCCGCTCCTCAGAGAAAACTGGATCTGTTCTGCATGGTGGAAAGACTCGCGAGCAGACCCTCACGCAGGCGGAAAGGGGTCTGAGCTCTCGGGAGACGGAAGTGGCAGTGCGTGGCCCAGCCGAAGCCGCCGCCCATCATGAGCTTCCCGAGGACCGAGCAAGCAGGACGAGGCAAGAGGGTGGCCTGGGCCCCAGGCGCCTGGAGCGGGGAGGGGGGTCGCAAGGTGCACCTGCCAACCTCCCCACAAGGATCCTTCCTGTCCGGTCCCTCCCCTGTGTACGGGGCCGCGTGGCTGACACGAGGGTGCTTCCAAAAGGAGGAAGGAGAAGGATCCTTTTATTTCGTGTTCGTTCCTGAGTTGAGGTGTCTGTGGACATGAACCCCAGACTCCTGAGCTACCCGAAGAGACTGGGAACCCCACAGAGGTGGAAGCCCTTGACCCGGGGCCCCCAGGCTGGGGGACTCGCTTTTCTCCTCCGTCCTCTGCCCGTCGGCTTCAGGACAGTCTGGGTGGGACACGCCGCTGGAGGGTGGAAACGCTCCTGTGCTTTGCCCCGGTGAGACCTCGTGGCCGCCCTGTCCCAGGGCGGTGCATGGGGGCTCAGAACACTGGGTCCTTAATCACACGTTGAAATGGCACAGGAAAGCGGAAGGACGAGCTAGTCACAGCCTCCCTCCCTGGAAAACAGCAGTTTGGCGGGGAAGGTTCCCGAGAAAACATTCAGATGGGGCTGGGCTGTGTGCGAGCCCTGCCTCCCTCCGTCCCTCCAGGGCATGTGGCTCTGCAGAGTCCTGCTGCCCGCGTCCGCGGTGCCCTGCGGCGGCGCTGACCCTCCGGGGAGATGCCACAGAACAGACGAGCCTCCGTTCAGCAGCAGCTCCTTTTCCCCACGGCTGGGAGGAGGGGACCGGGACGCCGCCCCCCGCTCCCCGTGTGCGTGCACTGCCCGCCTCCTCTCCATCTTCATCCCCCGCGCAGAAAGTGTGGGGAGGAGGGCGGACGTGATGCCCTCGATCGCTGTCCTCGCACGAGTGACTCTGCATGAGAAGGGGGGGTCAGCCCAGCTCCCGAGGGCTGGAGGGCTGCGGGCCACAGAGCTGCTGTGCGGCCCCGACGAGCACCTCCCAGGGCCCCGTGGGGCTGACGTTCGTGTCCCAGTCAGTCAGTGGCTCCACTTCCGCTGGACACCGTGCGGCCCGTGGCCGTGGACCCGCGTGCCCGTGGCTTACCGAGCGCTCCCTCCTCCTGCCGCGAGGGTGCGGTTACCTGTCTGTGCGTCGCCCGCTTTCTCTCTGGTGCCTGGTAATGTGATGGGAATGGATCGTCATGGAGAACCTCTCTTCACCGAGGGCAGGAGGATGCGGTTCACTGAGAGAGAGAGATTAGCTCTTGTTTTCTCTGAGAAAGTGGTTTTCACCGTCAAAGAAGGGACATGAAGCAGGTCTGCGTTTGACACCGGGGAAGTCGTCTTTCTGGGCTTGGGAGGAATGAGGCGGGGCAGGGAGGGAGTCGGGATGGCTCTGCCCGCAGGAGCTCAGGGCGCCGCAGCGCTGCAGGGGTGAGCCGAGACCACCTCGGGCCCTTTACCTACCCACTGCCCTCCCAGACTTACGAGCCTCGGCTTCCCCGAATGTAGGAAACGAGGAAGGACGGGAATGGCTGGGTGACCTGCTCCCTGCCCGCCCCAGGGGGTGCCCCCAACGAACCTCTCCAGCTCCCTCTGCGACCTGCCCCCCAAACAGCGCACCCACGCAGCGCACCGGCCAGGCTGAGCCCACTGATCATGGTGTCCCGCTCCCCTTGGGCCGGCAGGGTTTGCTGGGGCAGAGCAGACGAGGACTCTTACGGGGACAGTGCCTGGGACCAGGGACTCAGCCCC
Source organism: Meles meles (assembly GCF_922984935.1). Lineage (NCBI taxonomy): Eukaryota > Metazoa > Chordata > Mammalia > Carnivora > Mustelidae > Meles > Meles meles. Next base: position 1,207,680 of record NC_060075.1, read on the forward strand.
TCTGACCACCTGTGCCTCTGGCTCGCTGAGCCTCACCCCTGTTAAAACCACTTCCAAACAGTGAGCTAAATGTGTCCTGCTGACGGCCAAGTCCAGCTTTTAGAGGGTTCAGTGCGTTAGCAGGAAGCCCCGCCATCACCCTGGCAGGAATCCCAGCTTGGGGCGTGTGTGTGTTGACGGGTAACCAAGGGAATATTTGTAGGATGGAGGGAGGGAGGCCCTGGCTTCCCTCCACGGCTTCAGACACAAATCCAGGAACCAGACATGGCCTGAAGGGCTGCCGCAGGCGGTGTGGGTGCGCAGGGGAGACGCGGGCAGGGTGCTGTCTTCCCGTGCCTGTTTTGGGGCCCAGGAAGTCAAACCACTTTTTGTAAATAACTTTTTTGGGGAAAACTTAGCATGTGTACAACTCAGGAGTTTTGGACGGTGACGGTCTCAGGCCCAAACCAAGTTGGTTCCTTACCTACTTTGTCCCCACGTTCCCCTCCTGACGCATGCCCTCTGATGCCCTGGGGGCCGCGGACTGTGTCCTCAGTACGTTTTGCCATGGTCCAACACGCTGTCATCACCGATAGCGGCAGCAAGAGGTGCCCTGAATTAGTGCTTTCCCGGCGTCTGCCTTGGGGCGTTTGTCTGGCATTTGTCCAGGAGCAACACACAGGCCGTCCCCGTCGTCCTGGGGGGACTTGCTCACGGCTGCAGTCGGAGGTCTGCTGTCGTCTGCCTGGGGGGTAGCTTACCTGGGCCCAGCTGCCAGGTGGAGGCAGGGGCTTGTACCTCCCCGGAGGGACCCGCTTGGTCTTGGTGTGCTTTGCAGAGTCTCTGCGGCTGCAGAGACAGTAGAGGGAAAAACGTCTCCAGACAATCTCTGTGTCGCGGGGGTGAGAACACCTGTGGCCAGGCCCTCCCCCGGTGTGCGCAGACCTGTCACACGGCCGCCGCCGGACGGTGGGCAGGTAGGGTGCCGAGCACACGTGCGTCTGAGTGAGACGCGGCGCCCCGGAGGCCACGGTCCATGGGTCGTTGCAGAGTCTCCACGGATGGCTGGGGCGTCCGTGGTCTTTAACTGACCGCCTGACCTGAGTCAGAGGCTGTGTGTGCCCGCGTGTGCGGTCCAAACCGCCGGCCACTATGCAAGACGAGAGTCGTTGGCAAGCGAGTAGGGCCCGTCCTGCGCTTAGGAGCCGGTAGCCTCTCCAGAGAGAGACAGCAAACCATCCGAGGACAGCCGAATGCGCACTTTGAGCTGGGATGGGGGCAAGCTGGAGGCCGGCAGGAGCGCTGGTAGGAAGCGGGGGCAGGGAGGCCCACGGTGGCCCCGAGGCCAGCGTCCCGTCCCCATGTGCCCAGCGCAGCCGGGGCTGTGACCGGCAAGAACAAGGCCTGGGGGCAGCTCCGGGGAGGGACGGGCTGGGGCGGAGGGAGCTGTGTGTGGCCGGGGCGGGAGGGGACATGGGAGCACCTCACCGGGGTTCCAGTCATCCCTGTCGCTCCTGCTCTGTGACCGCCGCATGGGCCTCAGTCCCCACGTCCCCGCAGTCCGGGCCTCGTGGCTCCCGGCCCAGGACTCGCGAGCGGCCGCAGCCCACCAGCCCCGCAGCCCCCTTCACGTCCCTCCCTGCGGAGCAGGCCTGAGCCCTGGGACCGGCCCGCCCGCGAGGGGCGACAGGTGTGAATTCTCCCTGGTGCCGGGCCGCGTGCCGCGAGAAGGGGCCTGGCTCGCGGAGCTTCCCGGCGGGGTCGGCATGAGGCCGCACTCACCACGTGGGGGGCTGGCCGGTTTCCTCGCTCGGGACTCCGCGGCCTACGCACACGTCTCAGGGGTCGGCGTGTGGGACACCCACTTGCTGCATCACACGCAGAAGGAGACACTACAGAGACGGGCAGGAAGGGGCCTCAGAGGCCCCGGTGACGGGCCAGAGGGGACCGGATGCGTTGTCTGTCCGACCAAGGGCTCCGCCGGCAGGGCTGCGCTTCTCGTCTGGCCACGGCTGCCGCGTGTCCGGAGCTCTGATTTCCTGCCCGTTCTGAGTGACACGGCGTGATACGTGTAATGACAGCTAGAACAAATTCTGGTGATGAGGTCACCTTGGGCCTGCGTTACTGTCTGACTGCTGTTTTCCATAGAAATTATCTGTGAAACCATCCCACGTGCTCAGAATAACGTCCTCTCTGGGAGCGTGGGTGCCCCGGGCGGCCTCGTTAGGACTTGCAGGATCCCAGTGGCGTGTGCTGGCCTCTCCGGTTAGACCCCCGACTGGCCTCTGACGGGGCGGCTTCTGCTCCACCGCCAGGAAAGCGACTGTTGTGATTAAGTTACGTTGTTTCCTTCAGGAGCTTTTTATGCAGAATGTGTGTAAACGTGTGGTGTGGGAGTAAATGGGCCCAAAACATACTCACTTCTTTGGAGGGAGTTTTGGGGGCACACGCTGGTTTCATAATTGTAGAGAGGATTGTTGTAGGAGTGTTCGGCGGCGGCTCCTGCAGCAAAGGGGCGTTGTGGGGGCCTGGGCGGACGGGCAGGACTTGGCAAAGGGAAGAGGCGTGTGAACGTCCCAGCGAGGAACCGGGGTCAGGAGGAGCCACAGCCCAGAAGTGGGTCGGAGGGGCTGGGCACGAGGGGCATGAGACTGTCTCAGCAGAGAGAGGTTCGGGGCGCCAAGCAGGGGACCAGGTGGCTGTCTGAGGTGCCGGGTCCGAGCCCCATGTGTGCACCTGGCGCACCCTTGCACCTGCCTCACGGCACCGTTAGATCACAGGGAAGAACACGGGCCTGTGGCCGGAGATGTGCCCACAGGAACACTGAGCTGGTGGGGACGCTTCGGAGGCCCCGGGACCGCTGCTGAGGCAGACATCAGATGCACGGGAGTCGGCCGGGGGGTCAGAACCCGTAGCGGCGTGCTCTTGAGAAGCCCGTCATCACAGCGCCGGTCCCTCGGGGATGACAAAGGAGTCCAGGCCCCGGGTCTAGTTGGAGCCGACGGGGTAGAGGGTGGCTGTGAGGAAGGAGGACCCCGGGGCTGGACTGCTCTGCTAGACGAGCTCATCGCCAGGGAGACACTGTCTTGTGAGTGAAGAGAGGGGAGGTCTGAGGTAAAGACAGTGTGCTCATGGTCCTCTGCACCGATAAGCTCCCGGCGCCTTTCCTTCCTTGTACATGGGCCCACACGTGCATAGACGCAGCTGATTTCTAATCTCCTGGGGCCTCGCGTGAGGCAGGAGCAAGAACGTGGCGCCTCACTAGAGCCCCCACGGCGAGCTGGGAGGGGCCCCTTGCACTGTGGACAGAGACAACACCAGAAACCTGTCCGTGCGGGTGCACCTCTGCGCAGTTTGCACACAAGTCCAAGCCTGCATGTGCTGGGCTCATGGACTTCTTCCTGGCCAGCTGCTGTCTGGACCACACAGACGGCCAGGCACCGGCCAGAAATCACCGGAACAGTAGTCGGTACAGTGACCTGCTCGTGGTCTGTCTAGAGGCACACACGTGTGTGGGTATGTGCGTGAACTCACATACACACACACACGGTGAACACCTTCCCTACCTGTCCAGGCTGGCTGTCCCCAAGCCTGCAGTCCTGGGACAGACACTCACGCCAGGGGCTGCACGGATGGGAGCGGCCGGAGACCTGTTGCTGTTTGAAGGGAACGGAACGGGAGAGCGGGCACGTCCTTTAGCAGAGTGGTTCCGAACTTGAGCTGCGTCAGAAACGTCTGGAGGGTTTGTTAAAATTGGGACTGGACTCCCTTTCCGTTAGTGCTCCCTCGGTCCTGGGCGGGGGCCCATAGTTTGTATTTCCGACGGCTCCCGGGTGACACGTGGTCTAGGGGCACCCCGCGGAGAGCCACTGGTTTCCAAGACCCCAAACTGCTTCATTGGTGAGGAGCTGCGGCTTCGTGAAATCGAGGCCTTCAAACCGCAGCTCGAGCTGTCCTGAGCGTGGTGAGTTAACACGGAGGCGGATCCCTCGCAACCCCAAAGACGGCCGTAGAGCAAGTCTCGCTTTGTGGCGGCTGCAGGGCTGACGAGGGAGCAGCCAACAGGGCTTCGCGACAGCGAATCGTGACGTCATTTCTTCGCTGACTTCATTTCTAAGTTGGGAAACTGCATTATTAAAAAAAAAAAAGAAATGGAACAGCTCTTTGGCTAAATAAAGTAAAAGGGGAAAACTATTTAAAACAGGAAAGAAATCATTGTTTTTTAAAAATCTCTTATTTCATCCACGGCTGGAGTCACGTTTTTGGCATGTTTTTAAAATTTATGGTCTTAGGGTGTCTGGGCGGCTCAGTTGGTTCAACATCCGACTCTTGATTTCGGCTCAGGTCAAGATCTCGGGGTTGTGAGTTCAAGCTTGGAACTGGGCTCTGTGCTGGGCAGGGAGCCTGTTTAAAAATAAAGAAATAAATAGATAAATAAATAAATAGATGAATATTTTTAACAATTTTAAAAGGGCACCTGGGTCGCTCAGTCAGTTGAGCATCTGAGGTCTTGATCTCAAAGTTACGAGTTTGAGCCACGCCTTGGGCTCTGCACATTGCATGGAGTTTACTTAAAAAATAAGTAAATAAGAAATAAATTTTACCAGTTGGTTTTATTCACGTGAACGTCATCTGCGCTGGAACGGAGCTCTTGGCGCCATCAGGAGGGGTCCCCACCCTCCAGACACTCCTCTTGGGGGTCTCCCTTGATGCCACTGCCCCACCGTTTCCTCTTCTGTATGAAGATCAGAGATACACACACTCTTTTAAGCTTTGAGGTCACTCTTGGAGCAAGACTCTGTTTATCCTCTAAGCTTTGGTGTAGGGAAAGCTTTGTGCGCG